>NC_137541.1:29123703-29788703 GCF_963082525.1 Nesoenas mayeri | reverse complement strand
AATAATTTATAGAAGTATTGGTACTTCTATTAATATTACTCATCATATTCCAATAATGTTTTGCTCCTAAAATAAATAAACATACACTTGTAAACAAATGTGTGCATATATAAATAATAAATATGTCCATATTTACTGCCATATAAATAAAAATTTCTAACCTACCAATATGATGCAAAATCCTGTAATAAAGTGCTACAGTAAAATAGTCTTATTTTAGGACTGGGAGATTTAATGACGCAAATAGCTCTTATAGCAAAGTATTTCTCATATAGAAAAAAAAAAAAAAGAAGAAGAGATAGATAATAATTCCCTTTAATTATGCAAACTAAATTTTAGAACTTTATTTTAGTAATCAGTTGCTGAGCTTTGCTCATTGACTGACAATGTTCCATGTCCAAGGCAGTAAAAATAGAAACAAAACCATCCAATGGATTTATAAATTATGTCCTGGCAAATGTTAATATGAATGCCAACATGAATAAAAATTCCCTATACAGGTAAATCCTAGAAAAGTCAGCGAAGATTCCTTTGTGTCGCATTTCCATTAAAACAAGTAATTTATGAGATCCTAGATAGAGAATATAATGCTATAAATTCTGTAGAGTGGTTATCAAATATAAGGGTGTATAAGCTGTAATTTGCGAGAAATAGAATTTCAAGTAAACTGATGAGGAGGTACAGAAGGTTCAGCAAATTATTATATTTGAACACAGAGTTGTTCAAATTAGTTAGTTACAAATGATGGTATGAAACTGACCACTCTCTGATCTCTTCTATTATTTCATTAAATCAATCTAACATTGTTTTGGCATTTTTTCTTGGTTTATTTCAAAGTAAGTGATATTAAAAAGAGGTGAAGGCTGTTCAGCCTACCAGTCTTTCCAAGGCTGTCTGAAAATCCTTTAAAGGTACTTGCATTCCTCCGTTCCTTGCATATTCTCCAAATATTTGGTTTAAATATTCATTGTGCTTTTATTTATTACACAAATCCTGTTCCATAAGAGGATGACTGAAGTTTTACTAATGCTACATAACAGCAAGACTTTCAAGCACAGTAAAAGAGAAAATTAGCTAGAATGCATAAAATGTTTAAGATTTTACATAACTAATACAAAAAAAAACAAACTTTCTGCTACTCTACAAGTCCTCATGAGCATTCAATTGCTAAGAAATAGACTTAATTAAGAGCTTTTAGTGACATGATGATAGCCAGGCTGCTTGAAAGATTAATTTTTATGCATTGGTTTAGACTATAGTCAGGCTAAATATTTTACTTTCCAGGAGAATTAGAACAGCCATAGAGGACTTTTTATTCCCTATACTGCAAATCTAGTTAGTCATGATAATTTAACAGACAGTGAGGCCACACAATCTTTTTATCAAGGCTCCCCTTCAGCAGTTCCTGGAGTGAACTGTCATTCTCAGTAGACATGCCACCATCCCAATTTATATCTCACATATAATATTCTTTCAAACGGGACAAGCATATTTACCCTTCGAGGTTTATTTATCACCAGTCATAACATATAATGTCCTATTTTATTCATCATAGACTTTTACAAGTTCAAGCTGTGCATGTATGCTATTTACTACTGGTATCTTCATGCTCCATATGCAAAGCCTTTTCACTGATTGCAAACAATTTTACCTATCTCATCTTTGCCAGTGGCCAGGGGTAAATTTTATGGAATGTCATTGATTGCATATTCGCATTATACATCGTGTCTAAACAGAGTTTCATTTCTTCTTTAAAACCCAAGAAAAAAGTAGAAATGTCACTGATCCCACAAGAGTCATACTATTCTCCAAGGCTACATTTACACAGCAAAGCAGAGACACACGTACTGGTCACAGGGGTAGAGAAAAGAAAGCAGAAAAAGCTGCAACACCAGCTAGCAAAATGATGCATCTATGTACCCAGTAGGTCATTCCCAGGCTTCACTGATTGTTTTGCCATCACTATTATCTTCAGCTACCTTAACTTTATGAATGTAAGCACGCACAGGTGCTTTCTTGCTAAAATCACATTTTTGTTTTGCATTGCTTGACCATCTCCTGTTGACTTCAGTCTAAACTAAGAAAAATAGAGTTTGGGAGACTGCTATTGAAACTGTCTTAAGCCTCTCTGACTGGCTGGTCAGAGTATGGGGTCACAAACACAGTCACCAGGTATTTCGAGACCTGGCAGAATTCTCTGTTGGAAAAGTGTGTGCTGCCTAGATACCTTACTGTGCAGTTTTAACGTGGTGCTGTTCAGCACATTTCTGTGAGCTGTTAAACTGTTCCCACCTTTTGCCTTAGACGTTGCTCCATTTCAGGGGGATATGTGATTCTCGCATGAGTTTATAGCTCGTAAATGAAAGCTTCAGCAGATGGCAAGATCATCACCAAGATGATGTGCACTTGTAGGACATGTGGCATCCTTTCTTTGCTATTATGTAGGTAATCCAGAGCAGCAGAAAGATATCTGTTTTTTTTTTCCAATTGTCCTCTAAATTGCTCTTAGAAGAAGACAGAGCATAAGAAGGGGGGCTGTTTTCACAGGCTCGAGACCTTTTGGTTCAAATATTTCCTTTACCGGCAGTCACACACTGCACTTCACTAAAAGTGTTCTATTTTGTTTCACCTTACTTTCTAATGAACTTTTTATATTTTCTGGTTTTGACTACTTGTACTCACTAACAGTAAATACAGAGAGAAATACTAGACCAGTTTAAGAAAATAATTATAATAAGCCACACTCCATTACTGTTATTAATTGAATTTGCCCATTGAGGGTTAACAGTTAAACCATTTCTGCCTTATATCTGAAAGAAATGATAACAGTCTTTGAAAACTAAATTAAAATAACTAACAAACTCAGCATATTCACTGATCTTGAATGTCATTCTAGTCTATAGAGTTTTCTAGTCACAGTCTACAGGTTTGGGCTGCTGAAAGAAACAATAGTTATACAGACAATAATGGTTTTCAGATAGTTTATTGCATGAACTTACAGTACAGAATTGCTTATATGAACAATTATAAATACAGCCTCTACAGTAATGCTGACTAAAAGCAATTAACTCATTTGAAGCTTATGAATGTAAAACTTCTGTTAAACAAAAAGCCAGGCTCAGGTTCAATGGGGTTTAGTTTTGAGAATAAACACATTAAAAGATGGATATATTTTTAGTAAGAGGGCTCTGATAGGGACTTGACTGAGCCAAAAAGATGTTTTACGACAAGGCACTCAACCTACCTGTGTCTCAGGTTTCCCAGGAAGATAAGTAGGATAATAGCCTTTTTACTCTTACACTGGATTGTGAAGCTTAACTCATACAGACTCTTATCCAAAGCCATTAAAGCCAATAGAAATCTCTCATTGACTTTAATGAGCTTTTGTTCAGGTCCTTTACAAGAAAGCTGAAAGACTGCCATTGACTTCAAGCCCTAATTTTATAAAGTTCTTTCATATCCTTAGCTTGGAGGCATTTGGAAACAGAAATGTAGCAATAAGAGTACTATATTTACAAAACAAATCCTCATAAGACAAAATTGAACTTTTTTTTTTTTTTTTTTTAAACTCTGAGAGTGCTATTTAATGCGTGTCCATCCAGACGTATATACATATCAGTTATTTTATCCACTTATTGACAAATGTTTCTCAGATACCCTTACATGTTGCTTGCATAATCATCTCTGCACTGCTGGATGCCAACTCCACACATTTGATCTGGATGACATACAGTTTATAATGACTTTTCCCTTGATTAAGCCGGAGTGCCAGATCCAGAATATAAATTATCACTTTGTTTTTATGCTGGTACTATCCTGTCTGTGTAAAAAAACCCCAGAAAATAACTGATTTGGCATAAAGTTAACTCTTCAAAATCTTTAAGAAATTTGAAACAGCAGAGGAGCTTTATACTTGATCAGTTCTTTATAGTGTGTCTCCTGCTTTTCTGATCCAAGAAAGAAGCAGCATTGCCAGAAACAGTATTGTTATATTTCCTATGCTGTCAAAGTACAGCCTCATAGCAAAAAGGCCCCCAAAACAGGAAAATTACCAGAACTGAAAACAAAAAAGGAGAAACTTTAAAAAGTGGTATTATAATTCTATCTTATTCATTATTGTATTTCTGTAGTATGTCACATACAACAATCCTAAGCTAATATCATAAAAGCCTGACTCCATTCCATAAGAATTTGCAAACAGTTACAGCTATTTGAGTAGAAATCTCTATTCTAGTCAAGGTAATTGAAATAAAATTCCAGTGATACATAATATTTTATCCCCTTAAATAACTGTAAAAAGATGCAAGTTCTCTGAATATTTATTGGCTTCTGTTCAGAACGGCTATTTTCAGCATTATAAATGGCTGACATGACATATTTCTAAATCTGAAACACAGCAATATCAAAGCAATAGTATTATATAACACCTGCCATTCTGTATTTCACAAAGCGTTTTTTTGGTTTTTTGTTTTTTTTAAGACAACATGCAATAACCATGTACCACTGAATTTAGTCCAATATTCTGGAAAGGTAAATTTTCATCACAGAGAGAGTTAACAGCATTTCAGCACTACCCACAGATGTCCTGTTATTTTTATAATCTCAGTTAAGGCACTAAGTTTATTCAAAGACACAACTAAGCGGAAAAGAAATATTAAACCTTACAAATCTTAGTTAAAACACTTTTATTTTATTTACACACTTCAAGAAAATGTCTATGCCTTAACATTCCAATTTTAATCCTACAAAAACCATGCAACAAGTTATGATTTATTTTATAATATTTTTATGAACTAAGTAAAGATGATTTAATCTGCCAAGATTTTACATTTTAGAAATCCATATCTCTCCAAAGGTGCATCTAATTTAAAACTTGATTGGTATCAGGGTTTTCGCTTTATCAACCTAGCCCATTAGGCCATTACACATATTGCTATTTTCTAAGAGAAAAAATTATTCTAACATCTGTTCTCAATCTGTTTTTCCATAATTTCCTTTTATGCCCCATGTTACTCATCAAGTTCATCGACAAAACATTACTGTGTCTGGCTGTCTACACTATATATGCCTTTCTACTATGAGATTGTATGAAAATTGAAAAAATGGTAACCTACAACATAGTCCACTTCTGAAATACACTATTTTTACTGCATCTTTTGATACAAGAAAATATATCTGGTTTTGGAAGTCAGAACTGCGACACATACAACATTTAAACTAATCTCTTAAGTGACCTATATTCTAAAAAATAAGAAAAATGAGTTCATACCTTACCATTGTGCAGCCAGTTTGTTATGACTGCTGAAGTCTTTTATATAAGAGAAAAAAGTATTTGAATTAAGAAGAATATACCTTCTGAATGGCTTGAAGAGAGTGATTTTAGTATTTTAATTCACTTGTGCAAGTGATCTCAAGAGAATAGCAGAAAGAGGGGTAGAAAATGTCCTAGTAACCTAAAATCTAAAGTGTACAATGGAAAAGAACCTGGATTCGAGCATGTCCTAGACATACTTTCCATTTTCTTCTAGAGACGAAAATTCCCCAATATTTTATAATTCTCAAGCTAGTATCCAGCCCTGTCATCTCTTCTGTTCCCTTCTGCCTGTATTCAATGATTGCTGCTCTAATTTTGACGTTAAATTAGGAAATTAAATGAGGAAAATACCTATTTACACTTGACCTGTCCATAATGTGTTCATCAACACAATACAAAGGTCATTCTTCCTGCAGAAAGCTAAAGAATTCACTGTTAAAAACTGTCTTACTAGCTCTCAAAAGGTGCTACTGCTGTAAGTGACATATTTTCCAACGTTAGCTAGCAGCTGAAGACTGATAAGAGGTGAAACCCTAGTGAAAGTGATTTTCTAACATTCATAAACATCAGTGAATTGAGTAAAAATTTGAGGGTCTTTAGATTTACCCCAACATGTGATCTTGTACGAAAGCTGCAAAGTGCCTACTTTGAAGATTTTACCTTGTATTAATTTCTGTGTGAGCTGCTGCAAATCTGAAACTAATGTCCAACTGCTAAAGTTTCCCTGTTCTCTGAGTCCACATTGGCAATATATTTGTAAGTGAAAAGAAGATTAGGGGTTTTATGCCTAAGATTTATCTTGGGAACAGATAGCAAGTCAGAAAAGGAAAAGCCTACCACAGGAGGAAAGAGATACCTGCACGAGATAGACTAAAATAAATCCTGAAGGAAAGAACCTCTAAAACTAGATGTTAGAAATCTTCGATGATAGCAGCAGGAAAATAATAATGAAAAATAGCAAGAAATACAAGCACAAAAAAAGTGAGATAAGCCAAAAGAGAGGCAATAGCATCACATACTCCAAAGGAGACAGTAGACCTTTTTTGCATTGCTTCCTGAGAACAAATTATTTCAAGTTAATAACTGGGCTAAACATCCAGAAGACAGACAAACTCATAAGGTCCTTGCTGTTGCTAATTCAATTAGAGTCAGTGGGGTGACTTCCGTATGAAATAGGTATTAAATGCATAAGGGTGGAAAAATCTAGTCTTGACAACTTTGCTGTGAAAACCAGTGGTTTTTTTATATTAGAAGAATATTCTCTCTTAAAGACACATGCCAAAAACCTGCATACAGATTAGGGCAAAAACCATTTCTATTTCCACAGAAGGATGCACATATGCAACTATTTCCTGCATGCTAGATTAAGTCAAAACAAGAACAGGAATCCACACAAAGTGTAACAAAACCAAAACCAAACAAAAACTGGAGTGCAGAGAAAACATTTACTGTCTTTCTGATGAACAGATGAACACTTTTACCAGTCAAGAATCAGATTTTCCAGGCTACGTTTTGTCTTTATTCAATATGAAAATAGCCCTGTATAAAGAAAACTTAAATATTTACTTTGGGGAAAGTTTTGAAATATCTCTGCTGTCGTCCACAGACCAATTTAACAGTTAACACTTACTAAGCACAGTTATGGTTTCTTAATTCTTTACCCCGGCGCTGGTACTAAAGCCAGAACAAGTTCCCGGGAGGGAACCATTCCAAATTACCTCAGCTGGCAACACGTCCTCAGGGAGCATCTGTCAGCTACAGGGAGCTGGCTCGCCCTCTGGCTCTTCCCCCAGTACATCCCTCCAGATTTAAAATCTCCACCGCTTCTCCTTCCATGTATGGGAATTAAAAGGAGCCTTTATTCTTTTTGCACTAGTTAAGAGCAACCTCAGCCTCTGCTGACCAAGATATTTTAGAAGATCTAACAATGCTCACACAAATAATAAAACCCCAATCACAATCAATTAATACTTTCAGTGTTGCACAAATGACCCAGCAGACATGCATTGCTTTTCACCTGCAAAGTGTAAATGATATACAGATAATTGACTTACCGGGCCAAAAGCATTGCTGTCAAAGCTGTGTCCATGGTGATCACCTTCCACCCAAATATGCCCATGTGGAACTTTAACATACTTCTTTTTGTATCCAATGGTTCTGAAAATAATTGCAAAAATGGCTAATCAGATAAAAAGAAATATCTACAATGTTTTGCTGGGAAAATTCACATATCTATTGGTTTGGAATTTGACGTTGCATATCTTCCAACACTTGCTTAAAAAAATCTGCATTGAAGTCGTTTAGACTTCAAGAGTGCTCCTCAAGTGAAAATACATGACAATTTCATATGAGCTAAGTTGCACTTAGGGGCTGTTGAGTACATTGTTTCGGCAGAAAACACATCACAACAGGGAACAGGAGACTTAACGGTTAAATATAATTAAGAGATTCCTATTTCCATCTGTGTAGTAACAATTCTTTGAATCATTGATTTTTAGCTCAAGTAAATGTCTGTGGATACATGTTGCAGTCACATAAAGATGTTGTACTGAAAATGCTTTTCTTCCGCAGTAGGGTTAGATACTCGTCATAAATAGATTGGCACATCTGAAACGGCTTTGGCTTCAGCACTTGGATTCCTGTAACTCTTATGACCTGGGGGTAGGATTTCTTCAGCTGTAACAAGCTAAACAGGATAAACTTAAAGGAAAGCCCTAAGAGAAGGCCAAATGCTACAAGAAAAAAATTACATTGATGACTCAAGCTGTTCTCCGTGGAAATTCATACTGAAGCAGTGCCTCAGCATGCCCTGATATTACAAAAATGACAAACTACAGATGAGTCCTAAATCTGAGGTGCAGAGCATGCAAAATTCCTGTATTTAGTTGCTGAGTAGCTGTCATTTTCACAATTCCGGTCTGCCTTCTACCATACACTTTTGCTTTCTTTCAGAGGGGATCTGTTATTCTGCAATCATTCATGCAGGGAGGTGATTTTATCATGCACACCAAATTATTACCATGATGAAGCATTTACAGATGGGACTATGGGTAATGATACCTCTTATTTTGATTTGGATAACCGAGTCTGTCCATAGACAGAAACAGACTTTTGATCTAGCTTGTTACCTCCAGCTGCTCATCACTTTTCACTGTCTGGAAGATATGCCCCTAAAGAAGGAGGCAGAAGGAGCACACTCTAGAAGTGAGGAGAATCAACTAAGAGAGAAAATCAGCTTCACCAGGAGATTCAGCTGAATTGTGCAGCAGCACTGATCAGGGATGTTCACAATTCAAAATGGGAAGACTGGTTTTGGTGAGGTTTGTTTGGCTTGGGAAGGGTGAGAGAAGAGGTGTGCGAATGTTATAAGGACAAGCTAATTCTGGAGACCATGACAGATTAGATGGATCAGGAACCATCAAAAGTGCCTTCTATTCTCTTTATTTGACATTATTAGTAAAAAAAAAAAAAAATTATTTACTTTGCAAGTCATAAAATCCAACCAGTGCTTTTTCAAACAGCTTCAGAAGCAGCTGAAAGGAGGAGGGTGCCAGAACTATATTCTATTGAAAGTTCTACCTGTGCTTCCAATGAAAACTGAAACAATAATAGCATACTTGCAGGAAAAAAAATACTCTAATTTTGATCTTTCCTTACAACAGTTTCATATTACATAGGACTCAAGACTGAGTTCCTAAACCACTCAAAACAAAAATGACAAAAATGAAAAACTTTCCTGAGTTGGTAAATATATGATTTCTTAAAGAGTAGTTCTGTAATAATTCAATTATGCTAAAAGAGCAATTTATTACTCTGCTTTTTTTTTTTTTTTTTTTTTTTTAAGGAAGAAACATGGCATACAGTCTGGACAATAAAATTATTTATGTTTTGAGATTCCATAATGCTTTCTGTCACTGGTAATTTATTTTATAAAGTGCCATATGAAACTATGTTTTATAGAAATATATTTTAATATATGGGTTCATTGAAGTTGGCTGTTAATTCTGTTCTTTCTGATTAGACACTCTGAAAATTAGTAAATTAATATCTTTCATCAGTGATAAAGGCAAACAATAGCTCAAAAAATATTTAATTTTCTCTTCCATTCATCTTCCTGAATATAGAAGAGTAGACAGTCATAAATTTTGTACCTTTGCAGACTTCAGGCAGAAGACTGAATTTCACCCAGGAGGGCAGAAAGATATGAAAGTTAATCCTGCTGACATGTTTACCTCATACATGTCAGGAAAATAAAATGTCAAATGTCAGTCAGTGACTCCATCTCAGACCAGACACAACCTTCTCCTGCTCCCAAATAATCTCCTCCTTTATTATGATTAGGAAATCACTAAGAGGAAAGAAAAAAAAAAAGTACTTGGAAACAAAAATGGAAATAATTTGGTCTGCAGGGATAGGTTTTTCAGGGGTTTGCAGAGACCCTGTGAAAATAGAAAGTCTTAACACAGGTATACAGTGTGTTGTTTAAGGCCTAAAGCAAAAAGAAAAAGATTACACGGTGCAGTAACTATCATTGGTTCTTTTTATTACTTCTGCAACACAGGAAAAGACATATTTCTTTCTACTCTTGAAATAACCATCATAAACCAGAAAAATCTGCTACAACTATGGAAAAAAAGTCTCTTACAGTGATTAAAGAGGAATAGTGTACAAATTCTCATATCAAAAAAGTAGAGAATTGTACAAAAGAAGTTTTTATTTAGAGGAAATAGAATTAAAATTGATTATGTTAATGTATTAAGGGAACAGGGGAGAGAAAAAGAAATGGAAAAGAAACAGAAGCAGCAGTTCTAATTATCTGCTTTAGTAGACAGGACTGATACTGCATGGATAAATTCCTCTGTAAGCTCAGCAAATAAATGTAAAACCTTCTGCCATTTCATATATGGGGTATAGAGTTAATCAGATTGTTCCCACATGTAGGTCCAATAGAAAAACATCAAGCTGTATTGTAAACAATAAGTACCTGTATAGCTGTGAACAAAAGAGAAGCAAGAAAATCTATTTTCCTAAGACAATTCTTTCAAAATGTTAGCATAGTATTTGCACAGGGCAGTTATCTAGATACTTTGCTTCTACTTCAGCAATCCTCCTGCAAAAAACTGTCCTGTGGAACACATGTGAAATCTGAAAACAAAGTTTACTTTAGGCTTCTACTGTATGACTTTACGAACAAACAGCAGCAATAAACTCATGTTACAGTGAACTGGATCATCCATTACTTAATATTGGTTTTAATTTTCAACATCATTTTGAGTTACTCCACAACAGATCAATAAACCATTCACACAAGTAAACAAGGCTACAAGCTTCAGAAAGCCAAATTCAGTTAATGACAGTAGGTTATTTTTAATTACTGTTGTGAAGACTATGTTGAATTTTTTTGAGAACAAAAAACCCCAAACTTGTATTTTCTTCCTCTATGAAGAGAGCACAAATTGTTTCATAATCAAAATTAGTCAGTAACACTGTCAATCTCTCACATGAATCTTGCAGAAATTAAACACTTTAATCTTTGGCCTAAATTGCAAGATGAAGACCACATGTGTGTGCTACATTGGCAATATGGCTCTTGCTCCAAATGTTCAAACTACCATTTATTCAGTTCAGTAGCTAACCATTTTAGCTAGACATGCTGAAAGAAAACTACTACCCATCTTTTTGTGCTACAAGGCAAATTTACTAACAGAAATTGTACAACATCATTTCTGAGAAGAAGGAGATCCTTCTTCCTAAGGACATCTTTGAAGGCAACTGTCATCTACTTTTCAGATTCAGGCCTGAGTAAATAAATAATAATTATAAGCATAATGATCAATACCTCTGTGAAAAAAATAATACAAAATAAAGTGAAAAATTACTTCTGAATGCTTCTAGAACTCTTCAACAATGACAACAACAAAATGTAAAATCATCGAGCCAAATATCAACTAAAAGCACAGTTAGCTCATCGGGAATTTTACATCAATTTTTGAGAGCCCTTTGCTACAAAGGAAATGTAGTCAATAATGTAGTGTGTATTTTGAAAGTAATGTAAAAAATCTATTTTTCTTTCTTAGTTGAGTATTCTTAGACTCATTTATATGACTTGGCCTGTAATCCTGACTTGTTAGCTCTCACACACTAATTTTTAACTGAATTTAGAACATGTCTGAATGAATTCTTAAGAGAACAATTTGTATAAGTAATCATTAACTTAGTATTTGTTAATTTCATATCTACTTAATTAGCATGAGTTATAATTACTGAAAAATCTTTTAAATTTCAGAAAGCCTCTACTAATAAAGAGTAGTTTTTCACTTTCTGAAACCTACTATTACTTTGAAGTAAAAAAAAAAATGAAGACTGTTTAACACCTCTTACTCTTCCCATTCTAAAGATTCACTTTAGGAATAGCATAGGCAAAGATATTAAAATATCCAGGCTTTGATACACAGTATTCAGTATCTGTTAGAAAAACATACTATTGTGTGCAAAAAAAAATTCGGCATTTACCAAAGTCTTTTACACATTAGCAATAACCACTTATGCCACTGTTGTTCAAACTGTAGTTAAACTCTCAGTAGCTTTAACAGCAGAATCTACACAAGTTGCAGCAATTTTCTTGATCAGAATGCAATGGAATTACATTTATTTTTTTAGTAATTTTGACAGAAATTGACCTGAAATTCCGATTTCTTTTTCTTACATTGGAGGTACATTTTGAACCTTTGCAAAGGTGTTTTTTTTTTCCTCCGTGATTTAATAGTTATCAGATGTACTTATAACTATCCTCGGCTAAGAAATCATTTCAATCCTGACAGTCAAAAATGAGCTCTATATGGTATTTTAGCCACCTGCCCACAAGCAAGAAAAATCTGCTTTTTTAGGATGTGGTAACAGTGCCAAAGCAAGCAACTTGGCTCAGCTAAGCTGGATGAGGAATGACTGCCTTCAGTTTGATTCGACCTTGAGAAATCAGACAGTCTCAGCAATCTGCAAACCTTTGGGTATCATCAGAAGGAAAAAAAAAAAAAAAAACACACAAATACAAACTCTTTTGTAAAATAGGTAGTCTCTATCAACAACTTTTTCCAAACAACATAAATTGCTGTATATGGAAGTTTTCCACATACATCCATCTTCATCAAATTCATAGAATGAAAAAAGGGTAAGACATTCAATTTCAGCTGACACCCAGATCCCAGGACGCAAATCTTATTGTAATATATCATGTAAGTTGTACCGGTATCACCACAAGGAATCTTCCACATGACACTAAACACCTTCCTGCCCTCTACGAAATTTCTTTTTTCTCTTCCAACACACACATACAGCCATCTGTCTTTCTACTTTAACTCTTCCCTTACATATACCATATTCCTTTGGTCACAAGCTGTTATTGAAATCAGCTGCTTTTAGAAGACAGAGTTATGTATGTGAAGCAACTAGATTTTTTTTTCTGAAGGCCAAGTTAACAGACTATGCATGAAAGTATGTCAATAGGTTAGGGAATGTTCTCTAGTTGTGTACAGTTATCAGCTTTTGCCTTGGAGCTGAAATGTGTTTTCCTTAAAAGCTGCAGATCAGTCAGTCATTGCGAGGCCTGACTTTCAAATGTGCATCCAAGATCAGAACCAGGAAACTGATGGAGGAGATCCCATGCTTTAGAACTTGTGACAAAGATGAGAAACTAGTAAAGTGTTGGATGAGACACGGCCTGGGATACTGCTCCTGGAGCATTGCCGGATCTGATACATTCAGAAGGGAACTCCCAAAAGAAGACATGCCAGAGTGACAGAAATGGCAGAATCTTGAAACAAGAGACATTCATTTGATGAGATTAGGAGGAGCTATTAAGGAGGCAGAGATTCCATCTGCCTATAATTGAGCAAATTTTTGAGTGTCTAAATGCCGTAGGTTTCACCTTTTGCAACAAAAGATTTTGAAGTTTCAGGAAAAAAATCATAGCATCATTTTGGTTGGAAGAGACCCTCAGGATCATAGAGTCCAACCATAACCTAGCTCTAGCACTAAACCATGCTCCTAAGAACCTCGTCTAAGTGCCTTTTAAACCCCTCCAGGGATAGTGACTCCACTACTTCCCTGGGCAGCCTGTTCCAATGACTGATAACCTTTTCCATGAAGAATTTTTTCCTTAATATCCAATCTAAACCTCCCCTGGCACAACTTGAGGCCTTTTCCTGTTGTCCTATTACTTGATACTTGGGAGAAGAGACCAACACCCTTCGTGCTACAACCTCCTTTCAGGTAGTTGTAGACAGTGATAAGGTCTTCCCTCAGCCTCCTTTTCTCCAGGCTAAACAGCCCCAGTTCCCTCAACTGCTCTTCATAAGACTTGTGCTCCAGGCCCCTCATCAGCTTCATTGCCCTTCTCTGAACTCTCTCCAGTACCTCAATGTCCTTCTTATGATGAGGGGCCCAAACTGAACACAGGATTCAAGGTGGGGCCTCACCAGCACTGAGTACAGTGGCACAATCAATTCCCTACTCCTGCTGGCCACACTATTTCTGATACAACCCAGGATGCTGTTGGCCATTTTGGCCACCTGGGCACACTGCTGGCTCATATTCAGCCTACTGTCAACATCCTCAGATCCTTTTCTGCCAGGCAGGTTTCCAGACACTCTTACCAAGCCTGCAGCGCTGTCTGTGGTTGTTGTGACCCAAGTGCAGGACCTGGCACTTGGCCTTGTTGAACCTCATACAACTGGCCTCAGCTCATTGATCCAGCTGGTCCAGATCCCCATGTATGGTCTTCCTACCCTCCAGCAGATGAACACTCCCACCCAGCTTGGTGTCATCTGCAGACTTAGTAAGGGTGCACTCAATCCTCTCATCCAGATCATTGATAAAGAGATTAAACAGAACTGGCCCCAATACCGAGCCCTGAGGAACACCACTCGTGACCAGCCACCAGCTGGATTTGGCTCCATTCACCACAACTCTTTGGGCCCGGCCCTCCAGTCAGTTCTTTGTCCACTGCAGAGTACGCCCATCCACGTCATGAGCTGCCAGCTTCTCCAGGAGAATGCTGTGCGTTACACTATCAAAGGCTTTAGTGAAGTCTAAGTATACAACATCCACAGCTTTTCCCTCATCTACTAGGTGCACCTTGTCATAGAAGGAGATCAGGTTGGTCAAGTGAGACCTGCCTTTCATAAACTCATGTTGACTGGACCTTATCACATGGTGTACTTGGATGTGCCATGTGATATCACTCAGGCTGATCTACTCCATGGCCTTCCCTGGCACTGAGGTTAGACTGACAGGTCTGTGGTTCCCCAGATCCTCCTTCTGGCCCTTCTTGTAGATGGGCATCACATTTGCCAGCTTCCAATCAACTTGGACGTTCTGGGTTAGCCAGGATTACTGACAGATAATGGAAAGTGGCTTAGTGATCACCACTGCCAGCTCTCTCAGCACCCTTGGATGTCTCCCATCTGTCCCCATAGACTTGTGGGTGTCCAAGTGGTGTAGCAGGTCGCTAACCACTTACTCTTGGACGTCTCCCATCTGTCCCCATAGACTTGTGGGTGTCCAAGTGGTGTAGCAGGTCGCTAACCATTTACTCTTAGAATATTGGGGCTTCATTCTGCTCCCAACCCCTGTCTTCTGGTTCAGGGGGCTGGGTACCTGGAGCACAACTAAAGACTGAGGCAAAGAAGGCATTTATTACCTCAGCCTTTCCCTCATCTCCTGTCAGTATGTTTCCCCTACATCCATCAGGGGATCGAGATTCTCCTTAGCCCTCCTTTTGTTGCTGATATATTTATAGAAACATTTCTTGTTGCCTTTCACAGTGGTGGCTGGGCTCAGCTATAGTTGGGCTTTGGCCCTTCTAATTTTTTCCCTGCATAACCTCACAGAATTCTTGTGTTCCTCTTGAGTAGCTTCTCTCTCCTTCCAAAGGTTATAAATTTTCTTTTTATTCCTAAGTTCCAGCTACTGCTCTCTATTCAGCCAGGTCGGCCTTCTTCCCCACTGAGTCGCCTTCCAGCACACAGGGACAGACTGCTCTGCACCTCTAAGATTTCTTTGTTAAAGAGCCACTGGCCTCCCTGGGACTCCTTTGTCCTTCAGGACTGCATCTCAAGGGACTCTGTCAACCAGCCTTCTGAATAAGACAAAGTCTGCCCTTCGGAAGTCCAAAGTAGCAGTTCTGCTGTCCACCCTTCTAAATTCTCCAAGAATTTAGAAAACTCAATCATTTCATTATCATTATGCCCAAGGCAACCTCCAACCAACACATTGCCCATGAGTCCTTCTTTATTTACAAACAACAGATCCAGTGGGGCTCCTTCCCTCATACGCTCACTAACCAGCTTTGTCAGGAAGTTGTCTTCCATGCACTCCTGGAACCTCCTAGACTGCTTCCTTTCTGCTCTGTTGTATTTCCAACAGACAGAAGACTCATTTTCTGGTTTCCTCATTCAGAGCAGAAATATGATAAAAAACAATATTTTGTAATAAACAAGCAGTTACAGCAAGAAAGATGCTGAACGGCAAATGGGATCTCTTTTTTTCCAGCTAAAGTACTCCTGCCAAAGCGATGCAGCCGTGCAGGTTCCTGTGACTCAGCAGTGTTAAGAATAAGTAGAAATCTGATATAGAAAGCACAGGAGATGCTTGCAGCTCTGTCATATTAATTAGATCATTTCTTATAAAGCATGTTGTTCTAAATAAAAAAAAATATTTAGCCATTACTTGCTTCACTGGTTTCTTCAAAATAACAGTTAATCACTTTTAAAACATACAGTATTGGGGAAAGTTACTGGATTTCAACTTAAATTAAAAAGCAGTCTAATCAAATACTGATATTTACATTTATTACCAACTACCTGCTGTGTGAAAGTTAGCTAAATTTTCAAAATTATGCATCATGTTTTGCATCAGATAACTTAAAAACTATATTTCTAAGAGATGTCTATACCACACTGAGTGAGGTATACAAACTTGATTATATCACTATCCTATATCACTGTCCTGTATCACTAGGACAGTGCAATGCAGCCAATTACAGCATAACATTTTGAAATCAGAAGAAAAGTAGTCATGCAAAATTTTGTATTACTAATGCAGCTGTCCTTTATATGAGTTAATAGAATCTAGATCTCATTTTCACCAGGGCTTTCTTTATACTATGTCAGCAGAGCAATGAGAACTGGGAATATTAGTTCTATGGTAACAAGATACCAACATGATGACCCATTTTGAAACACAGATAAGTACAACGCTCAGATTTTCAGGCAGTAATTCACGCAGTGATTATTGAAAAAGTCACTATTAATTGATATCTTAAGTATGCACGGTTAAGTGAATTCTGAATTTCCATTATTTTATGTCAAGATGTGCTTTATAAATGATATTTGCATTACAAAATATTTGATATTTTTATTATCTATCAGAACTAGTACATATTGTTAATCTCCCAGACATATGACTAGATGAAAGGAACATCATCTGAGTAAACAAGCCTAAGTGAAGTGTTCTAAAACACTGCCATCCAAAAAGCACTGTGCTTTTATAAAAATGGGGGTGAAGAAAACTGATGCAAACATTTTGGTGACGAGGAGAAATTATTTTTAGTGCCATATTACAAACAGGTACAGAAGCCACTCTTCAAAGCTCAGCATAATAAATTTAGCTTGGCAAAGACTTATCTCCTTCCACCAAAAGGGAAAGCTAGGAAAATATGAAAATATATTATGTACATCCAGTTGTATATTAATAATTCTTTTGTTTTACATGTGACCTGATGAAGCACTTACTCTCTGCAAGCCTTATTCTGACTTATTTTTTTACTTATGTATCGTATATATAAATTTAAATATATATATGATAATACACATGACCCACATTACATACACATCAAAATAAAATCAGATTTCTTAAGCCATATCACTTTAACTTCTGACTCCATATATTTAAAAGACACGTAAATGTGGCACTCAGGGACATGGTTTAGTGGTGGACTTGGCAGTGTTTGGTTTACGGGTGGACTCAGTTATCTGGAAGGTCTTTTCCAACCTAAATTGTTGTATGATTCTATATATGCTTCCTCAATGCACTCCTCTGCTACCTTCAAAATCTGCCTGACCATTAGGAACACTTTGGTCATCTCAGTTTTTCTTAAGGCACACAAAACTATCACCTAATTAAACTACAACAAATAGATTGAACACATTTGTCTGGGTACCAACTAGCTATAGAAACAAAAATTAATTAGAAAAACTCCAAAATGGTTTATACAATATAGTTGACAGTTCATATAATAATATCTTTTTTAGTCAACAATATTTACAGATAACCAAGTTCAGACAACATATTATTTATACTTGCTTCATTTATAAGTATATGGCAGCATTGTTGTTACTGTATTTGAATGACAGTACTGCAAATAATACAGATTAATATAAAAGATCACCTACCAAGCTTTCCATTTCATTAAAGAGATTAGTCAGATTTTGCCTTCAAGTCTTTCCATAATGTTTTTTTTTTTTCCTTTTGTAAAAAACCAAGTATTTTATTATTCCTGAATATGTAAATGAGGATATGCCAACAATGTTAAAGGCCTTTCTACAAAATTAGTTCCACTCACTCTAGCAGTCTAATGAAATAAATGTATATTACACTACTGTGTATATTTATCTAAAATGATAAAATGACTGAAAGGACAAAGAACAAGCCAGCTTGTCTGCTAGAGATATCAGCCTTATTTTAAGCCTGAAGTTCTCTTGATAACACTCTATTTTGTACCAGGCAGCACACTGTAACAGAGAAGCAAAGAGAAATAATTATAAGAGAGAAAAGATTAGAGATCATTGCTTATGAGAATCACAGAATTTATGGGATCATTGCTATGAGCAAAGGCATCCTTGACAGATCAGTTTCTCAGCAAAAAGATATTAAACATACCTCTGAATCCAGATAAATTTGATGAAAACATACCAAAGAAGGAGGAGTCATGTCTCTGTCTTAATATCACATAATTTCCCAGATAATTGCTCAAAATTCTGTTCAAGACTAATGTCAACATAATTCATTCTATACGCTGCTTCTTTCTTCCTTTCTTTCCTGAATTTTCAAGATATCCTGAAAACACTCAAGCTTTTAAATGTGTACTTGAGACAAGATTCTCTGTATCTCAGTGCATTTCTCCTTCATTTATTTCCTTTCAGTTAAGTTATTCATTATTTCTAGCATTCACTGAGAATTTTTCCCAAAGTTATAATTTCATTTCATCTTTGATCATAACTATATGAGGTGATAACATTTCTAGATGGTGTTTTCTTTTCTTTACACATTCTAACCTGCACTTTAAAGATATGTTTCATATCTAGGGCCTGAGTTTTGCCCCCTTTTTGATACTTTTACCCATATGTATATATTCAGATGACTGGATGTGAATATACACATCTGAACTCGATGATCTTAAAGGTCTTTTCCAACCTAAATGACTCTATGATCACAAAGATTTGTTACACAGATGCTGGCAAGCACTCTGTGAGTTGAGTTTAAAAAGCTACAGCTGCCACAAGTTATTTTTTAGGTCTTGTGAACAGTAGAGCTGCATCAGGAGTATCAACCAACAATGCCAAGTGATCTGGATTTTAATCAAATAATTTCTCCTCAGGTAAAATTTATTTGTAGTCATTTCCAGTCACTTTTTATGATTCCCATTTATACCTCATGTTGCCTTTCTGTATTTTTTTCAACACATCCTGCCTTCCTTCATAAGCTATGTAAAAGACCACTGCAGACCACTATGCGCATAACACAGCAGCACAGGAAGGAGGCCTGGGGCTACCTCAAGCACTTCATGCTTGTTCTTGTAAAGCAGAACTCATTTTGCTCCTAGGAATGCTCAACTAACAGTAGCTTCCCTCCCACAGATGATGTTATCCCTTCTTCCTCTAACATTTGTGGGTGGTTTCATATGTGGGTCTTCTACACTATTCACTTCATATCACATGTAACTTTGTTTTCATCTGTTCAAGCACTAACAGCATTCTCATTTTCTGATCATCCCCATCCTTTCTAGGAAAATGTAGTTTTGATGAATTTTTAATAAAACTATGGATGATTTCTGCTAAACTGTATTTGAAATCACGCGCAGATAAGTTCAGAATCTGGTATTCCACACCTCCCCCCTTTTTTTTTCTTTCCCCAAATTGATTAAAACTATAGCAAAACAATGCTGAGATGATACTGTGAAATACCTCTTCAACAACCATATTCTTTTCAAGGTCTACATACAACTTGCATAATTGCCTCTAACTGCACTGAGAGTATTCTTATTTAAAATGAGTATTAGTAAATTATATATTTGATATCAATACGTACTTTGCAATTTGTTCAACATTGTATACTATCTAAAGACAACTGCATATACTATAGTTATGTGAATACAAATATTCCTACACACTTTTACACAAATCTGTCACTCCCATTAGAGGTACTGAAACTACTTCATTTTTTTGCTCAGCATGTTCTCTTAATCAGAAAAACTGTAATTAGTTTTCCACATAAATTAAACCCAAAACAAAACAGTAATTTTGTGTTGTATCCAGTGCATTTATATGGGTAACCAGCTTACTTATTCAGCAAAAGCAAACATATATCTCAATTTTCTCTACTACAGTCCTTCACTTATGAATCTGATTCCAATTGCCAACACTGTGCCCTTTCAAGTTAAGATTATAAAAATTATTCAGTTTTCTTCTTTTGATGAATGTCCCATTAACCAAGTGAGTGTATAATTTCATTACCTTCTCACATTTCTCTGCTAAATTATATTGATAATTAGTATGATAGGTTTTTGTTAATATCACTAACAGCTATTAACAATATTATATTGTAACATGTATTAGATGGGAATCATTTGTTAGATTCATTATCATTAGCTTCACAATTTTACCAAGGTAAAATCTTACTAGTTATTCTAGGTCATCTAAGTACCATTTTTGTGAAATTGGAAATTTTATACCTGTAAGAACAGGAGGATAGAGATCAAAAGAGTACTGCTATCAAAAGATTAATTCTTGTACCCTACATTCTTTTTCTTATTAATATTGAATCAACTGGGAAAATCGCTGGGTAAAATTTTAGCTTTAGACATGTCTGAAGGAACTGAAGAAAATTGTTTGGACCGGTTAAGTTTTACAGTACTGTAAACAAGACCAAGTTTTCACCTGATACATACTTAATGGTTTGGGCTTAAAGACATACTGCAGCAATATGTATCTATTTCCCTCTTTCAATAATAGATACAGAAATTTTCCTCTCAGTAAGAAAGGAGATGGTCCAACCTTTCTCAAGATTAAAAGTTGTGGAACTTAAAAGTTGACTCAGCAGTTAATCTCCATCCTGCAGAATCTGGAACTATTAAATAAAGCTCCCTATAAAGCTCTCCTTGCATGAGCTCGCCTTTTCTCCTCGCACAACTCCTCTCCCTTAGCAGTTCTGCGATTTCTTCTGGCACAGGAACTGTCAAGGGAGAGCCTGTAGCCCAATTCTGTGACCTTTGATTACCAACCCTGTGTGTTTTCTCAGCCTCAGGGTGGAGGTCAATAGCCATGCCAGCCTTCCAACAAATGTGCTCTGTCTGCCTAAATGTGAGAGGAGGAGGATGGGAGGAGAGAAAAAAGTTTGAAAATTCTTTGTATCCCAGAATGGAAAATCATGGCATCTACTGTCATGTACAACTCCATTGGCCTATTGCTATTCTGAGGAATTGCTGAATTTAGAATAGATCTCTTTTTTCCAAAAAGTGGTGATAGGGTGGTCACAAAAGCAGAGCTTCTTCATCACTGCTAGAGGGTACTGAGCTTCTGTATTCTGATTTCTGGACCCCTCTCAGCTTGAGGCTGGCTGAATACCAAATACTGAGCATAGACATAGAATGAAGTGTCAAGTCCAACTGCTGCAGCCAGGGAAAACTGTGCAGTCAAGGAGAAAAAGACTTGCTTGTATAGAGGTTTCACTCCAATTTCTGATGTAGGTATCCATTTTATAATCCGACCTTACTGCATTAAAACGCAGACAAACCCATCTGGGTGACCACAAATCAGGCTTTTTCTCCTCCCTGGAATGGTGTGCTAACAACTGGACTAGAAGCAGTCTTTCTTTTTTGCCCGCTCTCTTTCTCAATACCTTCCAATTAAATTTCAACCAGCTCTTTCAATCCTCAACTCACCTCTTGGAGGAATGATGGGGCACAGAGGCACCATGAACAAGCCTACAGCTTGGTGATTATGGCATTCTCCAGAAATAAGAAAGAGTGGGGTCAAACCCCAATCTGACTTTACAAGGTGTTAGTTGTGCTTTTGATTACATCTAATTTGGTGTCTAGGCACTGTCTGCTAAACTACCTGGCACTTCTGTCCACATGCAGCTGCTTATAATAAAGTACCAAGGAACTGCTGGAGTATCAGACCTCTCTCTGGGACAGAAATGGGAGTGATGGCAATGAATCTGCATTTACCTGAGATTCAGATGGTCTGGATTGTACTGAGACCATGAAGCTTGAAACACGCCACTGTGCTATACCAACAAAAGTGCTGTTGAAACATCATATATAGAGTAACATTCAGCACAGTCTAACCACTCCTGGCAAGACTGACAAGGTACTTGCTCACTGATGTAAAAGGGCCTTTAAAAATATATATATATTTAAAGTTATCTACTCTAGAATAACTTACTCAGGAATAAGAAAAAGATCCATAACTCTGTAGAGCTTATTTAATAAATAGTGAAGAGAGATTCTGCAGTTTCCCATGTGTAAATGTCATTTGCAACTGGTAAAAGAAGTTTTAACACATCATAGAGAACAATACCCCATTTGATTTTTTGGAACCTTATAATATCATCATTGTGAATAGCTGTCTCAGATAAAACCAGATTCTTGTAGACCTGTGCCTGCTAAAAGAGTCTGGCAATATCTTTGCCTAGTTCCAACTGTACAAAATAATTCCCCACCCACATACCTCTCACACAGAAGCTAATTGTTATACATTCTTTATTGCTTAGCATTATCTAAAGGTATTAAAATTGCCTTATCTGCTTTAGATGGTATATAGAAAAGCAGAACCTTGACTTAACAAGTCCATTCAAGACGTATGTTTTTTTTCTTTTTTAAAGGACTCTACTATCCAAAAGCTAATTGAGAAACTTGCAAGTAATCCACAAAAAAAACCCAAAAAAAACCAAAAAAAAACCAAAACCCCACAACTCTGTGTTATTTAATAAATATATATTTTTATCATGCAAGTTTTAAAATTCCCAAATATTTCAATTTTTAATCTCAAATATGTAGGGGGTTTGGCTACAGACTTGCCTGATTTTAACCTGAAAAATTTGCTTAAAAAAAAATTCTAAAAAACCATGGGTTTTTATTAAAAGATATGAGCACATATCCATAGATCAGACTGCAGAAGACACCTGCTTTTGAACAGGTGATGCTCTTTCAGACTGAATTTCCAAATTACCATTTTGCAAGACTCAATCCTTTGAGGTTTCCCATCTCCTGTACAGGTACAATGAAATTCAACTTTGGTTTACATATCAAAATTATTTTAAAGGATATTTGTATTCATAGAAAGCTAAAGTGACCTAAAATATAGTCTGCAATTGCCAACAAATATTTTTTTTTAAAGAAATTTCCATGTGTGAAGTTTTTGCAGCATTATCAGCATGTAACGTAGTATAAACTACTACTACTGAAATGCCTTAAACATGGTGAAAGCACTGCCTATCAATATGCAAATAAAAACCAAGATATAATAAAATAGTTGTAATACAGACTTCTCTGAAGCAGCATTTAATTTATTTCAAAACAAACTCTCAAGAGAAAAAAAAAATATATATATATATTTTCAGGAGCCTTTATCATGGAACACTTTTCAAAAACTGGATTTTGGTTTATAGAACATTTCAGTTACTTTTACCTGACCATCCCTATAAAATCATGTGACTGGAGAGAGGTTTCATTTTTCTTTTTATTGGGAAAAGCCCAGTGAAAGTTATAGATTAATTTTATAAAATATGAAAAGCATTTATCACCTTCTCCAACACAAGTAGGTTAACTGAATTTAATTTAAAAATCCTGAACTGCATGTTATGAGAAAAATTAAGTAACCATGCATGGGTTACAGCATCTCCATAATAAACATGTGCTGATAATGTGTAATTGTTGCTGGACTAAATATCAGAAAGCAATGTGCTTAATTCACACTCACCAGCTACATCCATCCTGTCTTCAGTTCACCATGCCATCTGACATGGATCCCTGTGTCCCTATGGACATCTGATGGGGCCTCAGGTTCTTGCTGAAAATGCCCACAGAGCACATGGCAGACTAACCTGGATTGCTTGGACATCCTACCTGCCCTTTGGCAGGAACCCCAAATCTCCCAAGAAGTATCCCACTACCATGTGTCAATAAGCCAAAGTTAGATAACAACAATTATTTGGGCCCTAGGATGCCCACCTTGCTCACAGTGCATGCAGATTTGTACCTGGGTCCACCTGGGGAGAAGAGAGGCACCATGTTTTCTTTCCCTATTGCCTCCAAACCTCATTGAAGTGTCACACCTCACATAATTTTGGTCTAGAATAAAAACTTATGACCTTTTGCAAATTGAAGCATTGAAGGATTCATGCATTCAAGAATTATCCCAGTTGAATTCAAAGTATGTCTATTCAAGATATTTTGTTCAAAAGATCAAGCAAGGCAAGGTGGAAAAAAGAGAAGGAATTTTGTTTGAAATGAAAGTCTGTCAATTTATTTGCGTCTGATACACAGGGATTCAAAGCGACCCCTGAAATAATTTCAAATAATACACATCAATTACTAAATAAAAATACTGAAATAATACTAGTAACTTTATTTTCCAATTTTAAAAAGACATATCTCTAAGCACTTTTTTATAACTAAACTCACAGGTGGCTACTTTCATTATTTCTTCACAATTCTAATTAAACTCGTGAAATAAATGATGTTGGTGCCTTTATACCTGACAGTACAAGGAATGAATGTAGAAAACACAGCACACAACACCTGGTTTTAATTTCTACACAACTGTCTAAACAGTAATGCAAGATTAAAGTTCTTCCTCCTATTTTTAACCTTAGCTGAAACAGAAAAATGAGAGAGAAAAAGCGCTCTTTTTCATATTTCAGTATAACTTCAAATACAGGTGTGTGCATGAACACCTGAACATACAAATGGTTATTCAGAAGGGCTAAGTAAAGCTACCTGGAGCAATCTATGTGCAGGATAATTTTTCTAATATTTTCTTCCACTAAGAAAATTTTTGTCTTTGCACTACAATCCTGTGAAGCACTCAGCAAGTGAGTCATCAGACAGAGTGACTGGTCATTTCTGTCCTTTACTGCAACTGTATGATTAAGGGGAAAAAAATAAAATTTAAAAAAAAAAAAAAAAACAAAAACAAAACAAAACCAAAAAACGTGTAAGTATGAATGAAAGAAATATTCAAGTATTTTTATCCTTAAAGGGAAATATTTTCTAGGAGGTTTCTACAATCAATTATTTTTGCTGAAATACACAATTATAATTTGAAGCAAGTATGCAAACTCTTTTCTTGATATTAGTTTCATACCTAAACACAGATATTAATATTTCTTGGTGTTTAAGCTTAAGATAACTTTACACTAGATCCAAAAAGCATACTCATCATTAATCTTTTATGAAGAGCATAAGAAATGTCTTATTTCTGGGTCTGAGCGGCAGTCCATGTAGCCCTATAGTCTGTCTCCCAACAATTGCAAAAGCATACAGTGCCCAGGAAAAGCATGTTAGTCTGGCTTCTCTCCATGAGCATTGAGATTTACTGTATCAGAGATGTTTGATCATACATCGCTGTCTACTTCAGTTAGTATCCCTTTATTTATCTGTTATCCATGAATTAGTCTAGCCCATTTTGAACCTGTCTCCACAGTCTTCTGGGGCAATAAATTCCAGAGTTCACTACCTGCTGTACTTTCTTTTGTATGTTATAATCTCCCACCAGTCTCATCAAGTGCCCCCAGATTCTGTACTGTGGGATTTGGTGAAGAGTTCAGCTCATGTACTGCCTTCACAATGTTGTAAACCTTAAGTATTTCTCCCCTCATTCTCTGCAAACTGAAGATTTCTCATGTTTTCAGTTGCCAATGTCAGGCAACTACTCGATCAACATAATTTTTGTTGTTTTTGTCTTTAACTTCTCTCCATGTCTGCCTTTAAAATCATGTCTCAAGAAGGAAGAATTGACAGTTCCTTTAGGGGTCTTATATTCCTAGCCTGTTAAGGCAGACCTATACTCGCTTGATATTTTGTTAGTTTTTCAGCTTTGGTATTACAATTTAGATCAACAGTGGTAACCCAATAAATAGAAATGCTTAAATTAGGTATAGTCTAATACTATTCAGAGCAGTCTACTATTTGCCACATGCACTTGTCTTTAAACATTTTTTTTCTGAAAGAGCTCAATTACACACAGTCCAGTGTTGGACAATATAAAGAAATGATTCATGGAGCCTAAAAGGATTTAGAAAGTTGATCTTTGCTCCTAGGAGCAGATGTTAATAATAGATTCTTTTTTTTCTCACAACACTGGAATTTCATATTGCTTTGTTAACAGGAAAAACCTGCAAAGCAGTAAAAATTTCAAACCAGAGATCTTCAAAGAAATAATCTGAATCACCTACAGAAGGAAAGGGCATTGTCCTCATTAATACTTCCACAGCATTTGGTAACCTCACAGCATTGAGTCAATTGATATCTCATTAAACTGATGTATTTTTCCCATTCTCTTTCTCCCCAAGTACGTTTTTCCATTTAATGTTACTAAACCAAGAAAAGGTTCATTTAATATGAATTCCTGAAAAAGCCTTCAGAATTATTTTTTGACCATTTTAAATACCAATAGAGAACATAATCCTGTGTCTAGGCATAGCAGTAACTTGTTTGTCATTGTCTTGTAAGTTAGCAGGAACACAGGTATGCTGAACACTTTATTCAGTCTTGCATTGTTAAGAAATACTTGGCAAGAGGAGGAATTTTTCTGTTGCTTTTTTGAGTCACAAAGTGCTACACAGGAAGTATTCCTTTTGCTTTACATAATTTTGCAATATGACAGTAGGAAAAAATAGAGATATTTTTGTATAACAACAGAGAATTTCAACATGCTGGTATTTCTGGAAAGAAAAATGCTATCAGCATGATCAGATGGTTATAAAGAAGTAAGAGTACAGTGACAAGAAGGCACAGAAAAAATGTCTAATCATAATAGCCTGAGACAGACACAAACCTCCAAACTCATATTTATAAAGCACAGAAAAGAAGAAAAAAAAAATCAATCAAAATCAAAACTCTTGCTACTCATGATGGCCAGAATACGTGTATAATTTAGGATCAAAACACAACAAAGATTATGTCCCTAAACATATTTTGAAATGAGGGATACCAGGCTCTGCCTGCTTTAACAAAGTGTAAACAGTCATCACCAAAAGCTGAATCTGAGGTACATGAAAGAAGAAAGAAGGATCAATATATAATGTATCACACTTTTAACATTACTTTGAACATTGACATTACCTTTTGTCAGTGTGTATTTTAGAATTGAAGTTTTGTAGGTATCATGCAAAGCTAAAGGATCAAGAATAAGACATTCAGTCTTAACATCAGATTCCATAGGCTGGTGACTCAAGCCAGTGGAAAACATACTCATGCCCCCACAGAAAGTCTACTATTTCAATTGCTTTCCCATTTGCATAAGGATGAAACAGATATCTTTCACTACCTTTCACTTCACTGAGATAGGAGAATGTTAGCCATGAATAACATCTGTAATTAAAATTTCACCAAAACCAATATATATTTTTGACACCAAATCATGTAGGAACCCTGCATGTTCCAGTTTAGAAAAAAACAAAACAAAACATATGTATATGAAAATAATCTGAGTACCCCCAGTGATTTCAGATGGAGGGTCAGGGAAGGGGAAATGGAGATCCATTCAGTCTGAATAGTCTGCACTTCAAATGGATCTTTTGTTGAATAAAAAAAATTGTCTGGAACAAGAAAAAGTATTTCCATTGATAGGTTTCTAGGATCATTCAGGGAAATACTTTGAACCCCTTATTTTGGGCTAGCATTATGCCAGTCAATCACAATCGAGTAGAAAAAAAGTGACATTATAAAAAGGACTCAGGTGGCCTGAACCAGTTCTTGGATTCTGAGAAAATGTACATCAGCCACAAGCATCTACCAGGTAAAGACAGTAGACAAGAACAAACATGGAGACAGCTAAAACTAGCACTGATACAGCAGTGAGTTCAGTAAGTTGCAGCTACCCATTGTACAATGGTATGTATTCCCCCTTGCACTTTTCTTGGAAAGCATTTGAAGGGGCCTTGATGTGAAATGTGAAAATGACTTGGTAGTTTGGGCTACTCATTCATTTTGTTCCACATGCAGCAAGAATGATAACACTTGTTCACTTTACAAAGTAAAGTGGTCCTAACCAAAAGTAGGGTCCTCAAATGCTCATAATTTTGTTCTGGAAACAATATAATTAACTATAATATAACTTCTGCATAGAAGACTTTACCATCCTGATAGAGAAACTGGCAAAAGGTAGGGAAGAACAAGCACTATTATTCACATTTCATAGACTGAAGTGAAATGAAGAGAATGATTGGTTTGTGCAAGGCTGTTCAACAAAACCCAGATTTCCTAAGTGCCCCACAAGACGGTATCTTCCTTATTTGACCACTTCTATGACTTCATTTACGAAGATAATTTTTAACTGTATTTTTTATCTTAAGTTTTTTCCATCAGAAGCTGTTACTATAATAAATGAAGAGAAAATAATTTGTATACACTATACTAATAATTTAGCTATACAATACCAAGTCCCATCTGTTCATGTTTGTTCTTCAACACTGGAAAAAATCAGTTTTGACAGAGCCAGGGGCAATGGACCATGAACAGAAAAACAGAAATACTAATATTACTATTAATGCTAATGTATTTCCACGGGCATCTTTCTTCAAGGCCACAGATGAGTTGGATTTGCAGGAGTTTCTCCCACAGGATCAAGGGGACATCACAACAGAACCAGAGGAGCAATCAAGGGTCTGCATATGTTGCTGGAGGGCTGGGATGGGGAGACTTCTATCTCAGTTGCTATTTAAAAAGCACATACATCTAGTCCCCAACAGTGCAAGGGGAGCCAATGGAGCCAGCCTTCCCAGCCTTTCTTTCAGACGAGCTGCTCCAGCACAACTCCCCATCAGTCACATCTGTCATTTCCCCTGAGCATTAAGACTGTAATTAATTCCTCATGCTTCACTATGCAAGGAAGTGGCACTGTATAATCCCCAGCGAGTTGTTCTCCCTGTCATAGCAGAGAATCTTTACAAGAGAAAGAAAAATAATCTGACAGACATGTGACAGCTCAAAAAACTTTGTAAACATTTGCTTCAAAGAAGAAAGATGCACATATTAATTTCTTCAGAGGACATCTTTAGAGCTCTATAATATTGCACTGGCCTTTGAGAGAGCACATAGGGACAAGCTGCATAGAAAAGTGAAACAGTTGCTACCAGCTCTTCCTCCTATTCAATGACTTAGTTAATATCTGTTTTAAGACAGGGACAGTCAAATTTGTTACCTCCTGCTGGGAAAATTCCTCAGAAAAAAAAGCATATTACGTGCTTTTCTCAGGTAGTGCATGCCCAGTTCACTCTTCAGCTTCTCACCTGATGAGCTGCAACAAGTGCCTCACCATGCAAAGTCAGTGGAAACCAGTAAGCACCAAGACAGCTGGTGTGTCAGAAATAATCCTCATATCTAAAAAGCAACATGCTATATCACTGTGGAAATACTACAACACTTGCTGTACTGAGAAAAAGCAAAACATTAGCAACATCAAAAGTATCTAACTGGGGAGCTACTAAGGAGAAAGAAGGAAGCAGGATCTTCACACCAGCCTTTTGCACCGCTAGTGCAAAGTAATTTCCCAGTTATACAAATAACAGCTTAAAAACAGCTATTGGGAAACCTGGAAATAAAACTTTACTAAAGACAAATATTTGACTAGTCTGATTATTAATAACTAAGACATCTTCAGTGAGAAAACCTCAAGAAAAGTCTGATTTTTCACATTTCATCACCTCTCACATCAGCTCTTCATTTTTATGCCTGTTTGATGCATATTATTAATCAAAGGGTTATAAGAAAGAAATGACAGTAAAAGCTAAAAAGATAAGCTGAAGAAATACCAGGAATATAAACAAGACACTCTCTTGCTCAACTAGATATCATATTTATTTTCAGTATTGTCAGTATATGCTCAGCAATGTATAAATATGAAGACAGTATCTTGACTGCAAAGGGCTTAAACCTTGTACAATAAAATAGCTGCCTTGCAAAGCTGAATGGCTTAGAGTAGAGAATCTTCTTATTTCTAAATCACTGGTTCATATTCCTTCTGAATTTACAGATTTAAATCTGGCCTACTGTCTGGTAAAGAAAATATTTTTGGATATTTTTTTTCTCCTCAAAAAAGTCATTACCATGAGATGCAGTCTTATGAAAAGTCTTATCAGCTACCAAAGCTGAATAATAAATATAAAGCCTAAAACATTCTTCAGATTATTGTCTTATCTTCAGGACACTAATGGTCATGGAATATGGGATATAAAAGTAAACAAGATAGTGTTTATTCAACTTTAAGAAAAATGTAAAAAAAACATTTAAGGATTTAAATACACCAAAATAAATAAATTCAAAGTTATAGACCACATATCTCCTTCTTCTTATACATTACATATTGAATACTTTTTTTATTGCATTACATGCTTTTAAAGGACTGACACCTTTTAGAAATGTGCAACGTGGCACAGTTATTGTTGTGATGAGAACTAGAATATTAGACTTTCTGATTTATGTACACATATTCTCAGATATAATGCTGCCTTCATATTAACATTTTGCAATGAATCTTCTCTTTCAGTCTTCTGTGGACTACTTCCTCACAAGAGGTAGATTGCTCTCCCTAGGTGAACTTTTGCCCTTTTTTAAGTCAATGGGAGTTCTACCGTCAGCATCAGTGGGGTTCATCATTTCAGCCCAGACCTCTGCACTAAATACAGTTGCTTAGGAATATGCCCTGAAGATCTGATTCTCATCTCACTCATGTTGAACAGAAAAGGGGAGAGAGGAACAGAAAAGGCATGAATGCAAGAAAGCAAGACAAAGCAATAAAGCAATAAAAAGCCACAAAGGAAGAAATTAAGAAAGCAAGAAGTCTTCTGTTCCATTTCAGGTTTATATGCTTTATATTATTTCTTTGGTGATTTTCCCATCATCCAGTTTAACAATATAAATCCAAATGTAATATAATCAGGACAGTTTTTATGTCTCAAGAGCTGGTCTGGTTTCTGTCAATGATCCCTTGTCTGTTCTTTTTAAAAATTAAGTCAGAGATTTATTAAAGCTCTAAATATAAGTTCAGATGAGATGTGATAGCTGAACATATCTAGAGGAAATACTGTCCAAAGAGAGAGCATTAATGGCAAACATTTTGACATCAAAATTTATGGGCCTGTCTGCTTTACTTTGCTATTTACAGACTCTGACATGGAATTTCTCTACTTCAGCTGAGCATTTTAAGGGTCTTAGTCACGTTCTAATTATCTGTGAGTGCTGTACAAATGGAGATGCACTCAAGCTTCATGAAGGCCTGCCCAGGTCTCATAGGAATTCTCTGTCTAGCCCTATAAATGTGTGCATATGTGTGTACACATATATTACTATGTGCAGCACAAGAATTATGTATTCCTTTGCTGTCCCAGTCCCAAATAAGTCCAACTAACAGGTAGTTCCCAACAAAATATCTAAGGAGATAGAGGTCTCAGAATTTGGTATGTTTTTTAAAAAACAGTGAGTTTTTTAACATGAATGAATAAGAACATTTGATTTGTAAACTCCTGTGAGTGACTCTCAGAGGACTAGACTATGTGCACCTCGCTGTCAGCAAGAGTGACAGATATTCATCACCTTTGAAAACTGAGGACTGTGTTAATCTCCAAATGCCAGGCTTCTTTTTCATTTATGTGCTTTTTACGTATCTCTTAAGAGGAGGAAGATGAGTGTTAGGGTTAAAGTAATGGATAAATGAGAATTATAGAACTCCTACTCTCTCGGCCTTACATGACATACACAAGAAATAGCCTTTTGGTAAACAATCTCGTGGAACTTGTGTGCCTGTAAAACACAGTAGAGCAGAGGACATTAGGTGGTAAACTCTTTGGTGAACTCTCCAACATATAATGCAGGAGTATCTGGAGAAAGAGAGATTTTTAATGTTCTGAACAATCGGTGAAATGCATAAATTAATAAGAATAAAACTAGAACGATTTCAAGGAAATAAGTTTAAACACAAAATTGATTTTATTCTTCCACAATGCTGAAAATATATAAAGCATTTAAGAAACAAAAAGTCAATTAAAAATATTGAAAAGTTAAAAATTAACCCTATTGTAAAATCTATAATGAAAGCCATCTTTGTATTTTTAACTTCGTGCCTCCTGATAATAATACAAATCTTTCAAACTTTCAACATCCACTCCTTTTACACATAATTTGCTAACATTTAAACCACTTGAAAAGAACAGATAAATACATCATAGGTTCAAAAAGTTAACAAGACTACATTATTTAATATGTGTCATACTTAATGGTATTTTAAAATCTCAGCATCTGTTTTCCATTGTTCACTCAATAAACTGGTCAAACACAGCTCTTAGCACAGTTCCAACTGTCTCTTTTGTTAGATGACACTACTTTTCCTTTCTAGATAAACCCAGATGATCCTTATTGAAATTCTTTGAAACTTACTTTTAAAATTGAAACATTTGAACTGCCTGATTACTCCTGATGCACAGCAACAGATTCTTTCTTAATTTGCCTGACCTCTCACACAAACTAACATTTGTGTCCACTGTCTCAAATTAAATGTCCATATTATATGGTTTTCTTTTGATTATATGCGTATATGTAATGCATCACTAGGTCAACATTCTGAGAACTAATTAAGAGGTACTATACAACAGTGAGACAGACACGTAAGCAAATTACAACGGACCAATATTTCACTGTCCTGATATATTGAATTAATTCTTACCATTACTCTTCATAAACATTAAATGCTAGATTTTTCTTTCCTTTTAATGCGTATGAGTTTGAGCTCCCCGCCTCACCTCATCACCTTTACAGACACATACACATACATGTAGAATTTCCTCAGGGCCCAAACTCTACTTTATTACACAGTCTCCGTTTACAGATTCATGCCACCAAAGTCTTTGTATTTCATGCACCAGCAAAGCAAACACTGAGCTGCCCCACACCAGCCAGCATCACAGAGCCTGTGCTGAACCTCTTTACTCTCTTTGACCCCCCACCTGTTTTGTTCCTCCGGGCTCAAAGTCCTTGCGCCAGACAGTAAGACAAAAGGGAACAGACAAAAGATTTTTAATGGTACCTCTTGAGTCACTGTAGCCACCCTGACCACACTTCGTGTACTCCAAATCCCTCTTGGATAATCTGGTCTTCTCCCTTTGCTGGAAGGGAGGCTGGGTTCTACAGCAGAGAGAATTGGGTTGGTTCTTAAACCCAGTTTATGAGCCACTGGGTTGAGGTCCACAGTACAGCTTTCAGTAGAAATAAATTTGTGCATAACTTATGTCTGAATTAGAAAGATTTAAAAATTAGAAAGTCAATAAGTCAATGTTTAATTGTGTAACACTGTTCAGGGATTTGTATACAACCCTTAGAAATTTTGGAAGTATCCAGACTGCCATTTTCTGCATGCCACTAAAGTTTGCAGTAAGAAAGTGCACTGGTGAGATCTGCCTCCATTCAAGGTTTTTCAAAATAATTTATATTTTGTCTTGGAAAACTGGGAGATAAGTGGTATAGGCTTGCTGCAGATGTACATCTCCACTGACACAATTTATTGTATTACATTCCAACTCATCTTGTCACATTGCACCAATATCTCTGATTTTTGCAGCACATGCCTGGCTCTTTCTCAGACATTATCGCACTTTATATGCCAGCAAATTTTGTAACAACTGATGGAAAGGTGAATAGTATAGATTTGGCATATGCAAAATACATGTTAACACATTTTTTCATTACACCATGGTGCTGGGAATGCATTTTATTTAATCAAAATCCAGCATTATTACTTTTTAAAAATTTGTTCAGTATTTTGTCAGGGCTATTTCCTTCCTTATTTTAGTAGTATTCCCAGTAGCATCAAGTGCAAGCCAGCAGATCAAATACTAACAGAACCTTTCCTCATTACAGTGTAAACGACAAAGATTATAGCCTTATAATACATTTTTAAACTTTTAATATTTTTAAAGGCTTATGCAAATATCCTCCTTTATTATTGCAAAGATTGTTATTAGGTAACATCTTACATGAAGGGTCATCACCCTTACAATGATTAGATTCCTCTGTGATTAGTTTAAACTTATTGTACTATGAAATTAAATAACACTATATTTTAAATAGCTGTATAAAAGAAGAATTTTCCTTCTAAAATTATAAATGGTGATATCTTTTACCAATTATCTGCTCAGACCCACAGTTGATGACCCTTAAACCCAAGATTTTCTATCCACTGAATGTCAAAATAAAATCTATGCATTTTACAGTTCTTATTCTGTAAGATGTTAAAAGCAGCAATCAAGTTTGGAGTCTCATTGTAAGATACTGTATAAACCCATTAACTGGGATTCCACTTAGCTAAGTTTAAAGGTTACAAACCTACTCTAAACTCATTACTATCAAAGGAGAAATATTCAGAAGAATTATCATTCATTGCATCTGTCTTTTATGCAATATAATTTTACATATCAAAAGTAGGAGGTAGACTTGTGATTTTTAGAAGCCACTCTCAATAGAAAGGGTAATTTGAACAGGGAATTTTAACTCCTCAATCAACAGTTGTAACAGAAACAGGGTATCTAACACACATTCTACCAAAGTCTTACAAAATATTTTTTGTTGCATGGAAGAACTTAGGAAGGATGCACAACATTCTTCATTTAAATCTGCCTTGTAAGGAGCAACTCATGGTAATATTAACAATTAAATGTGTCTCCATGAAAGCAATCAAAAAACAACAGAACATGCTTTAAAGACAGGAAAAGCATCATTTCTTTACAGAAAGTAGAAACAAAGGTGTAGAAAAAAGAATTATTAAAAGGAATAGTACAAACTTGTACGCTTAAAATCAGTACGGGTAAAGAATAAAATGAGTTGAAAGAAGAAAGGAGCTTAAAAGGTAAAATCAAACAGTTCATTAAAACAAAAAAAAAAAAGGAAAAGAAAATGTGCTTCAGTTATTTAACAGTCATTGTTCTTACAAAAAAAATAAACTATGATTTTTTAGTCATAGGGCAGAGAGAAGGCTGACGGGCTCAATACCTTATTTGCATCAGCCTTCACAAATATAATTCACGATGTATTTAAAGGATTTTTAATGATGGGCTATGATGGCAAACCAGAATACAAAGAGAGTATGTTATAAAACATACAGACTCTGGATGTATGCAAGAAGGTAATTTAGAATGAAACTCTCTTAGACTAACCAAGTGCATGAAACAATAGTGATTATCTTCATGAACTCATGCAGGGCAGAAGCTATCTCAGAAGCCTATGAAAAGTAAGCACAACACCTATGTTTGTGTCAGATAAAAAGGAGAATCCGGCAATTATTGAGCAGTTGGTCTAATTCCTGCAGCCAAAACAATGCTAGAGGAGATTATGATAGGATCAATTTGAAACCATCTGTACAATGATGAAAGGATAAACATCCAGAAATGGTTTTAAAGAGGAAATTGTGTTAAATTGATTCAATTTTATTTATTTTTTTGACAAAACACCTGATCTATGAGACACGGGAAAAGCAACAGAAGTGTCATATCTTGATTTTACTGAAGCTTTTGATGCAGTCCCAAAACCAGTTTCATAATGCTCAACTAGGAAATACAGCCTGCATCACTGATGTCTGACTGGCTTCCCATAAGCGAGATGCATTCTCCCAAAGCAACGTATCCATTCATTAGCAGAGTTTCTGAGGAACGTGTGGTTTGGGGGGCTTGGGGGTGGTTTCTTTGCAGACACAGGAATCAATCTGCCACACGTATAGCAGGAATAGAGCAGTGCTGACTGTGAAGCACTGAAGTTAAGAAGAGCAGGGATAGGTCACAGGACAATAAAGCATGCCATACCATGCCATAGACTTTTCTAGGTTCTGTGACGGCAAGAAAAATGGGACTGTATTGGGATTACTAATCCTTCCAGAGTACCAAAGAGCACAGTTTATATTCTCTGGTGTGGCTCTGAAGAAATTAGCCTTCACTGGAGAATCTTAGTTCCAAATGAATGTTCAATACGTTTCAGGCAGACCCAGAGATATTGTGCAGTTGAATAAATCTCCTTAATACATTCCATAGTATCTGGATTATTTGTTTTTCTGGTATCTTTAGTATTTCAGCTAATGAAAAGTACTCTTTAGTACAGAAAAAATGGATAAAAAAACTGCAGTAAAAACCTGCAGGCTTAGTTCTTCTAAGCAGTTTTACTATGGAAAAGGGAGATGGAATAAAGAGTACCCTAAGGATACTTTCTTGGGAAACAAAATTGTGATAGGTTGTAAACACTTTGAAAAGAAGTATCAGAATTTTCAATTATTCTATGACATTTTAAAGATGGTCTAAAAAACATGACCGTGAGATTGACTAAAGATGTGCAAAATACTGTCTTTAGGAATGAGTAACTGAGTAACAATTCTGCAACCATTTTGCAGTAGAGATTTTGGTCGTTATAGCTGGTCACAAACAAAATACAAGATAACACTGATGGAAATAAGACAAGTGTATTTGAGAGATGTAATATAAAGATGTTTTAAGATATGTGTTGCATATAAAACATGAGGGAAATGGAAAATTCATTTGTTCTTCTGTCAGTTGCTGAGATCCCAGCTGGAGTACCGCTTCAAATTTAAGAAAAAGAGAAAGCTACTGGAGATAATACAGGAAAGAGCAAACAAGTGATACTAGTTTTCAAAAACAGATGTAGATTTCAGTGTGGGTAAAGCAATGCTTCTGGGAGAGGAACAACAATAACAACAACAACAAAACAAAACCCAAACCTGTCCTCAGTTTATGCACACAGGGACAAGCTCTGATCTAACAGTTATCACACAGAGAAGGTTTAATTGGGCAAATTATTGATAGTTTGAACAAAGGTCAGCTCAATGTCTATTAGTCAAATCCAATGTCACTCAATAGTAAGGAACAGAGGAGAAAAACCAGAAATCGTCATTTTGTTATTACATAAAACTGTGGTATACCTCTTTTTGAATAATGTGTGCAGTTTTAATACATAGATGCCTAATACGACAGATCTTGATAAAAACTGAAAATGGTGCAATAAAACTGACAAAGGTTTAGAGTAAAGCAATATATCTGTTAAACAGATGTGGATTATTCAACCTGGGAAAGAGACAACTAGGGAGGAGAGAGTGATGAAGAACTAAAAAAAATATGAATAGCACAGAGAGGGCAAATAGGGAAGCACTTTACCAATAGACAATGTAAGGAACATCAAATAAGAAGTGATTGGTAAGTTCAAAACTATCGGGTTCTTTAAATCACACACAAGGAAGCTTCAGAACTGCTTGCACAGTATGTTGTGGATGCTACACGGTTCAAAGGATTTGAAAAGTGATCAAATTTATGGAAGAAAAGTCTAGTGAAAAGTTTATTCAATAACATCATCAGCCTCAAGACATTGCTCAAAGCGAGGAGAATATTTTGAAGAAAAGTCTCTATGCACCTGCCTTCTTTTCAGATTCCCATCTGATGCGGTAAGGTAATCCTGTGATAAATAAGATCTCCCAGGAAAAGTATAAGGCCATTAGCTGTTTTAGTCTGGAAAAATTAGACTAAATGAAGGAAGCTGTACATAAAAACTGCAGCACCCAATGAAGTTCTTTAGAAGGAACAATGATCAATTTCTCCACTAACATTAGAAGCAAAAGAAAATAAATTCTTAATTTTCATTAACTATTATGAATTATTATGAAAAATATTCTGGCTACACAGCTAAGTACTGAAACCGTCTTTCCAGGGAGGTTGTAGGGTAGCTTTGAGCAAGATTTAGAAGAATAAGACATGCAAAGATTTGTTAGAATATAGTTGATCTCTCTTCTTTATAGGAAAACTGATTAGACCATTCTCTCGGTTTCATTTCTATTTTATGACTACAATTTCCACCAGACTAGATGAAAAAATTAAAGATGTATTTCAATAAAAAGTGCCCCATTAACTAAAAAACACTTCAAAGTTAATTAAATTAATTAATTAAAGGTTGAGACTACACATATGGTGCTTCATTCTTCAAAGGATGTGATGAACAGAACTGAAGGTTTTATAAGAAAAATGTTCTAACACTTTTTTAAAATTTAAAATCTATTAGATAGGAGGAGAAAGGAAGCTTGAGTGATGGAAAACTGAACATAAGCACAGAACTAAGCCTCAGTGGATGAGTATTAGCAGAAGGTCACCTCTTGAATAAAGAGAGAATAAGCCCATATATTAACTCCTGATATCTTGTACAAAGTGAGATTTGTGGATAAATATAGCATGCTTTGGACTCCAGGACTACCCAGGCAGTGCTCTTCAGTGGAAAGGAACTCCAAAGAACACCAAAAAATTATTGAAAAAGCATTTTTCAGTATTAATTGAATCTATAATTTTAATTAGAGAAAACAAAGAAATACCAGTTTTGTTCATCCAGATGCTAAGTTCAAAACCTTCCTTTTTTTTAAATAAAGCTTCAAAACACAAGGCAATATGAGGTCCCTCCAAGGGAATTATTGTTCCCTTTTCAGAATGGATGCACTTTCAATAACTTCCTCCTATCACCTGATTGTTATCAGAAGGTTTGTCCATCAACTGAATCCCTCTTTATCTTCCCTCTTTATCTCATTTTGTGTTTTCTGCATGGGATGGGATGAAGGATAAGGATCTGACTTCCTCTGGTGACTCCTGCTGTAGCAGATTAGTGAAGCATGCTGCCAGGGTATGGTAAATCACTGCTTTTATTCTGTTTATCCTTGGATAAGTGTTTTCAAAAAGGATGCAGTGCAAAGGAAAAAATTGTACAAAATTACAAAGAGTAATTCTCTATGTCATCATCACTGAGTTGGTGTTAAAGTTTCCAGATCACTAACTTATAAAGTAGAAATTGGTGAGAGATAAAACACATACACACACAAAAAGACAACTGAGTAGTTTAACCCATACGCCAACGAAATCTAGGTCAGGCTTAATAACCTTCAAATTGCAGCTGACACAATGAATATTAAGCTAGTCAACCATGAGAAATGCCTTCATGAAGCCAAACCAATTTAGTTTTTCTAGGAGAAAATTCATTACAACATACTGATGTTTATGTGATTGTTCCCTGCACAAATGTGTTTTACCTTTTCTAGCAAACTTGTCACAGATAATTAACAGTGTATCTCTAGCAGCAATGTTTGTAAATACTAAAATAATCCACCAAAAGGCCTAAATTGGGTATTTTTTCCAGCACAGATTTTTACCAAAAGATGAGGAAAGCAGGAATGAAAGGAAGGAAGGTGACTGCTTTCTCTGTAAGATGCAATTGCAAGAATACTTCTAGTAAAGTGAGAGTTAAAGAGAATTATCTTCTGAATGCATTATTGAGTAAAATTTCTCACAGTAAACAGTAATCAGAGAAAGGCCTTGGTTAACCATTTTCCAAATTCAATACACTTTATTCATGCTTTATTTATTCTGTGGAGAAAATATATTTATTTTCTGGAGTATATATATATGTGTGTGTGTATGCATACAATACTCCATAAAAAAAAGAGTATATCACTAAGTAGCATGGAACTTCTGAGAGTTCCAAGGGGTTTGATAATCTGTAGTTTATACAGTTCAGTCATAACCACGTTATGAAATTTGTGGAAAAAGGGCACAGAAAGATGATGACTACTCATCTCTACACTGGTGCCTTGTATAATACAATAAATACTCAATAAATATAATACCTGATAAACAAAGTTCACTTTGCTTCAAACAGGAGTTACTTAAACCCAGATACCTTAGGAAGGAGTGGTAGGGGGCATCTCTCCCCGCTCCATAACAGATCCCAATGTAGGATTTCTGTTCCAGATTTCATAGACAATGGACTGTGTTCAGTCCTCACACCTGATAATTTTTGTAGAGATTTCCCAGAATTGTTTATTCTCACAGGATACTGTTGATGCTCCACAAATATTTCTCTGCTTATGGGGATGGGCAACCTGCTGCAGCTGACTCTGCTTGGGCAGGGAAGCTGGACTAAAGGATCTCCAGAAGTCCATTCCAACCTCACCCAACATTGTGATTCTGTCATAATCCAGTTCGATGAACTCATGAATGGGGTCAGAAGAGATTTATAAAAATATTTAGATTTGAAAAAAATGTCCTAATCTTTGTTTCCCTCACAGACCAGACAGATTTGCGATTGTTCCAACCATATTCTCACCTCTCCCCTAGGAATTATAGGAAAAGGAAATTATGTTAAACAAAACAAAAACAATCAAAAAATCAAATGTTCAAAATGGATTAAAGGCTCATTAAGTAGGAACTGGGACTGATGTTTTCAGTCAGTATGATTTATGAATTTTGTTTGCTTTGTGCTGTACACCAGCAAACAAAAGAACTGTTCTGGAACCATTCCCTGGGGGAAAAAATTTATGCAGAATGAGTTCAATTTTAATACTCTCAGGCTGCATTTAACAACAAAAAATGTAAAATATTAGTTAATTTTCATTATGTCTTAACTGAAATAGTATGAAGCAATTGTTCATACTTTAATGTATATGTTCTGCCCATTATCCTCACTTTTTCCATATTTCATCTAACTGATAAATTTGAAAGCAAAGAATTTTCAGAAAGCCTGTTAACTAAGCAAGTGGTATAATAAAATAATCAGGCTTTTACATACAGGAATCTGCATCAGATCTATCTGGCATCTACTATTCCAGCACTGCCTGTGAATTGATAAAGGTAATGCTAGCTCTTTAAATATTTTAATGGTTTTTATAGAGGTGTTCTTACGTCATTCATAGACCAACTTTAAAATCAAAATACTGTCCTCAGCGTCTGTCCTACATGTAATGCTAAAATAAACAAGTTAAATTAATACTTTTCTTCATTTTAAAACAAAGAAAATATCACTTGCTGTATAAGGAATCAATACTATATATCTTAATAGAAATAATTCACACATATGCCTATACACTATCTTAAAACTGTATGCATTGTCATGAACACCACAAGTATCTTCTCTGAATGGGAGCATAAGCAAGTAATATTCTATTTTGGAAGACTGATCAAAGAAATGTCTATCAAAAGGGATATTTGTTATTTAGAATTCAGTTTACCTGGCCATTTATATACAAATATTCTGCTCAAAAAATCCCTGAAGTTGCCTTTAATTCTGATTGTTTTGACAATGCTGTTATTATTTACCAGAAATATATTCCTCATGCATTATAAGCCAACAATTAAATAAAAAAAATGATATTTCTATCCTCTCATGCAAAATGTATCTAGTCATCTGAAAAAAGGTCTAAGAAACTGGTGAAATTATTCATATACATACACTCGTGACATGATTCATTTCATTCTACCTTTTGCAATTAGGCTGGATCTACATTATTTCTGAGAGATAATTGTCTATCCTCTTTCTTATCCTGTTAAAGGGAGGTTAAATTTCTTTGTATAAAAAATTACCTTGAGAGATCATATGAGTTTGGAAACAGGTTTAAACAGGTAGCTGAAAGGGTGATTATAAAGGGACTAACTTGATCACTGCTAGACATTATACAAGGCAACACAGTTTCAGTTCTGTAGTTTATAGTGAGGAACATTTTTTTTTGTTAAGAAATGCTGCAATAATAAACAGATCTTCTGTACAACATTTGATGGACAGCTTTTCTCTGAAGTAGAAGAATGCACCTTAAATTACTACAAAGATTTTATATTTTGCATACCTAAACATCACGATTATATGTCTAATTAGGCATGCAACCATGTTTTTAAACTATAACAGGTTATAACTAACAGCAAGAGAATAGCTGCATATTTAAATAACAGCCTAGAGAGAACAGGATGAGCCAGAGGCACCGGCATCTATTTAAATGTGCTATGCCATTTTCAACATAATTAGTTATCTAATTGCAAACCCAAACTTAGTCAATGCATTTGCACATGTAATTAATTACAGTTTGTTTAGAAGCACTTCATTTGTAGTGCTTTATTCTTCATTTCCTGCAAATCACATTACCAAAGGATAGATTTGATTTTTCAAAAACAACACAGACAAATACATAAAATGAAGGAAGGCATTAAATAAAAGAAAACACTATAGGCTAATATACCATTAGGGCTATCTAGAATTTCAGAAACACACCTTTTTTTTTTTCCCTGAAAGTATTTTAACTATTTGAAGCTGTAATTTACCAAAACTCTAACAGTTACGTGTTAAAAGATTTTAAACTTTCTATATAAACAGATCATCAATTATATGTCAGATACGTGTTGTAAGCTTCATGAAGGCAGGTAATTGTGACCAAATAAAGCCCGTATTTATTGGTATTCACTATTTGTGTCACAGTAGCATCTAGAATTTCTACCAACAGATCTGGCCTTACTATGACAGCTTTTCTATCATTATGTCCCAAGACGTTTGCAACCAAAGAATAAAAGTTGCACTGGATGCAAATCAGTATGCAGGCGTACAAAGACACAAGGAAATAAGCACAAAGAGCAACACAAAAGCATCTTCTGTAAAGTTGTAAACATTATAAAGATTGTCACAAATGGCTATCAAAATGGATTTACGGAGGTTTACTTTTTACTGTGGGGGTTTTTTTGTTTGTTTTAGTTTTGTTTTGTTTTGTTTTTTGTTATGTTTGTTTGTTTGTTTTGAAGGGGGGAACATAAAAGAAACTAAACAATATTTACTTGAATTATTAAATTAGTAGTCAGAGGAAGTTCTTCCTCAGGCTGAGAAGATGCAGAAGCCAAGTTCCATGCACCACAAGATAATGCAGAAAATAAAAAGGGACTGAAAAGGAAGTACCGAGTCTTTGAGAATGATGATTTGCAACTTGTGCATGACAAGATGATTTATGAGTGGACCTAAAGAAACAGAAGTGACAAGATAAATTTATGAGTAAGAAGAGTCACAAAGTCCACCCTCTAACACTCCTGCCCCCTGCATTTGTAAAGACCAGAGAAGTCAGAGCTACAGTAATCAAGCCTAAAGCCTTTACTAGGCTTTTATTTCTGAAGAGACACAGACCTCACACACACATTTTGTGGTATGAAATTATCTTTATGATGAGAGCCCATAAGGCATAATTGCAGCCTGATATGAGACTGACAAAATCATGCAGTGGATTTTGGCACATTGACCCAAGTGAGGTGAAACACAAGCAGAGACAGCGTGACACACACAGAGAAGGGAAACAGCAAACAGCTTGGGACACAGAGCAAATAAGAGCCTTGGAGTAGATGTCAAATGGGAGTTGGTGACTGCACATCCACAAGAAGGTGTCAGGGAGGCAGAAAACCTAAGGTAAACTTAATGATGATAGCTCAATAAATACCCACAACCCTGGACATATGTTCAAGAAAATAACATACAGAGTACCAGATCACAACTTAAACCTGAATCAGTGATGAGGGGAAGAAAATAATGAAACCCCCCAAACCCTCGGATTTTATACTAGATGTAAGCTGCGAATGCAAAGAAGAAAATAAACTGTAGCTGATGGATCAAGGAAGATAAGAACAGAATAATTGTCTTGAAATCTGGCTAGCAGACTTTTGTGAGAGAAGTTTCAGGTGAATCAGCAAATCAAACTGGAGAGTGCCTATGACAGAAGAATGGGCCACGAACATGAGACACTGATCATAAAAACAAACAAACAAACAAAACCCCACAAATGTTCAGTTATTTTATAAATGGAAAAAGAGATCAAGTGAAATGAGACACATGCTAAAAAGACAATTGGGATCAAGGACAAGTTTCTTTAAGAAAGACAAGAATAACAAATCAGAGTGAGGGCAAAGAGCCAGATAAACAGGATTAAAAATTTAGAAGATTAAATAAAAGAGAATAAATAATAAAAATTCATGAAAGAGCAGAGAGGACAGAGAAATAAAGTTGGCAAAAAAACTATTACATCTGTGACTAGATGAAGAAGGAGAGGAAGCTGTAGGAGAAGAACAGGACGTAATAAGAGCGAAAAGAAGGGAACCAGGAACTAGCTTTATCCCATGGAAATCACTATATTTGCATAAAAAATTGTAGAGTTGAGAGAAAATCCATATGCATGTATAGAATTTATGGATGTCTCTATATTTTATTTGGTGAAATCTTTAATGACAGAAAAATCTCAAAATGTAGTAGTCTTCTGATGGTTTATCATTGTCTCTTTTAAAAGTGGTATAGAGATTGAGGGGAGTGTAGAGTTGCTAGAAGTTACTAACAGCACAAAAGAAGATCTGTTACTAGACAGAGAGACATGATGCAATTGCACGCTCAATTAAGCCTTCTGTTCCAGGCACAATGTGCCCTTTTCCATTACCACTATTACTTATTACAATGATTATTGTCCAGAAGGAATTTTCCCTGGGCTCCTCCTCCAACAGCATCCAGGACAAAGGAAGAAAAAGGGCAGTGCCTGAGGAAACAACTGGCATGTAAAGTCTCTAGAGAAACAGAGGGAAAGCAAGAAATAAGCAGGTTCAGAAAATGTTCAAATAGCTTAAATTCTTCTCTTCTCTCTCTTGCCTGGAGAAGTGCTTTTCATGTATGCCTGTAAAAGTACTGAAACTCTTCTAAATAGCTGTGCTCCCTTCTCCTCTTTCTCTCAGATAAGAAGTGAAAATAAAATTTATCAGCTGTAGCAGACTGTAGTTCCATTCTATCTCATTGTTTTGACTGCAGTATTTGCCACAATTTTGTCTGCAATGAGACTGGACTCCTTTTGAACTTTCCTTAAAATGGCAGTGATGGTAGTAGAGGGCCCTGCTCTTCCAGCCATAGATATCACCAGGCAACTGTGAACAAAATTTTATGGACATATATATATCTATATATATACATATAAAATATATTTATATGTGATTATACACATATAAAAGTATATCTAATTATACAACATATATATTGTATAGTTACAGAATACATGCCTCTGTGTATACATACTTTTATACAACAAAATCTTCACAAGCTTTGAGGATAAAATAAGTAAGTAGAATTGGAATTTAAGTTAGTAACATGCACCCTCAGCAAGTTTGCTGATAATCCCCAACTGGGAGGAAGAGCTGACACATCAGAAATCTGTGCTGCCATTCAATGAGACCTGGACAGGCTGGAGGACTGGGCAGAGAAGAATCCAATGGAGTTCAATAAGGGCAAGTGTAGGGTCCTGCACTTGGGGAGGAATAACCCCAGGCACCAGTACAGGTTAGGGGCAGATCTGCTGGAAAGCAGCACCGCAGAGAAGGACCTGGGAGTTCTGGTCGACAACAGGTTGACCATGAGTCAACAATATGCCCTTGTCGCCAAGAAGGCCAATGGTATTCTGAGGTGCATAAAGGAAAGTGTGACCAGCAGGTTGAGGGAGGTTCTCCTCCCCCTCTACTCTGCCCTAGGGAGGCCACATCTGGAGTACTGCATTCAGTTCTGGGCCCCACAATTTAAGAAGGACAAGGAATTAGTGGAGAGAGTCCAGTGGCAGGCTACAAACATGATTAGGGGTCTGGAGCATCTTTCTTGTGAGGAGAGACTGAGAGATCTGGGTCTGTTCAGTCTGGAGAAGAGAAGGCTGAGAAGGGATCTCATAAATGTTTATAAATATCTCAAGGCTGGAGGTCAAGAGGATGGGATCAGACTACTTTCAGTGGTGCCCAGCAATACAACAAGGGGCAACGGACACAGACTGAAGCATGGGAGGTTCCATCTGAATAGGAGGAAAAACTTTTCTACTTTGAGGGTGCCAGAACACTGGAACAGGCTGCCCAGAGAGGTTGTGGATTCTTCTTCTCTGGAGACATTCAAACCCACCTGGACACATTCCTGTGCAATCTACTCCAGGTGAACCTACTTTACCTTATACACAAGCCTTCTGTTTTCACTTTATTACCTTACTATTGGAGCTTCCAAGTGATGCAGCTCTGTAACTCCAAGTTTCAGTTTCCTCAGTAGTACATAGTATTTTAGGTTCTGGGCTTCCAGCTGGCCCATTAGTCTATTAAAATTAAGAGATTCAGCCCACTGCCAAACAGTAGGTCTCAGGAATGCTTCCTGACTTCCAGATCACTCCTGATCCATCCTAGCCTATGTTAGTACAAGACCCACAAGTATCTCCTATCCTCTCCTCTACATCTTGCCTTGGAAAGGGAAATCAAGCATACAGAAGCTAGAAAGGATGTACAGCATGTTACACAGACGCAAAGACAAGAGGTGCATTATGGTACACACATGTTATGTAGATTGGACACCATTTCTTTTGTAATTCAACTCAATATACATTTCTAGAGCTCTGATGATTTTAATGGAGTCATGAACTTCCTTCTAGAGAACAATGTTTAAGTTAACTCATCTTGAAAACACAGTCACAAGCAACACATCCACATTTTGTTTTCTCATCCAAAACCAACACAGGATGGAACTAATCTCTCCACATTAAATATCTATGCTATGGGTATTCACACTTAATCTAACAAACATAAGTTAAATGAAATGTAACCATCTCTTCAAAAGTTTTTTAACCTGTTATTGCAATCTTACAGTGGCAGAAATACCACAGCTTTCTTGCATAAAGCAATACGTAGTACATAACAATCTTTTGGTTATCAAGTTATTTCTAATAGTTAATGCATGATTCTTAATGGTTTAATCCAATCACTTTTTCTAATCTTGTATGTCTTCTAAAGCTATGGGGAGCAGTTAATCATATTGATCATGGAGCAAACTTTTATATATTGAAAATTATTATCAGATTTCCTCTATCAATCTTATATTTTCCAAATGTTCACATCCCTTCAGCTTTCCCTCATCTGTCCACTTTGTGTGCACATTTTAGGTGCCCTCAAAAATCAGTCTGCTGTTCTTGCTAAGGCTTCTCCGTTTCTGTACTAAACAGAATAATTACCTACTGTGTCCTAAAATGTTTCTGTTAAGTAATTAAATTTAGTTTCTGTTATGTAATTAAATTTAGTTTCTGTAAAACTACAATATTCCTGTTTGCTATTCACTTTATGTTGCATGACTTCCCCCCAGTCGAATCTCTTTTCTTATATAACGACTCCTAGCCAATTATTTTATACTTTGCAATTTTCATGACAAATGCAATGGCAAGAACAATGCCTCTTTGTGAAGTAAAATGCACATCACAAGCTACCTTATCATATCTGACACATCACCTATATTGATGCATCAGTACAAGAAGCACATGGTATACGCTGAATTTTTATTTCTTTCTTTGTTTGTTTTAAGGGAAGCTGGATTGTTTGACTGGGTGTCTTTTCACAGAGGTTCCTTGGAGAAAAGATTTGCCCTATGCCATGCTATAGACTGGGGGGTGGCGGGGAGAAAAGCTATTTGCCTGCTTTTTGTATTGTCAGATACTATTATACTTCATTTTGTTTTGAACTCCAACTCATTGTGATTATATTGAATTCAGCATTTACAATTCCAAGAGGATTACTGATAACACACATGCACTGCAAGGAAAAACAGCTCATCAGTTTACTGACAAGAAGTCCCCTAGTTTGGAGATCAAATCTACTTAATGTTCCCAGTGCAAAATCTTGCATCTGAATCTTTCATTTAGACAAACAATGCGTGAAATTACACACAGATTGGCAGCTCCCTATTGAACTTAAATCTGGGAAGACTGATTTACATTGATTATACCAACAGATATATGGAACATATCAGCCATACAAAGTCAGACTGATTATCTAGTTCTTAACAGGATACAGGTGGTTGAGAGTTGTGTAGAACTAAGAACTTCTCTCGTACATTTGGTCATATATGTTCCCATACTTATTGTTATAGGCTATAGCATATAATACATTAATGAGGATACTAATTCACTTCTAGAAGCCAGAAAATGCTGGTGGAAGAGCAATCCCAGACAAATATTACTACTAGCCTCTTAAATGTACATTTAGTCTCCCAGTACAATGCAATATAAAACTCAGGAAAAGAACATAGCTCTGAATTAAGTGAAATAAACATAAATTAACTACTTAGCATATACTTCCCCCTGGCTAGAAACTCTAGAACTCTCTGGTTTAATTTACTTTTGTGCAGTTTCACTGTAATAAAATAGGAAAGACATGTAACAAAATTACTTAACTTGAATATTATATCAGGGAAGAGTCACTGATGTATTTGCAGATTTGCTACCATGGTTTTCAAGATTACTACTCAACATATTTTTAAAGCAATGACCACAGAAAATAGAAGGTGTTAGAGGACCAGCGATGAATTATTTACAGCTATATTAGCAGTATATTATACAATCATATATTCAGCAACAAATCAAAATCCTGAAACTACTGTTTCATAAAATCTATATAAATCAAAGTATGTTGTCAAGACTCAAGATAAAATTGTATTTGCTATTGCTTCTGCTACAGGCATTGCCCAAAAGATGTAATACAGTGGTTATGGAGATGCTCTATACTGTGACAAATCTCCAGAGCCTCTTCCAAAGAAGAACAGAAAAATGACATCTGCACCTATTATTTTTAGTGAGCTGTGGAAATATGTCAAGTTTTCAGTCCCTCATACTGTCATCATTGTTGAGCTTTTCCCTTTCCACAAAGAAAAAAATTACAAGTACTGTTCCTGGGAGCAGAGAAGGAACTGTTTGCAGCAGGACTGAGTCAGCAACAGCAGTTTTTTCACTTAGATTTCACTTACTGGATGTAGTACTTTCCTAAAATTTTGTGTCTCATAATAGCCTTATATCAGTGTGATGTGTGTCATCACATATTACTGGGCCATAATTTTTAAAAGACGAAAGTGAGATTTTTCAAATCTGTACTGACATGACTTGATCAAATAACCTATGAAAGTTCGGGCAGTTACATCTCTTATTCAGGTGTCATTCAGGTGTCATTATTCAGTAAGTGTCCTTCAGAAATTCCAGTGCTTGCCGTAACACAGAAATCTGATCCACAATTCACTCAACACAATGGAAATACTTCCATTGATGTAAGTGATTCTAGATTAGGTTTTGGTTAATATTTATGTTAACTGCACCGAAAGATATCCTTAGAAATGTTATGTTCCCTGGCTTCCCATGATCTCCGGTGCAGGAACGCATTTTCAGTTTTGTGGAGACTCTTTTCAGAGAAGATATTGAGGACAATGGCACTGAAGAGCTTGAAAGAGCTCCATTTGGTGTTTTGTTTTCCAGAACCAACATATAAAAGGAAGAGCTTCTTATTTCTTTGTTGAAATGGGGAGAAAATGTCTTCTGCAAAGCTAGACAGCTTATTTGCTTTCATAACTTTGTGGGTCAGAGTACTGGTTATTAAAAATCCCACCTGGGTGATTAGAAATCCACAGGTTTCAAAAGTAAAACAAACAAACAAACCCAACAAACAAAAAACCCTACACCATGAGTTCATTGAAAATCAGTGTGATTGTTTATATTTAAAAAAAGCTTGGAAGAAATTATAAACCACAAGGTTATTAATCTGGGGACTTAATAAGAGGTTTCCTAATTTTCTGTCAGTCAGTGTTCTCAGGAATTCTCATTAGCTTTAATACACATTAAATATTTCAACTTAACAATAATTTTCTGGTACACACATTTGGCTTTCTTTAATTTTTGGTGACTGATCACATTCTTCCTTTCAACAGTCTGAATGTCTGGGTGACAGCACAGCCAGCCAGAGCTTCATGATAATGCAGTTTTGCATTCTGCTTTGCAAATATGATTTCTTTTGTGAAGCTCCAATTTGAACCATCAGTTTTATTTTGGAACTCAAGATTCTCACAGTATTGCATCTTCCACTGGGGACTACAGACTCCACTCAGTAATAAGATCTTTATACCTAATTTAATTACAGTTTGTGAAAAACTGACAGTGAATGAACATGACTAATGATTCTGATTATCTCTCAACTACTGACCTATCCAACAATCTCTCTGCACAGAACCATGCCGGGTTATCACAATTGATGTTTGCATGTCTGACATTAGAAATAACTATTGAAGTGAATCACACTTGTATCTGTGCAATACTTTAAAATTGACGTAAAAACTGAAAATAAATTAACTATGTTAAATTTAATCTGAATTTCAGGAGCAAATTTCTCATTTTCAAAATAAGTGAACCATTTCATTCTTCCTGCAGACTTACAGGAATGCAAATCCTGTTTTCAGAAATGTCCTGTTCAGGACAATATCTTTGTTTTTTAACTCTACTAAACAAAGCTCAACAGGAAAGAAAACAAAACAAGTTCTTCAACTTAATTTGTTTTCAAATTTGCATTTATTCCCAGATGCTGTAACTGTCAGATGGAGAGTTTCAGGTACTTGAGAACACCAGCTTAGCAATCTTTCATTGTTTCGAGAGACATGAAGTTTATTTCTCCAGTCTGGTTCTATTTAGTCTAAGCCAAATTTGTCTCCAGTGAGTAATGAAGTTTTGAATTTCTCGTAATTAAAGGCAGTGTGTTTAAGCATATATTATACACCTAATTTATATTTAGACTGAAAACTTCAGTTGCCTGTAAAGTGACAACACAAAATCTAGGTTTGAATAGCTGAATCATTATTCATTTCAATATATTTTTTTCGGTTCTGTTCCCAATAAATGTATCTTATACCTCTTGATTCTTGACAAATTTGGCAGGGTTTTTTTCTCATTCATGTACACATGACTTATACAGAAAAATATATTTATATAAGTAATTATATGTATTTATATATGTACACTATATCCAAATTTAAAATCCATGTACACTACATAAAATATTTAGAAGGGTTTATAAATTTAGCAAAAACAGGGCCTTGTGACTTTCTGTCCTTACTGCCAACTGTCACAACCAGTGCTCTATATAAATTTATTCTCCAGAACACAGCCACTCTCCCAGCATCATATGTTAAATAATGTCTACAAGAAAATGACATTAGAAGCTGGTCACACACCTTAACATCAGGGATAATCTTCTGTTATTGACTATTCTTCAAGTATCACCCAGTGAGGATACTTGGGAGACACAGAATGATTTGAATATAAACAGTTTTCACTCATTGCTCTTTACACTTCAGAGATGCACACCATCCTTAAGCTAATCTCATGTACATATAAGAAAATTCAAAGAACAATTTCTATACAGTAAATGACTCAAAGATTAAAGCCCCAAAATGTTGCTGGATGTTTGCCAAAACTTCAGCATGATATTTTTAATTGCTTCTCAGGAACCATCTAATTTGTTACGAAGAGTGACTCGTGTGCCTACACATAAGTGACTGGTGCTATTTTAGGTAGTCTACTGAGATATCCTCATGACACAGGCAGCTATAACACAATGTTCAAGAGTACTGTGCCTTTCTGAAACTGTAGCTTATAAGACCAGACAGGATAACTAGGGCATCTAAAATGCCACAAGACAGGTATGTTTAAGCAACTGAATCCCACCTATAAAGCCTGTAAAACGTACAGTTTTCCTTTGGAAACTAAAGACACTTAAAATTCCCTACTCAACTTTAAATTGTTTATTACAGAAGATCAAATACAAATTATGTGATTTTCTTTCAGCACTGAATATACAACATGGAAACTGCTCATATTCTTATTCAACCCTAAAGAAGTAGCCACTAAGAAAAGAAGGAAAAAAACATCCTACAGCAACATATGCTAATCTCTTGCCCTTGTTCTGGCAACAAGTCAGCATCTAACAGTTAAGTACAGCAGAACAGAATAGAGCAGCTAAAAGATATAACTTGCCAGAAACTTCTTAAACTCTGGTAAAAAGACAACTGTGGGCTAAAGAGTATATGCCCAACATATCTTGGCATGTTCAAAATTATCTTCACATGCCTGTGTATGAAGATGACAGTGTATACAGACTTAAAATATTTCTAAAAGACACCTCAAAATCCATTATGTACATCAAAGGATACACAAGAACACAATTACCTATGCAGAGGCTCTTACAGACTGGCTTTAGGACTGGTACGAAGATGTATAAAGGATACATGAGCATAGATGGGTGAGAGCAGAGGGGAGAACAGAAATGTAATTTCCTAAAACATTCCCTAAAAATCAAAAGAAGGTGGTTATAGGATGAGTTATACTACACTGCACTTCACTAGCTGATTAACTGTTGACACAGGTATTTCTACTGTAAATTGTTAGTTGTGTCCATGTAGAATTCTTGAGTCTTCACATTAAATAATGAGTCTTGAATTACCTACAAAATGGTCTGTCTTTTCATGTTCATCATCATCAAAATTCACATTTTCCACAGAGAAGTGAAAGGCACAGATGTTGTCCTGTGCTTTAAGGCTTTCCTTTTACAGCCCTATAACCTTTCACTTGTAGCACTGAAGTCTGCTTTTGACTTTGTAGTCTTTCACTGATATACTCCAAGGCTGCTGTGGCAATACTTTTACCTTGTACTCCCAAATGCTCTTGTCCTCAAGGCTTTGTGTCATTGAATTGCAAGACTTTGATATGTCTCTGATGTTAGTTTCTCACAGAAACAGCTTATGACTGATGTTTAAGTCACCCTTTCTCCTCCCACTCCTCTCTGACCTTCCACTTTGTAGCTTTTGGTTTTTAACTTTATGGCCAGGAATATGTAGAACTTAGGAGATAACATTAGCAGATAATTACCATTTAGATAGCCCAAAAGCAGTATCCAGAAATACACACGTACAAATTTCACAAGCAGTTAAATGAGTGCAAAATGTGCACCTGATCAGTGGGTTGCAGTCAGCACCATCAGCACTAATGTGTAAGAGAAATCAGCAGAGAGACCAAGTTGGTCTTGATCTAACTGTACAGTTACTGTTGGAAGTGTTCTGGGGAATATTTGTGTCACTGACAAAAAAGATGGAAGAGGAATCTTGCCTGGAGATATCCCAGTCTCTTCCTTTCCAGCTGGCCACTGGTGTAGCTTTCTTTGTCTCAGTCTCCTTATCTATTTATTTATTTATGATTTTCAAGCAAGGTTATTTTTTTCGTTAAGAGTACGTATAACATCAGCTATGGACCTCACAGTTAAACTTGGCTGCTCAGCCTTTGAGTAACACATAGAATACTCCAGATTTTAAGAATCCTACAAAAATCAGTAGACATGTATGTAGCATTTGTGACATATCCGCTATTTTTGCCCATGTCTTGGTAATCTCAAGCATGAATGATGGAACAGTTTAAGTCTGTGTGTCACAGCCGGAAGGAAAGTAATTATTAAAAATTTGATGTTACCTGTACTTTTACATTCTCAAGGAAAAAAAAAAAATAAAAAAGAAAAGAAAAAGAAAAAAAAAAGAGTATTTGAATTGACAGAGCAAACAGTTTGGTTTAAAGTCCTCAGGGATTTGTCATTACTTCAGAAATTGACAAAAATGTTCAGATTTTATGTAGCAGAGATCCCAAAAGAACATATCTAAAGCTGATCTAACTGAACCTGTTCAAACATTATCAGTATTTCCCAGCAGAAGAAGACAATTAGCGATCTCTCAGTAATCTGTCAGGAAAGTAAAGCTTGCTTTAGAGAACTACAGAAACTCAACCAAAGAAGCAACACCCTAACAGGTTTATCACATCTCTCAAATAACTGAAAATGTTGAAGATTTTTTTAGATAAATAATCTGAGGAAACATAGAAGTGCAAACAGACACTGCAGCCAATACATCAGAAAGTGCTTTATACTTAACTATCTAAATCTAACAATGTAAATGGTCAATGGGGCAGAGTCCAGTTGGAGGCCTGTATCTAGTGGAACACCTCAAGTGTCAGTACTGGGGGCTGGTATTATTCAATATATTCATCAATAACTTGGACGAGGGAATAGAGTGTACTATCAGCAAGTTTGCTGATGACACCAAGCTGGGAGAAATCCAGAAGGCTGTGCTGCCATCCAGCGAGACCTGGACAGGATGGAGAGTTGGGCGGGGAAAAATGTAATGAAACAGAACAAGGGCCAGTGTAGAGCATTGCATCTGGGTAGGAACAACACCAGGTACCAGTATAAGTTGGTGAATGACCTATTAGAGAGCAGCGTAGGGGAAAGAGACCTGGAGGTCCTGGTGGACAGCAGGATGACCATGAGCCAGCACTGTGCCATTGTGGCCAGGAAGGCCAATGGCATCCTGGGGTGTATTAGAAGGGGGGTGGTTAGTAGGTCGAGAGAGGTTCTCCTTCCCCTCTACTCTGCCTTGGTGAGACCACATCTGGAATATTGTGTCCAGTTCTGGGCCCCTCAGTTCCAGAAGGACAGGGAACTGCTGGAAAGAGTCCAGCACAGGGCAACAAAAATGATTAAGGGAGTGGAGAATCTCCCTTATGAGGAAAGGCTGAGGGAGCTGGGTCTCTTTAGCTTGAAGAAGAGGAGACTGAGGGGTGACCTCATTAATGTTTACAGATATGCGAAGGCTGAGTGTCATGAGGATAGAGCCAGGCTCTTCTCAGTGACAACCAATGACAGGACAAGGGGTAATGGGTTCAAACTGGAACACAGGAGGTTACACTTAAATTTGAGAAGAAACTTCTTCTCAGTGAGGGTAACAACACTGGAACAGGCTGCTCAGGGAGGCTGTGGAGTCTCCTACTCTGGAGACATGCAAAACCCACCTGGACGCCTTCCTGTGTAACCTCATCTAGGTGTTCCTACTCTGGCAGGGGGTTGGACTAGATGATCTTTCAAGGTCCCTTCCAATCCCTAACATTCTGTGTGGTTCTCTGAAATACGTACTTTCTCATTCATCTTCCTATGGAAGGAAATGTAGCAGTTTCCTAGTTCTGTTAATTGCCCTCCATACATATATACCTACAACAAAATTTAGCCCTCTTCTATCCTATGTGAGAGAGGTCATGATAGAGACAAGAAAGTGCTCAATGTTAACCTCTCTCCCATTGCAAAGAAACTACAATTAACAGCAGCTGAATAAAATTTACAGGATTGAAAAAATATTATGGTACTTAAAAATTACTTATGCCGTTTTTGCCCTTTTCATAAATTGGGCTCGAAGAGTTAATTGCGCTGAAATAAACACTAGCATAATGCCTAAGGATACAATTTTTTACCTGGCTATGGAGTGTTGGCAGCAAAGATGCTGAACTTGAACTGTAGAATAACTCATTAGGAAATATGTAATTGCTGTGGCAAGATTTACTACAAATATGCTTGAAGTGTTTTTTAAAAATTAATATTATGCGGATATGCTTGGCTTAATTAGTTTTCTTCTTCATTTACAAAGCATATCTGTCTGGTTTATGAACTTAGTCACTATTCCCTATTCTTGAAAACCTGTTTAATTAAAGTTGTAACTACTGTGTAAGCTTTAGAAGCAGTAGAATGAGTTTTATTACTAGAAATCTAAATCCTTCTTTTAAATATGATTATATCTACAGATACTATATCAGAAATAGAACAGGACATGCTCCATAATACTCCCAAATAACCACATGATACTGCTACTTCTAATTATACATGCCAACCATTTCTACGATGTTTTATGCAGGCAATTTTGTGGGGTTTTTTTTGCACAAAAACTTGCACTAGCAGTGAAATGGTGATTAATTTAGCCAATCACCTAGTCAGTCCCCTGAAATCCATTAAAGGTCACCTTTCTTCTTTAGGTATGTACCTATTTTCAATCTGTTCATTGATTTCCTCATCCATTATTCTATTCTCTCTCTTTTAGATGTCCCTCACTTATTAGACTCCCACCTCTACTAGAAGGGCACTATGCTTTGGTTTTCAATTATAGCAAATCCTATCACAATCTTTTTCAGTATTTATCACTTGCTCTCCTTCATGCTAAAATAAATGATTAAATACTAATTTATTCTTGCTATATATACAAAATTGAAACCTAGTCATTAGAAATGCTATCTGGGATATACCTGTAGTTCTAGAAATACATGACATACAGTTTATCATAATATATTTTTGGCTGCATATTAAAAAGCTTGTGGCATAATGGTCAGTGAGCAGAAATTATTTGTGCAATCACTGCCAACAGACTACAGTAAAGCAGAAAATATTTTTGGCTCCCCTATGCACAGATGCTGGAGACCTCACTTAATGACTTGTTACCCATTATACCCAAAATACACTACAGTTTCATCACACAATTTACTTCACAGAAGCAGAATGTCAACAATAGCCATTTCTATAATAATGAAAAAAGATAATAGTAATTTCCCTCCTACTCTCATTTGAATCTCATAACCACTGGGGTGATCAATTTCAAAACCTTATTAGTTCTGCTACTGTGAACTACTCAGGCCCTCCTTTCAAGATCAGTTTTCAGCATAAAACTATGGAGGCAATCTTTTTAAATGAACAATTTACAATTAATATTTCTGCCAACATGTATTTTGAAGTTTTACATAATAGCAAACACAATCATCTCAAAATTTTCAAATTAAAACATAGGCAGTTATTGCATATGGCTGACAAACAGCACTGCAAAATGCACACTGGTACTAAAAACTTCATCAGGCTGTAAATCTAATGAAGAAAAGAAGCAAAAAAATGGGAAACTTTACACTATTTTTCTAAATTAAAAAAATATATACAAAGCATCATCAGTTCATTCTGTATAGAATTCTGTATTCACTACCCCACTCAGTGTAAAAATATAAAATGTATAAAATCAACTATACATCTTTGAAGAAGTGACCTTTTTTGTATCCTTTACATAGGTTCTTATCCCAAAAAATATTTTAACCAGATTTTTTTTTAGACTAAACTGGCTCATTTCCTTTAACAGAGCTAAGACGGTTCATACCAGCTGAGACCCTAATCCTATGGGAGTATGTTCAGAGAATGACAAATGGCAATGTCGGTGCATTTTAAGAAGTTACTGTGGTTCATCTGGAGCTGGTAAGTAGACATGTGGTCCCCGTCAGCTCATTGCAATGCCAAGTACACGGTGTTCACTTAAGCTGTCTTCAGCAGATCCAAAAGGGAGCCCAAGTAAAGCATTGAAAAGATGAGCATTTAGAAAGAATACCTTGGAGGCGAGCTATGATTTTCTTGATATACAGCATCAAAAGTGATGCAACTGCTGTTGTTCCCCTACACATGGAGGGGGGTGGGGTGTGCGAATTAATCTTGTTCATAAAGCTTTGGAGGCAAAAGAATTCAGGAGAAAAAAAAAAAAAAAAGTCATCATTTGGGACTCTGAAGCCAGGATAATGATGCAGATAATGAAACAACTCCATACTGACTCTAGTTCACACGATAGTTTTCTGCTCGTTATTGGTAGGTGGATAAAATTCTCTCACACTGTCACTGGCTGAGTTCAGGACCCCAACTATATTCAAGTAAGAGAGAAAGAGGACTTTTGCACTGCTGTAAAATGAAATAATCGGTAAGATTTATTCACGTTATTCAGAGAAGACTCTTCTGTTTCAGCATGTTTTCCTTTAATTTGCAAACATAACAATGTCCTGATCCTAATACTGCTCAAGCTAATAAAAACTGTCCTTCTGATTTACAGGAGGAAAGTGCACAGAATTACTGGGTTCTGAACCTTATTTGCTTTCCAGTACATCTAGAAAAATCTGCTGCTGACACACACATGAACTTATTGTTCATTTTCTGAGATGAGGAATCCAGGGCGTTTGGTTAATGTCTGTCCCCCGCACTTATATGAGCATACGCCTACAACGCCATCTTTCATCCTGACTTCCTCTTCTATAAAAGGGGTTTAATACTATTTCCTCCCTCCTACCCCCACCTTTGTTTGTGTCACATTGAATTTTATAATGCTATACATATAGATGAGCATCAAAGTTGACATGGAGGCCAACTTCCATCCAGAAACCACTTAAGCAGCCATCTAAATGTTGATAAGATGAAGTACTAAATTGGTCAGGACAAAGACCATTTTTACTAAGCACATCTTTTATTCTTATTCCTAAGTATGGATTTCAGTGCCAGACTTTAGACCACCATCAATGACATCTGTATTTGCTTAGAAGGCAAAAAGGAAATAATTTGTGAAAATACATAAAAGCATTTTATTAACTGTTGGATTTTTTTTAAATGTTAGTGCATTTTATTCACTTGCTGCTCACTTTTTATAAAATCTACATAAAGATGACCTATTGAGCTTCCCATTGAGCTGATTATACTCGTATGCATCTTTTCTAACTGTCTGACATCTTGGCAACAAATCAACTTTCAGTGAAACTGAAATAAAATGTGTTTCTTTAAATCAAAATGCTTACAAAAGACATTCTGTCTTACATGAGATGAATACACTGCATTTGTTCAAGCTTCTAACAAAGATAAAATTCTTCTAAATGTGGCATAACACATTTGAAAATTAGTATCAAACATCATAGAATCACAGGATACCTCAGGTATAGAAAGGCCCTCCGGAGGTCTCTAGTCCAACCTTTTGCTCAAACTAGGGTTAGCTACATGATCAAGTGAGGTTACTGAGGGCTTTATCCAGTAGGGTCTTAAAAACCTCCAGAGATGGAGACCACAGCTTCTCTGGCAACTACCCCACAGCCTGACCATCACAATGGAGAAAACTTTTCTTCTATCTGGTCTAAACCTCTCTTGTTTCAAGTTATGTCCACTGCACTATGCCTGGCTCCACCTTCTTGCTAAGCGCACCATAGCTATTGAGGGCTTGCTGTTAGGAGACTTCAAATCCTCCTCTTCTCCAGTTGAACAAGTCCCGTATCTCCAGCCTCTCCTGACAGGGCAAGTACTGCAGCCCCGGGGCAACCTCAGGGTTTGGCGCCCTCTGCTGAGCTGCTTCCAGATTATCGATGACTTTCCTGCCCAAAACTGGACACAGAAGTCTATGTGTGGTCTAAGACACAATGCTTTGTTTTCTTTTCCTAAAACAGCATTTGTGTGAACCACAGCCCTGTTCACAATGTTTCTGTTTGAAAGCTGCCAAAAGGCCTCAACATCCTAGAAAATAATTTTGTAGAAAATAAAGACCTGCCTATTGGTAGCATTATCCATTCTTACATTGGTCTAGGCGTCCAGCACATGGAAGTCAGTCAGCAGAAGTAAACTGGTAACCATAAATCTACTGGATATTCATACTACAGAGTACTTCACAACTGACCAACAGTAGGGTGAAACAGCAGAACTTACCTGCTGTCAGGTGCTGGTGTAAGCATAGTCCAGACAGACCACAATACTTCAGCAACGCTCTTCCCAACTCCTCTCCCAGATTTCTGTTCCCATTCTTGTAGTTTTCAATGATAAGCACATAAAATGCTTGTCTGCCTCTTTTCTCTTAATTCTGTAACATGTATTAGCACAAGACAGAATGGTACTTCACATAGCTACAGCAAATGTTGGCAATAAGTGTCTGCAGTTACACTTCCTGCATATACTGGTGTATACTTCACAATAACCATGGGCTGCCTAACTACAGGGATTTATTGAGAGCCATGAGAAATGTTACTCCAAGCTGCCTACAGAGCATTTAAAAAAGTTCCCCACTGTTTATTACTCTGGCAGATTAAAATAGTCTTTGAACACCACCGAGACTCGTTATGCACAGTGTTCACAGATATGCTATCTTAAAAGAGATGCTGCTTTTTGCATTTTAGAGAGTTGCTTCTCTAATTAAACAAAGGGGGGGGGGGGGAAAGGAAGAAATAATAAAAAATCCTTTCTCCCCCCTGTAGATGCAGCTGTCATTTGTGTTGGTTCAGATGCACACTAATAGAGAGTAGCTGAATACATTTTGCAATTGCAACTGCATACTCCATTTTTAGTACTTTAGTCTGAATAGTAATTCTGTGAAAGCTAGTGTTATTGATGGTGTCTCTTTTATTGTCTCTCAGTGTTGTCCAAATCCAACCTCCTCACTTCAGAGGTAATAGGATATGTTGTTTCTTTTTTTTTTTCTTCTGTAAGCCTACACTGCAAATTCTGTACTATCTAGGAGAATCACATTGCACTGTCTTTTTCCTTTCAATATTAAGAGTTCCAGAGGTCATACTGGATCTACATTGTAACTCCATTTCTTTCAATTAATTTTGAAAAATGAAACCGACTGAAATATCAGAGAAATGGTATTGATACACACAATCTCTTGGCAATTTTACTGATGGTATCTGTATCTTAAGAAGAAAATATGTCTTTAAAATGTTATGGATATTAAAGGAATGAAGACCTTACTGCATGAAACAATTAATAACTTCTGCTCTAATATTAACACTCACTCTACCCAATATGGAAAAAAAAAAAAAGTAAAACATTAGTCTGGAAAACTATGCATTTTCATTTTTTTCATTTTCTTACTTTTTGCCTTTGTGAAAAATTATTTTACATTTATTTTCTGAAAACAAAAGGCAGCACATTTGTACATTTTTTCCTGAAATTTAACTTTCTATCCTTAATCTTTCTACCTCTTCACGCACCTTTCTTAAATATTAGGCAACCAAAATCTAATGCAAAGACATTTAGCCAAATTTTATAATGGATATGAAGAATACCAAATTTTAGAAATTCAGCTCTTCAGACCTTCATCACCAGGCCTAAAGGTCTGCACAGCCTTAGAAATTCATTGTGGATACAGAAAATCTTCATCTCTGATTTGTCAGATTGTTTTTGTGGCTTGAAGACACTGCACCAATATACATTTGCATTTACAGAAATGGAGTCCAGCCATGCAAGGTCTCTGCATATAGAAATGGAATAAAAATCAATGGAAAATCTATTTAGGAGTCTTGCAAGGATATGATCAATGCTGAAGAGTCATGACAGAGCAGTATACCTGGAACCTAGCGAAAGCTTTCATTGGCTTGAAAAAAATCCCATCAGTACCTAACTATAAGTAGCGCAAAATAAACTGCACAAAATCCTATGAGTTATGTGTTCAGTACACATGGCCACAAAGTAAAAATGTTTTGGAAGATAAAGGGCTTTTCATCTAAGAGGCAGTTTGACTACTACTGCTTCCTTTAGGTACATGAAGTACAAAGACAGAACAATATGAAGCCTGCAATTAGTCAAAAGGAAAGATGTTCCAAAATTTGTAATCTCTGAGGACAGTGCTGTGCCTCTGTAGAGTACAATCAGTTCTCATTTCTGTCAATCTCACTAGCACTCTTGTCAATGTGGATCTTGATACTCATAGATCTGTATTCAAAGCCCAAGGACAGAGACAATGGACTTTGAGGAAGAAGGAAATGGGATTCAACCATAAACATAGTCCATATATTGTAATCAACTGTGATTCCTAGTCTTTTGATGTCTTTTACTGATACTCTATTTTGCTATTCTCACTATGAGCCATTGGAAGCAATACCTTAGCACATCACCAGTACCTCAGTATAGTTACCAGAGGTCTTTGTGTATATGTCAGGGTGGAGAGCGAACAAGAGAACTCTTACTATAGCTCTAGTGAACATAAAATTAGTTCTGTGTGATTAAATGGCAAAGGTCTGGATGCAATTACTGCCAGGTGGCTGCCCTGTATACAGATATTGTTGTCCCACAATACTGGCAAAGTTGGAGTTTTTCTGAAGGCTATTCTGCTTCCTAGAGGCATGCAGTATCTTTTTGGTATAATCTAACACAATTTCATCTCAAGTCATAGAGTGTCTGTATGAAGACACCTGGTTTGTTGACAACTGTCCTTAGTCCTAAGTGAAACCAAACAGCAGCCACAACTATCCGATGAAATTGAGCTGGTTCAGTGAAAAAAAACCCCAAACAAACAAACAAAAGAGCATAACAGTAAGAAAACTTGTTGATTGCCTTTTTCATAGTGGAGGGATATTGGATGCCACCTACTTTCTGAGAAAAAAAAAAAAAAAGCAATCAAACACCTGCATGGAGCATTTGGTCCTCAGAACAGTGACTCCTACAGAGCCGAACAATATCCCTGGACAAAACTTTTCAAAATTACTCTTGGTAGGGACTCACACATTATTCTTAAATCACATACAGTATTGAGAAGCAAAAAATTAAACTAAAGAAATATAATTGGCACACCAAGCTCCTGCAGACCTGTGCAACTGTGACAAAAAGAAGGAAAACAAATAAGTTCAGGAAGTTACTGAACAGACTTAATTTTAAATGTTGCTAGTTTAATTCCAATTTTAAGATTTTTTACTTTGCATAAACCTTCATTATTTGTGTTACTGAAAACATACCAAAAGTCATCTGTGATAGATTACTATAGATTTTTGAATTTCTACTACTGCATTTAAAATAAATGAGTTTTAATAAGTTTAATTTCAAGTTATTCAAAGTGTTTTATAATACTAACATTAATTTTTAACAAATTAGATTATATTGACTTTTTAAATAAGGCCTCTTTTACAAGAATTACCATTTTAAACAGTCTTCAAGAATCATTGTAATGATTTTCTACTTAAAGTTAAATCTCCTGTGAATCCATGGAAGACAAAACAAAATCTGATCTATGAGAGTTACACTTTGCAATATCATCTATATACAAACTGACCTAAAGATTCATTCTCAAGGACTAAATGGTGGTTTTCTGTCTACACTTCAAAACTTTTTGAGGAGGAAGTCCTACTAGCTTATCCAAATTAAATTTTTTTTATAGGTTTATGGCATGTAGTACATTTGTTCTGGCAGCCAAGAGGGCAAACCTCATTCTGGGTGCATCAAACACAGCATAACCAGCCAGTCAAAAGAGGTGATTATCCCACTGCATTCAATGCTGGTGCGGCCCCACCTGGAGCACTGTGTGCAGTTCTGGGCCCCACCATTTAAGAAGGATGTGGAAGTCCTTGAATGCAACCAGAGGAGGGCAACAAAGCTGGAGAAAGGGCTGGAAGGCATGTCATATGAGGAGCATCTGAGAACTTTAGGCTTGTCTAGTTTGGAGAAAAGGAGGCTGGGGGATGACCCCATTGTTCTCTACAGCTGCCTGAGCAGGGGAAGTGGAGGGAGGTGCCGATCCCTTCTCCCTGGTGTCCAGTGATAGAACCTGTGGGAGTGGTTCAAAGCTGTGCTAGGGAGGTTTAGACTGGACAACAGGAAGCATTTCTTTACAGAAAGGATGGTCAAACAAACTGGAACAGGCTTCCTAGAGATGTGGTCAATGCCCTAATCCTGTCAGTGTTTAAAAGGCATTTAGACAGTGCCCTCAATAACACACTTTAACTGTTGTTCAGCCCTGAAGTGGTCAGGCAGTCAGACTAGATGATCCTTATGGGTCCTTTCCAACTGAAATATTCTATTCTGTTCTATTCACTTCTGCGGATTTACAAGACACTACAAAACTCACTTCACCTAGACTATGAACTACACTGGAAACAAAATCAGAAAACTGAAATGACAGAATTTTTATTCAGGCCTTATTCAATCTCTCAAAGCATATTTCAAAAGGTGAAGTACTATGTAGTCCATAATGTCTGACTACCTGAAAAATACAAAATGAAAGGTCATAACAGACTCGTTATAGAACTTTCACCTACGTTTCTTTTAAAAAACTAGAACTTAGTCATTAATATTTTCAAAATGTCACTATTTTTATCTTGTTTAATACTTTCAGAAACGAAGAACTGAAAAACAGGACTTTTCTGCTGTAGAGTCCTAACACCTGAGATCAAGTATTAATGGATCTATTTATTTGATCTTTCATTAGTTTCAGTAATTAACAAACAGTAAAATACTAGCTAACTTATTTTAATTGATTACATGGAAAAACACAGCATTGTGCACCAAATAGACTGAATAAAGATGATCCGTTCATCTATAAAAGCATAACTACAGATTCACAGACCACATCATCTATCACCTATCTCATGGAGCATTAAATGAAAATACCTTCCAACTCATAATTATTCACAAGCCTTTTTTCATGATGGAAGACTGTAAGACTCACCATTAAAAGTGTTCATTAATTAATTCTGGCACATGACACCAAACAAAATTAGCAAAGCAACAGATGGACTTTGTACATTTCATTTGACCTTCCAGATAAAATGTACAACACAACACAACTCTCTATACAACTACCACCTCTCTGCAAAACCATCACACAAAGAGGCCCATAAGTGCTAGAAGCCCACCGTACCTGACTGGTGATTCCCACTCCCCTGTACCCTGGAACTGACACAACTGCTCTGCAGTGAGACTGGATGTTTTCTCAGCAAGAAGGAATCCTGACTGATCAATAGAGCACCAAAAGGCTTACAGAAGTGGAGGTTTTAGCATACAGGCATATACACTCCACCTCAAAGACCTGATATTAGGAATGAGGATGTTCAAATTTTCCTCTAAGGTCTGTATATATGAGTTGTGCATCATATTTTATCCATATCAAAAAAACAGTGAGAACAACAGGGAAGAGTCCTGTCTTTTCAGATACATTTTTGTACATGATCCATTTTACTTTCAGTTTCATTCAGAGCATCATATTATGCTGCTCAGGAATAATTCAATATATAAAAATATATACACATAGAATCTTAAAATATCAAAACCAATTCTTATTGGTTTGTAATAAAAACTGTCTTCAGACATCAAATAGGAGTTGAAATGCTCTGTTTATGTTTTCTATACATGTTTTAATCTACCAGTTGTCTGCTTCAGTCACAAATATCCTTGCAGTATCATTATAAAACTAATACATATTTTAGAAAAATCTTGCCAGCTTTGTTGTTTTATCTTATTATCTAAATGTTTGCTTTACCCTAGTAAAGTATGAAAAGTGTCAAGTATTACTTACATTTCCTGCACATGCACAATGAAGGGACAATAATATTTAATAAAAACTTACTGAGTTATAATAGTCCAATAATTTATTCTTTAGCTAAAAACTAGTTTCTACAGTTAAAGCAAAGAGCTGAACAACAATTTTCATGTGTTCAAATAGAAAAAACATATCTGAAATACTGAGATTAATATTTCTACCAATAAATTAATCTAATCTGTTTTACCAAAGACAAATTAGGATCATAGTATAGCCCTCTTTACATATGAGTGGGTCACTAACCTACAGGCTCATTGGTACTCTGCACACACTCTCACAGCTTATGCCCCACACTTTTGTCCATTTGGGCAAGAACACCCACTGAAGTTAATGAAAATTCAGAGTATTAAGGTATTTGAATGTACAGCATCATTACTATCCTACAGCTGCAATTTAAGTTATTAAATGTCTTTTGTGTTATCAGAAACTACATTCAGTTTTCAAAATTCAGATAAATACGTTAATAATACAGAACAGTGAAAAGTAACACTTGAAGTTGCCTAATATTGCTGTCTCTTTCTGATATTGCTACAGGAATGAATGAGGAATACTGAATCATGACTAACAGTCTTATATGAATTACAGCACTAATATCAACTACATTAAGGACCTTCGTAAGGACCTAAGTCTATAAAAGGCACCAGTCAGTAGAACACGCTGTTCCTATCTTTTAATTCTTTGAAGTGATAGCTAGTTTTAGCTGTAGATGTCCATAGGTTTTGGACATAATATTATCTTCTTAGTGTCTGTCACTTCAGATATTTTGCTTCAACAAAAATGTCAGAATTTAGTTTCATTTCTCCAACTGAGGTAATTTGGAATTTTACAATAAAACATAAATTATATCTACTGCAAGAGGAAAAATAAAAAAAAAAACACAGATATATTCCATAGTGCTGAATCACCCACCAGTGCTGCTATTAATTAGAGCACATTGATACCACACTCAAATCCTTGATTTGAATTAAAGCTGCCAAGAACTTCTTAAGTATTCACTACACCAGAGCAAGAATCATTTACTAAACTAATTGAGTCTCAGTCTGCCATATTGTCTGAGAGCTCCCAGGGTCATTCATATCTTAGTGTGGGAAACTAGGGATTTACCCTTGCAGCTCTATGCCAGTTCTATTCTCTACCTGGGAAAAAGAAATCCTTTCAAACAAGCATTTTCATCAAAATAATACTGCTCCCACAAAAGCATTTGATTTACATCTACTAGTAATTTATTTCCAACTAGCCCCAGTAGGAGGTCTATCTGTCAGAGTAAACCAAGCCTTGAAGTACTCCAGTGTCTACTCTTGCTACCGTTTCTTTTTCCAATAGAATAATTTATTCAAAATCAGATCCACCATATTCCCTACAGATTCCTACACACATCAGCGAAGGCAGTCATCTGTGAGGGTTCTTTGTCTCTAAAATAAAAAACAATCAAACAAACAAACAAACAAACACCAAAACCAACCACACAATCAAACAAACATATAAAACTAATTAAACCCTACTTTTATTTGCCAGCCACAGTATGAAACTGAAGCTGGACTCTCTAAATGAAAAATCACAGCGCTATAATCTCATTGAAAAAATGCTGTACAATTACCTGCCTTAATACGTGGCAGAGATATTCTAAGAAACAAGCATTATTTTCACTCATGTACCTTTCATGAGAGAGTGAGCAGTTTTGTGTAGCATTTCTCCTCTCATTAAAAAGGAGACAGGTACAATGCTGACATCCCTGTTAAGAATAGACAGAAAGAAAATACTAGAAATTTCTCGTTGTCTAGGATACTGATTTAAAATCCACTGAAAAGCTGCACTATTCCTATAAAGACTCAGAGACTAAGGCTTAAAATACTTACTTGATAATGTCTCCTTCAAGAGCAATCACTCGTTTAATGATCTTCTGTTCAGGGTTTCTAGGAGACCTGAGACAGGGGATAAGGTTATACAATCAGTAATGTTCCCGTTGTTTTAAGAAAATGAAAAGAAATTCCACAAAGAAATAGACACTATTAAAGTCATTAGGAGATTCCTTGTTCTCCTTGATATAGCATCAATCATTATGTTTCACCCTGAAGTGAAGCTACTGTAATCTCAGTGCAAACCATCATTGAAATGCAGATGCTGAAAAATTACCTGCTTACAAACACCACAATAATCAACATACCTTATCATGAAAAATACACTCCTCAACATTAAATGTAGAATATCCCACTACCAATGAGGATGGTACCTTTGCAAATAGATTAATGTATTAAAACCAGAATTCCCCATCAAACATTAACATCACTATGTTTAAACATTCATGTTATTCACTCACTGTGTGGAAAAAAAAAATGTCCTTATACTATATGCATATCTATCACTAATTTAGGTAAACCTTGCCTAGGGAATTTTGGAAGTTTAAAAAAAGTTGTAAAGTTATCTGAAAGTTTCAGCTTTATCCAAATCTTCGTAATGCAACACCATGTTTTCACTTCAAGTTATTTTCCTGTAAGCATGTTTTATTGTGTGGACTCTGATCATGCATTACAGACTGTTATGAAAAAGCAAAGTCAAACTTGCATGCCCCTTCTGAATACTCCAGCTTCCTGGATGCACATTAATAGATAGGACTATTAAAAGTGTTATTCTCCCATAATTTTGACAGGTTAGTGTAGAAATATGTGCACCATAAAATGTCTTTATTTTTTACATATCTTACCCCCCTCCTTTTTTTTTTTTTTTTCTTCATTCTCCACTTTTAATTTTTTACCTATACAAACTCAATAGACTGTTTTCAGGTTATTTAAAAAATATTTTTATTTGCTGATTGTATATGAGAAAGTCAGTAAAGGAACAAACGGTTTTGATTTTCTGCTGATGCTTGGGATATTTATATTAGATTCCAAGTACAGCCTGCTAGACATGCAATCAGAAGAGCTTTATATTGCATTTTTCATGCCTAAAAACATTGGCCATGCCATCCTCACAACAGACCAGTACCTTTGAGCTCATCTCTAGTCAGCTGGTAGCACACTAGATTATATTTCCTTTGAAAGCAAAGCTGAGATGAACCTGGATGAAAAATCTGTCCACAGTGCTGCACGACTAAAAGTATTTGCCGTTCACTTTCAGTTGCAAAAGTTGGAAAGAAAAATAGTTAGGCTTACTCAATTTTTAATATGAAGCCAAAGAAGTATTCCAAACATTTTTAAAGTGGTTTTATTTGTATGTATGTGTCAATAGATTTGTAATGCATTTATATTTCACTGTAATTAAAAAAAATTCAAGAAGCATAATTTTGAATTTCAAAATATCAAATAGTTTCACTTTACAGTTCACCAAGCCTGAAAACCCTCTTTTCACAAGGCAGCATGGAGCAGTGAACATGAATAAGGACAATAATTTGCTTTCCTAGTCATCACTGGAATTTTTAAATCACTATGTCATTTACAGTAATATTTTATTTAGCATTAATTTTACACAAAGAGTTGTATATTCCAGTTCAGTCTTGTCTTTCATGTTTTTTATCAGGCTGAGAAGACACATTTTAATAATATTTTACATTTCAGCCTCGGGAGGAATTAATCAAGTTTTAGATGCTCATATGATTCAAATATCTGGAGTACCCACAGCACTTTTTGATGCTGCTCCCTAGCAGGCTTCAACCCACACTCATTCAAGTCTAAGAAAAAACAACGCCCCTATAGTATTTTTTTTTATTAATTTAGGCTCAGACTGTAGTATTTTAATGTAAAATGTAAGTAACTGACAATATAATACATAATATATATGACGAACTATGCATTTCTTAAAGACCAAATTAAATCAAATTTTAAGTTTGCTCTTTCAAAATTCTGTTCTGGTTTAATACCTTACTTCCAGAGGTTCTTTGAAATTCCCCCTGTATACATTATCACTTGATTAGTATGTATATATTGTAATGTAATTACTGTTCTCTCCCTTAATTTGCCTTCCTTGTGCAAAAAAAATTGCAATGACCTTGAATAAACATCACTCTAAATCTGAGATATGAGTATTTGTTCTAAGTGTGGTTGCTTTCCTAACAGCAATGACATATTTAACCAAATCACATCATTTAGCAGAAAGACTTCAAGGAATTCCTTGTAGATGTTATTAGAAATCTGGAATATTTTTACTATTTGAAGCCAAAATAGTTTAAAAATAATCTTTATACTAATGTTCTGATTAAAATTCATGAAAATGGCAAAGAACTGATAAGAGATGGAGCAGCAGGCTCCAACTGGCCAATAACACAGCCAATTTTAAACCAAGTATTTTCAAAGTATTTTCAAGAGGCAATCAGAATGGTTTGTTCAAGAGCCACAATGATTGAGCAGGTGGTAAGAGAGAGTAGTTCTGAAGTGATGGATATTGATGCCTTCCTGAAAGGTGTTTAGTGTAACACTGGGATTTCATTGATTATGGAAATCACAAGACCACATAGATATAAGCAATTTCTTTCTCTGAAATTTTGCAGGTGGTATAGAACAAACTGAAAATGAAGTAGAAAGAAAAGTCTCAAGTACTAAACTGGTAATTGTTTAGTACTCCTGGGTCACTGATATCAGGGTGAGGTAAGAAAAATTCCCTTCAAAAATGGGAATTTTTCAAAACATAAGGGAATAAATAAATTTTTATATATATATATACACATATATATATATACACATATATATATATACACAAAGAAGCTGTTGGTTTGCTTGTTTACACCACTCCTAAATTACATTGTGTATTTCCATTCTGCTTATATGAAAGTTTATATTCAAGCATGTTCCTTTTAAGTGATATTGTATGGGAAAAGATGAGCTTTCTTACACACAATGAATGTATTTTTTCTCCCAAAGATGGCACTCAGAAGACATAAATATCATTAATACGAATTAATAACAACCATCCATACATTTAACAGCCAAATCCATACCTGATGTTTCACACAGCAGCCACCATTCCTTGACCATTTTCCAAGTCAGTCTCTCCAAAAGTTAACCTTACATTTTCCTCAGTAAAAATATTTCCTCATCTGCATATAACCATTCTGAATATGCATGAATTAGGGACAGCAGTACAAGTTGAAACAGTCAGAATGACTATGAAAATCCCAAGCACATTACAAATAATAATACACAAGTAGCAGTTAGCAGCACATCAGGAATACACTAGCAAAAAAAATCTCTGGAAAATAGATCTCCTTAAATGCAGATTAAATTCTACTCCACTCATAGTCACTTTTACTTTTTCTATGAAGAAAAGTAGAAAACAGGCTAGTCTACCAGTGTACTCCTCAAGCCATCAAGTTTGAAGATAACACTTTGTTACTGATTTCTCTTTAAACAACAAGGTTCTTTTTTCAGGCACCTCAGGAGAATGACCATTGTGGCCATCCAACCCTCGAGCAGATCAGCACTCCCACCCAACTTGGTGTCACCTGCAAAGTTACTGAAGGTGCACTTGATCCAGATCCAGATGCCTCATCCAGACCATTGATAAAGAGATTAAACAGAACCGGCCCCAGTACTGAGCCCTGGGGAATATCACTCATGATCAGTCTCCAACTGGACTTGATGACATTCAGCCCAACTCTTTGGGCCCAGCCATCCAGCCAGTTCTTCACTCAGTGAAGAATACACTGATCCAAGCCATGAGCTGCCAGTTTCTCCAGGAGAATGCTGTGGGAAACAGAGAGGATGTGGACTATCTCATCCTTATTTTCTGAACTTGCTTAATAAGATAAAGAGTTTTACATGGATGTATCATACAAGAGACAAAAATGTTTACCCTCAAAAAAAATTTTGTGCCCTTGTTCTTTGATGAAGAAGCTTCCTGTTGCCATCACAGCAGTTGGTGCTCAAACTCCATGCAGCAGGAACTATGTAGCAACATCTATGCTTTCATCCCTCCCAGTATTATAGCTATGATAAACCAGATCAAATATAGTAGTCTCTAAATGTGGTAAAAGAATGCAAATTTACTTAATATATGCCCATATGTTCCAAATCGAAAGATTTTTAATCCATTAATTTTTTCCCAATCCATAACTTTTATCTAAATTCCATACTTCTTTATGCAGATAACGAATCTCATCATAAACATAATATTTAACTAATTACATCACAGGTTCTGAAACAATTTCTATATTGCAGAAAATAGCAAAAGGATCACACTTATTCTTTTTTTTTCTGTCATTCCTGTTGTCAATTTCTATTATATGGAATTGCTGCACTAAATGTATCCATTAACCAGGTCCAATATCTGTGTTCAGTTTGAACTCACTGGTACAAGAAATATATTGACAATTGCAAAAAAGTGACAGACCACCAAAATAATAGTAACAGAAGAGTAATGTAACTGCAGTGGCTAAGGAAATTGGGTTTGTTCAGATCAGATATGAGACAAAGGATTTAAATGCTGTTGTCATCTATCTAACTGGTGATTAGGAATTCAGACTCTTTAGAGAGGCGCACGGCAGAAGGAGGTAAGGAAGCAGCATGAGTTGCAGCAAAGGAAATTCCAGTTGGATGCCAGAAAAGTTTTCACACTGCATGTGGTTAAGCAGTGGTGCAGGGTTCCCAAAGAGGCTCAGAATCACAGAGGTGCTCAGAGTGTGACTGGACCAGGCTCTGAGCAGCCTGACCCAGCTTCAGACTTGAACCTGCGCTGAGTGGTGGGTAGGACTAGATAATCACCAGAGGTGCCTTGCAACATAAATTCTTTTTCACTTGTAACTCTATATAGCCTTTAGTTTTATTCAAATATAGGAAGAATCATGATGTTGATACCTTAAAATACAATATCCTTTGTCTGGGATGCAGGCTCTGATTCCAGAAGACACAGTACTGATCACGTTAATTAACTGCTGTAGCCCACAGAATATTTTTTGTCTTATTGGATAGTAACTAATTCTATTATAAGCTATTTTTAGAGAAGGTTTTGATATCTTGTCTCAAATATTCTGAGTGACAATGAGGCTAACATCCAGAGAAATTACTCCCAAGTTTAATTATCCTTGCTATAAGAAAATTGCATCTGCATTCAAAATTGAATTTATCCAACTTCGATTTCAACTTCATGCCTTCTCCTCCAAGGCATAAAAATCCTCAATATTTTATTTCTTCTTCATGCAGAAAGATTTAGGCACAACAGTCCTAATTAAATGTCTCTTGGATTCATCAGCTAGAATGGCTTAAACTTCTTAGCATACAGTTAGTTTTCTAGTTCCAGGACCACGTTTGTGGCCAGACTTCAAATTTCCTCCAACATTTCAGTATTCTTCTTGGCATACAGACATAAGAACCTAGTATTATTCAGCTTGGATTATTACTATACTTAATAATAAATTAAGTAGAGTAACCTGTTTTTATCATGCTGGCTCAATGGAAAATCCCTTTCCTACTTCTTAATATTCCATTTTGTATATTCAGGCAAAAAGTTCATCCTTTTCTTTCTAGGAGCTGATGTTAAAAGGATACAAAAAGTGACATCTAAATCTTTTGAGTAAACTCATTGCTAAAACAGTTAAGCAATAAAGCTTTGATTACTACTTCCACTTCACATTCTGTAACGTATGGGCCTGAATGGTAACCATGTGATTCTGTTCATGCTGTAATGACGTGGCTGCCTTATTATTAATATTTACTGTCTTGTCTATCTCTGTGCTGTTTGCAAGCTTAGCCAATGATTATGAAAACAATTGACAAAAACAGTACCTAGCTTTGGACCACAATGCAATCTGCTGTGAATATCATTCACAGATGTCTCTCCAACCATATCTACATCTTCACAGCTGAACTGAGCCTGTTTATAATCTGTCTAATGTGGCCTACATTAATTCCATAAAAGGCAAGTTTCTAGATCAGGATATTATGTGGTAGTAAAAAGAATGCCTGGAGAAACCCAATACAACCTTTACCAAATTACAGTTATCTAGTTGGTTTGTAATTTTATTTATAAAACACAACAGATTTGCCTGACAAAACATATTTCTGAATTTATTGACCTGAACCATATTTTAGCTTCTACTGATAGACTGAGAAATAAAACGTGGCCATTTTTTTCAGATAAGACATTCCTAAGGCTCTTTGTTATAAAATTGGAAATTTATTGCAAGTGTTGAAGTTATTTGTATTTTCTCCTTTGACTTTCTCTCCCTTCAGCTACTAAAGAGGCATTTTCCAAATGGTGTTCCATACAATAAAAGAGCTGTTTGAGTCCATGCTCACCTGCCAGTAGCAATGTTTGAACCAGTTTTGACCAGCGTTATAACTTTAAAAGCAGTGATAGATTAGTAATTTTTTCAAACAGAAATATTATGCAGAATTCATATGTCATTTTGACAATGTTGGCAGATAATGAGAGCAACAGAAAACATTCTTCAACTGCTTCTGGATTCCCTCTGGACTAAATTTGAAGAAGCAGGCCCCAGTCCTAATAAATGTAGGTTTAGTGAAACATTTTAAAAATTCACCATTTTCCGCTCCTCATTTACGAAATAAGTACTTCAAGACAGCAGTTGCACCAACTGGTTAGGCATAAGTTCCAGTAATGCTTGGTTTGCTCAGCAGCTCCAATGGAAAATATGTATAAAGATACAATTAAAAATATGAGGAAAACTGTACTTCTAATAACATCTTGCAACTCTTAATTTAACTCCATGTTACATTAGCATTTCTTAGTCAAATCTCTGTTAAAAAGCAAACTCACTCACTGCCAAAAAATGATTTTGTTTTTACTGGAAGTAGTGTTTTATAACAATTACAGATTGCAAGCACGCACTGTTGGAAAGGTATTATTTCATTTTTCTTAAATTTTAAACTATTTGCACATAACCGAAAATAATGCTTCCTTGAAACTTCATGGGGAATTCTGAGCAATCTCTAAGCAAAAATAACAATCTGAATACATATCCTGCATAAAGCCTCAGTAAAGGAGTCATACACTTTGCCATATAGCAATGCAATAATTAGAACATGTAAACAATTCTCCCAAGCTCTGCACTTCTTTGATATCCATGCTTATTCCTTCTCTCCCTTTCTCATGGGCCCCTCTCCTGAGCTCCTCTCTATATTCTGATTTAGTTTTGAGTTTTCAAACAGAGCAAGAAAGTGTTTCTCCAAGGGTAGTACAACCAGAAAAATAATAGCTTCCACAGTAAATACCCTTCCATAATATATTTCCTAGTACCAGACGCTATTTAGCAGAGATTTCCTACACTAAAATGAAGAAGGAATTGGAGGGAAAAGAATAAATATCTGCCTACTTCTGCAATTGCGCTTTCTCTGATATATCTACAGCATTGCAGCCTCATTGTTAGATGAGACATCAGTAGCAGCAGATTTTCAGCATTTTTCATAGATGTTGAAAGGTTATCACAAATAATTTAGATATTTGACAGTGGATAACTATGGATTCTCCCCAGTGCAAATCAGATGTATCATTCCAATGTGACAAAATTAAGCAAGCCTTTCTACACTTTGGATCCAGCAATCAAAATTGTGCATCTGAAAAAAATTCTGAATTACATATAAGACAAAGTCAAGGAAAAGACAGAAGAAAAAAAATTAAATACATCTCCATTAGAAATTACCATTTTTAAAAAATCAGCCAGTTAGCTGAAGTGAGGCAAGTTAAAAAAAAATAAATAAATAAAAGAGAAAAATTAAAAACTCTAATTAAAATGTTTCACTACAATAAAACTAATCAGTACTGCAAAACTATATGAGAAGTCACCCTGAAAAACCTCAAAAAACTATAGTAACTCAGAAGCATAACTATTATTTTGAAGTAAAATCTCATTTAACTGGTTCTCAGCATTCTAATCTAGCCACTTGGACGTTAAACAACTCAGCCACTTGTAATGCAGACTGCGTAATCACAATAGTTATGTGCACTTGACCTTCTTCCTGTTAAGAGAGAGACTCAATTAATTACTTGCTGTTTTAAACGGCCTTTTCACCTTATCTTCTCCTTTTCCAAAAGGGCTGAAAAACTCTATACTTTAACCTTTGGCTTCGAAAGCATACATAGAAATATTTACCTACCAAAGAGGAAGTAGCACAATCCAGGAATTAGAGTATCTGGGCTTCTGTGCTTAAGTCAACAACAGTAATATATTAACTGTTTCATTAACGATTATGTTGTAGTGTATGAATCATATTTCATCTTTTCTCTAGCTGCCCAAAAATTCTATTCTGTAATAGAAAGAAAATATTACTTACTTCTGTTGCAAAAGACAACAGAGAGAAAGGCACAGAAAACTGCAAAATGCAATCAAATGCTTGAAAATCGTTCTCAGGGTGCCATATGGGATACTAGATAAAAATAATCTGCTTAATCTATACATAATCTATAATTCTTAAAATTATGCTTATTTTTAAAGAATTTTACATGCTGCAAGATACACTTTTATACCTTCTTTGATTCTGGGGTTGGGCCTGTGTTCAGTGGCAACTCTTCTAAGCATAAAAAATTAAATAATCAGTTGCTGTCGTGAGGTGCTAATTGTAACTACACAGTACACATTCTGCAGCAATTTTCACTTGTTATTTATTTCTAATGAGGTTCCAGAAAACTGTTTTTCAGTTACACACCATATTTATTGAAAAAAGTACTGGATTCATATTTAGATGTTAAAAATATCAGTGACTTAGGAACCAAAATATCTCAAAATAAATTTAGAAGTTAAGAAGCCTAGTTCTCACACTGTCTCTACTGAAGACCAAGTTTAGCATCTCAGATAGAATTAACACAATATTTGGGAAAAAAAAATTGTGATTCTGAAGAATCCGCAGGTTTTGTCTATATTTAAAATCACCTGAACGCAATAAGCACATTGCCTTTTTTTTTTTTTTTTTTTTTAAGGCTACATCAAGCTCCTGTTGAAAAAAAAATCTCTTACTATTTCTGAGTAGCTCAATACTTTCTCAAATTTAACCTCTGCTACAATCAAGAAAATAAGCCTTCTGGATGAGTTAAGTCTGTTATAGTCACTGCACAGAAGGTAACAGACAATTAAAGTGGGCTGAATCACCTTTTGGAGGAGAATCTCTCTTCTTGTTGACTACAAAGGAAGCCAGATATCAGCTTAGCCTAGCCATCTTGATATTAAACTATTAAAGACAAAGTGCTCAAAAATATTGTTTCATCTACCTTATGTGTAGCAGATTTTTTGAAAGTAACACAGGAAAGCAAGTAAAGTACTAATAATGGTGAGGTAAACAGAAAAGCAATAAAATGTATACTTTTAAAATAGTTGTAATACAGGTTTTTAGTAAAAAAACATGTAAGAATAGAGAAGTTATGTCAATGTAAACTCATAGAAAAACAAATAAAGAAGCCATTTAAAAGATCTCTACAGAGGAATATGGAAGTCTTCACTTTAGAATTATTTGTAATTATTTTTGTAAAATAGTGCCACAGGCAAGTTAAATAATTTTCCGTATTTATGATGTAGAAAATGAAAATCAATTCTCTTCCAAATAATAAAAGGTAAAGATGGTAGAGGCTTAACTAAGAAACAATTTTGCATCTCTATTAATGACTATTAAAAAACTGTCCATAGAACATAATCCTAAAGATTTCTTTGTGTTCAGTAAGCACACAAAGACATAAATTATTCCCAGACTGTATAACATGAAATTCACTGGAACTTGAATATAGTTATATGATAAAATAACATTTCAGAAATAGAGAGTGATGCTGAAGATAGCTTATTTATGTAGTTGAAAACTTAGTATTTGTTATAATAGAGTATAGAAAAAAAAATGAGAATGAACATTACCAAAACAAAAAATAGGAAATTTACCTACAGATTTAAACCAAAAGTGACAAAATGCCATTTGCAAAAACTACAAGATATGCTTTAAAAAAAAAAGAATAATAATAAGATAATTGAACAGAGATAAAAACTCTCACAATTAAAAGAAAGAAAGCAGCCTAAGTTGTTTGTTCATTCTTCTTCACAACTTCTGCTTTTAGCTTAGATAGGGAAAAATGAAGTCAGATGAAGTCAGGCTGAATTAACCATAGATTGGCTACTGTGAGAGAAATTCTTGTAATAATAGGAGTTATGACCTGCTTATAAGGATTTCGCAAAGAGCAGCAATAGGAAACTTAATAGGGAGTGTTTTTCCACATGATATTCTTCTCAAAAGCTGATGTTCTGTGTCAGCAGGTCATCAAGCATTCTGCTTCATTTGATGCTAAGTGTGTTATCCTCTACCTGGGTGCTCTCACGGATAGCAAAAGGGACACTGTGAGGTTACTGCTCTAAGAGACTGATCACTTGAGCAGGCACAAAAGAACTTTGAGGAGTTTGTCAAGAATAAAATGGTGTCCTGTGCTGGTTTTTGACATGAGATTTTTAGGATTCTGAGCTGCAAGTCACTTCTCTTGTATGACGACAAATTTATTTACCTAAAAAATTAAAAAGGGAAGATGTAATAAACCAGAAGTGCCACCAACAGTGAACAGCACAAATGAGTAAAACATCTATACTAACAGATTTTCCCTTCACACAAAGCAGTTCAGAAGCTGTTTAGATAGTGCTCCCCTTCACCATGAAGGCCAATCTGCTCTCCCTCTCTCCCCCAGCTGTACACACAGCCTCAGGGTTTGATCTGCACACTTGCTTCCCAGCTCTTCCCACGCTACAGTCTGCTCTGGTTACTCTACCCCAAATGAATCCTGAATTCTCCAGTCTCAGGCAGCAGCAAAACGAGGCCTTGCCCCATCCAGCCTGTCAAACCCAGTCCTGTGTGACAGTTTCCCGCAGAAGGTCCCTGTCACCTTTTTCTCCAAGTAAATGAGTAGCTGCTCAGAACATTGCTAGAAAAGGGAGAGACTGGCAGAAGAAACAGGAAGGGAGGGGGGAAAGGCAAATTAAACTTTACAGATATTTTTAACACACTCTGATAATGCATTCCTCGCTCTGCTCCCTCTATCCATGGCACAAAAGTTCAAGCAAGTTATTTATCATTTTCGAATTTTTTTTTTTTTTTTTTCCAGAGCAGGACCATGTTAGAATAAGGTGAATTCTAGTTTTACAAAATCTCAAAATATTAAGCCAGTCTTGTGTTTCTTTTAACTCATTGATTCATTGTGGGTTTTTTTAAAAAAGAAAAAAGTTTTTTCTTTTCTGAAAATATGCTAGGGAAAAAAAAAACAACAATAGGGGAAAAAAAATAAAGAGAAAGTTCTCTTACAGAAAACAAAAAAGAGTCAGGAGGATAGCCAAAAGAAAATGCAAGCCAGAAGGATTGATGATACAGGCTTGTATCAGAAACTAACAGAAAATAAAGTAATTCTTTAGTTTTTAGTGGCTAGAAATGTCTGAAATATTAGCCACATGAAAACCTGAGAGGGAGAAATGCAAGATATGGTGTGGGATTAATAAAACTTTCTAGAAATTCTACTGGTTCTACTATCGAACCTATTAAATTTGTGGTTCACACATTATTCTGTATTTTTTGGACACTACTGACAAATTCTGAAACGTGTTGACATTCACTCTATGTACTGGGCCTTGTTGACTCAGAACACCAATTAGAAGCACAAAAATATTAACTCAGCTAATTCAAACTTGGCATTATTGTCCTTGCCATTCTAAACTTAAGCCTTTATATTTTCATGAGAATTGCGTATCTCAAACTGATTTGAAACACAAACTTTAATGCAGCTGTGTTAGAGAGAAGCCCTTTCACACCCCTGCTTTAAGAAAGCAAGAACAACACTGTAAATTATTTGGGTTATAAAGAGATGAATATCAAGCAATGTGATTCTGTGAATTGTGGGAAATCATACAGATCTTTGTAACACTGGTGGATACTGCATCACAAATTTGATAATTTAGAACAATCTTTTTCATTTTGATTTGCTTAGTAATGTTCCACTACCCATTCCTGACATATTTGTTTCATAAAAATATAATAAAATATTAACTGGAATATATTTAAGATGTTTGGTGTACCATTTTGAGATACTACCTGTATAGTTCTGTCTCAAAATCCAAAGATAGCTTTTGCATATACACTCCAAATGACGTGTCACTACAGAAATGGTTACTAACACAGTTCTTTAAAACTCAGGCTGGCAATATGTTTAGTAAGTTATATGGTAGTAGGGTTGTTGCAGCCATGATGGTACAAGTATAACTTTACTTCTCTGGAAGAAACTGTACAAGTGTATAAAAACATATCTATGAGTTTTGGTTAAAGGACTGTATAATTCAGACACTTCAGGATTAGACTATGTTTCTTTTTAACTGAGAAACAGCAATACTAAGACTTGGTACTTATGTAACTCTCTGTACATTCAAAGCATTAAGTGACTATACTACTGACATTTGTGATTTATAGCATTTGATAAAAAGCTACCAGTGCTCTTCAAGTCTGCTGTGCAGACAGTGTGTGATGGGACTAGTCTTTACAAATGGATAATTGGAATGTAATCAAAATGTGATTTGAAAAAAAAAAAAATAGTTGTCACATTTGAAACAGAAGATATTTCCCTGCCGTTGTGATCAGTTCAAGTTGGCAAGATGAGTCACTAGCAGCAAAACAACTCACGATAGGCAAAGACTGCTCAGCAGGCAAGAATGTTTGTGATATAAATCTGTCCTATAGGAACAAACTGGGAATCCCTCAAATTCCTGCCTGTTTGTCACCTCTTAAGAGGACAAAAATGAAAATTGTTCTTCCTCGAGATTTTCACAAGCATTGTTTTTGGTAGGATGAGGCAGTATTAACTCTTTGAATGCAGTGAACAGCCAGTACCCTTGATCCCTAATCCCCCGGCAAGAGGCATCCCAAGTCATCCACAGGGGTGAGGAAGGGCTGCACTGCTGGTACACTCACAGATGTCTCTCCACAAAGGTCAACACCTGCTACTCCCTCAGTTGGGTTAGTCCAACCAATACATTCACTATCCGAAACAATAAATATTTTTTCGAACTGTCTTTTTTATACTTTCGTTTCATAAAGAAAGTATGTGGAATTATACACAAAAGGAATAGTTGAAAAATCTCCCCAATATCATTATTATGTTGTCTTCAACTGAGAAAGGAATGTACATTGCACAACATTTTATACAGACCTCTTGAACACATTTGTAATTAGTTTATACATGAACTGTGACTGAAAAAAAGAAACTACTTCTGGTTGAAAACCCTGGAGAATGCTGTGGCTAATTTGTGCTCTTTTTCAGTTCCTAAGTTTCATAAAGATAACTCTGCATCATTTCAGGAAGGATTTTCTTCACGTGATCTCTATCATGAGAAAAATATACCCTGCATACCTGTCCTGAATCTGAAGGCAAGAATCTAAAGTGGATTCAAGGTATCTCAGGGAAACTTCATGCAGTCTGGACTGAACTGTAATGCAAGCAAGATTTTAGTCGCTTAACTGCCACATTATGATTATACATATGCCATTGTCTTGGCAAAATTGGATGAATTCACAGCTTATTCACCAAAGCTCATTCTTTGTTTATTTGTTTGATATACTTTAGGGTCAATGAAGAGGGGAAACAATCCTGAGTCTGACTTACTACACATGGTAGGCTTTGTATACACGTACTAGCAAGGCCATCAAGTTTCTACTTACAGGTCTACAAAACTGCAAGATATTGATTTTTATTTAAAACACAACTTGGCATCCTACCTGCATTTGAAGATGAATGGACACCTTCTGTTGCATTATTTTTTACACTAGTTAATTACAATCATACTTAAAGTGTGAATATTATTTTCATATTTGAAGTTGTCCAGCACCCTTTAATTTTTTCCTGAAGACCAAGTTTGATATATAGAATAGGGCCAAACAGAAAAACTTCCACTGGCCATGTGTATACGTGACAAATTGTGAGTATAACTATGGAAGAGCTTCCTTCTCTCAAGACGTGGATGACTAACACTTAAATTCATTTTACAACCCGTGAGTCGCTAGCTGATCCAAAGACAGATGCAAGATATTTTTTCTTTTATACACTTACATACTGCCATAACCACAACTACTTTCTGAATAACGTAATGCCATCGCTTTGGAAAAAAGGAAAGGGGAAAAAAAAAAGGAGAAAAGCGTTGCACTCTCCTAACATCACCTCCAGTAGTCATTCTCCATTTCTTTAAACTTACTCCCCTCTTCTGCTCCACTAGCTTACATTTGCTGGTCTAAACCTTGGGTGAACTGGAAGAAGTGGTTGTTTTAGCCAGAGGAAAAGCTGATCTCAAAAAAGAGAAAATGTGTAAAAAACCTCAACGGTATAACCTAAAAAAGTGGTATATCTACTGTCGGTATCAGCGAAAGTGTGAAATTAGGATATTAATAACACATTTCTCTCTTATTGACTCCCTAGTTTTGGTGCATAGAAATGCTTCACTTGTTTGAATTTATAACATAGGAGTATAAGTAGTATATTCTAAAAAATGTCAGACTAGCAGAAAGCCTGTTTAAATAGCACATGACCCAAACAAACAATAACACATATAAATTAAAAAAGGATAAACCAAGAACAATTAAGTCATCTAAACAGTCACAAGAAACGAAATGTATAAGAAAGGCTTTCAGACCCCTAATAGCTCAGTGCTGGTGCATTCAGCTGAGAGCTGGCTGAGTAAATAAATTTCTAAACCAACCTTGGTTGGCAGATCTGAAATTACATTTGTGCTTTTAAATACATTCTCAACTTTGACACGATGGTCTGTAGTCCAGTCTTTGCAAAAGTCAATTTAGTTGTAACTATACTAATAACTGTAAAAAATATTTCACATCTTACGGAAAATCCCAACCTACGTTCATAAAATGCTAAACAGAAATAAGTAGAAAATGTCTGTATTACATTTAACAGTACTTCAGCAGTGTTCACTCAAGAACAATTTTGTAAGCTACAGTAACAGCTCACAATCATATTATGAACACAAATGTATTTTTTCTTCCCTTAAAATATTAATGACTTCAAGAGGTTGGTTTTGGAGATACCGTGGAAAGAGAGAATAAAAACTTGTCTAAACTAGAAGTTTCATTGCCAAGTTCATTCATGAATAAATGAGTTTTAGATTGCTGGCAGCAGTTATATGAGACATCATGTACCTTCCAGAAAAATTTTAGACTGTAAGTATCTTAATGAGACAGATGCAGTCTTCTCCACAACTGCTGAATCACAATTTCATCATTTATGTAGTGGAGCAGATAATGTAAGAAAGAAATTAGAAAGACTTTCTCCATTTCAACAGAACAGGCCCTAAAAAGCGTAATAAATTTTGCAAAGAAAATTAGCTATATAAACACTAGTACATACTATGTATTTAATGGTTTCTATTATGTGTGGAAATGCAGCCCTGTACTCAACTGATCTGTTTATAATCATGCATAATTTAGAAAGTACTGACAGAGTTCAAATGAAATTTTATAAAATGAGCAGTTGTACTGGATGCCCAACTTAAGTATCCTGAGGACCTCATTATTTCCTTGGTTAAGAGCTCCTTTTCTTCTCTGTTTAAAGTGGGTATAAAAGTCACTAGGTATATAGAAAAAAATGAGCTTGTCAACCAATATCAATCTAAAGGACCCCTAAGAGTGAGTTGTACGTGCTTGTATCTCACTCTTGCATTTGTGAATTGGCATGATGTGTGAATGTGTGCATTCAACAGCGAAGACACAGATAATTATTAACTCTCTGATTAGCCAGAGGTATCGCCCCCTTTGCCCCCAGGAACTGCTGGAGGAATCCTTTACGGGCAAATAAATTATTTTCTTTCCTATAGGAAGCTTCAATCCACAAATCTGACTCGCTGGCTTGACCTTGTATGTGCCTTCACCCTAGTGACTTGTCCAGTAAGCTGGACACTCAGCTGCCCCCACCACACCCCTGGCCTGGTCTCACACTGATTTTCATAGAATCATAGAATATCTCAAGTTGGAAGTGATTCATAAGAATCATTGAGTCCAACTTCCTGCACCTCTCAGGACTACCTAAAACTAAACCATACTAGTCTCTTCCAGATGTTCCTTGAACTCTGATATTCTTGGTGCCATGACCACTTCCCTGGGGAGCCCGTTAGAGTGATCAACCACCAGTGAAGAACGTTTTCTTAATGTCCAATCTGAACTTTCCCTGATGCAGCTTCCTTCCATTTTTTCATATCCTATTGCTGCTCACCAGAAAGATGAAATCAGCACCTCTCCCTTTGCTGACCCCCTTGAGGGAGCTGCAGACTGTGATGAGGTCACCCTTCAGCCTTCTCTTCCTCAAAACTGAACAAATCAAGTGACCTCAGCCACTCCTCCTAAGTCTTGCCATTGAGATGTTTTGCCTCCTCTGGACACACTCCAATGGTCTGATGATGTCCTTCTTATATGGAGGCACCCAGAACTCCACACAGTACTTGACACTGGGGCCACACCAGTGCAGTGCAGAGTGGGATATTCACCTCCCTCGCCCAGCTGGCAATGCTGTGCTTGATGTACCCAGGACACAGTTGGCCCTTTTGGCTGTCAGGGCACACTGTTGACTCATGTTCAACTTTCCATCAACCCAAACCCCCATATCCCTTTCCACAGGGCTGCTCTCCAGCCTCTCACTCCCCAGTTCATACATATAAGCAGGATTATCCCAGCCCAGGTGAGGAATCCAGCACTTATCAAATTTCATACGGCTGGTGATAGACCAGTTCCCTAGTCTACCCAGATGTCCCTCCAAGGCCCCCTCTGCCATTTTTCCGCACTACACATTGCCATACAAGAAACACATACCTTTGAGAGGACAGACTAGGGCTTCACATATTCTTCTAAAAGGACTATTTATGACACAAAGTTTTGTTTGTTTTGTTTGTTTTTTTTTCCAGGGGCTGCAGGCCTGTGTCCCAGAGAGTGAGGGTTTGCCCTGCCATCCCCCTGTAGCCCCCTCTTCTTGCCTGCTCCTGTTTCCAGTTGTGACTCTAAGCAGTCAGGCCACCCACTAAGCTGGAATGCTTTTGTCTTAATTCATAGAGCTCTAAAGCACTACAAGGAACTGATTAGCATTGACAAACTGGCTTCAACATAACTAAAATAAATTTTTAATTACTTTAATTAAACAAATGCAAATTCCCAAATGCAAATGAGTTCAAACCAGTTTAACAAAGCTCTAGTTCATTTCCATGCATATTCTTGATTCTCCTCTACATCACAGAAACAGGTATCACTTGAGGATGGCAAATAAATGAAAGCTTCTGGGTGTTGAGTACAACAATTGCATTTGCCAGCTGGTAAGATCATTCCAAAAACTAGATGAGCAGCTCAGGGCAAGAAAGGAAATAGCTACTTTGAGTAGGAAAGAGGGAAGCTTCAGAGGTTTTGACACCTGTGCCAGACAATGAGCAACCAAATGTCAAAAGCTGTACAACCTAGCCCATCAGTGGGCAGGAGACTAAGGTTCCTTAAACTGTGGGATGGAGTGGATGGATGAACAGAGGACTGAAGGACAGAAATCATTTTATCTTGCACAAACTGGCAGTGCTGGTGTGACTAGACGATTACAAAGGTCATGGTTTAAGAAGTCATCAAACTTCAGGAAGAATCTACCAGCTTTGGTTGGAAGTCAGTAATTAATGGCATTTGCAAACCCGGTCACAAAAATGTTGAGTTTTGAGGTTGGTTTTGGTGTGGGGTTTTGTTGTTGTTGGTTGGTTTTTTGTTTGTTTTTGTTTGTTTGTTTGTGTTTGTTCTGTTTTGTTTCTTTTCTTTTTGCTTTGTTTTGGTTTTTGTGGTTTTGGGTTTTGGTTGGTTGGTTGGTTGGTTGTTTTTTTAATTACCACTGAGAGCAGCGACTTCTGTAAAGTTATAGTAACTTTTTTAATTGCCGTAACCTAGTTCATTGTAACTTCTTGATTGCACTTAGACGAACATAGTCCTTGGTTAAATGAATTTAGGCAAATTTGAGGTTGGGTTTACCCTGGTTGGTGAGCAAAGTTAAAAGTGAGCAACTTCACTGAAGAAGAGAGTCTGTTATCTACCAAGTGTAGTTTCCTATTTGGCCATCATGAGGCATGATAATTAAGGTAAGAGCAGGGAAGGAATAGGTCCTGCATCAATGTTCATCATCATTTGTGTAGAGCTTAACACTGCCTCAGATCACCAACCCACTCACTCACCCGGCTACATTCCTGCTATTTTCAAGTGCTCAGCTTCATTAAACCTTAAAAGGACTCTGATTGCAGGCCACAGTTGGGAAGTGGTTATGCACTTTTTTTTCTTCTCTGTAATTAATACAAGGAAATCTTTAGAGTTTTACTCTCACACTTCCAAAGTAGTTTCGTTTCAGTTTACTTTTTTCTGCCAAGAGGGGCAATTCTTGCTTTCTCTAACTTGGGTAGAGATTTGGCCTGAGAGTTCTCCCTGCCCTTAGATGTGGGGATATTTTTACACTATTTGTTGTAACAATAAATAGCCAGTGTGGCCACAGGTGATTTAGCAGATTACACAAGGCAATAAGACAGTTCTAAATAGATTTTCTCACTTTGAATAATACTTGCTGAAGTAAAATCCTATAGGAATAAATAGATTTGACAGACAACATATATACAACATCCTACTAAACAAACCTGTTGTTTACACACATAACTGCATATTGGATTTTTTGACAGTTGAAAAATCACATAAAGAAATCTACTGTTTTCAAGATTTCATAAATTACAGAACAACAAGCTACATTTATATACTTAAAGAAACAAAGTAATCACATCATTAAAATTTATTTAAAATTGCCTAGTAAAAGTGAGGGTCAGCATAATAGTAGGTTTCATTGAAATGGGAATTTTACAGATCTCTGCCATTAACCACTATTTATATATAATATCACTTGTCAAAGTGACTCATGAGATATTATAGGCCAAGCACACTTTTCACAATATATTCAATGGTGCAAGTGCTAACAACTCTATCTCCCTTCCAGTAAAGGTACAATCACATATACAAGCCCAGGGACATCTAGGGCTGAGGAATGACCTTGGTATTTAAGAACAAATTACCTGCCCAGCCACTTTCCCCTTGCACAAAAGGCAGCAGAAATGATTCCGTCCTGCTAGCTGTCTTTCTGAGAATTTCCCAGATAACCTCCAAAGCAAGCATAAAGCTAGAGCACCAGCACATCAACACACTCCTCTTCTGGAGCGACTAAAAGAGCTCAAATGAAATATGTTCTGCTTCTCCACAGGTGGAAGGCAATCCCTATAGGCCTGTTAGTACACACACACCGTCTCAAAAGATGAGAAAAAAGTAGGAGGATGTTAGCAGGAACTATATCTTCTCTTAATGAAGCAGAAGTCCATGTACACAGAATATGACCAATTATTTTATATATTCCAAAATAAAAACAGTGAAAGAAGTTTTCCGTTCTCTCTTTTTCTTACTTTGTTCCTGACAAAAGACATTCAAAACCTACCTACTTATTTATCCACAGAGTTTTCTGACACTAATATCTGCTGACTCCCTCCTAAAAAACTCAATTGTGATTCCTTTTAAAATCCTTTGTCTTCTACTTCCTGCACCCTCATCTTCAGGACTACACACTTTTTGGTAACATTTGATATCAAGCATTTTAGCAAGAGCTCCTCGATAATTAATTGCAACTGAAAATGGGCATGTGATGTCTAAATAAAATTCTCGTTAAATAATAACAGCTTGACTGCATTTAGTGAAGGGATTGAGCATCTGAAAATACTGATTTCTAGCCAAGTAAGTCTTAAAAGTGAAAGGGTGAAATGATGTCTCAAAATAAGGCAAATATCCTACCCTTCCTTGATTCATTTAAGACCCTTCTTTCTCACCAGGGTTTATTACAAGGCTTCTGATGAAAATATTTTCTTTTGCATTGTAATTTTTGTTTCTGAAACTAAATTTTGTTTAGTTTCAGTAAGTATATTTTTTCCACATACCAGCAACTGCTCATACTTTTCCCTCTTCCAAAGATGCTACTTATTGAGACTTTGCATTCAAATCAGCTTGTTTCTACATCTGAGGTACAGTGGGATTCTGCTAGGTAGAATGTGAAAGAAAAGGACATGCTAGAAACTGACAGATACAAAAAAAAAAAAAATATTATTTTTTAATACTGAAAATCTTTGAAACTGAATTTGCAACTTGAAAAGATTTTCAACTTGGAAAGATTTTCAACAGTATATGAGATCAACAGAATAAACAGAAAATTTTAATTAGCAATTATATAAAGAAAAACAAAACAAATCCTTTGTTTTCTTAACTATAATGGGTTTAAAGATTGAAAATGGGAATTCTGTCTGGGAAATTACCTGCTCTTTAAGGAATAAAAAACAATGTGAAATCACACAGGCCCATTACCCGTGTGAATTTTGGCTCCTCAACAAGCTTCTACCGTTAATGCTAAAAGTCAAGCTCCTTTTGCTTTCTTCTACAAAAATTAAAACCAATATGATATTATTTTCTAGGATATACCAAGCTAATACAAACTAAGTTACAGCATTTGGTTTAGCTCCCATAGAAGTAAATGGTAGAAAAACTTCCTCTGATGAAGATAAACCAAGACCAAGCCTGCAATTCTCATTTTAAATCCTTATGACTAGAACAGAGAAGCCTGTAAATAACTATTGAACTATAACCTATAACCTTGTCTTCAAATGGACCTTGAGATTTAAACTTTAACCAACCAACTCATGAATTTTAAAGAGTATAGTATAAGATTTTTCTTTTTCCCTGGGATGTTTAGGATGTTTATGCTTGCATTCAGAAACTGGAAGGTGATTTTCAATACAAACTTTGACAAAATTAAATCATATGAGTCCTGCAGCAGACTTTTTTGAAAAGAAATAAAGACACTTTAATTGCTGTCTTTTCCAAAGAAGAAAGGTTTGACCCCCTGGGGACCTACCTGAACAGTCCAAAGACAGGCAAATGACACTTGATTAATTTTGGCAACAGAATGGGAAGAGAGCAATATGTTACAGAATTTGAAACCACAGACTTGCTAGTTAGTAATAAGCAGGGGAATTATTCTTTCACTATTATTTTAAGTATGACACGGATGTTTTATTGTCATCCAACAACATATCACACGGAAGCATCTTTAAGGCAACCAGACATCACTACTGTCTTTAAGAATGAAATTTGAACAGAACAAATATATAACTTTTCTGTGAAAACAACCTCTGCCTTTACACCTTTCTTTTAGTTAATTGCATTTCTAAATCTCTTGGCAAGAATTTCATAGTATGCAGCTGATTCATTAGGCATCTTTAATAAGATCATTCAAGCATTTGTTCATATGAAAAGTTCATTCAAAAGCATCAAAATTCTAAGCCAATATCAAGATACTTTTGATTAAGGCATACATTCAGGCATACTACTACTTTTTATTTTTATTGAGATTGCCAACCTCACAGTGAATATATTACTGTTGTCCTTGTATGTCACTTGCATTCAGTCCCTGGAGCTAAACTAATTTGGCTAACAGCCAGCTACAAATCACTTAGTTAAAATTATCATTCCCTTGGTGAATATTCATTGGATCAGAAAGGAAATATAAAATGAAAGATTATTATAAGCAACTTGTCGCTACTTGAGCTTTAACCTAACCTTGTTGTTATCCACAAATGACTGGTTATTTTCTATTCATGGGCAATATTCTCTACACTATTAGTAATTAATATGTAAATACACATTCTATGTAAACCTAATGCCTACTGAATGATACTTTGCAGGCCACACCCACTAATATCTGTGAGTGACTTTTCAAAATTAATTCAGTGAAAATTCATTGAATGAATTTTTTTAAATGATAAAAAAAATAGTTGAAGACACTGTGATTAGCAAGAAGAAAGTGAGGAGGAAGTAACAGTTTCTCATCAAACTCTCCAGGAAATGAAAACAAAAGTTTTTAGCAAATACTTTGTCAATTAAATGCATATTCTGTGTAATAGCAATTGAAGAAAACAACAGTAGGCTCCATGAGCCTACTCTGTCCCTAATTCAAATTGTTATAATGTCTTACTATCTGAACTTACTAAATCATACCTTCTATTTTACTCGAAAAGGACAAATATTAGTGACATTCAGGCAAGGGAATACAAGAAATTTAGTTTCATGTTTGTCCTTTGGATGGCCTTGAGAGTGAGTACATTGCAGAGGCAACATGCTAGAATTCTGAAAACAAGAATGCCAAATACACTGTCTATTTCAGATAAAACTGCATGGATGAGTGGGATGGAGTACAACCACCACTACTGGTAAGATATTTGATTCTTTTAACATATGAATGTGAGGCTTCTTCAGAACTAGGCCTAAAACCACCTCCTAGACGATACATCACAATGAAGGAGACGGTTATACTTATTTTTTTAAAACAATTTTGTCTATATTTAAATTTCTTAAACAAATAGTTCAGAAACAATTTTTATCCTGAAAGAAGTCTGGATACTTTTATATGCAGCACTATTCTGGTGAAAGACATTTAAGGACTGCTATGAATAACAGCTATAACTAAAACCAGTGTACATTTCACCAACTTCAAGAGATCACCTTTAGCACACAAAAACTCTATGGATATTCTTTTATTGGTTATAGTTACTATTTTCGGGTTGTTGGTTGTGTTGTTGGTTTTTTGTTTGTTTTGGTTTAGTTTTTATTATTTTAATAACAGTGTATATTTCTGAAGAAGTCAGGAAAACATATGACTTCTTATCTTCATTTACACATCTAATTTCTGATAGTGAATTTAATGTAGGTCTCTGTACTAATCATACTGTGATTTTTTTATTAAAGACTGAAAGGTAACAAATAACAAAAAACAAATTTCTAAATCTTTCACTACAGGGTGGATAATATTTCCAGATAAGTTTTCAAAGGCTTGTTTTTAATATAGTGAAAATAAGTGAAAAACAAAACGAAATGGCGATATCTAGGCACAGCACCAACATCTTCATCAAAACAAGGCAGTAATGACTCAAGGATTAACTCCTCCACAATTTAAATTAATTTTATCAAGTTATTACATCTAGGTATTATTCTGTCCCTTCCTTTTCTCAGCATCTCCATCTCACTTCCTTGCAGAAGAATAGGAAAAGCTTAAGTCCTAAATACCAGCTCCATAAGTGTTGTGAGCTATCTAATAGAGTTAGCAAAACATATGGAAAACAACTAGTGTGACAGTGAATTCAGATCTTTGCCAAAGACAAATATTATGTGGGCTACAAAGGTGATAATGATAAAACAAACCTGTCGAAATTAACAGAGCTAAAATTCGATGGCTCATGCAGAATCTGATTAATACATAGATTACATCTCACAGTTTTGAACTTTTCTGCCCTTCTTACAAGCCATTATTGGATACAGATATTGTGGATGGGATATTAAGTGCTACATCAGTAAATGCTTGCGAGCAGAAACTTGATACATACTAAAAAATTTCCAAAAAACATTAGATTTCTCATTCCAAAACACTAACATTTTCATTAGAAAATCAGACAGCCCATGCTTGTAATATTGTGATGTTCAGGGGAACAAAGATGTTGTCCAAACTCATTTGTCATAAGTATTTCTAACAATAAAAATCTACTTGGCTTGAGACTCAGCATTTATCGTTATTGTTGTTTTGTAAAGGAAGAATTATTGTGACTCTTCTTCTTGCTTTACTGATTTATTATTTTTTGTCCATTTGTGATTCTTCAGTAATTTTCATCATTAATACCATCCCTCTGTATTAGCTGTGACAATGTCATTTATTACATGAACTGCTCACCACAATAAGTAAAAACATCATTTCACATTTAGCTACTCCAATTCTGATACAGGCTTAGAACTGTCAAATCAGAAGGCACTCAGGAGTGGAAGACATACAGTTCACAAAGTGATTCTAGCAGTACTATTTAGGCTGTAGCCCTCATAGGGAGAGTACAAATGTACTAAAATACATCCATTTATAACAATTTTTTGTTTCTAACATTTTCTAAGTATAACTCTATCATTTAGAAATGATCACAGGTTTAAATATATTTTTGGTAACTTCTCTGATGATTAATTAAAGAAATTGAGTCGGTCACATATCGTTTGGGTTCAATCAGTTTGGCTTCACATGTTACTTAGTCTTCAGTCTATTTATTTACACGGAAATTGCATTTTATTCCAGCATCTAAAATCTTCTTGTCCAACTCTTCTATTCTAACTCGTTATGTGAATGAAATAGTATCTCAAGTGCCGACTGTTTTTTCCATGCCACCTGCAGGGCCAGGAGCTAGATTGAGTGCCCACTTGAATCTCTGTCAGAGGTTGGCTAGAAGTTAGAGTTAGATTATACTGATTTATGGAAAAAAAAAAACAAATCAGTTTACATAGATTGGTGGAAACCCCACGTTCTACTTAAATGCCTACCTTTCTGCTGAACAGAACTAAATCATTCCACTTGTAGTGCTAACAAAATTATGATTGAGGAGAATCTTCCATCTTACTTTTGACCGTACTCTGATTGCTACATCTTTCTCAGGATACATAGTTTTAAAAAGAATGAAAATTGAAAGATGGCGGCATTCAAAAATATTGTGACACACAAACATTTAATAGGTCTTGCTCTTGCAAGATTTTGCAAAGGTATCACAAATGAATACAAAATAAGAACACTTAATACTTACCAAAGGTAAAATTGCAATTATACAACTAGGAATATTACAATTAGGTTTGCTTAAAATGAAGCAAACACTATATTTTCAGTTTTGGAAAACTTTATTCAGAAGGATTTGACTTCTTAATGAATTTGCCCAAAGTAGTTTGAATACTTACTATCATCAGCAAAAAAACCCAGTTTATTTCCAGGGTTCAACATAATGACAGTGCTTATTGCATTTCAAGAGTTTTCATAGGGCTGTGGAAAAAACTGACATAATTAAAACCACTCAATGCATAGCTCTCAGCTTCCAAGTTTCTCACACCTTACATTGTCATATTCAAGAATGTATGAAAATGTGATGACATATCACTGCTTTCTGGAAGCTTCTAAATATCTGCAGTTTTATCGGTAAACAACAGAAAATACGATGACACAGCAACAGCAGCCATCACATTCCTTTGCTGAGGTTCACTTTGCTCTCACTTTCTCTTTTATACTCTCTCCCCCCTCACCCCATTTCTCCCTAAAATACCTTCACATGTCCAGTTTCCACCACTTTTTCTAATCCTCTTCATCCTGATCCATTCTCTTAATCCTTTTTGAGAACACAGCTAGTTCTCTTATTCTCCTTCAAACTCCAGTAATATCTCCTCCAAACATGCCTTTCTGCTCCAAATATTTTCCTGATACCATAAATCTACTCTTGATCATACCTCTGCTGTGGCTGTGGCAGCTGACAGCTATCCAAAGCCTCTATGTAGCCTAGCCTTTCCAAATTCTTGCCCATTCCAGAGAGCTGGACCTTTCAGTGTGATGTAACCTCTTCACTTGCCTTAGCTTATAAACACCTCAGTCCTGAAACAGATGGTGAGGAAGATCTGCTGAGTTTCTCCTCCTACAAATCAGCTCTTGCCTCCACCATCTATTCTTCTGGAACTGAGCAGCAAACAGCAACTTCCTGTTCTCCTCTCCATCTCTGCTATGTACTAATGTTCAACTACTCACTATCAGCTTCCTCTTGTTTTCAGTTCTTTCAACATATTCTTCTTCTCATGTGTTTGTTTCAATTTATATGTTAATGAATCATCTTCTCCCTAATGTCCTCATGTATTTGTCATTTCCTTGCTGACCCACTTCAGATCTTCTCCAAATCCCCCACTTTCCCAGAAAAAGCTCAACAAACTTGGTCTTCTCAAAACGTTCTCCAGTTATTCTACTGCTGTGCCCTGTTTGCTTGCTTTGACACAAGGTCATATGCCCTTACATTTACCTCCTTTACCCCCAAACAGGATAAAGTTTAGTCCTCTTTCTCTACTTTAAAAGTCTTCTCCTCTTTTTAAGAAATTATCTTTTTTCTCTTATTTATTTCTGTTATCACTGGAAATTCACAACTCCCAACTGCATACTCAGCATCACGTCTCCTTTGCTGCAACGACAGATTCTCTGCTCTTAGCAAATGCAATCTTGTTCCACTCATGCCCATTCAGAATGCTGCTACAAAACGATTCTCCTAATTTGTCACTTAGATCATGTCAATACTGCCCCTGCTGTATCTCACCAATGAAGCTATTGCTCTACATTTTATAGGTCCCCAAAACAGATACAAGAACGATATGCTTTCAGTTCAGCATGCATGTACTATTAAAGATGTATGGCTGGACAGCAGGGGAAAAAAATCTGCTGGGTTTTGTGGTCCTGGTCACTGCACACTGACTCAGTTTGAACTCCATGGAAGGAGAAGATATTCCCTTCCTAAAAATAGAGTATGTTAGGAGAGAGGAAGTTGTGGAGTGCTGGATGGAGTCTTTCCTGCAGCAGGTCTCTCTTACACACAGACCTCAGATAGGAAAAATAACAGATATACCTTTTAAAGATAGAAAAAGTACACACAAGTCATTCGTGAAACATTGGGGCTGAGTTGGGGCAGCTGGAGGGAGGGGGGGAAGAGATGGGTAGAGGGAGGGGAATGTCTGCTGCAGACTATTTTAAGGAGTCTGTGTGTGGTGACAGTGAAATGCAGGCCCATTTTCAATAGGCCAGAAGCACCATTCCAGGGTCTGCACTTCATCATAAAATTGAAAAAGGCTTTTAAAATTTTAAAAAGCAGGAAATCATCGAGGTAACCAGTTGCAAGAGGAATGTTCTGGGTTCCAGGCCATGCGTGAACAGGACACACATCAGTGTTCTGGTTGCAGTTACTTAAGAGTCTAACACAGTCCCAATGAACATCAGAAGGTAAATATCATTGTTCAGTGAAAGTCTGGCAAACAGCAAAAATAACTTAAGAAAAATCTATTTTACATACATATAGGACTCTCAGTGCAAAAAGAAATTAAGTGCAACAGGCACTGAAGAGAAATGAAAAATAAGTCCTGAACTTCATTTGTGCACTGTGTCACTGCTTTAAGGCATCACTTATTTTAAAAAAAATATTATTTCACTTGCATAGGAAATTAAGAATTAAAATCTCTATATCATCATGCCCTTTATTAAACCAACCTAGCCATAGGCTGACTGGCAATTTACCTTTAATTGGACAGTTACAGATTTAGCCATATCGTCATGTTTCTAGCTTCTGTAGATAAGTATTCAAGACATTTTCAATAGATATGAGTAGCAAAAAGAGAGAGGAACTATATGTATTTTTGATGAAGGCTAGATCCAGCACAGCATAAAATATTTCAATTCATATAAAACCAAAAGCCTACCATAAAAATCATACAATTACTGTTCCTTGGTTTATTAACAGTCTCTTTCAACAGAAGAAAAAAAAATCTTATAGGCGTGCTTTCAAGAATTTTTCAATATAAAAATTACTAAATAAAAGTTCACGCTGTTAAAAAAATACATCTTTAATAATATTAAAGGTATTTTACTACCATTTATAATTTACACTTCTACAATCTAACCCTACAAAACACAGCAAAGAACCAAAATTCATACTTTCACACTTATGCAGGATAAACATACATCCCAAAAGTACAAAACAGCAGAATAAAATGTGGCATAATTGTCTGTCAGGGTGAGTACCAGACATCACCATGATGCAGCTGTGAAAGAGACCCATGTAACCTCTTCACAGTAAAGAACCGAAAGTATCACTTTGATAGCACATAGAAATACAGCCATCCATTCTGAGGCAATTCAGAACACATGACAAAGAGAGATAATAGAGAGACTAAAAGTCACACTCTGTTTCGCAAAAACTATGAACAGAATTTGGTTTGTCTGACAAAGCAAAGCAGAAGGCTATAAGATGTTTCTCTAGATATATTACGGGGCAGAAATTGAAGCAAAAAGTGGAAAGAAGTATTTATTACTTTTTTAAAATACTGTGAGGATAGAAAATGTTGAAACAGGACTGATGACCACAAAGTTACCACGAATAATCTTAGCCTGGGATTAGACAAATACTATAACCATTCCCAAAGAAAAGTCTCCAGATATAAAAAGGCGAAAAAAGACCAACCATTTACAGGATAAACATGAAACTGTTTTTTAAAGCATATGGTGTTGATACAGGAGATAGCTGGAGACATTTTTATGAAGCGAAGTCTCTAATTTAGCCTCCTTTTCCCAAATGTATGGAGAAAGAACTTTGTACTATTGCCCTAGAAATGCCAGTACATTACTGATCAACATAGTTTGTGATAGTACCAAATCGCATTCATTCTCATCACTTCCTTGGAAATGCAGATACTGTGTTACTTGATGAGCACAATTTCAGCTTCCCTAAATGCTCTATTCAGACAGGAACTTAAGGAAGAATATCCAGTTATTTCATCAAATAGTAGTTCATCTGCTGGATTCTCAGAGAAGCAAAAATCAGCTGAAATATTCTCCATTCTAGGAAGTGGAAGCAAGTTTTATACAGCTGGCATCCCACGTAGCAAACACACAAATAATGAACTAGATACAACTGTCATTCCTGAGTCACCACTGTACACTTCCCACATATTTTTAGACACTGCTACAGAGGTAGCTGCAGTATCTTCCTGTAATCTAATCACATTGGCAAACCTTTATCAGTGTTGATGAGCAATTATATGTGTCTGCCCAGTGAAATCAATCTCCCCCAAGAATGAACACTCACCAGTAGCATAAGCATAACTGCAGTCAGTACTAATCTGTCATGTGTTTTTGAGCTAACAGCAATACAATGTAACTCTGTAATCACTTTCAGCAAACTTTCATGTTTTTCCTCCTTTTTTTTTAAAAAAAAGGGAAAAAAAATAACATGAACTAAAGAAAATAAGAGAAACATACGCTGTGTGAAAACAGTGGTCCTCTTCTGGTCCAGACTTTGGAGAAAAAAAATAGTACGTAGTAATACATATTGTGAAAACAGATTGTTAATCCACTACTTTCATTACAGACTATTTCCTCTCCCAAGCAGTCATTTTTAAATATGTGAGAGCATCCCTGGGAGTTTACCAAGGGAAGACATGATTCCTACTTGTTTCTTGGCAAGTAAGCATTTATGATTAATATGGCCCTACCTAAATGACATCAATATAAGTATTTAAAGTAATGTATTTTAGGAGCCTAACAGAGGTAATTTCTACACAAAAATGACCTTGATGTTAACAGTTTGTTTTTATTTACACTATCTTCAGTGTGATTTGAGTGAATATTGAACTTATTATTTTCAATATTTATGATGAAACATCCGTATTTCATCACCTGCCATTTTAGTTTTCAGTCTGAAGGAAATTGATGTGAATTATAAAAATCCAATACATGCAGACATCAGTATTGCAACACAGATGGTTTATTTTAATCAATGTCACCTAGTGATATGCTCGCACTCGTCAGTGTGGCTCTTTTACCAGCTTCAGCCCTACTCCAGCCATCTCCTGATTACATCCTTGCACTTTTCCTACAGCATATACTCTGATTAAAACCATTTTATTTCCAGGATTAGGAACATGTAACACAGGTTGTATAGGGTCACATATGAAAAATAACTGGTGCTACAATGGGTCAGCTATTTTAATTCAGTCTTTCACAAATGAATGTGACGTGCAAGACTGACAGCAATTATATTCCCTGGCCACAGCCACACAAGGGTTACAAAAATTCAAATCCCACAACACAGCGCAACGACACACGAACACAAAGTCTGCTACTATGGTCACTTTGGCAAGTTATTACTAACTAAAAGATGTCTAGTGATAGCACAAGGGAGTAAAGTTGGTATTTATGCGTACAGTTCCTCTACAACAAGTTCACATAACAAAGCAGTATTTGGTGCTCTTTATTCTATCGGAGAAGCTACCAATAAAGTACTGGCAAAAAACTAAACCTCCCTCAAGGATGAACCCAACTGCTCAAGGCCAACATACACACAATCCAGCATTAGTGCCATTGTGAAAAGATAAATAACAACCTCCAATGATGTCTATGTCCTTTTACAAAAGTTACATTTACACACACACAGAAATTAAAAGAAAAAAAGCACGTGTAGATAGGTAAAGTGCACAATCTGAGTCACCTCTTTCAAATGGATTTATTTAACAAGTTGAAAGGCTATCCAATCTCAATATATAAAAAAGACTAAAATTATTACAAGACTATTTTGCATCAGAATACAAAATAACAGCCAGCCTTTCCCACTTATAGATTTAATTTATTTTTACGCTTGTCAGATCTGAGTTTGATCAAAATTGCTGCAAACAAAAGCCTAGAAAATCCATGGTCCATTGGACAGTTATTGAAATGTCAGTTTATTTCACTTGCTTAATTCTATTAATTATATTCACAATATTAATGAGGAACACTGAACTCTTTTCTTGGGATAACTATGTATTTCTAAGTGAAAACTTGTGTAAGATAAAAGTAAAATCACCTCATTTAAACTTATTTAATTTTTCCTATATTTTAAAGAAAGGGTAATAAAAAAATGACACATCCACGTGTTTATTACTCTTCCCAAAGCTTTAGGAAATATGGATAAAGCATATTATCCCATAGTATGATTATAGCACTGCAATAATTTTAGTTGCTTGAAGTATTAAGGTAAAAATAATATATTCCAGTGGTGACCGCATTTGAATTGTTTCCAGAATGATTCCTTTACTTATAAGCATATCTTGTGGAGGACTTGCAGGACTTTTTATTTTACATGATAAACTTAATACCTAACTGCACTTAACTCAATGGTTCTCTGTCACATTCCCCTTTTGTCTAAACATTCAGGAAGTCATGGATCCAACTAGTTCTCTGAGGTGAACTGATCTTCTTTTACAACCTAGAGAGATTTCTACATGGGCAATCAGATGCCAGTTAGCAGCCAGCTCTTAGCAGACCTCCTTTGCTAAGAGAATGGGAGAACTGATACTGGTCTCATCTCTCTGGAAGATGTCTGCGGCCTACGTGAATTCTGAGCTGCCCTCTTCGGACGGCTTTAAGCTGCACTGTGCAAAATCACATAGTGAGCTGAGACATACACCCCACTATTAATAAAAGTGTTCAGTAAATGTTGTCTTACATTATAATATATATATGCACACATTACATTAATTTTAAGAAAGATATAAACACAGAGATAATTACTATAGCATTTCAGAATTTCTGTGTGTTTTCCTTGTGAGATGGCCAATACATATGAAAGCAGAAGCTGCGCAGGCTTATGTAAAGCTCCTATTAAATCTTGAAGTCTAAACTGAATAGCTTGCATGTAAAAGAAAATACATAATACTCTAATCCTGAAGACGCTTTGAAAGTCCCACATGACAATGCAAGGGAAAAGGAGAGGAAAGGGGGAAAAAAAAAAGGAAAAATGTAAAAAAGAAAAAAAAAATAATAAAAGGAAATTAGCAATTTGCTGCAGACATGTAAACAGACTACCAGCTGAAAAGCTGATGATTCATGAAGACCAGCTCATGCAAGTGTTGAGCCAAACAAAAGATGTCAACTAACTTCAACTCTGAGGCCAAAAGTGGTGGGCTTTTTTACTCTCATCTTAGTCATGTATAGGAGTTAAGTTTTAAAATCCTAATAATAATTTATAATAAGAGCATCATAGTTGGTGAGTGAAAGTTTTGCTTGACTCTAATTGCAGTATTCCCAAGTATTCCAAAGACTTCATAGGACTGAAAGAGAAGAAATCTTATTCATCAGAGACCATGAAATTAAATTCTTAGGATTTGGTTTCTATCACTTCTATGGTTTATAATTTCATCATCTTTACCTATATATTTTAACTTCTCTAGTATTATACTAAAGATAAAATAATTTAAATTTCTTTATTGTGACACACTCTATATATTCTTTATTTGAATGATATACACCCCATCAGCCACTCCTGTATTGCATATTTAAAATTAAATTACCCCAACAATCCATTTGTTTTTGATAATGTACAGTTAGTCCATATTTGTAACTTTTTTCAATACTCTATAAACTGTTCAATGCACAGAACAAATGCTTTTCCTTTCTTGAAGAGCTGGTAGTCTCAGAAGGAACTAAGGTGATTTGCCTATGAAGACCATGCTAGGAAAACTGAGCAATGATTAATGCCACCACCACATCAACACACACACACATTAATTAAAAAAAAAAAAAAAAATCCATTGAAGCAGAAAAAGAAAAAGGACAGACTGCCTTTAATTTAAAGATACCACTGAGAAAATGCTTTCTACCTATGCTACTCCAATAGAGGATTCCATACAATGCTGGAAAAAGGAACTGAGAGCATCTTTAAGCCTATGAATCTGCTTTCTTTTTTTATAAAATCAGGCAGAGAAACAACCTTCTCAGCCTACACTAAAGATGCAGATCTCTATGTATCTTTCTTCTCTTCAGTATTTGGAGAGTTGTTTATTATCTGGTTTATTATCAGACCCAGAGATAGGCATATTTGGTGTGCTCATTATGTTTTCTGGTATTCTGATCAAGACTGACAGGTCTTGACCACAAGGTCTAGAGCAGGAGAGGTGCCCTCTGCAATGGTCCTGCAATTACGGACTCCTCACCATCTACAGCTGGTGACATGCAGATGTCCCCTCTGGCATAGGCATCTAGGTTTTCTTTCCAGGGAAATTAGGACATGTCTAAAATAGAACAGGGATGTAGCTAGAGTGAGCGCCTGTGTTTCACAGTTGGAGATGGTGCCCATGACTCTGCCTTAAGAACAAGATTTGACTAAGCAGCACATCGTGCTGAAAGTAGAACAGATTGTGACTATGCAAGTGGTAAACCATTGAGTCTTCAGCAAGAAATCAATGTTGAAGGATGATTTTGGCCCTGAAAAAAACAGTGCTTATTGGCATTAAGACTGGCATAGGACAGAAACTCTGGCAAATGAAAGGATAACAATATTTCACTAAGAAGAAGAATATATTTCCATGTGGTGAAGGCTTCCAAAGATAGTTTTGTGGGTTTGCTTGCATTGTAACCTTCAAGGCACCAAATGCATTTAAGGCAGTAATGAAAACATTTATTTCAGTGCACTGAAAGAGCAATCTCATACTATTACTATACTGTAGCAAAGTTTAATCCATACCATTCTCAGCTGTGGCAGTTCTGATAATACATAGAAGTATGTTATCAATTCCTCGAAAACAGCAGGGAAGCAGTTAGTCAAAATAAAGCATGTCAGTTCTACAGTTTACACACAAATAAGATTGAATTTCTTTTCCTATGTTATTATAACTGCTCTGTTACAGCAATTGCTCAGGTCTCATAATGACAACATGGGCAAGAAAAATGAAAAGAAAATTAAATAAAAGCAGGATGACCTGGTAACAAGAAACATAAACCTCCTTCTCTCTGTGACTAAAAGACAATATTTAATCAACAACTGTGTTCTTTGAATTTGAGTCAAACTACCTCGAAAGGCTCTTGACCAAAGACAATTACAGTGAGTGAATGGCTGCTGTTTTATGCAGTTTAGTATTTCTGAATTTGAATCACTCTTTTCCATCCATCCAGAGTCCAATAATTTTATATTAAAATTAAGTGCTAATAATATCATGCTATGTGTACTGGCTCAAGACCAGACAAGGTAAAAGAGTAAGAAATGTTCCTGGTTCCTGTTTACCTGGCACTTAAGTTTAAACCTCTGCATTGTGCGTGCTGTTCAGTTCAGATAACATACTACAACTGCATACTAAACTTACAGTTCTGTTCTGAGTTTTCATTAAAAAAATCTACTACAAAGGGGTTCAAAATTCACCCATGAAAAAATATTTCTGAGAGACACTGGGTGTAAAGAATGGATATTTTGATTTTTCACAGGAAGTGTATGAGGCCAAATTTTAAAAACCATCTTTGAAAACAAAGGATGAACTAAGCATCGATTTGAAGAAGGTCAGTCTGACAAAGGAGCTCTCAGTGGGGTGCAGAACCTTCACTGGCTCAGGGCACTCGCTGGAGGTGGCTGGAGCCCCTGACAGTAGCAGCAGTCTTCGCTCCTGCCCAGTGCAGCCACAAAGCCTCGATAACAGGTCTGCATGGCGGTACAGATGGATCACCTTCAAGCATATGTCCCTAATGTGAAAGGCTGTAATCCTCCTATACTCTAACATAAGCTTTCTACATCCTGTTCCATTCTACAAAGAGGAACCAGATTTATTTTGCTTCCTTCTGCCATATGTGCTTCTGTAGAGAAAAGATAATTTGTCCTAGTAAATGAGCACATCATACAAAAGGAAAAATAGTAGTCTCATTTCTCTCTCTCTCTGTCATGCATAGGCTTGACAGAGAAAAAAATCATTGAAAATCAAGTGTTTAATGTGGAATCCTGCTTCTGATATTTTTAAAAATGCAATTCATGCTTAAACTTTCCAAGCACTTACTTAATACAATCAATAGAATCAAATTTTGGCCATTTCCTAGTCATCTTCGGCAACATGGTGAAGGAAAAGCAAAATATTTCTGATCCATGTTCCAAAGCCATGTTCTTGCAGCTTTTTCTCCAAGGTACTATTTGAAGTCATGCTGTCATTTCTCTTTAAGGTTTATCAAGCATTGCAAGTCTCCCTTTGGAACCTAAACATCATTGGAGGAGAAGTAATTACAGAAAATGGCTCCAACTGTTGCTATAATGAACAAAATTTTCCCAGTCAGAACAATGTTTTCAAGCTTCTTCTGGTAAATAGTTATATGTGAACTGCTGCTATAGCAAAGCACCTTTGAGATAAGTGATTTTGATAGATTCTTGTAACAAACCCACTGCAATAATTTTTAGGAAAACTCAGTTATTTGCTTACTTTCTTGTGGAAGGGTAGGCTACAATGTGGTGGAACTGAAATGCACAAAATTATCTTTGCATTCTCTTCATCTGCCCATCCTTGAAGGCAGCTTTAATTTATTTCATATTGCAGGAGTACCCAAGTCAAAATCAGTGCCAAAGAGCACTTGCCAGTCTTCTTCAAGGCACTGCTTTCTCATTAAATCAACAGGTCAGCTTTACACTATTGGAAAGTCACTTCTTGACCTAAAAGAAGTCTGCTTGGACTGATTAAACTTGCTTTAAGGCCAGATTGTACAGGTGTTTGGCACAAAACAGCTACTCCACAGGATCTAGCTAAGAAGGCTTCTGTGGAAAAAAGAACAGAAGGTAGTTACCAGATTGATGACAGAATAGAAAAATGTCTCCCGTGGATAAAAGCCTAATGAAATTTTGGCTATGCACTATTGAGAGAGGAGTATGCATATTTATGTGTTTGAAACACTAAGCATCTAATATCCAGTCTCCAGAACTATCTTTAGTCCAGTCTCTCTGATTGTCAAATCTGACACAACTTTTTTCACAAGTATAGGAGCTGGAATGTGAAACACCAATTACCAGAACAGGAAGATACCCTTGGGAGTAGTTATTAAATATGCATGTATATTCATGAATACCTCACACTTCTCCACTGACCACACTACATGATCATTCACTAAAATATGTAAGAGTTCATGAAAACTGCATGAATGACAATGAACATCAAATGAGACATTTTGTATCACTTTTTGATATGTGACATCTAGACCTTCAGGGATACTATCTCCCTGTCAGACTCCTCCATATTTGGCTTAGAAGCTCTGAATTACCCTCTGCAGGAATTTGCATTGTGCCTTAACAGGCTGTAACACATAAGTCATGAAATTGAAATAGGTTAACATGAACATGCATAAATCTACATACACCAGTACAAGGTATCATCTTTGCAACCAACATTCGAGCAATCATTTCTCCAAATATTTCCCATTCTCCCACACTGTTTTTCATCAAGCAATACTCTCAATATATTCCTGGCAAAATTCAACTATTCCAAATGTATGGTAATGACATGGGATTTCCACAATGCTAAAGCATATGCACTAAGCATCAATAACTGAGCCTCATCCTTGCTGCTGATTGGAGTTCCTCTCTCAACCCACTGCTCAGTCCTCTTAGAACACTGAAAGGTGATAAATCACCTAAAAGTTCTAAAAGGGAGTTCTTAGACATACGCAATAAAACAACGTTAAGCAGTTCAATAAAATGTCTCTTTGCATGGTACCATCTGGAAATATAGGTCTCCTTAGTGGTCTACTTTTATGTCTATTCTGAGGTCTTAGAACTTTTCTTATTACACTGATCTTTCCTCTGCTTACCCTCTCAGAATTATTTTTCAGGCCTTCTACAGCCAATGTTCTTCCTAGAGGAATATAATTGAGTTGTCCTTAACTTCCCAGCTGTACATACAAAATCATGTTGCAGTAACTATAGATAAATCACACAAATTAGGTAACTGACCACACTGTAAACTCATTTGCTATAGATCAGCTGCATACATGGAGAAACTTGCACTGATCTAATTAAATTGATTTAAATATCAACGTAATTTAGATAAGCATCACTTCTTTTTGAGGGTGGGCCTTAAGTAGGTATTTCTTTACATTCAATGTAGCAATTCTCTGTATATAACTTTCTGTATATGACTTTCTTGTTTGTAGCAGCATAAACATCCTTTATACAGGTTTGATTCAACTCCAACAAAGTGGGTGAAATTTCTCAGTTGACTTAATTCTGTGGTGAAAAATAGGCCTTTATGAGCTAAATACAAAACCCATTATATTCCAAACTTATTCATCTGTCTGAGGTACAATATACTGTTCTTAGTCTCTCATCTCAAATAAATCCCAATTATCTTTCTTATGTTTTCCTATGCCTGTTTAAAGCAAACAATGTAAAACTTTTTTTTTCCTTGCACTTAAAAGCTTATTTTCTGCTCCCTACTCAGTTGTCTAACATAGTATGTTATTAAAAAATAGCTGCATTTAATCCTCAAAACAAAGTTTCTTTTCTTCTCTGTTATTACACAGGAAAATAATGTTGACATATGGATCAAACTGTTTGCCCTCAAATGCCATTATGAGTCGATAATGAAGGAAAAAATGTGCAACTTAGATTAGATTACTGGGCTGAAAGCAGGCTATTCTAGCAGCAATTACAGAAAACTTACTTATTTACATATAAATAGCTAAGAAATTTCAATGCAAAATGTACCTTAAGACATAAAATAAGAAGTTTGGTAATAGAAGGGTTAGGTGCACTTCACTGTTTAGTGAGGAGATTACAACCACCATGTATCCAACAAACAAGATAGAAAGGTATTATAACTACCAGTACTATTCAATAAATTCATCAACAGCTTGGACAAAGGAATAGAGTGGACTGTCAACAAGTTTGCTGATGACACCAAGCTGGGAGAAGTGGCTGACACACCAGAAGGCTGTGCTGCCATCCAGCGAGACCTAGACAGGCTGGAGAGTTGGGCGGGGAAAAATTTAATGAAATAGAACAAGGGAAAGTGTAGAGTATTGCATCTGGGTAGGAACAACCCCAGGTATCGGTATAAGTTGGGGAATGACCTATTAGAGAGCAGCGTAGGGGAAAGGGACCTGGAGGTCCTGGTGGACAGCAGGATGACCATGAGCCAGCACTGCGCCCCTGTGGCCAGGAAGGCCAATGGCATCCTGGGGTGTACTACAAGGAGGGTGGTTAGTAGGTTGAGAGAGGTTCTCCTTCCCCTCTACTCTGCCCTGGTGAGACCACACCTGAAGTATTGTGTCCAGTTCTGGGCCCCTCAGTTCAAGAAGGACAGGGAATTGCTGGAGCGAGTCCAGCACAGGGCAACAAAGATGATTAAGGGAGTGGAGCATCTCCCTTATGAGGAAAGGCTGAGGGAGCTGGGTCTCTTTAGCTTGGAGAAGAGGAGACTGAGGGGTGACCTCATTAATGTTTATAAATATATAAAGAGTGAGTGTCACGAGAATGGAGCCAGGCTCTTCTCGGTGACAACCAATGACAAGACAAGGGGCAATGGATACAAACTGGAACACAGAAGGTTCCACTTAAATATGAGAAGAAACTTCTTCTCAGTGAGGGTGATGGAGCACTGGAACAGGCTGCCCAAGATGGTTGCAGAGTCTCCTTCTCTGGAGATATTCAAATCCGCCTGGACACATTCCTGTGTAACCTCATCTAGGTGTTCCTGCTCCAGCAGGGGGATTGGACTAGATGATCTTTCAAGGTCACTTCCAATTCCTAACATTCTCTGATGCTGTGAAAGCTATTATAAGTCTTTATTGGAAAAGACCATGTTTGTTTGTTTGTTTGTTTGTTTTTCCAAGGTAGTCCCACATCAGGCAGAGCTCAAATATCATGAATGCTTGTCTTTCCATTGAACTATTCTTTGAAAGGTTCAGTTCTAATATCAGTCAATCACGCTTATACAGAGAACAGTATTGAGAATATAGTTTGAACACACTGTATCTCTATTTCTGCAAAGGAATACCTTATTTATAGCCCAGGGCTCAGTCAGATAGATAACTACATGTTAAGTTAGTGGTCCCTAACATTTTTGTAGATTTGCTTGAGAAAGATGGCAATAATCTGAATTTCACCAAGTTCAGCTTCTTTGCTTTGTCTTGAGACTGTTGCTGCTGCCACCCGAGTTCCTGTCTACCCCAGCCCAAAGAGTACAGTGCAAAGACCCAGAACTATCTATACATGTGGATTCCATGCTGTTTTTTATATTTATCCCATGTCATTGAGAACAACTCACCAATTATGAACTACTGAAGTAAGCTGGATGTACTGTACGTAAATGCTAAATATATTTAACAATGCTACATGAAGGAGGGCAAAGTGAATATACTATGCTCTACATATGATGCAAAGATACTTAATCAGAAATAAAACTGTAATGCTGCCATAATGGTATTTCTGTTTGCCTATTTTCTTCTAATTTTATTAAAACTAGATTAATTTTTCAAGATCAAAATTGTATTATGCTTATCGGGTTTTTTTTTTAGTAAGTCCTGAGATTTGTGGTTTAAGAAATAATACTTCCTTTAAGAAACAGCCACAAGAGAAGGACAAAAGCGTTTTGGGCATATGTTCTGTGAACCCCCCAATTGAACATTTCCCCTCAACGCTAGGAAGAAAGATATTTTCAAGGTGTGTGAATTTGGAGAAAACATTTCACATCCTTTTCTCCAGTTTCATACAGTTTGTAATTCTACCATGGCTTCTAATGGAATCACATCACTCCATGTTCTTCCTGAAGCCCTTGTGGTAGAAATAGGAAAACAGAAAAATATTCAAAGGTCTTGTAACATCCCACTATATCTGGATATCGTTAACCCACTTCTGTAATGCATAAAATAGCAATAACTGTTATGGTCATGTTATTTTCAGTGACAACTTGCTGGCAAAGAAAAGGAGTCTTATTGGCATTAGTGAATAATGTTATCAAAAATGCTATGATTGAGCAGCAGGGGTTTGATCAACAGTTGTCTCTATTAAATCATTCCCTCACTCACTAATGAAGGCCACTGAGTTGTGAGAGACATAGGTGGGCTTTGCAGACAACCCAGACCGCAGACATGACGAGATGCCAAATCATATCTGTTGTTTAATTCCTTTGAACAAGAGTCTACAAAGGATGCTGAATTCTGTCATCAGGAATTGGGTTGACTTGTCTTTGGAAGGTATAAATACACTAACAGGGACTTCATACAACAATTTGAAAATTAACAACAACAGAAAAGGTCACAAATGTAAAGGAGCAGAATATATGGAAGAAAAAGAAAGTCTGAGTCTCTTGAAAGGTAAGGTTTCTGCAACTTAACTGCCTAAAAAGAAAGTCAAAGAAGAAAAAGATAAAAGATTTTCTATAAATGTAAAGTATTTTTATTCACTGTAACTAAACTCTAGGGAGATCTATCTAGATCAGCTTCAAGAGTGTCAGGCTAGATGTGCTACGCAAAACATTTCTTCTAATCTTGAACAGCTTCTGTGCTGTTAATAAATGCTGGTTTTAATTAGACCATTTGGGTTTCAGACTTGTAGAAGGAAAATTTCATAGAGGTTGTCCCAGAGAGATAAAATTTTCAATCACTAAAAGGTAGTGGAAGAAAGATGGCTGACAGGGATTCCCAGTCAAAGAGAACAATTTTGCACTTCTTACAGAGAAGCATATTACTTCGGCAGGCCTAAGGTCATAGACATTCTTCTTCCACTGACTCAGAACAAGAAACAATTCAAAAGAAACAGTGAACAACAGAACTTTCATGCCCTTTCTTCCTTCCTCAAACTTTAAATACCTAGGCAGATAAAAGTAATGGTAACTACTTGCACTACTACCACATGACAAAATCCCAAATACAAGACTGCAATTTCAGAGACGAGAATTGCAAATATTTTCAAATGCAACTTCTGATTTGATCAGCCTTGCTTTTTTCCTAATATGAAATGAATTAAAGAAATCAGCTTTTTTGAAAGCACTGAGAATGCTTATTTAGATTACATTAAGATTAACAGAGTCAGTTCAAATGACAGACCTACAACAAATGGAAACAGTACAGGGAGATCTGCAGTCAATAGAATGGTTAAAGACATACTTTAATAGCTAATGAAATTTAGAGTGAAAAGATTTGAAAAGTGAGGAATTTAAAAACAACTTTGACAAAATGTGTGACAAATAGCTAGAATGCTGATGAAAGTACTCTGTACAACCACCCACTAATCTCCTATAATCTCCTTTCCTGCACAATTGTACAAAAACACCCATAGGAAAAAAGATTAATGTTCAATATTGTTTGATAATAAATTACTGAACGCAACTCTTGAAGTACATCTTGTAAACACAAAAAAATACTTTGCCAGCTACAATACATGTGTTACTTCTACTATTGTAACAGTTCTTTTCTAGTCACTCCCTACTTTGCATACAGTTCTGAAATAACAAATCCTAGCAGCAAGTAATAATACAGCAAGCAAACTGTCACAACATTTTTAGGACATACTTGGTCTACAAATTTCACAAACTAGCTGTTGCAATTAGCATAGAGGCATTGCAGCTGTCACCACCTTTGAATCTGCTTAATACTTATCCTCTAAAGAATACACAAATAAACCAACACCAGTAATTAACCACAAAATCCCCACGCAAAAAGAGCATTTTGAAATGTGCGAGCATTGCTGTAACTACAGACTGAATAGAGGCTCTTCCTAAAGGAAAAACACATTAAATACTTATCTTGAATTTCCTACATGCATCTCATACTCTTAGGAAATCTTCCTCAGTTTTTCTTCCTTTTTAAGGATCATAAGGTTGTGTGTATCAGTAATACAATAATTTTGCTTTCTCAATTTAGAAATATTTTTTTCTTTACATTTGAACATGCTGCTGTGGCAAAAGCTGTGCAGAGAAAGGTTATAAAAGGCATGCCCAACATGAAAGACAAAGAATAGTTTAAAATGGGAAGTCAATGACAATAGTCTGACTCAGTAAAAAATAACTTGAGGCTGAGGTAGGCCAGGATGGAAGAAAATCAAAGGTTTTCATGTATTTTTCTCATGACCTGAGGAAGAAGGGCTGGGACACTTGAAGAATCTTATTATAGCTAATGAAGACTCTCAGATTCAACTGAAATGGCAATATGCCTGGGGAAAAAAAAAAAAAGGCATTTGTCTTTTTTTTTTTTTCCCATTCTAAATATATTCTGTGTATGAAGACCGTCTGAAGACTTTTTCTTCTGTACCTGTTTGACCAGGAAATAATTGTATGTAATATATTCAGCAAGTGATAATGCAGAAAATAAAAACAAAAAGTAGGGTATGATGTTACAGTGATATCATGTTGCAACTTTAGATCAGGAAATAACTGAGTTTATGAACTGAAAGTCATTGACACACCCATGATATTTTGTCAAGTTTCAACATTTCAAAAGGAAAGTTTAATGGTGTAACCCTTTTTTTTTTTTTTTTTCTAATTCAGTAACATGTGAGAGAGAGTCCATGTGTAATGAACACATGAGTAAAACAGTAAATGTCAATATTCAAACAATGCCTCCAGCTACTTAGGCAATACGTCTCTAAAATAGAAATGTTAATCATATTGTGAAAATACCTGAATTCACAGGTAAGACTACTGTTTTGAAGTCATGATTTTGTACCCACATTAACATTATTTGTCAGGGAAATAAACCAGATGTCAGTGTCTTTATTTTCACATTTGAACACCTATGATGGTTACATTTTTTATATATTTATCGTGCATTTGATTGGGTTTTTATATCATGAGGTTTACCACACAATATGATCCCACTAAAGACTTAAACGGTATTAAATCAGCTACTTCATTACTTTTACAGACCAAAACTACTTTATTTTTCTATTTATACTGCAATGTCCATCATTTAAAGAGTATTTTCAATTGTGTTTATATTATGAGACATACAAAGCACACAGGGAAATATGTTGTAAATGAATTATTATTACATTACTAGATAGCAATAAAGGTTGAAGACAATGAAGAAAAACACAAAGCACGTTACTCTCTGATGGTGAGACTGCACCAAACAGCAAACCGCTTAATCTACAGAGACAGGACAAATGTCAAAATAAATTCCTGAGCAGGACTATATAGCTCCAGGGAAACATAATGGCATACTGTGCTCTTCAGCTTCTAGGTCACAGCCTGGCACTGGGCTCAGACCATTCCTGTTTTATTCAATGAACCACTGTGTGCAAACACAGACGCCAGAGTTGTTTGTTAAAGGCACATGGGGAACTCTGGTAATAAAACCCACCACTTTCATATCTCATAGCATTGTCATAATACACACGCCAAATTGTTTATATCATCTTTGAAACCCAATCACTAGCTAATGGTACAGGCACAAACAATAAACATTTGAGCAGCTATGAAACTACTACTGAAAAGAGGAATCTGGATTTGCCCAGGACATCTGATGGGTGCCTAGTGGCCCATGTGAAATGAGCACTTGACACACTTTTTCCTGGTTCCCAGTGGACAGATAAGAAGTAATACCCATGGAAATCAGTAACCTTGGCAGTAAAGCCAAAAAGAATGAAATATTCTCTCTTTCTCATGGCACCTAAGAGTTGAGACGTTGCTGGAATACAGAATAGAAACACACACTATCACTAAAGACAACACTACTGTGAAATCCCAAATTCAGCGTCAATTGGTGGATGTGATGACAGGCATGCTGCCTTCACATTCAAATCAGAGTGGGGAAGCAGCTCATTTTTGCTGCTGTGAGAGTACAGTTCAGTATGGAGAATTTTCACAACAGTTATCTACTGATTTCAATACTAAAGTATGTTCCTGAGAGGCACTAGAAAGAAGTGTTTATCTGCTAGCGAGACCTCTATAAAATATGTTATATACACCAAAGAAAATGACTTTTCCACAAATATCAAAATTCTTGAAAGAGCATTTCTGGCAGTTTCTAAACACAGTTATACTGGCAGAGTTTCATAAAATAGGATTCATGATCCAGCACACACCTGACAGCTGTTGTTACCACCACTGCTGCTAAGGCTGTTAACTGTTATTCTCAATGGCTGTAAATCCCCAATTAGGAGAAGCCTTGACAGCAAACTGTGTGGGCCTGATCTCAGGATATAGCAATACTCTTTGAACAAGTCATAATAAAAATTAGAAAAAGAAATTAACATGAGCACTGGTGTGATGAAGTAGATGAAGATTTTTGCCAGTCAGCAGCTAGCCAAATCAAGCAAAGAACAAGGTTGGATGGAAAGATGTTGGGAAAGGAAGACAGGAAAAGGCATAATGGTCAGCAAAGTCTTCAAAATCATTGGTAGCCCTTAAAAAATACTATATATTTATTAAGGATTATATAGTATCACATATATTTTGTATCTATAGTTGAGTAAGAGCTAGAAAAATTAACTGGAAAAAGGGCTTCTCTAGACTGGCTTTGAGCCCAAGGAACAAGCTGGTTGAGAATGTGATGGTGGGTGAAAGGCAACTTGAGTGAGACAGAATTTACAGAATTCGTATTCCTTTAAAAGGGGAGAGATAAACAGCAAAACAGAACAATGAATTTCAAGAAGGCAAACAAATTTGGGTGAATCCATGGAAAGACAGAATAAAGGGAGTTAAGAAGACATGGTCAAAGAGTAGTTTTTTCCAATGGAGAAAAAGGCTGGAATTCCACTAAATCAGATCCTCATTGATCTTATGCAATAATAAAGTAGGACAAGTAGAAAAGAACAGACAGTGACAAAATGAGAAGAGCCAACACATGTTATGAAATACAAATAAGAAAAAGAAACAAGATTAACATGGAAAAAAAATGTAAATACACTAGCAGTGAAAGGCAAAAAAATATTGACCTGCCACTCAATAGAATGGACTGTCATTCGATAGAGAGTAAACACTATTGACAGAGAGAGGGCTGAGAAAGGGCCAAAGTATTTAATAACCTTTTCCACCAGTTGTCAGTAAAACAGTCAATTGCAAGGAAATGGCCAACTCCGTTTCTGCGAAAGACAAAAGAGAGCTCAACTCAACATTGTTCAAGTTGACCTGAAGATGTGGGCTGCAGTCATCACTGTCTTCACAATCTTTGCAATCATTCAACCTCCTAAGAAAGGAAGGTTAGGCTTATAAAGGCCATTGGTAAATTTGAAAGTGAGAACTGAGTGGGGAGTAAAGTTGGCATTTGAGTGGGGAGTAAAGTTGGCATTTGAGTGTGAATATTTGGTGAGACTTTTTTTTTCTTTATGTAGTATGTCACAAACAATCTTTATTAATTACAGATCAGTGTTCAAATCAAGAATAACACAATGAAGAAGAGTTGAGCCATTCTAAAACTTCAGTGCGGAGCATCAGTTTACAAGAAACATCTTTACTATTGCAGAAGCTGTCAACTGAGCTGAATCAGGTTAATCTAACCTATACTTAAAAAAAAACATTTTAAAAATGGTTACATTTATTATCATCAGAACCCAGTGGATGCTATAATGAAAACAAAAATATCTTTTTTCTCCCTCAAATCTGCAGTTTAAGCAGAAAAATTCTTTATGGAGCAACTATTTAGATTCATTATTCAATTTTTACCATAATTTCTCTTCCATGTTCCTTCCTGGTTCTTTATCCCAGTTTGTCCATATGCCAATTAGTGGTGATAATACAACTGACATAGTCAAGACAAAATTAAATCAATCTTAAGATGCCCAGGATCATGGAATCCATTGAATAAATAGTACTCCAAGTAAAGGTCTAAATCTCCACTTCTTTTTACTCTTCAGTGTAAAAAGGGAAAAAAAATATCGCCAACATGAGACAAAAGACTTTTAGAGGTAAACACACCCAACTAAACACAAGAGTTCAGATCTGATTCTGAAATCTGACAGAATAATAAAGCTTAAGGACTCTAACTCCAGGAAAACAACAGCTCCGTCTCCTCAGGAAGGAGCTGCAAACAAGGACACTGTACATATGAGATTTGCAGGGAATTATTAAATATAAAATGCTTTTATGTAACAGTGTCATAACCAGAGAAATATCACGTCGGCAGCTGCAAATATTTTGTTTGTTTAATGAATGAAATGACACGAAAAAGATCCTCCTATTTATTATTTTTATTATTATTATTATTATTATTATTACCAATAAATTTTAAATCAGGAGAAACAGAATATTTTTCCATGACTTTTATAAAGAATAAAGATCAAAATAATCTTGTAATTAATTTATAATTGACATAAATCAACAGTCTGCGTTATATGTTACTTATATCACCCTGAAATAAGGAATACACTGTGTGAGTTATACAGTTAGAAACAAACACCTATTTCTAAATTTTACTTGTGTGACACTGTTTTGCAGTAGAAAAAGTATGCATGTAGACTAAGTAAAAGGGACCATAAGGAGTAGTTACAGGTAGGAAGCAGATATTTAGCTTTCAGCTAATAACACCGTTGTCTAGGTTGAGTCAGACTGAAAATGATTTTTTTTTAACACTGGAAAATTTAATTAACTTCTTGCAATCATTACGCTGTTTCTGCTGTAAGGTGATTTTCTTCCTCAAGTTGTTAGTTGCTTTAAAAGACTAGGATATCCTCAACTACTACAAACAGCACAGAACATTGATCATATTCCTGACATTTTAAAATCTGGGTGGGTCTGCTTTGTTTTGTAAATATGTGCTGTATCAGATGCATGTGGTTCAGATTGATTTAGAATATCACCAGAAGGGTACTAAAAAACACAGAAGAAAAGGAAAACCATATGAAATTGGAGAATCATATGATGTAATTAAGGCCAGAAGCAGAAGCCATTAATTTCACAAGAGAGCTTTGGATGGTATAAAAATCCACTTCAGAGGCATTAGTTGGATATCATTTTCTGTTTCAGTAAGAGTAAGATCAAATCAAGGCAGCCCCATAGTAAAAGGAATCCTACAGTTAGACTCTGCAAAGAGGGGTCATTTTAATTTCAAGGTCTTTTAATACACAGCAAGATAACTGATTGAACTGTGAAATAACATTTACAGCATAAATAAATTCTAATGTCCTCTCTTTAATGCATTTAGAAATTACAGAAGTATTTTGGGTTTTGTATTTGCAGGACTTATGATGATTCTTCAGTTACTTTTGCATGCCTTCAAAATATTTCTATGAAGACTGTACTGCCACTGCTAAATTTTGCAGTAATTATCAAATCAACTTTTTTAAGGGCTGTGACAATTTAATAGTTTCAGGAGTTTAAAGCTCTTGACCAAAAATGAACTTGTTTGCTATAAACCCATTATTTCTTTCTTACCTCTGGAAGCCTTTTTCTAGAACAAAATTTTGTTGTAATTCAAAGCAAGAAAGTGGAAAATGATAGGCATTTCTATTATAGCAAAATTTACTCAAAGTAGGAAGCTACACTTCTTACAGCCTTCAGAGGATCAACTGTCAACAGAAAGACAGCTTGATACCTGCAGAACAGTAGTGTTCCCAAAACCAGGCAAATAGCTTTGACTTAATATGCAATTTGTACTAACACAACTACAAAGATGGTTTCAGTAACCACAGATGTTTTAGCGTTTATAATGTGCAAAGATTTTGAATAGCTCAAAGATACTATGCTGATCTGGTGTTTGAAGGCATATTCCTTTAACAGAAGATGGCACTGCTTCAGTTTAATTTTTAGAGTTCCCTTTTTGCCAAGGACATCAAATTAAACTAAAAGATGGTAAAAGTTTCAAGGGCAATGGGTACTTGTACTGCTTCTATTATAAATATACAAAAAAAGGGCATTTTTAAAAGTACCTAATGCAAGACCCTGCTTAGACTGTTGAAGAAAGACAATGCTACCAGGAAACATTCAGGCCTTAATGATGAACCATCATAATACCTGTGCTTTCTCCTCCTTACAGGCTGGTTGAAATGCTATTCCCCTGAGTTAAAAACTCATTGGGTATTCACTATCTGTCCGATTAACCAAGGCCTAAGTTTCTTAAAAAATATTTTCTTCAGGTAGATACCTTAAAAATAAAATTACAAACCACGTTTTACCTAGCATAAATCTGAATACCTCTGTGATATAGCTGCATTGCAAGGTCTGTATTAATCTACAACAGTGGAGAAGTAGCTTAAATAGTAGAATTTTACTGAAATAGCTTACTTTTACATATACTTTTTTTTTTTCTAAAATAGTATAATTTTACACAGCTATATAAAGTGTTAACAAGGTTGACTAAATTGTAAATTAACACACAGCTTGTAAATTAATAGAACTAAATTAACACACAGCATTGATTCAGAGAAAATCTGAAGTTTATGTTCATGATACTCTCATTCTGGCTAAATTGTGTATTACATCCAAGCCTTTTAATGAAATTTTTGGGAAGATGAGACTGCATATGCAAGCGATACTTATTCACACCCAAGGAAAACGAAACTTAATCACTTTTATCCCAAGACTCATGAGTTCCCGCCTGCAAATTTAAAACTCACCTGAAGACAATTCACCAGGGTTTTTTTAAAATGGAAGAACTCCTAAGGTTGTCTGCTGATGACAATGACAGAAATCAGTGTGCACTGTAATGGCTCAGCATCAGTGAGACTCCATCCCTCTCCAGGTGCCTCCCCACTAGTCTGCATTAGAATGCTGATCCCAGATATTTTTATACTTCTTAGAAACTTTGCTAAAAACCTCAATGCATAAAACATACTGTATTGTTTTTATTTTAAGGTCTTAGCCAAGTACGTGGAACACCTCTCACAAAAGATTATTTATTAATGCATGAATATGTGCTGAGACACCACGCTGTAGCCCAGCGACTTAACAGTTCTGAATGTACTTAGCAAGAAACATCTTGACACTTTTGTTTACATGCTACCAAAAATACCTTCAGGAAAATACATAAACATTAAATGAAATGCAAATTTGGCATCTGTCAGTTCAAACTTACCCACTGCAACTTTGAGTCACACAAGTTGGCTGAACTGAATATTCTGAATCCAAGTAACCTCATCTTTAGTCATAGACTCATTCACACCTCACCCTCGGCGCCGAACCACCACTGACTAAGGGACAGATTTGTCTACCAGAAGAATAGCAAATTGTGGGAATGAGGTTAAATACATTTTGCTGTCACCATAAGTACTTACAACTAACAGAAAAAGGAATACATTTATTTTGCAGTTGAGAAGGAATCTTCCTGGACTACAGCAGTCAGCTACTATCCAGGTGAGAGAAGTAAAAGTAAATACTGTGAACATAAGAGTCAGTAGTTATACTATTTATAGTTTGACAAAGAAGACCAAAGAGGCACTTTGAAACTTTTGTTGCATGCATAACACTGCAGTCTGTAGATCAGCTTTGTATTTCAATCACAAGACTAGCAATAATGGTAACTATGTTTAGATTTTAATTAAACTTTCCCTAGACTTGAGCATATATCACTAACAGTATTTAAATCCCATAATATTTATACAACTTCACCACTCTTCCCTTAAGCCATAAAGAACTATGCATAATCAGTGCTTTACCCCCAAGGAAAGAACTATCTATATTATAAAGAACTTTGATTATATTCCATATATAATCACCATTTACACTTCAAGATTATTTTGGCTAGTCTGGATCAAATTATTAGCATAATCTAGCTATGAAGTCTTTATTACCTTCAAACATATTACTGAACTTTGAAATAAGAATTCCTGTTTCCTGCTTTTAACACAGCTTGTTTTCTCCATATGCCTGTAGTGATGCTTACGTGTCCTTATTTGAAATAGTCCAATTATATTTTCATGTTACCCTAAAGACTCTTTAATCTTTTCAGTTCTTTATGTGATGATTAACTATTTCACTGGGTTGTAAAACTTTTCCCTCACTGTAGATTTTTAAGTGAAAATTCTACTCTAGTCCAGTTTTAATTTGCATGTAGAAATCATTACTTCTTCAAAAACACTGTTTTTATTTTTAAATTACATTTTTAATAGAATGCATCCATTATCTTAAAAAAACTCCCTCTTATCAGGAGTATTACATTCTTCTGTTTTAATATTTTGATGTCAGGATCACCTAGCTATGCATGCTCAGAAATTAATCCTGATTTATGCTTGTGAATTTTCAAAGTCATTCCACTTGGCTATAGGAAAACACATGGCAATTCACAGTAAAGTTTTCCCTACTGCCCCTTTAAGCCTGGGGCAGCAATCCAAAGTGAGCACTGGCACGAACAGTCACTGGTGTTAATATCAGAATCCTAGAATGTCCTGAGTTGGAAGGGACCCACAAGAATCATTGAATCCAACTCCTGTCCCTGTATGTGACAACCCCACACTTCACACCATGTGTCTGAGGCCCTTGTCCAGTCTCCTCTTGAACACTGTCAGGCTTGGGGCCTCAGAATTATTGTTAGTCAAATAAATTTTTGAATCAGGATAGCTGCATTTACAATTCTTGACATTCAAGGACTCAGATGTGTTATCCACTTGTTAAACCACTTATGCTTAAGAGTAACATAATTAAGCCAAAACAAAAAAAATCAACTCATCAATGAAATGACAGAACAGTCACTAATCAGACATGCATATGATAATCTCCTCTGCTATTCTACTTATGCTGGAAAAAAAGATGAAACTCAGTGGTAACCTTTTTATTTGTAGTTCCTAGTCTACTCTTAATTACTACTTCTGTTAATCAAGCTGCAGTAAATGACCAGAATAAAACATTACAAAAAAAAAAAAAAAGATAAATTCTTAAAATTAGACATCCAGGTTCAACAGTGCTTTTATGATTTCTCAAGGAAGATTTGATTAGATATTATTGTTGAATTAAGGAGGACCACCTGGCAAGCAAACCCAGTTTGTAGGAAGTGTTATTTCTAGATGTAACTCTGCAGTAGACACAGAATCAACTCTGTTGACCAGCTTAGGGAAACACGCACTGAGGTTCAAAAGCCAAATCTAACACAGTTACTCACATGGAATTCTACTAGGAGCAAAAGATATCTAAAATTTTCCAATATGATTCTTCTTCTTCCATTTTCTAAGGCAGTTAACTCACTGACCAGCCATTCTAAACTACATCATGAAGCCATTATCTACAGATATTGAATTATTTGTTCAAATGGCTAAAACAAATTATGTGGTAAATATAATTGGACTATAATTTTATTGAAACTACCTGTACTCTGACTTGAAGCTTTATTTTTCCCTCTCACCTATAATGTACCAGATAGCACAGCTGGATACTAAAGATACAAAAAGAAAACCAAAAGGCAAACGTTGAACTGACTTCTCAGAGTAAATGCAACAAAGAGGAATACTGTTCCTACTGCAAATAATGACAAAAAAAGTCTTCTGAAAAGGAAGAAGGGATACCTGCTGCCAACACTTTTTTGCATATTTTCCAAATATAAACAAGGTAGCACTACTGTATTATGCTGTTAGGCAAACATCTTACTAGATGTCAACAATCGCTGGTGGGCCTCAATGTACCCAAATATTTGCCTTACATTACCAACTTATTGACCTACCGAAGTCAATTAAAATTCTAATGTGCTTAAGGGTAGATAAATTGGTTCAATCTCTTACTGAATCATAACTTTAATTAAGATATTCTTTATACAGTCCCCATAGTGTCTTTTTCATGTGCAGTCCCAGTGACTTTCATTAGCTCATATTAAAATATCTGTATAAAAGCCACATGAAAATTATTCCTAAGGATCTAACTCCATCTAAAGCAGAGCAATGCATTGTGTACATAAATAATTTTTTCCTATTCCCCTTTTTATAGTCTTTGCCTCTGTCTAAGGAGGCAACAGTATTTTTCATTGTTGGGAAAGTACTGGCATACTGGGTGCATATTTGATTAACGCACATGAAATGAATGGTGTCTTTTTTCTACATCACTTCCTTTTCCTAGTACATGCTTTTAAAATAGTGTCTATAGAACAAGCTTTTTTAAAAAGAGGTGCTTAAAATCTGAATAGAGAAAATAGAATTATATGTATTACAGACTAAATGCCTAATAGGCCAACTATTCTGTCTCTGCACTAGAGCAAGATTGTTCTCCATGGTACATTTTCTGGTATTTTACCAGTAAGGTTTTTAATGTGCTAAACAATAGGACTTTCACCATTCCTCTTGAGAGATTATTTCCACTTATATATTTCTGAAGAAGCTTTTTCCAAGAGTCTAGCTACATCTTCTGTCCCTTAACATACAATGTCCTATTGAACACTGTACATATTCCTTCTTGTCTTTGGTGTCCATATATACAAAATGTTTCATAGGTCACTTTCCTCAACCTCTCCAAATCTTTTGGCTGATATACAAACATTTAATTCATAAAAAAATAGATATAAATCATATATAAATATAATTTGAACATATGTATAGATGGAACATACATAATTTGAACCTACATAATTTGAACACTATATATAAACATGCACACACATATGTAAACACACATACGTATGTATAATGCTAACATTTTTCTAATGTTTTCCTCTTAAAACAAAACTTTCATAATCCTCACTTCTGTTCCCCACAGAATCATACTCAACAACCTTTTGGGATATTGGTTTATATATGATAGGATGCTATTACATCTACTGTCTCACACAAAATGTCTTAATTTCAACCATGCAACAGTGAAAATATCTGTCTAATAAACCTACATAGCAATGCAGCATCTACAATATGCTAAATTATAAACCATCTCCATTATATAGAAGTCTGGAATCATAACAGATTTTGCCAGAAAACATAACTTTCTTTTTTCTTTTATTCTCATTATGGAATGACTGTAATCTCATTCTTACACATTAATGACTTTAGACTTTTGGTACTGTCTCCTGTGCTATCACACAAGTAAATTCAGGAAATACAGTCTAGCTTAAAACACTCAGTCACTGAAAGCTATTAAGACTGTTTTAGGCAGAAAACTGTCAGACATAATTCAGATAAAGCTGATTCTATATTGATGAGAGGTAGCTATATTAGAAGCAACCTCAGGAAGTCAGGTAGTCCTGTTTTCTATGGCTCATTCAATGAAATTACAACTGTAGCAATTAACTCTAAATCACTAAAAATGTGATGACAGTCTCGTTAAGTATCAAGTATATTCTAATCTAAAGAATAAGCACAGAATTACCAGACATACAAACACAGAAATCAAGATCCACATTTTCCATATACACAAATAGTGATACCTGGTATTACACAATATTTGCTTTGGATATAATACAAGGGCAAATATTTTATGCAGTTTCTATGTATTCTTACTACTTAGCCAAAATAAGACTACATGAACTCATACAAAATAAGTAGATAAGAGTTCTTAGAGACATCTAATAATTTAACTACTTTTTTTCCTCTTTAAGAATCATTTACTATTGATGGTTATATTAGACCACGTTAGGGTATTCATTCTTTTCCTTAAAAAATATTCCACCTTAATATTTTTTGGCAAACTGTTAAAATTGTCATTTTGCAGTTCTGCTTAATATCTCAAGCCTGCTAGAAGTCAGGGTCGGATAAATTTATTATCCTGTACGGAATTCTGGAGATGTCTCATATCACATAATAGTAAAAAAAATGTGCAACAGCAACTACCTGTGGAACAGACCCTGCACAGTATCAGCTTGATAGCAAATACATTGCAAATTATCTGCTACAAAGCCAAGCCCAAACAACACAACCTTTAGCAGACAGAAAACACATGGTTTATTCACATATTAAAATTACCATATATTGATCTACTATATGACTGAACTTATATCTAGTTACATATTTCTGGATTTCAGACGGTAAGGAAAGTGAATAATTACATTATCAAAATCTACGGAGACTTAAAACACTTAAAATCTACTTAATAATGTCACATTTGATGTCCAAAACTCAAAGTCTTTACAGCTTCTGATGTGAAGTGAACTAAAGGCATTTCAATTTTAGAGTGAAATGAGATGTCATCTATGGATCTTTAGTATCAGCAAGAATCAATGAAGTGGCAATTTGCAGTAATAGGCAAAACCTAAATATGGCACACCTGGGAAGGGAGCAGCTCCAAGGACTACAGCACACTCAGAACAACTGTCTTTATTCCAACCAAGGCTGCACTACAAGCTCTCTTACTCCCTTAAAGTTTTAACATGCAATAAAATTAACATTCCTCTACATATTGACTTTTCACTTCATAAAAATGTAATACTCTTCAAAAGAAAATTTCATCTTATTGCAAGTTTTTGTACTTGTTTCTTTCTCTGGCCTAATTTCAACTGGCAGCCAAAGTGCCCCCTTCCCAAGGCCGTCCCAGTGACACTGATCCCTCCGTCATGATAAATTAACTCATTACAACTGCCATGCTATTGGCATGTGCAAAACCCACCAGCAAAACTCCCACTATTAGTGAAATGAAGTTAGTCCGAATGCACGTTTAACGAAGTGCAAAGGATAGCTTTGCTGGGAGACAGTAAAACATTTTTAAGCCTGAGTTTCCCCACTGCAGTTTAACACCAATGAGACATTACCTATGGAAAAGGCATAAATTGTAACTTACCCAGAGAGAAGAGATAGTTCTTGTCAGTTTTCTCCCTTTTGAGCAATATTGAATTATTGTATGCATTTTGGATAATTTTGGAATATAAAACAAGACAAGGCAGTAAAAATAGTATATTATGTCTGGAGGATCAGCAAAGGGATGAAATAACTACAGTAAATTCAGAAATGTTGCCCTGAGATGAAAGGCATCTCACCATTGAACTTAAGTAGTGAGTCATTCATGGAAAGATTCCTTCAATGAAGAGTGCATCTAGTAACAAAATAAAACAAATAAATAAATAAAACAAAACAAAATAAAAGTTTGCCTCTAATTTAAGAAACATGGAGGATTATCAACCCCACTTTGGTATTTGCAAATACAAGCTAACTTAACTGCTGCTTTTTAATGAAACTCAGGCACTACATAAAAATGTAAAAAATATATATAGCTGGTTTGAATTTTATCATAGTCGGCCCAAATATGTGCCAAATTTGACAAAGAGGAAGCACCAAAAATGATTTGCCCTCCATCTTTTTTTTTAATATATAATTAGTTTTATGTTATTTGCCTTAAGAAATCCATAATATAATTCCAATTACTCTCTTTGCTAAACTTCATTTTTTTGAGAGTTTGCTTGACTTCTCCAGGTTTCTGTGGCCTGTTTTTTCCATCTGAAGTTTAGTGAAAGGTGAACCTTAGAAGTAAATTGTTTACATTTCATATTTTCCTTCCTCTATATAATTGTAATTGTTCATGACAATTCATCTAGAAATTATTTTAACAACAGATGGATTGGTAAAAATATAATTAAGAATGCTTAAAATTATACTCATCTTAGAAACCAACTTGTGGAGAAATAAAACTGAAAAAAAAATATTATTTCTGTGTTACAGATGAAAAATTTAAAGGTCCAAATTGATTAAGGCATAAACAATAGCTTACACATCTCATGCTGTCCATAAGGACATGTGACCAGTGCTCTAAGTCTGCTGAGCATGGTGGCAATAACGCAGGAGGTCACTGAGGTCTTATTCCCAATGGCTCAGCCTCTGTTGCTACCACTGCTGGAAATACAAAATCGAAATAATTGGATAAGATCTTCAAACAAGTAGGCAAGTCTTTTCACCACTTCCATAAAGCAAAGTATGTTTTTCAGTGGGACATCTGTTTTTGTCAGTATTACCAACCTAAAGAATTTTTTCAGTTGCCACAGAAAAACTTTATTGTTTTATGGTCATGGTAATGTGGCACTGTGTTTTGCAATTCGATTACTTATCACCATCTGAACTGAAATCTCCCTTCATTTAGTATAAAATTATTTTGTCAGGAGCTTCTTCTCATCAGCCCGTTGTTTAATTGCTTTTGTCTTTAGCAACCAGAGCATTCACAGATTTTTAATTGTTTGTTTGGGTAGGCCCTAAATCACTGCACAGATGTGGACAGGACAACCATCATTTCCTTCCATGGTAAAGAAGAACTGACTGTGGCTAAACACTATAATCTGTAGAATTTACATAAACACATTAATTAGCCTTCCTTTGTTGCTCTACAAAACCATATTAAAATACCAGACACAGCTGCCTCTATGAGAGATTAAATTCATGTCCTTTCTAATTCATGATGTCACCCCAGTCACAAGCAATTTCAAGTAGTTTTACTTTCAAAAGAAAGACAACTAATGAAAACATCACTATAAAATTTTACATGTCTAAGTTTTGCAGACATTTTACAAAAAATTTAGTATTCATTTGAGACCCCTTCCTTACACCACTGGGCAAAGATATATAGGCCAGCATTCCTAATGCTAAATCAGACTTCATTTCCAATAAAACAGGCAGCTATTATGACACAAGTTGAGAGCTTCAGCTTTTATTTCCAGTAGAATATTGCTTTCTCACATACACATAACAAAACTATTTGACAGAGTGTAACACTTAAGGATGAGCCAAATCAATGGAGTTTCACTTCTTCTGTTCTACCATATGAATTTATGGAATAAAGTTAATTGGTTGACGTGATGGCCAAAAAGGTCTCTCTGGTGTTTTACAGGAGACTGAGAATGAAAAGTCCTCAATCTGAAGAGTAATAGTAACATCAGGAGAGTAACAATGAGTAAAATTAGAAGACTCTGTGCTAGGAAATATTGATACAAGGAAGGCCCAGGACTGCAGCAGCAAGATCATGGAAAACTGTGTGTCTGGGAGCAGAATTAGAGGAGGAATGAGGAGAAGAGATTTACAGTAGTACGTAGCTCTGAAGACTGATATACACAAATTGTGGCTCCTGCATGAGTCGCACTTTTTGACTCTTAAATATGTAGATTGGGTATGTGAACTGTTTCTGACAAATAAAGACTGAGTTCAATTATTGTTACTGTTATGATTTCTGGCAGGTAACAGTCAAAAAGCTTCTATCCACAGTGCTTCAACAGGTAAGGACTAACAGAAAAGGAAGGAGACCACATAGCAAGTCTGTCATCAAGAGACTGAACCCACATGTCCTAATTAAGTCCATATCTATTAGGTTGTCTTGACATTAATATAATTATCTTTATTCTTTACTTAATGAGAACACTGTCTTTAGAATTAAATGGCACTTACACGTTGTACAGCATTCCTGACCACAGTCAGAAAATTTAAGAGGTAAGAGAGTCATACTATTGTGAACGCTCATTTTTTGACTTATTCCAGTATAATACTATTTTTAAGAGAAACAAGGAAGAGAATGTTCACAGGTGACAAAGAGAATTAAAACAAATTATTATTAACAAACTACTAATGAATTTGCACTTTTGGCATAACATATTTGTAGCTTTTCATCTAATGAACCAAAATCTCTTTAACAATCAACAGTGACAGGCCCAGTACTGACAACATTTGCAAAACAAAGGATGAACACCAAACAAACATTACTCATATCAAATTTTTTGCAAAACCAGGCCTTAAGTCTCTGTCCACAAAGAGTATTTGCAGTTCTGAGCTCATAAACAAACCCTTGAAATGCCTACAAAGGGCTTATTATAATATACACAAACATAGTCAATATTATCTTTCATTCCCACTAAGGAATTGTGAGTCAGCCTCATTCTGGAATGGACCCACCTCTCTGTCTAAACTCCCGAGACACAATATTGTTCAGTATTGATGTTTAATTAAACAATTAGCTCTGAGGTTTTGAATGCTTATCATAAGCTAATGCTCATCATAAACTAACTTCACTCTGCTGCAAAAACACATTTTAAACACAGGAAGACAGATGTAATGAAATATTAATTTTATAAATTTAAATGTATTGTAGCAAGGGAAAAAAAATAAACAGCCTTTGACACCCAGCAATATTATAGCCACACACTGTAAAGATATCTTATATTACTAGTTAGTTTACTATTCCTGTGTAAATATAGAGGTCCAAAGTGAGGACTGGGGCCCTCAAACTAAACAGAGAAAGCATACAGTACTCTAGCTTATGAGTTAAGGGAGCTGCTTTGCAAAAGACTCCTAACTACATGCTAGATTTGTAGCAGTAACTGCACTGAACAAACCTATCCGCTGCAGTTAAGGCAGACGAATATAACTAAGGGTAGACTATTACTCATAACCTGAATTTCTGGCAATGTGCTCTAACTGGCCATGATTCAGCAAAGCATTTAGGCATGTGCCAAAGGTCCCTCTTGGCTAGGAATACTTTCTTGAATTGAGCCTAAGTGCTTTGTGGAGCTAGGGCCAGATTTAAACATGCATTATTCCTTTTTGTGCACAAAAATGTTCAAATATAGTGTGCTTAGAGAACTGATGCATTCAACTTCTCTATCATTTAAGAGAAAAAAAACATATGTACTTAGCAATTATATGAATTCATAATTTTCATATGCATTGACAGTCACACCTGAAGTTTACTATGAACTTACTTGGTACCTACTGTTCTCTGCAAGGCTGGACTGATGAAGATGCAATGATGCATGTTGGAATGTATGTATATTTATAAAAATGATTGTGAGAAGCATATTTTTATTATAAATAAAAACCTTAGTGTCTGTATGGTTTGGAGAAAACTTTAAAATGCAGAAAACCAGGCAAAGGCATCTTTGCCTTTTTAAGGAAGCTTTTAGAGGAATTTATATATTTCATATAGATGTTCTTTATGCTGGTCTCTTCTCTGAAAGCAACAGTCCACATACCTAAGTTAGGGAGGAAGCTGTTCGGTGGTCACTACTATCTCATCTTTCTTCTGATAAAAAAAATGCTAACATCTCTATCATAAAAAAAATCTGTAATAAACTATAAAAAAGACTTATTTTTGTGTGTAGAGGTGTAATTACTTCAAAAAAGCAGAAGATATGAAAGGGAATATGCATTTCCATCTATTTTTTGTGTAATTGTTAATAATTAATTGAAAACAGATATATTTTTATGAATTGCATAGATGCTATGAGCTACTGAACAAATTGAATCTTTATATTTGTTTGCAGCCCTTAAAGAAGACTGCATTTCTTATTATACATAGCCTGACTTTTTGTGCTTTGAAGGGTTAAGAGAGGAATTACTGCAATATACAGCCTTCACTCAGAAAATCTTTCTTTCCTGTTTTAGGAAATGAACGTCTGGCTCACTAAATGTAATGGTTAGAAGAAATATAACCAGTTGCTTTCCTCTAATGAAAGACAAGTTCCTAATTCCTCCCACTTTACATCTACCCTCCAGCATTTCTGGTATTGGGGGCGGCGGCGGGGGGGAAGATTAAAAGACTTTAATTTAGAAAGAAAGTCTCTTTTGATTTCTAAGTATAGTGTCCAGGTTTTCACAGAATCACAGAATGTTAGGGATTGGAAGGGACCTCAAAATATCATCTAGTCCAATCCCCCTGCCAGAACAGGAACACCTAGATGAGGTTACACAGGAATGTGTCCAGGTGGGATTTGAATGTCTCCTTCTGTGGAGACTCCACAACCTCTCTGGGCAGCCTGTTCCAGTGCTCTGTCACCCTCACTGAGAAGAAGTTTCTTCTCATATTTAAGTGGAACCTCCTGTATTCCAGTTTGTATCCATTTCCCCTTGTCACTGAGAAGAGTCTGGCTCCATTCTCGTGACACTCATCCTTTATATATTTATAAACATTAATGAGGTCACTCCTCAGTCTCCTCCAAACTAAAGAGACCCAGCTCCCTCAGCCTTTCTTCATAAGGGAGATTCTCCACTCCCTTAATCATCTTTGTTGCCCTGTGCTGGACTCTCTCCAGCAGTTCCCTGTTCTTCTTGAACTGAAGGGCCCAGAACTGGACACAATATTCCAGATGTGGTCTCACTAGGGCAGAGTAGAGGGGAAGGAGAACCTCTCTCGACCTACTAATCACCCCCCTTCTGATACACCCCAGGATGCCATTGGCCTTCCTGGCCACAAGGGCACAGTGCTGGCTCATGGTCATCCTGCTGTCCACCAGGACCCCCAGGTCCCTTTCCCCTACGCTGCTCTCTAATAGGTCATTCCCCAACTTATACTGGAACCTGGTGTTGTTCCTACCCAGATGCAATACTCTACACTTTCCCTTGTTACAGTTCATTAAACTTTTCCTTGCCCAACTCTCCAGCCTGTCCAGGTCCCGCTGGATGGCAGCACAGCCTTCTGGTGTGTCAGCCACTCCTCCCGGTTTGGTGTCATCAGCAGACTTGCTGATAGTACACTCTATTCCCTCATCCAAGTCATTGATGAATACATTGAATAGTACTAGTCCCAGTACTGACCCCTGAGGCACTCCACCAGATACAGGCCTCCAACTGGACTCTGCCCCATTGACCATAACTCTCTGGCTTCTTCCCTTCAGCCAGTTCACAGTCCACCTCACTACCCAATCGTCCAGTCCACACTTCCTCAGCTTAGCAGCAAGGATGCTGTGGGAGACTGTGTCGAATGCTTTACCGAAACCAAGATAGACCACATACACTGCTTTGCTGTCATCTATCCACCTGGTTATGTCCTCATAAAAGGTTATGAGGTTGGTTAAGCACGACTTCCCCTTGTGTTTTATATATTTTGTGTAACAAAATGGTCAAGTTCCTTCCTAGTACTAAGATAAAGAAGCAACCCAGCACATTTACTGACTAATCTAGAATCTCACTCCCTTATGGTTATTGTCTCCCATTTCTACAAAATAAGTAATCACTGCCATCATATACACATTTGTTCTTCTGCTAACTTTCTTGACTTTCCAGTACTTTTCTATTTGAGAATGAAGAGAGTATAATTTCTTCATTCTACAAGGATAAATAATTAGAATTTTTTATAATACCTGTGTAAGACAGAGTCCCTATTTCCCCAACTTTAGCTACCCATCTTGCACCTCTTCCTTTTAGAATTCATTTTTCAATCATAAGTGACCAATACTACAAACAGAATTCCAGATGAGATCCTGCTAGTATCATGTACTTTGCCTTTAATATTTTCTTTTCACTCCTAAAAATGCTGTAATACATCCTGATAAAGCTTTAGACTTGTCTTTTTGCATTGCCATGTCACATTTGTGGCTTTAGTCACCCTGAGGCTAATAAAGCCAGATCTCTCTCTTCCTCTGACACTTTCAATTATAACTCCCAGCTTATAACAGAAAAATCTTATTAGTTCCTAATTAGACTTTGTACTACACAGTTTTGTTTCACTCACCCTTGCTTCTCTGATTTTCCTAATCTGACTTTCCCCTCTTCTTCTATCAGCCAGTTTCCCAGCCTTTATTTTTATACTCAGAGAAATATCTCCAGTTGTCTTCAAGTTAAACCACAGTTCAACATGGATTTCTTTCAGCAGTAGCACCAATATGAATTACACTAACCCAAGAGGGGGAAAAAATGCTGTTTTTTCAGCCAGATGATCTCCCTACTCAGTTTATCATATGATGTCTGCCAACAGTCAACATCAGGGTGAAAACAAGCCCAGGAAAGGAGGATGTGCTTCGTTTGACAGCAATGTAATCTGAAGACACATCAGCTTGCTCCTCAGGCATTGCCCTGCAGGTCCTCGCTAGACTCAGCCTTTCTAACAGCTGATTGTCATGATCTCCTCTTCACTATTAGCCTTTATCTTTTCCTGGCTCCAGCAGCTGTTGGATCCATCACTCATTGCACTGCTTCAGGATGCTAAGAAAGGAGACCACTGTTCACCTGTTGTCAGTATCAAATATCAGTACACTGGCAGGGCTGAGGAAAGGGTCAGAGGAGGAGAAGAGCCCTTGGAGGGGCTGGGGTACACAGTTGCTAGTAGCAGAATGCTGGAAAAACTGCAACCAGCACTTTATGTTCAAAAGTGGTTTTACAGCCCAGTACCAGACTGGTAAGAGCTTTCTGCCCTCGAAGGACCAGATCTTTTTCTCCTCAACACTTTCTCTACTGTTACTGCTCCTCTCCACTGCTCACTCCTACTCTGGGCATTGTTCAGCCCCTTTCTGAGTTGCTTGCACCCACCTCCCAGCAAACAACTGCCTGAAACATGCTGAGTGACTGCACAGCACACGCTGCGGAACGGGAACACTCAGCAAGGAGGAGCGAGGCATGAAAGCAGAACCATGCGGCTCTTTCCTTTTGCATCTCTTCTTCTTTTCAGCTGTTTTATCTATAGAATTTAATACAAAATAACAATTGGTAGTATTAATAGCTAATATCTAGGCAATGTACTTGGGTTGCTGATAATAAACCTAGTAGAATGCTATGCAGTGTTAAAAATGATATGCCAATTTAAATGCTTGAAAGGTGTTTAGAAGTTGGGAAGATTTAAATCATTAACTCAAGCGCATTCCACAACGTGAGCTCATGGTAATTTTGACTGCCCAGTGGGTCAATTAAAATTTTGGAGGAAAATACACCTTTTCTTCAGAAGACGCCCTAAAGAGAAGAAGAAATATACTGGGACACCACTCTGCAGCACTGATACAGACATTCACCATCTTGTTGTATTAGAGGGCAGGCATACTTGCTGATACAGAAACATATCATTAAATGAGGTGTCTTGTCCAAATATTTATGACTTAATTACTTATTTGTATAAAGAGAAACTTCTGTTTTAAAAAGCCATGAAACTTTAATGAAGACAGAAGGCGGTAGAATGAGAAAATGTGTGAAATGAACTCTTATCTCCAGGGCGGCAGCTGAGAAAACACTCCACAGTTATTACATGAGTTGAGAACGGAGAACAGGTTCTGACACAGTTGACCTTTTGGCCATATAGAAAACTTATTAGAAAAGGTAAGTGGTGTTTTCTTGAAGGCCAGAATTTGTACACCTTTCAAACTCCACTCAAATCAACGCTTCTTCAAAACTGATAAACACACAAAGAAGAATAGTTGCAATTAACTTTTCTTTTCAAAATAAGTACTAGCAACATAAAAACATTCTCAGCCTGCACATAAATTTTCTTTATTTGGAAGAAATGACAAGAACAGAAAATATGTGCCAAATACTAATAGAGGAGCAGACAACAGACAAAACAGCAATAGGAGGAAAGGTAAGGGACAGCAATTCTAAAAGTAACAAAATTAGTTTAGTCAATCTGGCAGATGCATTTTTTTGTGCTCTTAACTGAGTCTTCTGTTACATGCAAAGTACTATTGTGAATCTGTGAAACGTATTCCAGGATTAAGACTTAAGAATTTTATCTCTTCATAAGCCACCTAACATCCTTATGAAAAGACATGTTTTTATTTATATTTTAATGGCATAACTCTACCTTTGTGGAGCATACATGCTACAATTTCTGCTGCAGGTAATTGTGCAAATAGCAATCAAGGGAAGTTTTGGTTTTGCCAATTAAAATGTTGTTGTTCCATTTAAACTTAAAATATTTGCAGTGCTATTGCTAATTTAAAACTCCACTTAAGTGATGCAACATTTCTGTTCTATTTCAAGGTTCTATTCCAAGCAGTGCTATCCATTGTTTGTTTTAGTTGTGAACTCCAAGTAGGGTCAGAAAGAAGTTTTGTTATCCTATTTATTTGTCCATTGTTCTAGGAAAATAAGCACAAGGCTGTTTTGTAATATAATGGCACACTTTGAGCATTTGATTCTGTAGATTCCAAATTGTTTGTCTATGCTGAATGTGTTCCTGGTTTAGAAATCAGATTCTCTCATGTGTATATATATATATTACTCAGCATTCTCAGCTCATACTGTAGCTCGAACTTTAGTTTCTTTTTAAAAATAATTTCATAAATTGCACAATAAGACTTCTGGCATAAACTCTAGCATCAGCTAGAAAACATATTGTGTAATTTTGTTGCCTTTCTCCATCTTGCTGTTTTCTATTTTCCACATTTTTGTAAATAATTCAGACATTAGTATACAACTCATCCTTTGGAACCTATTGTTTCAAAGTAAATCAAATCTTTCTACAAAGTCAATTTTTAAGGCACCAAAAACATAGTACAAAACCAGTGCTGTAGTTTTTAATATATAAATATATATAAGTATATAAAATATATAAATATATAAAAATATATTAAATATATATATATGTAAATATATATATATATAAAAATATATCAGGGTTTATATACCTAATACGCACTGACTATTATATCATCACAAAATATTGAAATTTTACATAAAAGAATGACTTAATCTGTTTAAAGATCTTGTGCAATATCCATCAGTATACAATATACAACAGTATAAAACCTACCTGAATACATTGCCCTGTAGTTGTACTTTGTGTCTCTGACTTTTAACTCTATTAGTTTAACAAGACATTTATTAGACCTTCAGTAAATCCTTGACCCTGCGTATAGCATTTATTTTTTGTGTACAAGGTATAGGGCAACAAAGAGAGCTACGGTGATAAGCTATATAAGTCTTTTTAAAACAAAGCAATGCGCATTGTAAGAAATCTTCAGAACAGTACTGAAAACAACATTTTCTACATACATTTGGCCACATTTACTTAATTGTTTGGACAAAACTTTGTAATGCACATTTAAAAATATGGCTATGTTTCAAATCGATGAACAAAACAGAAGAGATGCAAAAAGACTACTCTCACAATTCATTTCATAATCCAGAAAACTTGAGAGTCAGTTACAGGATACTATGGTACCATTTTTTACATAAGAAAATTAACTGCGTTGAGAAATATAAGTGAAATAAGGACAGTTTCAAAAATGTCTATATTAGGTGAAGGTAGATTTTTTTCTTCACTGCACTAAGAATTACAGAAAGATTTAACTGGCCAGATTAGCAAAGACTGCTGCCCCAAATCACCCTTTTTCAATAAATCTTCCAAGTCTGAAGAATAGCCTTTTCACCATGCTGAATATAGCATCTCAGTGTTCTGACATAAAAGGTTAGAAATGGAAAGATAGCTAGAACATATCTGCCTCAAACAAGTGCTTTCAAAAGGAATTTTGTATTTTGAAAGAAAATTCACAAAATGAAATTTTAAAAATGTAATTGCTTGAAGAGATAAGTTATAAACAGGGTGAAGAGTATAAAAAATTGCCTGGGTTTTCACTTGTATATGTTGCTCAGTATTATTTATTTTGCCTTACGGATAATTTGCTTTCCAAGTATATAAACTAGAGTTCAGGACAGGCCTTGGAAAAGTCACCCTGGCATACGCAGTAATCGCAACCATGAAAGCCACCATTTCACATTTTTCATGGCTTCAAAAAACCAGTAGTAAATGTCTCTTTATAAAATTTTAATTCTGAACCCCATATTGTAAAAGATCTTACTACAATCTCTCATTCCCTACAAGTATGTTTGGGAATGATATGTCAATGAAAGTGAGAATGATTCTATGCTTCCTTGAGATGTTATCAATAAATTACTGCAAATTAGCTACCAAATAAGCCCCATGTTGCTGTTCCTAAATGTTTCATTTCCAGAAGCTCTTCAGAGAGTCAGTGTATTATCCCATTGAACTACTGAAATACAGAATTATGTGCTATTAATAAGATTTGTAAAAAAATACCTCACCTTTAAATGCTTTCAAAAATAAACACCTATTGCCTTTCATTATTTGAAAGCAGTTTCTGTCTTTCTTTAAACCCTTGAAAAAGTTTATGAAGATTTTATTATTCACAGGATTTGCACACAGGTAAAATAATAGGAAGAGTGGTTCTCAAAACAAGAAGATTTGCTGTGTATTATAAAGCTCTCTAATACTCGAGCTCTTTGAAAGGGTTGATTAATCATACTATTTAAAGGTTATGACACATTTACGCTCACACTAATACAGGCAAAACTAGGAATTCACAGTTACAAACCTGTGCAAGAGACAGGTCACACGTTGCAACACTTGGTTTTAAACCCCGCTTGTTACTTTGTGTTGAATCCAGTTAATGAGCATTTCTTAATTCTTCAGTGATTTTTATGTTTTAAAAAAAAAAAAAAAAGGCTTCATTCTTCATTTGTTGTTATTTGGATTTGCACTGAAAAGCCTTTGTCATTTAGGTTCACTAAAAAGAACCATAACAACTAAAAGAATAAGGATAATAATTCATATTGTACTTCTCCTTAGCCAAGATCATAAAATTTTAGACTCACCTTAATTTAAAAAAGCAATCTGCAGAGCATTTAATACAGAGAAAGAGGTGTTGACCCTAAATATACTGAAGATGTCAGCCTAATTTATAAATAAATATTTAAAGGACTTTTAGTAAATTCTGAATATAGATCTTCAAGCTTTAAAAATGTATTCAAGGCAGAGCAGTATGAAAATTTGCATAGGGAGACAGTGGGTATTTGGTGCCATCACCACCCTAGAACCCTTGGAGTACAATTGTGCTGATCATGGGCATGAAAAAGGTCATAGTGGCATGTGCCAAGTAAAAGCTTCTCTCCCCAGTTCATCCAAGCCAGAATACTGACCTTTCCATTTATTTGTCTTACAAGCTTTCAGAGCATTTATCCATGAAATATATGCCTTGCTGCATCTCCTTCTGCACCCCCCCTTCCACCAAAAAGAAGAAAAATGGACTGCACCCATGATTTCACATTCCCATAGCTAAACTAAGAAATGGAGTTGAAGCAGCTGACTCCGGGAGGGTTGCAGTGAGTGACGAGACGTTGATCAGGTAGCACTTATCCTATCTGTAAGTGTCCCTCCTGCCTGCTCCATGCATACCCTGTATTGGAAAGATAGGAAATCCACATAAGCAGAGTCTCTGAAGCAGGTCGTAGGCTGATGGCTGCATCCTGGGGTCAGATTGGCCACATGTTCAGTACTACTAAAGCAGACCACTCCAGATGAGTCTTTAAATCAAGAACACAGGAGTCTTTCTGCAACAGGTGAATGAAGAAATAGATCCTAAACAAGCAGGAAGGGTCAGCATTCCCTCTGATATCCCTGACAGTGGCTGATGCAAAAGACACCTCGAAGAGGAAGCAGAGAACTGAAATCTCCATCCCTCTGGACAGAAGCTGGCAAGGACAAAGACCTGAGCAGTCAGCAGGGAAGACTTCAGAGAAAACAAAGGTGAGCTGCTTTTTTCAAAATTAGGAGTAAGGTGGGAGAAAGCAATTGCATTTTCTTTGCACAACCATGAAGAGGTGGGGGAGAAACAGGGTACAGAAAGATGAATCAGTAGAAAGTGAGATTCAAAGCCTAAGGTAATTTATGGTTAGCTAAGTTAGGAATATTCAATTAAAGGCTTTGAAATGCAGCGTAGGCAGCAATAAAGAGTCTGGCTTCTCTCCAAAAGTAGCTGCACTCACACCCAGAACTGGGATGGTCTCAGGAGGGGTTAGTGGAATTAATGGAATTACTAGAATCTCCTCTCCTGGTCAAAAGTTAGTGCTCCTGCCTGACATACAAAATTATTCACCATTTAGGTTACTCTTGAGGCACATTTGTAAGTGGCAATATTGAGTCTCCTTTATGTTCAGTTCAATATTCTCCATTTGACATAACTGCAGGCATGATAAAAATATGTGGACTGAAAGTTAGGAGAATATCCACATGAATCAGCAGTTTGATTTCTCCCTCTTTAATCCACGTATTTTAACTTGTTGGCTTTCCGGTTTGAATGTTACAACTATTTCATTAAGGCCATAACTATCTGTGTTCCGGTTCCTGAAAGCCTATTTGGCATAACATTCGAATTAGCAGTAATGAGAAAAATACGCTCTTCCATCATCAAGTTTGTTACCTTCATGACTATCTCTCTGTAGGAAAATATGAAATGAGTTAATGTACCTGCCTATTAAAGCCACTTCAGGAGCTGGCTGAACATAAAGGTGGCCTATTAGCTAAAGAGAAATTCAACCTAAGGCCCAAGGAAGAAATACAGATTTATCTAAAAAGCAGAGTTATTACATCTATTTCCTACAGCTAGTGATGGAAAAAGTAGATTTAAGCAAACTTAAGAGTGCTAAAAGATCGCACAAAAAAGTCAGGCAATTTGGGGGTATTTGGATTTTGCATATAAGATAGGGAGGCTTATATGCATTTTTTGTACATATAAGGCTTTTTGAGATTTGTAACTGAATTTGGATTATCTGCCACAGTAGCAAAGAAAACAACAAAAACAACTAAACCAGCAGAAGATACTGAAAACATTACCTGAAGAACAGAGTGAGGTTTCTATTTACTGATCAAACTTGCAAATGGTAACAAAACTTTGGGTAAAATCTAAGGCCTTTGGAGGACAATTCATTTTAGATTACTGGGGATTACTCTTTCCAGAATTATCTAGAGGAGTTGAAATTAAAGACCATATTATAGATATTAATTTCCTTTTTTCTTCTGATCATTTTACATTGCCACTCAACTATTAGCACAGAGAGATACCAAACCACTATTTTATATTGTAAATAAATGTAAATTAATACGCTTATATTGACTTTATTGATACTTGCTGTGGTAAATATTGAGGAAACCTGTTTTACCACTGAAAAATTGGTATTCCCACTGGTTGGGGAGTTAAGAATTCCCATGCTCGCAAATATTAAAGAGTATCAAAATCAGTTTAACAGAATTTAGAACATAGAGATGAGGACCAATTTTATACAGAAATCTGCTAAGGAGGGTTTATCTTTGATAAGCTAAGAAGGACTGGAATGAACTTCTTAGAATGTTAAGTCTAGCTCCTTCTTCTGTAGGCATGAAGCCAGCTATTTGTAAACATGCCTCTTTTATAAATATAGCAATCAGTATCTTTACACAGGCTTTTTTGTTAGTGGTTAGTTTAATCTGGGTTTTGGTTGTTTTGGTTTGCTCTTCATCGAAAGTACTTCCACGGGAAACTTGTCCCAGGATGTGGTGACTCAAACATGAAGAAAAAAAAGCACTTTTCTAATTTCCAGACTTCAATTTAATCACAGTCACTTACACATTTTGTTCTTCTGCTAGCTTTACCTTATTGCGTACCAGCAGGATATATTTATCAGCAGGAATCTTATTTTCTTCCTGACTCTCCTACACTATACAAGGCAAGGTTTTATAAATCCTGCTGTAATGTGGACTCTGCTGTCATCTGAATAGTATTTAATTGCATGTGTTCCAGTTTGAGTTCACTTTTATTTTTTCAAGCACAAAACCACAACTGAATGAATTATTCTAAATGAGATATCCGGAGCGTTACTAACTCCTTACTGCAACTGGAATAACTTTCCTGGTGCATCCTAGGGCCATATTTGCTCTTCTCACATTTGTGCGATGCTGTCAGCTCATGCTTCTTGGTTGATCAGTAATGCAGAGATATGTTCTCCTCCTCACTTATTTGTAAGTAATAAGCTCATAACTTGCAGCACAATTACATGTTATTGGCTCCAAATGACCTGTCGTCATAGACTACTTAGAGTGTAATCCCATTTCTATTATTAAAGTTCAAATAGCCTTTCTGAATGATATTCCTATGTTCCTCTGAGCTGCTTATCATGGGTAAACTTCCCTCCCTCTCCTCTTCTCCCTGTCCTTCGCCTCCTCTTCACAGTGATGGCATCATAAAATTTACTTGGTACGAAACTATTATTTATGTTATCTACTGCATTTTGTTATATTTTTACCCAAATATTTAAATTAAGCTATGAAAAAATGTTCGTTCCTCTCCTCTGGTAAGCAGAATTACAAATTTAATTATTAACTCTTAATTTTCTCTCAGTATCAAATGGTCCTGGTCCTCACCAGGTAAATTGACACTCTTGTATCAAAACAGATGTTAGCTTTTTCCTGAGAGTACCTGTCCCAGTTATTGTATAAAAACAATATTGATTTAATCTCTTTCATGACAATGCTGATGGGAGTTGGAGGCTGAATGCACTCTTTTGGACACATACAAGTTACAACATAAATTGTCAGTATTACCAAACACTGAAGATCTTATTTCTTGTTGCAAGCATAAATTTAAGGATAATGAATAGCAATACTTTTAGTGTACCTTGAGACATGTTGTGAATCCTTGAAATAAGACAGCAGAAAGCAAACATAATCAGTACAGGACTGAAACAACACAAATACTCTGGAATATTAAAAATTGATATTTCTTAGCTGAGATAAATGAGTTCTGATATGTCCATATAATCTAAAGATATTCATTTTATTTCACCCAAAAGTATTCAACTAAGTCAAGCCAAGGACATATTAGCTTTACCACAGCTGTCATTCTCCCTCTCATTTAACAGTCAAGGAGTTAAAGAAGAAAATCTGTATGGGACTGGCTGCTCCTTAACTGTACACACAAACACACACGTAAATCCCTTTGAAGCATATCAGCTTTAAAAATAATCTCTTATCACCTAAAATAGCACATGAACTATGCAAAGTATATTAAGAAAAATTATGCATCAGACTTAGCAGATATCAAATGCTAATGACTTAAGGTTCTTCATTTCAAAATAAACTTGATGCCACACACAAAAAATATATTTTTTTTTTTCTATTTTCAGAGCAAATTAACTTTCTATAGTACTGGTTTTGTTGTCACATGGCCCTACAGAGCAATGGGTTATTAGGCCTTAAAAACTGGAATTTCCATCTTTGTTTTTCTTCCATATTTGACAGAAAAACTAACTGATAAACTAACTCATAGATTTGACAAGTTGAATAAGAACACTTAACTGGCCACATACGTAATTTCCCTTCAGTTTTCTGGCAATCTGTTAGATTTCTACACCTTTCTGACACTTCTAGCTTATTTGTGAACAATTCTGATCCTTAAGGAATAGTCTGGAATCAGTTCCAAGTTATTTAAATACTTGTACTTTAAAAGCATATCCTATCAAACCACATTCACCTGGCTGTACAAAGGCAACCTTTTGTTTCTGAGCATAACATTGGAGCATACACAATTGCTAACAGAGGGGGTTTCATTTCAATTGTTAAAATAAGCACAGAATACATATGCTATTCATGTGGCAAAAATGTGCTGGCCCCAATATAATGTATGTTTGGGTATGTATTTGCAGTCACGTCTTAAATTCAAGTGAGGAATTTTGCCAAAACAGACTCATTTTCCAAGCAAATGTTTGGTCAGCTGTTGAGTACGTAGCCATCCTCACAGCCTTGTTTTAGCCACTATCACTAGATTGGCATCTCTTTCTACTTCAATATAATACCATGTTTCATTTCAGCAAATGAAAATCAGAAGCCATATTTGATACTACCTAAATGGTACATAGGAAATTAGAAGTGTCCTTACAATAGAGGCATGCAAAGTGCAGAAGAAACGTTTACTTTCCCTGTTTTACTTCTTAATATTTTCATTTTGGTTTTAATAGGAACAAAACAATCAAAATGCATATATAAACATCCCTAAAATATAAACAGATGCACACACTTTCATAAACATGTAATACAATACTCAGCCTGTATTCCTTAAAGGTGCGGTGATTTTAAGCCTCTTTTGTTTCCTTTGCATCTTTCTCAGTGCTATAATGCAAATCCTCAGTGTTTGAGCACCAGACTTCAAATGAGAGATCTATTCAAAACATGCACAGACAAAATAAGTGGTTTCCTTAGTAATGGGAATGATGTGAAGGCCTCTGAAACAGCTCCTCCTCCACTAAGTCATTATGTACATGATTCTTTCTACCCCCAACTTATTAATGTAAAGCTAAATTTACATTTAAAGAAAAACACCTAATATGCACTCAGTTTTTGGCAACCAGATTACAGAGCTGAGGGGAAACATTTCCTGCATTCCTAATTAAAGAGTTTGGTTTTTTCATCAGTAAGGATATGGTGTGTTCCAGTGACCTTTTACTTAGTTTTCTAGATCTGCAAGTTGAAAAAAAAAATGAAATTGTGTAACTGAACTACCAAGAGCTTCACTTTGGTACCTATTACACTCCAATAGTTTAGTGTATTTGATTTAAATGATCATTAAGTAACCATATTCTGAACACACACTGCACGTGTCAGGGCTGTTCCTTGTCACTACCAAGATAGCTTCATAACAATTACCCATGACTACAGTCTGAGAATGCTATTGATGGCATGGGAAAATTACTATGGCACTTCTCTTAATCTCAGAGTAAAAGTAACTAAAAGCAAAATGAAGTTTTAGCTCTAATACTTAGCTTAGTGACTCTATTTGTACAGATTTCTAAATTGGCAATATAACTCTTGTGCAAATAGTTAGGAGAAGCAATTAACCTAGAATTACTATTGTTGTCCATTTTTAATATTAAAACACAATAAAATGTAACAAAATAGTATTGGTTTAGTTTAATCAAAAAACATAAGAAATTCAAGTCTGAAGTTCTGCCTTTGAGAAACACACCAAGGCTTGCCATATGCACTTCAAAAAAAAAAAGAAAAAAAAAAGTGATATTATCAGAAAAAGTGGCTAAGTTAAAAAAATGGATTAGTGGGAGAATGAGGTCCCCTCTCATTGATCATGTGCTATTTGTGACACCACACAGTGTTCACAGAAAAAAAGTAAACCTGTTTCAGATTAAAAAAAAAAAAAAAATCAGTTAATTCTTCATAGAAAGGAAAACAGATATGAGAAAAGAAATGGAGAAAGTCCTCTCCATAAGGACAAGATTTCAAGACTTTCAAGTTCAAGATTAACCTCCACCTATAAGAATTAAAACAATGCACTATCAGGATGAAAATTCTAGGCCTTATATTCAAATCTGTACTGCCATCATTGCCTTCATCAACCTCAGATACAGATTATCTCAAAGAGCCACATCACACCACTATGCACATACTGGGTTTCATGAGCAACAAGCAGATCCTTATGAAAACAAGAAGAGCATCTCAGTCTTAAATGTCTACCAATGAGAAGATCCCAATAAGTTATATTCAATTACTGTAGGTTACAAAAACTGAGATGTCACCACGAGTAAGACATCAACATACTGAGACAAAATCAGTTTTCCAATGAAATACACATACTGAGCTTGAAAAACCTTATTACAGATCCCATATTTCATCTGCCTAATCCAGCTGCACATGAGCATTCTCTAGGTGCTTTTCACTACTCCATCATTCTTAAGATTCCCAGGCAGGTTGTGGTTGCTATGTGTGACTCATTTCCAGCCTTCAGCAGCCTCTGGCATGCCAGAGATTCTTGCCAATTAAAATAGAGACAGGGATGAAAATTTAAAGAACTCAGATATCACCCTGAGCTGGACCCAACAGGTTTAAAACATGTTAAAACTTTTCAGACCTCAGGCCATTCCTGAGGAAAGCCAACTATACCTCTGGGACCTACAATGAGGAAAGAGACTACAGCTCTTGCCTAGGATAGTGTCCTTTCTGCTTTGTAGAACACAGTTGCTACCTGAATAGGCGAATTTGCTGGAATATGCAAAATCCCCTTGAACACCAAGATAAGCATCAGCTCATCCATCCCTGCTTTCATTTGTCCCCATCACACATGATTGAATTTGCCTGTACTATGCAACTGCTTTTACTATGTAGTCCCAGATTTTGCCAACTCATATAGCAACTACTACCCACATAGATTTAATGAAGTAGCTGGTGCTTTGTGTGGATGTCAACTTTTCCTTACGTGAAATTCTTTACAGGTTCACAGCCTAGATTTGTTTCCATCTGCTTTATCTCTATCGTATCAACACTAACTCTGAGATCTGATAGAAGAAAGTGGGTAGCAGGTTGAGTAATCTGAGTACAACACTTTCCATTATGAAGTACAACTACATTTAGAAACTTGAACTCATTGTTGGCAACAAGCCTTTCATCTTCAAAAAAACAGACAAAGAACTAGAGTTAGAAACGTTGCTTTTGTTTTCCAGTGAAAAAAATTATTCTATTTCAGAGGGATACATGTTAATAAAAGTTATTCCTTGTCTGTATGGAAACAGAGCCCTTAGGAAAACACCAATAGTTAGTTGCCATAATATCTGAAAATGTGCATGACGGTGTCAGGCTAACAACACTGCACTGAAAATGCTGGTAGAATGGTGTTACATGAAGTGATAGCACCTTTTTCTCTTTTCCAGGCAAAGCATGCAATGATAGCTGCCTATAATTAATAAGTCGATTAATAAGTTAACTGATGAAGCCACAAAACAGGTTTCCTTGAATCTGAGCAATTCTGGACCTTCATTCAGAAAGGAATACCACTCCACCCCACACCTCACACACTAAGGCTATGCTTTACAGAACTGGTTAGAATTAATCTGTCAAACACCAGCTCCTTTCTTTTTCACTCTAAGTGCTACGAGAAGAAAGTGCGAAAAGCCACCACTCAGCCATCTTCTTGCTAGTTATGGTGCCTCAGAAACCAAGACAGGGGCACATTTAGTCAGAAGTGACAAAGGTATTCAAAAACTGTCTGTTCTTTTGCACTTGGTCATAATCTCTATGGGTACACACTTAAAAAGCATTTTTTTAATTGCCAATTTCTGATATCAAGTGTGTCATCTTGGAATTTAATACAAATACTTGTGGGCTTTTTACTTTAACTGCAGAGTATTTATTTCAGTTTTTAACTATAATTCCTGCATTTTAAACACTGCTCTGTTCCCAGAGCCTAAAGATACTAGAAATGGTCACCTTTAGTTCTCTGAACCACAACAACAAGCCTACAGGATATTAAAGTCCAAGGATGTTCTGCCTTTCTATGTAATGAAAAAAGGAAAAAGTTTTGAAATCCTCTTCCAATTTTGAGAAAAATGCACATACAGAACCACTGTATTTTAATAACTAAGGTTTTTATGCATCATATTAATTGTCCATTACAAACAAATAATTAGTTTATTTTCATGTGCACTCAGTAATCAGATAAAATGCATGCTAAATAATTACCTGGAGTTAGCCTACATTACTTTCATCATCTCTCTTATCAGTCTGAGAGATTTTTTTTCTATCCTGTAACCTAATAAGCTATATATATAATTCTGGAGAAATAGATTACATTGCTATTTTAAAACCACCAAGCATCATAGTGAAATCAGCAGGAAAATAACTTAATGAACTTTAATCATCATAATTGTATTGGTTATAAAAGATATTTTTCTCCTGTAGATAGTTTGGAAAAAAAATATTCTTTAGCATTAGCTAAATTAAAAAATTCAATTATTTCACTTTTTTATGAAATGGAACTTTATTATGATATAATAACATTTTAACTGATATGTAAATGTATGCCTATCAAGGAGGTACTTCAGTTGCATATATAGTCCATCATAAGAACTGACTTTCTTTATGCAAGTATACTTTAGCTGATTTAATTATTTAGCCCTCTAATTACACAGTCCATACCAATCAACCAAAATGATGCACTTCTGTAATCTTAATTTCATATGTCAAATCATTGAATATGTTTTTGCATGATTCTCATGTTAACTAGAAAGCCAGATTTTGAATGAACGACAGCAAGTACGTGAGGCTAGGGACAAAACCCAAGAAAGCTTTCATGTAGGGCAATGGCTGTCCCTACCTATTCCCTTTTCACCAGATCTTCTGTTTCTCCATTGGCTGAGGTAAGAGAAATAGCAGTATTCAGTTGCCTTTAACAGAACATTTTCCTATTTTTCATTTTCCCCAAACTTTTTGAAATTTTCTTCTCTCTTACTGCACCCACCATCCCATCCTGTAGCACGGGTTTACATCTTTTGTTTGGGATGGATGTGACTAACCATACGGCTGAGAGCAGGAAGGATTTCCATTTTTCCTGTGGGGGCTAGTGTGGCAAGAAGTCTAACTTCTCTGCCTTTAGGTTATGCTTGCTTAACACATCCTGAGCGCTGTCCCATCAGATCCGGGCCGTTATGTCGTGCAGCGGGGAAGTCTCATAGGTTCACTTTGGGAAGTTTAAAATGGTTTGTATTTGCAGCTCATGGTGGTGAACATTAGGTATTATCAGAGGCTCCATGAGCCATCTTGTGGGGGCACAGGAGAGACAAGGTTTCACCAATGAGCCCTGAGGCTACAGAAAGGTGATGTGCCATTTTATTTGGCCTGAGGTGTTCACTGTCCTGCGCCCAGGCAAGGACACCTGAAAGGTAACCAAAGACAGGCTGGCCCCAACTCTTCTTGTTATACCTCTAGAATTCACAACAAACAAACAAACAAACAAAAAATAAACAAACAAAAGGTAATGCCCATAATGAGAGAATGGGAGAAAATGGAAAGGTCACTTGGCCTTCCTCCCACCCTACTGTATGTAATGTATGTGCAGTCTGTCACTTAAAGACCATTATTTCACATATGAGACAGTCCTACTCAGTTGTATGAAAATTGAGCAGCAGACATCTTTAGTAAAATTAAAAAGTTGCTCTCTCTATGTAGTTTAAATGCTGTATTAAAAATTTTGAGGCAGAAGGGAAAAAAAACCTGCTTTATTACAGGCACAACAATGTAAGTACCAGCGAGTCAAACAGGACCAGCTTTGCAAAATTTGTCCTAACAAATTATTACAAGCTGAACTTTGTTCAAGAAGTTAGCATTACTTTAATTCACTTTTCATAATAAGTGATTTTATTAAGTGTAAAATCTTTTTCTTTTTTTCAGAAGAAAGCCAAAACTAATGCAGTCCACAATCTCAGACTCAAAGTGAATTGAAATTATAATATATAGTATTCAAAACATAATAACCATTTTATAATAGCATTCTGGAGCTATTGCTGTTGCAGAAAGTACATTAATTTACATTGTTTGCTAATCTTCAGAAACTTTTCATGCTATTATTAGACAAGACCATGAGCCTTTCTTTAAACAAAGCAGGAGTGTGAAATGAGAACCACATCTCACTTCAATCCACTAGAGGGTGGCCTGTCTCAGTCCAGGCTATGGTACAGAATTCATGCAAGATACCCACCAGCTTCTGCGTTTTGACCTGTTGATAACCAAATCTTTGTATTTCACTATTGTTTATCTTCTATTACAAAGTAATTTCCTTTATATAACACAGGATGTATGATTAAAAAAAAAAAAAAGCAAACAACAACCCTTTTCCTAACATCTATCTCATTTATTGCTTTATGTGTCTGTGAGAAGGGATTATATATTTCTGTGTATACTTCCCATAAATTGGAAAAAAAATTGTGAGTTATTTTACAATTTTTAAAACCTTCATACTTTGTATGCCCTTTGTTCACAGATAGAGAATAAATAGGAAAAAAGATCTTCATCAAAAAGATTATGGTACAAAGGGAAATGGGTGAAAGGAAGAAGGAAGGAAGGGAAGGAAAAATCTTTGCTGCCTATCGTTCATAAAATTAGATGGTCATAAAAGAGAGAGTCAAGTAGACAGAGACTGAAAGAAACTGACGTTATTTCACCAACCCCTTTCTCAGTTTATTCTGAATTTTTATTACTCAGAAAGATGTTTTACCACTCTTACTTTCCACTGATAAACACATGCAATAAAATTTAATATTTTATAAAATTTGGAAAAGGAGGAGTATGAAAAATACTTTTTTAAACTTAAAAAAAAAAATCAGCCAAACTGAGGGGGAGGAGGAGCATTTTTCTGAATGGTTTCAACATGCGGTATCCTCTGAACTACAGCAGCATTTGCAGAACTTCAGTGATCTCTAATCAGTTGTTCTGAACACAGATAACATCCTTATATAGGTTGAAAAATAAATAAATAAATAAATAACATATATATATATATATATACACATTGAATAGGGGATTTAAACCTCTGGAGCTGTTCTGTACAAACACAAGGCATGCCCTGTAACTCCCACAAATGGGAAGAGAGCTCTGGAAGCGTGCAAAGGCTGGTTTGGTGTATCCGCACCCGAAGCAGCCGTGTCACGTAACAGACAGCTTCCCACGCCAACCAGGCTGGCGCAGCCGCGCGCGCTCCGCGGCATCTGGGCACGCCGGAGCATCGGCTGCTCTCCGGGGAGGGGAAGGGGCTCAGTTATTAATGACCGCCGAGCAGGCAGCACCATGTCAGTGTGACAAGCGAGCGGTTGAACGATGCAGCACTAACCACCATGGAAACAAGGAGAAATAAGAAGAGCTAGTGAGCATCTCTCTCTCTCCCCCCTCCCCGCTTTCTCTCTCCACTGGATTGCGAGCCTCAGCCAGGCAGCAACAGCGCCTGGCAGACGTAAGGGATCTCAGCTGGCAGTGCAGAGAGTCGCTCATGTTGTAGGATATCAATAGATACATCTCTGTATTATATACCATTAGACACATGCACACACACATATATATGTATGCACATCCATTCACACTCTGGCTTTAATACAAGTATGTGGCTACCTGAACTAAGGAATCACAATCACTGAGATGCAAGAACTCCTCCAGCTCTGAAACTACTCTTATTATAAGGTAAGTTCCTCTTTATTTTCAATTTTATCCTGACTTTTATCTTAACATGTAAACTCTTTCCCCTTTCTTCTTTTCCTAGATTTATTTTATTAGCTAATTGTCATATTTTACTTTCTGAATGGAAATACTAATGCAATCTGCTTTTTGTGCCAGAGATAATGTAAATATGCTAGCAAGAGTATCAGATTTGTGCATTTGTTAGCTTGAAAGAACATCAAAAGGTAAAAAATGATAAAGGGAAAATGTTTCCCCTGATGTTTCAGATGCAAAATCAAATTACACAGTTGCTCTGTGTTTTGAAGCCAAGAAAATAAGATACAGGACAGCCTCCTTTCTTCTCTCCAGTGCATGGATTAGGGGAAATGCTGTTTATGTTAGGACCTAAAAACCACTCAGCAGTGAGGCAGAATGAGCATATCACAAACAGTTATTGAATTTCTGCCAGGCTACATCTTAAGGATTGTGGCAAATGACTTTGCTTAAAAACATCCCCTTTCCAGTCAGAAGGGACAGTGTGAGTGCCTGATTACTGATGCAGCTGGAACGGACGCGTTAGGTAAAAAGGATCGCATTAAGCAGAAGAGTTCTAATCTTCTTTGGTAATTAACGAGATCACAGCAGGGTGCCTCTAAAGTATATTTTCGTGTAAGGAGACTGTTCATATCCATCACTATAAAAGCTTTGCCTGTTTTAGTCTAGGAAGGCTCAGAACTGTTTGTCTTTGCTTTCAATGTCTTTGTTTTCACATGTCTAGTTGGAGTTTTTGTCCAGCAAAAAGAGAAGAACCCAACATGGGGGGATGGAGGGGGCAGTAAATCCAGGGGGCTAGAAAAAAAAAAAAGACAGTAATTTTCTATTTAACCAACCTAATCAACATGAAATTCCATGCTAGCACTACTGTTGTCTAACGTGTTTGTGTTTATGCTTGTGTATGGCATTTCCTTCATGCAGCATAAGAGCACCTCAGTACCCCTTCAGATCATTGAAAACACAGTCAGTAAAGTCCATCAGCATGGATCTGTGATTCATGCATCAGTGAGAGCCAGAGAGAGATTTTACTTTACACCATGTGAAAAACAGGTTAGCTATCTAATGCATGCTCCAAAGTGAAAAAATACAACCTGCATCTTCCTGAATTTTTTTTTGTTTGCTTTTCTGAGTACTATTCCTGTATTAAAAATAGCTCAGTATTTAAATTATTTCTCCTACCCCTGTTTCTCCACCCACCATTTCACTCCTGTACACCGTGGAGAACATCATAAAGAATCTGTTCTTTTGCAGCAATGCAATTTTTTGCTTGTAATTTTAGAGTTACTGTGTTTTGAGAAACAAACATTGTGAAACAACCATCAACAGATAGCCAATGGCTGTAAGCCTGCCCCCTTTCCATAAATGTCAGGGAACGGGTAGCTTAACAATACGTATAGTAAGAAGTCAATTAATTCAAGTGACCTTTGTAAATGGTGACAATAAAGCAGCTCTAACAATATGCCACAGCATTCAATATTCCCTCTGGAAAATGAACGAGCTTAAGAAGAGGTTTCCTTTTCAGAGTACAAAATGAAAGGTATTGAAGCATTAGCTCCTGCTATTGGCAAGCTTGCTTCCTCTCTTTCTGACTGTCTATGAAATCTGTTTAAAGCAAGCTGGCTTATTTTATTCCGTGAACCACATTCTCTGGTTCAATTAATTAAATATCCTCATTTCAACCATATCGCATGTACATTTTAGTTGCTAAAACAATAATTTCAAGCTACTGGTTTGGATTTTTACAGAATGTGCTACACAATAAGGAGAGAAAACCTGATTCTGATGTCCTCATGCTATATGCAAAGGACTACTCAGATGAAACTTTTTCTGTATACCATGGTACATGCTCAGCTTTTCTGAATCTTTATCCTTACTCATTTTTTATGTAAAGATAAGTAAATATGAGTAACTTTGCACTAATTCATATTAGGTTTTGCCACATATATTTTAACATGCTACTTTAAAATATTATACAGATATGCAAAAGAGTTTCAGAAAAATGTGGTCATTCCAATCATATATGTACAGAGACAATATTCTGTAGATGCATCATGTGAGTGTACAACATAGACATTCTTAACCAGCAAAGCCGTCAAAATGTATGGTGATTGTATTTTGGTTAATACGCCCTCAAAGCTCCTGCAATAATGTTGTAGTGTCAGACAATGACTGGCTGATGTTGTTATGGCAACCCCAAAGTACCGCCTTTCCGGGTGGTATCTCTGAGCATGACATGACAGCATGGCTGTTTGGAGTACCCAGAAGTAGGTGAGTATTTCTCTTTTGCACCATTAGGCCAGATCAACTAGGCAACATTGATACCTGTAACGCAGATCAAAAAGATCATGTATTATCTTGGTTAACTGATAAGAATGAGCAGCTTATGAAAACAGCCATCTCCTGCAAATCACATGTGATCACTTGTCCCTTGATGCTAGAGGACAAAATTAAGAGTTTGTAAGTGACAGCAAACCACTTAGTAGTGTTGGAGCCACTTTCTTTGACTCTTGCCCCTAGTCTATATGAATAATGATTCTATAAGCAAACCAAAAGCTCTGCTGCTTGGTGACAACCACTCTGACTTTAAATGGCCAGTGTTCAATAGCCAAATTTTAGAGCATCTAAATCAATAGAAGAAGATAAGCAATAGAAAACAGAGTTTTTCAAGACAAGTTCTATATTACTTCTGAAACAAAATCACCACAGAGAAACAAAGTTTTTAGTAAGTTATGGTTCATCAACATTTCAGTTAATTCACATCTCTTTCCTTCAGATAGTATCATTAAAAGCTGAAGGAAAAGAAAACTCTTGAGAGACACATTTTCAGAAACTATCTTAGTAAATCCTTCCACTTTGAATTCCACAAACTCTACTTAATATCAACTCGCAAAAACTGACAATGAAAAACTAATTTCACACATGGCACTCAAGGAACCATTTTTAGAAGATCAAAACACAGACAGCTTCTAAAAAACTTTTTTTTTTAAACAGAATAAGTCTTCAAGTCCTCATACTACTTCAAAAAGAATATTAATTCTCCCTCTAACAATACAACAAGTAATTAAAATTCTTTACTTAAGGGAAAATGCCAGTAGAATTTGAGAAGAAACAGTAGTGACAGATGTCATTACGAAGGTCATTAAACACATTAGTATTAAGAGAAAAAGCAATACTTCTCATTACAACTGTAAAGTAAGTGTAAAAAAAGAATTACTGTGCCTTTTACTTATTCAGCTGACCAGTCCAGAAGCTGTTGAATGCCATTATTGTGAAACAATGTTGTTCATAAAGAACATTCCTTAATATCCTTGTTGCCAAAAACTTTATTTAGACTAACAGTATGATCTTCAGTGTTACACACAAAATCTATAAATTATGTCATCAAAATTTCCACAACAAATGTATATCCTCAGTTGACCTGAACTAATAAAGTTTTACTAGCACAGCACATGGAGCTATACTCATCTGTGCAAGAGAAATATCCAAAATGGATGTTAATCAGATTATTTCACTTTGGGTTCTTTGTGGAGTGGTGACTGTGCCACCTGGTCAAAAATAGCATTTTCATGGGGGTGAAATACAAACTACTTTCAAAATTTTGCTTGATCCAATTACCCTCTCCTGAAAGAACTTCCTATTCTTTATTCATGGAAGATGGTGCTATATAATAAAACAGCCATAATAAAAAGAATAGCAAATAAAAAGATAGTCAACGTGTGCACATTTTCTTCTCTCACTATTAAAAGATATGTTCTAGTCATATGAGCCAAAGGAAATATCATTTGATAAATTTATCAAGCTCGTTTACTTCTATTTTATGATTTCTTAGCTTGAATCTACGAATTTCTTGGAAGAACAAGCTACAGATAAGCTCTCACCATTAGCATTCCCAAACCTCCTTACTGGGTTTCTGCAAAGCACGAACAAGTGCAAAGAAGATAAAATGAAGGGAAAGTTTCATTTCATGTACACAAATTTATACAGTCCATACTTTAAACAAGTATCCTTCATTTAGGAATGCTTCTTCTTCACAAAATATTTATCTCAATAAAACTCACTCTCTTTCAGCTTGCCTATTTGCTGTAACTGCTTGGCCACAAGCTGTAACGCTCTGATTCAAAGGAAATAAGAAAGAAGATCTCTGTATTCCCATTATTTCTATTCAGTTGCTGTATTTCTGGAATTCATTAAAACATCTGCCCCAAATTTAATGGTAGCTTAACTCTACTGACCTCTGAATTAGAGCAGAAAAGAATTTTTGCCTCTTTTCTGATCTCAACTCCCACAATCTCAGTCAAACCAGGAAATGCTTTTTGACAACATTGGCACAAAAGAAATCATTTAGCAGCTCCCGTTCCTGAATAAGCATCTGTTCTTAGAGGTAAACACTGCAAAGCTGAAGAAAATGCTACAGGGAATATTTTTTTAAAAATAGATCTAGCAATTATTAGCGTTACCCTAAGAGTCTTTTACTAGAGGGTTCTTGTCACGCAAATAACACCTCCTCTGCCAGGGAATACTTTAAAGTCTCTAAATTATTTGGTATAAGAAAGGTAACCATCATAAGTTTAGCTGTACGAAAAATTCCCTGGAATTCCCTGGATATCCAACTACCAGTATATATATTTAAAAAAAAAAAAAAAAGGATTGTTTGTACAATTCTCTGCCAAGGGATCAGGCAATTTCAGAAATTGGCTGTTGAATAAATTACAGAATAATAAACCAGAATAAACATCAGGTAACAGAACACAAAATAGAGCAACGTTGCGTACTGAGACATTTTTAAAATCACCATAGAATAGCCATCACACCAGAGGAGAGAAGATGACTCTCCTAACAGCCTTTACAAAGGGAGTGTGATGGTGAGATGTTACAAGGGCTCTTCTAGTGTGGTCTTGAGAGGTCGGAGGACACCACGGCTGACAAACCACTTGGGTAGCTTTGTCATCATGATCATGGTGCTAAAACAAAAAGTCATCCTCATTTGAGACAGCACAAGAAATATATCCCTGACTCTGGAGGCACATAAGTGCAAATGTTTAACCAGTTCCCTGAATAAGGATAAACACAAATGCTTCCTACTTCTGCTTTACAATAGTGGCACATCTTTGCTGAAAACAGAGATATATACATGTCAACTATTTATATCATATTTATGTGATTTATTCTGTGCCTGAAGTCCTAATAAAATTGCTCATCTTGACAGGAATAACTTTATGTGGAAACAGAGACTTTTCTCAAAGATGAGAAGTGCCACGTAGCTGTAAATCTAAGGACTAGAGACATTTGTTTCTTCACCCCATGCTCATTCCTGCTGCCAAGTTCTCTCAAGTCCCTGAACCTCCTCTCTCCTCTGGAAAGCAGCGAGCTAATTCACAGTGTTTCTATCCAAACGCAGAATTACCTGCTGAGTTCCCACACCAGCTGGCTCCACGTTGCAGGCCACAGGAGCAGCACTGTGGCAGGAGAGCCTGGCCCAGACAAGGCTGAACCTCACAGAAAAACCTCTTCGCTGTGCAACAACAGCTCCAAACCAGCTGCACAATACAAAACCACTCTTTATCATGTGCCTCATGCAGAAATCAGGCAGTGCGTTAAAAATTACTCTTCCCTTTCCACTGCAAAGGTGTGTTTCAGAAAAAAAATACAATTAATTTATAAAGTACAAGATTTTCTCTTATCAAATTATAAACAAATTATCATCCTTTCAGTATGAAAAAGAAAAATACAGTCAAGTCATACTTCATTACTACTGTGGCTTGAGGGACATTATCTGCACAACTCCCACTTAATACCAGTTTATAACAAACCAGTTACTTAGGTCATCCTCTAAGTATAACACTACAAGTTTATCCTAGATATATTCAGTGTACTACAACTTGTGAATATATATTTCTTTTTACACAAGATGCACCTTGTTAACTTTCAAAAAAGACAGCTGAGACTGTACAGCAGCTATTTCATGACACTCTCAGAATACAATAATTTCAATACTTACTTCATTTTATTTGTTTGGCAATTTTGTTGCTGGTAAGCCCAAACACAAGGCTAAAACTCCACAGCACTCAAGAGAAATTGAATGATTAATGACCATTATACCAGTTTATAGAGGTATCCCTATGAGGTGAGAGAAGACAAAATGAGGTAGTTGCAAATATAATGATCTGTAAAACCAGAAATGTTTGTCTGAATAGCAGTTTCGCCCAGCACATATAATTCTGGTAACATATTCTTCTGAGTAATGCTCTCATATAGATTACTCAGCCATCAATATTATGTCAAACACACACATTTTCGGTCATTTCATTTTTATTGTGCAATAAGAGACAAAAGGGATATTCAGCATATTACTCTAGGATTAGACTCACAACTCCAAACTTCAAAAACAAATAAGGAAAAGTACTCTGCCCTTCAAGAACAGTAGCAGAGCTGATGACCTCTATATTTCCTGGGCAGAAAGAACAGCACGGCAATAGTCCTACATTTTTCACTTCCATGGACTCAGGAATAATTACGCGCATATTTGGACACACATCATCCAAACCCTCTACACACTCTGATAGGAAGCAATCCCCTTAGATATTAGTGCATGCAGTAATTTTAATATGATGAATTTAACCTCTATATTTCAGAGGTATTATATGTAATACAGTATATTTTTACACCTAAACTTGCTATCAAGAACCCATTGTTCAGAATAAGTCCTAGAATACTTGGACCATATCCTCACGACGACTCTATTTCAACAGCAGTCAGGAGAGCCACTACATTGGTGTTCACACTGGTACAGATGCTTCCATGACTTTAAAGAACAATAAAAAACAAATAAGAGTTTCCATTCTGTAACATTCATTTTAGAACACATATTCTGTTACAGCTAATTATAAGGGAATAAAAGGCATGTAAAAGGTGCAAAAGTTATATTAAAACAACTTTAAGACATAAATTAAGGAAAACCTGATTAACTCACACAAAATCTATAATTTTGCCTCATTAGTCACAGATACTAAAGCATAAATTGCTCCCACTTGTACCCCTGAAGCTGGTGTGTATTAGTGGTGATTTCTGATGTGGTCAAATATCTCAGTAAAACCAGTCTGGATCACAACCATTGTGAAATCACTGTCTTTTTATTCCTTCTTGATTTCTTGCTAATTGCATTTGTTTCCACTTTCCTATTAACACTGTTTTAACAGAGTTCTGTGTAAAAGTAATTATGAGAGAACTATCAGCTAAAAACAAACAAGCAAAACTACTACCATTAAAATTTCCATAATAGATAGAACAATACAGAAACCTTTCACAGATGTCCCTTAGAATTGCCATCTTTGAGTGTAATTTTACATCGATTTGTGGTAAATGGCAAATTTCTCATTGATGTCAACAGATGCAGAAGGGATTTGTAAATGCTTTTTTATTTGCTTTTCGGTGTTTTCACCATTTTTCTATCTAGAAATATCAAATTCTCAATGTTGCTTCATTTCCACTTATATTGCAAAGTAAAAGATAAAGATAACTCCTTGAGAACTTTCCTGCTTGTTTAGACTAACTAGAATAATGCTAATTATTAGACATGTTATGGTACAGCCTCTTTATCTGAAACATCTGGATGGAGATCCAAACCATTCTGAAACACAAGATTTCCAGTAAAAGGAAATCTACCAAGCCAGTTACAGAAAAAAAAACCCACCTTGAAATTACAGCCCATATTGCCCAGAAATGTCGGTTAGGTAGTTTTTCAAGTACTACACACTGAGAGACACTAGAAACAAACCTAGTTTTCAACTTCTGGTCAAATGAATTTTAATTAAGCAGAATTATACCAAACATTTAGCAAGTACTGTGCATTCTGGTTCATTTTTATGAGGAAACAGTAATATTCAGAAACAATGAAGAGCATATCATCAGTCTGGATGAGAAGCAAACTTCTTAATTCAATACATTAACATGATGTTTCAAAATGGAAACACATGGTTCTCATTGTAACTTTTTCCTCATATTTATATTTGACTTGTCTGTAGTAAACATTTTTCCATGAAGGACATCAATGTTTACATTGTCATTTCATCACCTATGAGTAAATTGATTTTTTAAAAGTTGCCATAATTAACTTACTTAGGAAAAAAATACAAACACCAAAAAAACACCCCCAAACAAACACAAAACAACACAAGAAATAAACACCAGAATTATTTAATTTACATGTTTTGACCTGTGCTCTCAAGTTATTTTGTCACTGATGTTGAGGAGAGAATATAGTATTTTCTACTATTTTTTTACAAAAGTAAAGAAGCAGGCGAACTTTAAAGTCCACACTAAAGGACATTTTCAGTGTTAATTACAGCAGTGCTAGATTCTTTGTTGCTGAATTTTAATGACTGAAGTTATAGTACTTATTCCTATATGTCTTTCTATTATTTGATACAATTTATAACTTTTATACCCATTACTGATCCTGTTCATAATTACATTTAGAAGCTGCTCTAGAAAGGATGGTATTATTTTTGTAGTTCACCAATTAAAAATGTGTGATTTCATTGGAAAAGTATTAATTCAAAGAGAACAGAACACATTCTCTTGTAACTATGTATTTGTCTTAAGGCTTTTGAAAGTGGAAGCCAGAGAAAGGTTTTTCAATTTATATTTAGGTACTTACATAAAAGAACTTAATTCTAATAAAGTTTACATTTTAAAGTTGATGATTGCCAGTGCCTTCAGAGCTTTCTCAATGCAATCCAGGAGCCTTTTTTAGGTATTTAAATACTGCCTTCAGTAGGTATAATTCAACAATAAACTATAACAAGTAGAGAAGTAAAATTGCTGAAATGTTCAATTACTCATCCATTGTCCAAATTGTCAAATATATTTAGGGTCTTGGGTCATATCAGTTGAAGTGAAGTATATAAATCGATACACTTGGAGTTGGTGTACTTGGAGTTATGCCAAAACAAGTCCTGGAATCCTGTTCCAAACTGAAATACCTTTTGCTCATTTAAGGGTTTGAAAACCCACAAATTTTCTGTTTTTCAAGTGTTATTCTTCATCGCTGCTCTGACAAAGTTCACAGAGAGCATCAACAAATACTTCTGTTTACCTGAAGAGAGTGTGGATTAAGTCTTTGTAGTCTTTGTTTTAAATTTGTTTTATGTATCAATGTTTCAAAAAATGTCTCGTGTTGGTATGTCATTATATCAGCCTTAGCAAGAGCAGAAAGACATAGAAAACCTTACCAAAAAATGAAGACAAATTGATAAAATGTTTATATAAACACACAGCATACGCACCTGACACAAATATGGCAGGGAAACAATAATAGTTATGTTGAGATTGTACACTATCTATCTACAACTCCTCAATGGTAAGCATATGAAAGCTGTGGTATAAATCCACTATACTGCTATTTAATCTCTCATGTAGATGCTAGCAAAACTTTAAAAAGTCTCAGTAAATTTTGTGGACATCATCTACTCCACCATTAATTGAAATGTAGACATTTTAATAGAAGTGATAAAGAGTAATCAATCCTCATGGCTGGGGAAAATTTTCCATATCATAAAAAATAAATTTGCATTAGTATTGCTTAAAAATAAATTTCGCTTGGCATGTCACAGTATTAAATCCACATGGACCAAAATCAACCACAATCTATGTGAAATGGGATGGTCAAAGGGCAAGATTAATAAATCCTGCATAGCAGCTAGTAAGAAACTCCAGTTTGATTTTACCTTCCATAAACTGGTCTGACATAACAGCTGACTTTGCTTCAAGCAGGAGGCTGGACTAGAGACTTCCTGTGGTCCCTTCCTACTTGCCTATCGCATGATGCTATGATCCTCTCAGCAGAGGGGCTCACTCCTTTACCAATATTGTCTTAGGTGATGATCTACACCACCACTGTCCTCATCAGAGCCTGCTTAGATGTCTTAGTATGATTCCATCAGATGAGAGCAGTTAAGATGGTACTGGAGGTGAAAGGTACTGTCCAATCTGTCTTGCTGCATGTTTTGAGTTTAGTCTCTGAGCCAGTGGTGTGGAGTGGAAAATGTTGAGAAGGCAGACAGTCTGACAGACTGCTAGCAGCTATAAGGGAAATAAAATTTAATTTAGTCATGAAGCAATGCTTGTTTTGCTGTTACCTAACAAGAAAAAGGGAATTTGACCACAAACCAACAAGATACTCAAAATTGTTTAAATGCTCTCCGATCTCATCTAAATTTTTAAAATAATGCACTATATTTATTCTGATAACAGAAAACAACTATTTTCTAGTAGGAAAGGAGAACAAATCCCTGAAATATTACCACCTTAATTTGTAATCTGTGCATTTCTGCTCAGCCATGTGTTCAGCGCATTCCCCAGATCTGGGGCTGACTGTACTATAGTTTCATATACAGTCTTGAAAATACAACATTAGCAATCATGAACTAGAATTAGCATAATTACCACTTCATATTAAGCTCTAAACTTTGGCTTTTGCTTCCTAGAGTGGTATTTTACTTCATATAGTGAATATACTGAAATGGTTTCAATCTTTTTTACATGATAAAAACCTGCAACGAGTTTCAGGAGGAGTGATTCTGCTGAGAAATCTTGCCAGTTTGGAGCTATTATTTGTGCTGAGTTTATCATAGTTATTTCCAGTAGTAAGATTCATCCAGTAATTACTTCTACCAGAGTAATTTAAGAAACATGAACTGGTCAATTAGAGTCGCCAAAAATTTAGAGTACCCTTATACACATGATTAAATGAACACCATTTTAGTCCTAATCTTTGAAAAAAGACAGCAATGTGCAAAGAATTACAAACTAGAACCATGCTATAATATTATACTACACATAACTTCATTGAAGCCGTGGAGTGTAAATCAGGGCAGAAATAATCTGCAGCACTAAATTTGGGTGTTTGCTCTAATATTATCAGTGGATAACACAAAACAGCCCTTTCAGTTCTAAGTTCTGAAAGTGTATAAAATCATTGTCATTAGATTTACTTAGTACAAAGTTTAGAGGGCAGGTTGGAAAGACCTTGCAGTATTTTTCTTATATTAGAAACCATCTTGTGCAGACAGTTTGCATTTCTGTTCTTCAACATAAGTAAAAGCTATAATTTGATAATGTTTTTGAAAGAAAAATGTTTCTGAAAAAATAAATTATTATATCAATGATTGATATGAGGAATATATCAACTCTCTAGATCAATATTCCAACACAAGCATACTCCAAACTCAAAAGTATAAAGAAGTTTTAGAAGTACCAAGCACTCCACCAAAATAATACCAACATAGTATTAGAGACTATTTCTTATCAATGATCTTTACATTTGCCTGACAAAGTCTGCTTGTTACCATCCACTGGGGTCAAGTATTCGAATGTAATTCGAATCAAAATGTTCATGATACCTTATAAAACTATTTCCTCTTATAACAAGGATGCATTTGTCATTATGCAAAAACTTGCAAAATTCATTACCATTTTCCAAAACAAGCACAAAAAAGTTTGCCTTAATAAGGACTCCTCTTCAGGCCTTAAATTGGATGCTTGTGTGAAAAATGAAATTTCATCTTTCTAAATGCTGTCTGGCTTTTCACTCAAATACTCATGTTCAAGATAGATGCTTAATGGAATTTGATCAATTACAGGAAGTCATATTTAAGAGCAAAGTACAACTTTTAAAATTCAATTTATTTCTGCTTACATTACCTGATAACCAGACCCAGTGAACACGATCAGCACTTTACAGAAACTACAGGTATATGTTATTGACAGCAAATATAGATAGTTGGCCAGGGCAAAAACCAGTTTAAACTTAGTAGCTGAATGCTTAAATAACTTCCTGAGCCACACAAAATACAAGTGTATGGAAGATTCAAGGTAAAAGCTGAAGCAGACCTAATCCGTTGTTATGCAAATACTACAGAGGAAAACCATAAAGAACAAATTCAGATTATGAGACAGTATATGATACTGCTTTCTGCACTACCAATTTACATGTGTTTTATTCTTGGACTTTTTCTGCAAAACGTAAAAAAAATGGTTGCCCTAGCAACTGCCACATGTTACTCAGTTTATTTCTGAGATACAGCACAGCCTATAAAAGAATAATATTGTGCCATTTTATCAGGATCTCTCAAGACCACAGAGAATTGGGAACTACGTGTCACAACATGTACACATATTTTCTCAAAGTTTTAAGAAAGCATATTAAAAAGGGAGTAGTTGTATATATTTTGCATGCAACTTTTAGCAACATCAAATTCATAGCTTTATGTGTAAATTAAAAACAAAGAGTTGCATGAAGAAAAATGTATACTCTGTCCAACCTGGCAGTTGGTTCCTGCGTTCTTTTTGTTACAGTTCTAGCAGACTTCTATACTAAACAAGGAAAACTTTCAAAACTTCTTTAATGATGTAGGAGATATCATCCTCCAAAGTATAATCATAAGGCAGATCTCCAGTTCCCATCATCTGTCAACGGTTAAGTTTTAGTTCAAAGTAAGAATTAAAGCTTTTCACAGTTAATCATTAATTATCTACCCTCCCTCCCCAAACTGAACTGAACTCTTTGTTATGTGCCTGAGCCCTACATAATTTACAAGGTGACTAACAATAGTAGTACAAAACAACCAGCATGCTAAAAAGGGAGCCAACTGAAGGTATCACTTAATGAACACACTTCAAGGAAACTTAAACACTCTTTTCACATCTGGAAAGAGGCTTCTGTTCACCTGCGATCCACAGCCCAGGTCCTAGATACAGACATTTTTCTGAGCAGTCAGCACAGGAATCAAGCCAGGACTTACAACTGATAGTTTACAGGTCAAGCTGGGAATCTTAAGCTTTTTTTCTCATCTCCCAGTGCATTTTTTCTGTTTTCTACATGGAAATGATTTTGGATAGAATAGAGGAAAAGACTTGTTAAATCCTGACTCCTCATTCCAAATACATGATTGTGCCCATTCAGATAACAAAAATATTTCTAAATTTGTACTTGAAACAGAATAATCAAAAATTAAAAAGTCTTTGGATTTAAATAAGCATTTGTATGTTTGAATATTCTTCCCACTAGCTGTTTTCACAAGTTCTAACCAGTAAATGCAGCTCTGCCTATTTTACCTGTCTCTGCTGATTTCTTTTATATCATCACATAACTTAGGAAAGAATAAAAAAGCTGAGGAACAGCTCAACAGAAGAAAACAAGCCCAGACTGATTTTTTTCTGCAGTCATCAGGGATCAGGATTTTGTAAAACTTAGAAAGAATGGCATTTGGTTAAAACTGCAAATGATAGTATTGGACTGACAAGAAACAGCACTTGTAGAAGTCCTGAACAGGTTAGAAGTGTTGAACAGGTCAAGTAGCACAGGAACCTCTTGGATTGGGAGGGTAAATTAATGTAAGCTAATTCTATATCTAGGCTTTGAGAAGAATTCAAGCTAAAAGTGCCTCAGACTTTAATGGAGTCTGTGAATTGAACTAAGAGTAATACATTCATTTCATATGTACTGCATATATGTATGTATGCATGTTGGGCTGTCCAAATGATAAAAGAACATGCTTCCCTTTGGAAGCACATATCCTTCAAAAATTATTACAGATATATAAAAATAAACATCATAAAATTCAGGTCCTGCTAGTCCAGAACACACACAAATAAATTATTAGATTATTACTACTTAAATTAATTTACCTTTAATAATACATAAAATAAATTATTTTTTGATGCTTAGTTTAATCAAACTACAGAAACAGAATAGCATGGAACATATAAACAGACTTTTCTTGCATTCCCTTGGGGCACAATATAGAGTAATCAATTGTAAATTAATTGGGGAAAATTCGTTTTGCATAGCATAGAAAAGCAAAACATTAATTCAGAATCATTTGCTTAATGCCATTTCTAATATGTTATGCATGTATTCAGCCTAGTTCTTTATAGTGAGATGCAAAACAATTACCAAGGATGTAAATACCAATAAACCATAATCTATATCTCTATTAAACAAGTAAAACTAGAGTCAAAATACTAGATAATCTTTAATTTCTACCAAGGAATATTCAGAGTAGTTATTTGAGTGCATTGAATCCTACATCAAGTAATGAGAATTTATAACATTTTATTACATTGAGGCACACTTAGTACAGATATGGAAAGCCACTTGACAGCACCGGGATTGCATGTTGTGCTATCTATCTATATGTAAGCATTCAAGTCAGTGCTAGTGCTCCATATGTTACTTAATTTAGTTCTTACATAAACTCGATCCCTGCTCTACACTTCCAACAGAAACCAATACTAGTTTTTAACGGTATAAATACATATGTCTAGAAATTGTTCTCTTCATTCTTAAACAAAATCCTACTTGTAGTTTGTCTTGTATCACTATAAAGGGAGAAACATATGAAATAGATGAGACAGAGAAAGAATTTTTTTAAAAAGCCACTCTATGGTTCAAGTCCTCAAACACGTCTTCAGAGGAAAGCACAAGCACATAAAGTAATAAAAGAAAAATCTGTGTAAAAATAACAAGCATTTTGCATTTTTGTGGCCTCGAGAAAAGTAATTTTAATTGGTGACTTACTGAATATGAGAATCAATAGATGCCATTCTTGGTCTGATTAAATGTCAAGGCCATAGACGTGTAGTTTCAAAGTGAATGAGCAATAATTCGGTGTGTATAATGAACCTTCCAGATGATTTATCTATGCAATACTTTTCCTGTCAATGAAACTTCACAATCCTGTGTCTTAAACTGTATCTTCTTTATTATTATATGTTTTGGTTTAATAAAATTTAATTTTTATATTTAACAATAACAGCAAACTTATGCAAACCTAACCTGATCGTGACTAGATCTCTGTCAGTAGGCAGAGAAGAAGAAGGAGCAGTCTTATTGCTCATACGGAAAAGAGTGGCTTGTGATGACTTCTGCTTTTCATATCATAAATGAGGTTTGAGAACCCCACATTCAAGTTTCTGTCCTCAAATCCACCATTTCCATGGCCAGAGGCATTGTAGGTTAGTGTGATTATCTTAGAAAGATAGATTTTATGTGACTCTGTACAAGTCTAAGCTCCAGAGGCACTCTAGGTCCATGTGGTTATCTCAGAAAAGGAAGCTCATCACCACACTATTCTATAATCTATGCCTAACCAGGCACAATTGAGCCCTTAGGAATTAATAGACTTTTCTAACTGGTACCAAAAGCATTTCTCAGCAGAAAGAACAAACAAACAAACACACAAACAAACAAAAACCCACAGTGCCCTGGACTATTCTGTTCAAGTTCCTTTCATATAAGAACTCAGGAAATAGTTTACAAGCATTTCTAGAAGTATTTCTGGTATTTTAAGAACTTATGTGCATAATATAGTAAGATAAACCTGGGAAAACAAGCAAAAAATATTTGCAAAGGTTACTAAGACATTCTGAATGATATTTCAGGAGAGTATTTGCATCTTTTTTATGATTTTCAAATTTGTTTGTTTGAATTAATCTGTGTTCACATAAAAAGCTGTAAAAAATAAATTTTTGGTCTATTACTTCGAAGTGTTCAGCTGCAAAGCAAATTCTGGTTTGGATTCAACAATGTTCATAAGCAATAGTTCATAAAAAGCGAGTCATTCACTTAGAAACTAGCACCAGTGGAAAGTATAACACAGACTAAAAAGCAAACTCAGATTAACAAACAACAAATACAAACTGTACTTGTTTAAACTGCTTAAATTAAAAAAAAAAAAAAAAAAAAAAAAAAAAAAAAGAAAAAGAGACTATAAAAAAGAACATGCAGTTACATTCTGTAATCCCAAACTGGTAAGTGAAATCTAATACATATGACAGCACACTGCAGAAAACAGGGAACAAGGGTAACCCAAACAGATATGGAGCTTAGGCTAGAATTTGAGATCTTTCAGATTATGTGTGATAAAAGCTGTGTTCTTGTACCAGATCATGGGTCCCCAAAAAGCCATTAGACAGATAGCCTTAACTTGATGGGAAAAAAAAAAAAAAACACAAAACCAGCCCTCAAAGGATAAAGGATATATTTTTATGAGAAATGAGAGAATTCACAGAGAAGAGCAGAAGTAGAATTAAGTTAACATCAATTCAGTTTTATGTCCAGTTCAGTTCACTTTCAAAGATGGTAAGCAAGAGAATGACAATCAGCTGGATTCTAATGGATGTCCAAACTACAGAATACACTTTCTGTATCCTCCTTTCCTATGGCAAATCTCTGCAACTTTATTTTTAACTCTACTGACAATGTCTATTTTATGAAGAAATAGATGTGGTATAGCAGCAAGTGTCAGTGACCCCATTAATATTGTCACAGCAGACAGAAGTCACATCCAATGAACATTTTGAACACAAAAAAGGATATTCAATAACAAATGTATTACAGCAGCTGTTGCTTTAGAGGTATGTTGCCTAACAGAACCAAGTAATTACCTGCATTTGCCTGGTACCTCTTTGTAAATCCATCTAATCCTACAACATTCTTTTTACAACATGCAGAATGGAAGCCTAACACTTCTAAACATTAAAATATCAAACTAGTTCTGGAACTAAGGATTTTTTCCAGTGAAACAAATTCTGTTTCATGCTTCTTAGCTATTGTTTGGCTTGGTTTTGATTTGGTTTGTTTTTTGTTGTCTTTGTTTGTTTGTTTTGTAAGAGAAAGCAACTAAAAACATGGTAAAAATTCTTTGAGAGAGTTTTTTGTAACAAAAACATGATTGACTCAGTAGCAGTAAGATAGGAATGAGCCTGTTCCAAAACAATCTGCCTAAACTAATTGCCAAACTAATGAAGGCTAATCATTTAAAACCTTAATAACAGCTTGAATAAGACACTATTTCACAATTAAGCAAATGAAGCAGACATTTTTTTCACTAGAATGTGCAGATTTATCTTGCCATTAGATTTCAAAGGCCACATTTGTATGAAATCTAGTGTTTTATCTATACAGTAAAGCAAAATAAATCAAAATAAACCTTCCTATTCACCAAAATAGTGGGTTGTGAGGTTCTTTCACAGTCTGTACCAACTTCACAGGAGAGAAATGTTGCCTCATTCCCCTTAACAGTTCTAGAAATTGAGTCCCTATATAGGGAAGCAGTATTTGTGGGCATCAATAGAAGCCTTTCTGCTTTAGCAGAATGGAATTCTTACTTCTCTGACACAGTCACAAAGGGAGGTCCTATGGCAATCCCTAAACGAATTAAAACCCTGAAAATAGCTTGGCAGAGCAGAAAGAGAAACAAATGAAACTCATCAAGAGTCCTTCACCTTAACATTTCCTAGATTAGTTTGGCAAGTACATAATATTAAAATGAGATTATTCAGCCTAAAAAGAAACAACTACAAGTGCTTATGAGCTGAACGTAGTTAACAGTTAACATTTCCACCCAGAAACATTAAGTGAGAATTGCCTGTACCCAAAACATACTTGATACCATCTCATCATCCTGGATAGCCATAAGGAAAAAGATGCACAGTCCTGCTGCAGATGCATTCAAAAGATCAGTTAACTCTCAAAAACAAATAACAAAAAACAAAACAATAACATCAACAATAAAACCACATCAAAACAAAACAAAAAATAGCAAAAAAAAAACCAAACAAAAAACCCCAAACAAACAAAAAAAAACACCACCCACACACAAAAACCACCAACCACAGAAACAAAACCAAAATCAATCCATTTAATTCATTTGAAAGCTGGAATTCCCCTGACAAGAAAACAAGAAATAGGTTTGAACTAGTGCAAGATCACTACATGACAACTGTCAAAGGCATACCAAGCTTTAATTTATCTTCATCAATATGTAACTGCAGTCTTCCATTTTTATTTCTTTGAAGGTAATGCTAGCATTTTGTAACTAAATATCTATGTCTCCACCTGCAATAGATTCTCCATATTTCATTAAAACATTAAGCTAGTGAATATTGGTTTTCTGTGCCCGTATGGCTCTATAAACCACAAGGACATCAGAAGGGATTTAGACATCCTGACTGTAAAGAGAACTCATCTCAATAATTCTTCAGTATTTTGTTCCAAGACAGGCTTTTATTAACCAAGGTGGAACATAAAAATATTTCAAATGTTTTAAAAGTTGAAGAATTATTTGTAGAAAAAGAGCAACTAAACAGCAAGTTTATTTGGTAACTTATCAATTGTCATTCAATTCTAATGTTTAGCAGCAACATGGGAAATATAATTAAACTAAAATCCAATTTTCAAGTCAAACATTTTTATGGCCTTTAGGGTATTCTCTTTACTGCTTGTAATGCAAGTCTTGATCAGTCCTAAAAGCCTGTTCCTGAAGGACTGCCAAACAAAGCTATTTCACCTCATAACTGCTATAAGTTTCTAGTCATTACTTCTATAACTTTCAAATGCTACTTCATCTTCCCTGGATGTGGCTCACAGAAAAGAGCATTCTATCTCCTTCAGGGAAATGTTTTCAGGACTTTTCAAGTTCTCAGCTATTCAGATGTGTTGCTTTGTCTATTAATTACATTCTAGAATAATCTCAACCTTTAACCAACTGAAAGCACTGGATGGCACAGAAGATTCAGAAACTGGAATTTCAGGAATACATCCTGATTGTTCTCCCTAACCAGTAGTAGAAACTGAACCTGATTGGTCAGGGTTTAAAATTATAGGAGAGGAGTTAGAATACTCATGCTGTTCTACACTCCCTGTTCCAAATGATAAAATTTATATCTGGATTTACTTTCAAAATTTGCTTTTCCCACATACAATAGGATACCATACTTTCAAAATTTGCTTTTCCCACATACAATAGGATACCATAATAAGGATATTTTAAAGCCTGCTAACACAAACTTAAAAACTGATGTGGATTTTGAAGTTCAAATGCTTTCCATGCTTTGTTTTCTTTGTATTAAGAATGTTAAAGCAATTTAAGGTGACATTTCCATGCTCATTAACAGAGGACACAGAGTTATTTGCAAGGAAACAGGCAGGTGGTTTATAATTTCCATCATTATAATATTGAACAAGGTGACAACTATTGCCCGAAGGAAGGAAAATTATAAGAGAACTTAAACTATGTATTCAGTTCACATTTATAAGAAATGGCAGAAAAAGCCACACACCAAAGCTATTATTCTCCTTTACATGTTTGAATTGTGGTTAACGAAATTAATCTGCAATGCACTTTTATTGGTGATGGTTTGTGTATTGCCTCAGCTAACTTAATGAAGTGAATTGGCTATTTGCCTTCAAAAGCATCCACACTACTGACTACACACTGCTGCAAGAAAGTAGCCCTACTTAAATGTTTAGAGAAACATCTTGTCACCTGAATCTCCTTTGTGAGATGGTGGATCAAATGCTCTTGAGACGCTGTCTGCCTGGTTTTAACATATTAGCTGAGGGAGGACCAGTTAAGAGACAAATCAACCCTTCCAAATGTCAGAGATTTGCTAAGCGTCCTCTGCTTTAAACTCGTCCATGGTATATGTGTACTTTTCTTCTCTGAGCTAAAGCAACTGGTATAGTTTTAAATATTACAAACTACATGGACGATTTCAAAGAAACAGACAGCTTTGGTATCCAAGATTTTAAAACCTCAAGTGCAATTTCTGAGGAAATTATTGAAATATCCATATCCCTAAAATGAACAAAACCCCCCAGCATTCTACTTTTCTATTCTACACTATAGAACTTATGGTATGTATCCAGAAATTTTATTTTCTTCAAAGGCTTCACAAGCAGTCAGATAAGTGTTCTTCCATTATGTTTGCCTTTTTTGCTTTTCCCATGCATACTCCTAGCTATTTTCCATACATACCAGTATTCATTTTCCATTAGTTCTAGTTGGTGTCCATAGATACTCTAAATTAACTGGGGAGAACAGTTTATTAATTCAATGAAAACCAGCAGCAATATGAGGGGACAATTTATGACAATATTTTTAAGAACTGGAATAACATTTTTGCAAATAAATCTTCATATGGCCCTTCTTAGTTGACATTTTTTCTTAGAATTATAATGTACCTACATGGAGAGAAACAATTTCAGATTTTTCAATATATATAACTACTCCTCATCTACCTGTAAATGATATAACATACCACTGTACTTAATATTTGTACAAATAACTAACAACTATGTGTCCTCTGTTGTCAACAAATCTAGAACTGTTTTATGGAGGAAGCAATATTATTTTTCCTAGTTTCCTTTCAGAAAATTTATTATAATTTTCCATATACTGATTCAACCCTAATTTCATTTTATTGAACCTAAGTGACCAGAACCATATACAGTGTTTCATGAGAGTCCTTACCTGTAGCTGATAAAACTAATGGGTTTTAGCATATGCTAGGTTCATATTTGTTCTTTCACAGGCATTCTAGTGCAAGTGGTTCTCCTATGAGTAACCAAGTACACCATGGCTTTCTCCTTGCTTCTGATATTCCTCCTAATGTCTTCCAACTTTGAAGCAGAAATTACTACTAGACCTTGAAAGTATAATTCGTCATTTCATACTATTGAAATGTCACACTACTGAAACATCTGTCTGTCTTTTTCAAGTTTTTTTATTGCTGGAAAAAGAGAACCATGCCATTGTCTGAAAGCAGAAAGGCTGAAGTCAGACTTAAAAATGTTTTATAATAAAAAAGCAGGTTGTTTCAACTTAACATTAACATTATTGAAAAATTATGCTTAATCTATCTTCAGAAGGACAAACTGGAAGGACAATTTAAAGTGGTTCATCTATCCCACTTCAACACCACTGATGAATAAAACTGTTAATTCTGTCATTCCATAATCATCACTAATAGGATCTTTTCAGTATCTTAATTCAAGCTGATCTTTTGTTCAGTTTGAAAAGACATTTTCCCATAGCAAATTCACTGCACAAATACATCTGTGCATCTCTAACATTCTTACCGTAATTTGAGAGGTAGTGTTCCTATGTGTCTTTGCATATACAGCTAAGTAGATACGTCTATCCATACTCTTTGAATCATATGTAGGAATCACAACAAAATGCAAGAGAAATTATGCTTGTCAAGGAAAATCTAGCACAAGCTTTATGTACAGTGATCACAATCTGGTTGATTGACTTGAGCACCTGAACAGTAAATACCGGTCAAAATTCTCTGCGACATCAGAATGTTAATTTTAACACTGCTGTCAAATTTGGCATCCAAAATGTAGAAAGGTGATCTAAAAGGATGATAGATGCTGGAGAGCTAAGAAAAAAATACAAAATCAAGATGTGGCTATATCATGTAGGTTTCATAGTCAAAATAATCCTGTTCAGTGACATGCTGATGATCCAAATCTTATAACGTTAAGGGATTGTGTAAATTTTTTACTTCAGACAAAATACAAAAAGTATTTTAAAGGATTAGGAAACACTAGAAGGATGGTACACAGGGAAAAAATTGAGTGGGAAAGCTGGTTATGAATCCACACATGCTGGAGAGGTACAATGGTTTAAATAAATATGCAATTTTGAAAGGAAAAGAAAAACCCTTGAAAGTGGACTCAGATTCTGTTCCAGAAACTAAATTACTATTTAGCTGTAGTGCCACACACAGTAAAAGGGATACTGTACTTAACTATAAGTGTTGCTATTTATTTATCTTGTATTTATCCTCTTTCTTCTGGTCGTATTTTAAAAAGCAAATCAGAAAGAGAAAATAAGATCAGCATTTTAATGTATTCACTTCTGGGCAAATAAGAAATGAACCATGATAATCCTATAGTGTGGATTAGAGCTGACGAATGGGTCATAAAAGCACAAAAAATAAGAATTTCAGGTCTGAAAATAGCATTAATTTTGCAAATCATATTAAAAAAAAAAAAACTTATCATGTAATGTTCTTAAGGAGATGCTCAGCTGAGCAAAAACTGTAATTAAAACTAAATACAAATCAAAATACTTTCCACAATAAGAAATGACAGTATCTCTATGAGTTGGTAATTTATGAGTATGCATAAATCACTCTAACTGGTATAAAACACAACAGGAAACAGAAATTTTATTTCCTAATCTTTACAACAACATTCTGTTTCAGGCATTGTCAGTTTTGCATCCTGAAATTGTTTTTTCACCAATCCATTTCTCTACCCTGCCTCAAGAAAGATTAAAAAAACAATTATTCCTGTTGAACAATATATTGTGAACCTGATTCCCCAGGTGGCTCAGAATGAAAGTAATCACCCAATATATTCACAATTATAAAGCTAAAGCAATTCAGGCTAATTTGGTAGGAAAATTCATGACATAGAAAATATTATCTCATCCATAACTGGCACCTCAAAAAGAAATTATTTTTTATTTTAGTACAGAATTTCTGCCGACTATAATGACCAGCAAGATGTTTTTTCCCTTCATGGATCTCAAACTACATGCCATGTAGTACATCAAGCACTGGCTGGAATTGTAGCAGGATGTTCCTGATATGACTGCATTCATTAAGCCCTTTTATATCTTCAGATTATTAAAGTTGATAATCAATACAGTGCACGCTGGAAATGATTTTTTTTTTAATTATTGTAAGGGTATTTACCTTAATGTGACCATGTCCCAAACCAAATCATAAATATACAAAAACCAAAAGGTGAATTCACTAAACTTTAGGAGTCTGCCATTAAAGGCTGACAATATGAATTAATTTAGGTCCTTCAAACATGAATCTTTGTCACTGAAAAAATATAGAATAGAAATTGTAACTCCTAAAATTATATTGCTTATTATTGCGACAATTTCATTACAGTGATAAAAAAAAAGATAAATTAATATATTCCCATGAAAAATATTATGTGCTAAGTACAGCCACTCTCTGTCTTTATTACAGCTACTTGAACATACATATTTCTATGTTATAGGCATGTTTAATACTTAGTTTTTTAAGAGCCACAGAGAAAAAAAAATTACGAAAGGCAGATTTTGCCAATAGCTCTCCTGGATTTTGGCAAAGCTTTTTTTCTAGGCAAATGTACTATAGACCCCCCAGAACAAGTATGGTAGCTTTCTAGAAAATCAAGCCAAAACTGGTCTCACTCATCTTTAGTTCTGGCCATCTGCTTGAGGCATCTGGTAACTGGGAACATTCACCCACATCCAGAACGTGACTGCTCTCTTGCCAATTATGTGCCTAGGTGACTGCCAAATTGTGCTTCTCCACTACTAACATGACAACTGTCAAAAAGAAGTTGAACATGTACGAATAAATCTAAATTAAACTAACATATTGCTTTCCCAAGTTACAGCAATAATTTTTTGGAGATAATTGCTTGATAATGGCAATGATAAATAAGTCACGTAACAAAACCTTTCTGAGGCTAAGAACTACGACAAGGATACTGAAGATCTAAGTACTTTGAAAAGTTATTTTTAACATTTAATCCTTGCTATTTTTTATGAGAACTAGGAAAAAAAATGCACAGTTATTATTTAAGAAAAAATGAAAACATGTAATATTAACAATATCTGATTTAAGAAGAAATAAAATAAGAAATCTGTCCCAATTCTTTTCGAAGTTTCTTTTAGAATTAATTCAAGTATATAAACTTTTTATATGTAGTGTAACTGCCACACATTAAAGATATTGCAAGAGGATTTGGAATGCCATATTAGAAAACACAACATAAATGGCAGATAAGAACACAAATGGTAAAGAAATTAGCAACTTCCATTGAAATTCAGCCTCTTGTCATGTAAACATAATTTTCTAACATCTCTGCTTACTCAAAAAGGAATATTTTGTGCACTTCATATTAGAAGAAGAAGAGAAAAAGAGAGGTAAATGCAATTACTGAAATTGTTAATTCCTTTACCAAGTATCATCAAACAATCTTTTTGTCTTCTTTTGGTATGGCATTTGTGAAAAGGTCAGATGTATCCAATAGGTAGGGAGTGTGCAACTGAAAGTTAAAAGCACATGAGGTAGAGATCTACAGACAGAAAATCTAAAATCAAAGCCCAGAAAAGTAAAGATCATGATAGTAAACTACTAGGCTACAACTAGAGGAAAAGAATCAACCCAAGAATATTTGGAGATTGTCATAGCGACTTCTTTTTTTTTTATAGTCCTGTGTGAATCTTCTTTCTTTAATTTTAAGGCCTATGGAGTAATAGAGCTCACAGTTTTGTTTTGCAGCAAGCTAGCACACAACATGCTGTGGCCCTTGTCCACAACTATGTCTCCAACACACAATGCTGCTGCTGCCAACAAATTAATAATAGTAAAAAAATTATATACTGTTTTTATCAAGCACTGTGATTATGACTGACAAACACCTTACTTCACATGCAATTGGTTCCATATTTATCTGCCATTCCATGGTCAGTCATGGTAATCCAGCTCAAAACAGGTTAGGAAACAAGCGCTGTATTCCTTCTTTTACAAAGCCTATATAATTTCCAGACACTGTATTGGACCAGCTAGTAGAGTTTACTTCAAGAAATATTTCATTTCAGGACTAGTTCTGCTATGAAAATCTGTTATACTATATTCTTGTGCTTTAACCTAAACTGGAACTTCCGCCTCAGTCAGAAACTTCCTGTACCTATTCAATAAAAACATCCCAGTTACATTTTTATAGAGAAAAAACCCAGATTTTTCTGTCAGTGCTTGAAATATGTCAAATAAATAAGTTGTTGCATCTTTTTATCCATCATGCTGTTAAAAAAGATTCCCAAGAAACCTTTTTTTTTTTTGCATCATACAACAAACAAGGAAAATTGCTTTATAAAATTGTCAGAAAGATAATAAATATTCAAACTCAAGTCTGTATATTTCCATAACTTACACTTAAAAAATAAAATAAAGAAAATAACCCCTAAGTGCTGTAGCTGCAATCAGGCAAGGTATGAAATGTCTCATGCCCGATTTTTGGTTTAGTGACATTTCCAGATTTCTGTCCACAGAACTACTCAAAGTGGTTATAATGACAAGAATTGAGAAGTAGCTCTTTCAGTTGATGTGTTTGAAAGGTAGCTTTGTATGAACAGCTGTGTTTTCAAAATGCTTGCCACCTCTAAATTGGTCCTTGTGAAGTGAACTGTTTGCCTTATTGCCAGCAGGGCACATTGCAGCGTAGCTGCTGCATTTTTAGTTTTTATCACTGTCTCTCTAACTGCTGAAGTGGAAAAGAAAGATTGCCAAAACCTGACGTGTTTCTTTTCCTTTCTGCCCACTCTGACTTGGTTCTTAGCTGTCTGTTGCTCCAGTGATGAGAAATGTTGCTCAGTTTATTCATTCACTGAATGTCTTTTCCAGCTCAAATACTGGTGATACCCTCTTGTAAACCAAGGCTCCAGTTGTCAATAGCACTAAATGAAACAAACCTAATTAAGACACCAATTATTGTCTACACAAGAGATAATTAGGCTGCAAAAAGTCACACATGTCAGGCTGCATTTTTCTACAAGAAGAAATAATACCTTAAAAGCAAGAGGCACACCATATTTAGTAAGTATGGATTGCAACAGGGATGGACTTTCAGAAGAAATGTAATACTCTGTCCACAAAGACCTAGTACAGGAAAATAATAATAAAAATACTGAATATCATTACTAACAAGCAATACTAACTTTTTAGATGCAGATTCTATAAAGACTTTTTTAATTGCAGATATTAGGAAGCAAACCATACCATTTTATCTGGATGAGGAAATACACACACAATCAGAATACACACAAATATTTATAAATGCAGCTGGGTAAAGAATTACATCAAAGACTCCAAAACCATGATGCACAGCTCATGCTGCTGCTTGTGTGAAAATGCTTATCCCACAGCTCAGCTTACTGGTGATAATTTGCTGCTGAGCCTCATCTCTACAAGCTTTTCTATTGCGAACCACAGTAGGAATGTGTTTTAAAAATCACTTGCATCACACCAATAATCTTGAGAGGTTACCAAAAGACACTAACAAAAGAGATGAAATAAAAACAGTGGGTTTGCTTAACTGATAATGCTGACATAATTGCATTATTTGAAATAACTTTTTTACAAAGAACATATCTACTTTTGCACAGAAACCTCTATGTATGTAAATCTCAGATACTTTAAATACTACTCAAAGGAACTGGACAAAGAACATTCAGGATATCCTTGTCCATCCTCACTAGTACCTTTAAAACTGGACATTTGAAATGCAAAACTTTCACATAAATCTGCAAATGATACAAAGCACTTAGCTTTGAAGCACTGGAACCCATGAACAAAAATTCTGAAAAACACTCTTTATTTAGTGTTATCAGTACATATTTGCTATTATAATTACATTAATGAAGAAAGGGAATCAATGCATTCCCAAAGTTCTAAGTCTCACAAAGTTAAATCCTTGTTTTCCAATACAAACATTACTCTTGATGTCACTACATTCTTCAAGGAATTTGAACTTCAATTATAATTTATAATGATGAGTGCAAGATATCCATTTACATGAAGTTTATTTCATTACAGTAAACTGCAGACCACTTCTCTGTTCAAAATGGCTGGTACAAATCTCAAGGTTAGAAACTAATTACATACACACAGACACACACACACATATAATCAATACAACCAGTTGGCATAAGCAAAGTCATGCTGCATAACCTGATTCTGGGGTTTGATCTCTTCAAATGGGTCCAGAAAACTTAATATCAGCAATCTATGTTTTCTTATCTTCTTTGTCAACATTGTATATCAGAGTCACACAGTTTTTGCCACTCAAATGATTCTATACTATTTTTGCCGTGTATTTCATTACTTCATTTTTTTGTGCACTATGCCATATGATGTGTGTTACAGTCATATGATTTAGGTAGTCCCGCAAAGAACAGGGAGTTGGGCTCAATGATGCTTATGAGTCCCTTCCAATTTGAGATATTCTATTCTATGATTCCCTGATTTTATGATTCTATCTTATAAGCCACCACGGATGTCCACAGTACTCCAGAAACATTCTTTTATTCCACACTTTGAATGTGAGTTAATATCTTTCATGTGAAACAATACATACACCTGCCACTATTTAAATACAAAATCTATCTGATATGAAAAAATATATTTTGGAAGAATGACTCTACAGACTGGGAGAGAGTGTGAAAATTATTCTACAATCTGTTATTCAAGGCACTCAACCCCAGTGAATATTTTACACAAGGCAGAAGCACTTTAACTGGCGAAATAAGGAAGATTTATGCTCGAACACCATATGAGCTGGAGCTGGTAGCTTATTAGCTGGAGCATTCACCAGAAAGAGAAAAGACATTGGACTAAATCATAAAGAAGAATTTCAGCCTGGATCTCTCACCTCTTCTTTTTTGCTCTTTTGCAGAAAGCCCATTCTAATATATATTACATGAAAATGTCCACTGATGCCTTTGGTTTTGGGTTGAGAATCCCACAAAAGCTGAAGTATAAATTCAGGAGGAGTTTATAAACTCAAATCCAGGAGGATGTGGGTTCTATGTACATGAAAATGTAGCAGTTCACATGCTTTAAGAGGTACAGCCTCTCAGGTACCAGGGACACACAGGAAAAGACCATCTTGGTCCGCATCCTTTCTTTCACAGTGTCCAATACCAAATGTCCAGGGAGGAGCAAAAAACCAGGTCAGCTATCTAATTATGCTTCCCCAGAATACTTTCCCAGTACCTTTACTGAGCAGAAGTCCCTGAGTATCACAGTGGGATCAAATGCTGAGATTAGATACCTGCAGTAGCAGTCTGTTGAGCCTCAATTAATTTACTATTTAGGTAAGGTTTCCAATGATGACCTTTCAATTATTAGAAGCTTACATTTTGTATTTGCCACACTTATGTATACATTTCTAATGTATAGTTCAAATAAAATTCCAGAAGGCAATGGGACATTTACTTTACAAAGTGCATCAAAGTGCATCAAGAACACAAATTCACACCCCCCACCATGACCATCCTCTTCTCTCCCTAAACAGTAAATTACATCTGCATGTTTGGAAAAACTATTTCCACTGAGATCTTTAGTAATTGGACATTACTCTATATAGGTTTATCACCTTGTCTCCTGGTGGCAAAATTAAGAGCAAGTTCCAGGCATCAACTGTTCAATGCAAACCTTTGGTTTTTTTGCAAACCTCCAGTTCATCTCATTTCCCAGAACAAAAGGAACAGATTAACACTTTTACTATTTCAGTCATTATGCCTTTGCATTTCAGTATAAACTGGTCCATTTGCATAAAAACATAGTATTAATCCTCAAAACAGCAGAATGTTTTCCGTATGTTTATCTCACATATTGTCTGTTCACTTTATTAATACACTTACATGATAAAAATAAAATATGAAATGTCCTTAAATGTACATAACACAATCAGCAGCCTCAGAGACTTGCCAAGTGTACTTCAAATTGTCCCAGCGCTCATCTAAGTCAACCCGGTCCTACACCTTTCCTCTGATCTGATACGGAATTGCATGTGTGGTCAATATGCCAAATTAACCTAGGCCTGGAAAGGAAACCTAAAATACAACACTTGACACTTGACTTTTGTAATTCCATCTATCTGTACCAGAAACACTTCAAAAGTTATTTATCAATGTCAGTGAAGCATTGATCTTAAGAGTTTGCAAACAATTTCACTGTGAATTTTAACACTAGAGGCAAGTCGAGAAAGGGCAAAAATGTGTACCATATGACAGTTTTCTGAGACCAAGCCCAGTTAAAGTTAGCGTGAAGTCTATCTTTTGAAGTAAATAAAGCAGTCAATGTGTACAACTTCATATATGAAAACACAGAAGCTTTTTAATTGTATGGCTTGGAACACAATATGCACTCAAAGTAGGATTTTTTTTCTCCACAAAAAGCAAGTACATATGAAAAATCTGAAGAGGACACATTTGACACGTCAAGATGCTAAGGTTTCAGTCTTTATGATAACTTCATACGTGAAGACAATCTGCAACTTCATAAAAAATTACAGATTCTTGCAAAGCTACAGACCAAATAAGAAATCGCTAGTGTGGATTTTTTTTCCTTATCACCTTAAAGACACTTTTCTGTTATTATTATTATTCCTTACAATCGAAGTCCTTGAAGCCAAAATAAGCAAGACAGCAATTAGCCTCAATTTGCCAAGATGACAAGCTATTTACTATGAGGTACATATTTCTTTCTAATGATTGCTTTAAAAAAAAAAAACCCAAAAAACAGTTTTCTTCCTACACAGCAGCTACAAAAAGAAATAGAAAATGATGATAAAACCTGTGAATTATCAATTTTGTCTATTTCTGTATAAATATCTCACAGGCTTGCCTAAGAATGTCATCATTAGGAGATTTTATTAATCCAACCATTCTATTTTCCTTTGATTACACATAAATTATGTTCTTTATATTTATAAATTTGATGCTCAGAAGGTAAATATTCATGCTCAGTAGGTTTTTGCTCAGTGTTCACATTTTCAAAGCCAACAGAACTCAGTCTGCTTCTAGAGATAACTGAAAGAAAAAATAAAATGTTTTACAGGAGCATAAAATATGTACAAAAACCTCACTGATATATTTTGCTTTATACTTTGTGGATCTTCATCTTTCTGTAGAGCAATCCTCCACTGGATGTATGACAAGCTACAAGTCTAAAGATATATTACTATATTAACTTCATTTATGCTATTTGGATACCGTGACAATACTCTAGGCACTACAGTCATTTTCTTTCTTACTTGCAATAATTAACATTAGAGAGCAAAAGATGGCTAAATTAATTTATAACTTTATAGTTTCTTGTACTAATTATTTCCACTTCTTATATTTTAGGTCATCCTGTCATTCCTGCAAACACTAATCAATCATGGGATTTGAAGTTAATACTACTAAATAAATGAATTGCTTAATCTCCTATGACCATCTATACATACTTCATCTTCACAAGGCTTATCAATTTTATGTCATCGAGGACAGAGTGACCTTCATTTCCACACGATGTCTCTTACTACTGGACAAATTGGTTACAAATTCATCACTTATCCTCAGGAAGAAAGTCCTTCACAATCATCATTTGACAAGTGCAAGTGTGTGTTTTATCAACTGACCAGGTCATACTGAATTCCAAAACTGTAATTGTGGAATACTAAAGGGTCTTTTACTTCTCCGAGCATTTGAGCTAAGATGAAGGACATGCAACTCAAAATTAATTTTCTACTTGGCCTAGTTATCACTGCACTAGTACAAGCTGTAGAAAAAAAAACAGACTGCCCAGAGTCATGTATATGTGAGATCAGACCATGGTTCACTCCCAGGTCTGTGTACATGGAGGCTCCAACAGTGGACTGCAATGATTTAGGCCTTTTTAATTTTCCAGCCAGACTGCCTGCCGACACACAAGTTCTACTTCTACAGACTAATAATATTGCAAAAATTGAACATTCAGTAGACTTCCCAGTGAATTTAACTGGTCTAGATTTATCTCAGAACAATTTATCCTCAGTGACCAGTATCAATCTTAGAAAGATACCACAGTTGCTTTCAGTTTACCTTGAAGAAAACAAACTTACTGAACTCCCTGAAGAATGTCTCTCTGGACTCCACAATTTACAAGAGCTTTATATTAATCATAATCTGCTTTCTGTGATTGCACCGGGAGCTTTCATAGGCCTCAATAATCTTCTCAGACTTCATCTCAATTCAAATGGTCTGCAAATGATCAACAGAAAGTGGTTTGAAGCTACTCCTAATCTTGAAATTCTCATGATTGGAGAAAACCCAATAATCAAAATCGAAGACATGAACTTTAAGCCTCTTATCAACTTGCGCAGCTTAGTTTTAGCTGGAATAAATCTCACTGAAATACCAGATAATGCTTTGGTTGGCCTTGACAATTTAGAAAGCATCTCCTTTTATGACAACAGATTTGTTAGAGTGCCCCACATTGCTCTCCAAAAGGCTACAAATCTTAAATTTCTGGATCTAAATAAGAATCCCATTAACAGAATACGACGAGGAGATTTTAGCAATATGCTGCACTTGAAAGAGTTAGGAATTAATAACATGCCTGAACTGATTTCTATAGATAGCCTTGCTGTTGATAATTTGCCAGATTTAAGAAAAATAGAAGCTACCAATAACCCCAGGTTATCATACATTCACCCAAATGCATTCTACAGACTTCCCAAGCTGGAATCGCTGATGCTCAACAGCAACGCGCTGAGCGCCCTGTACCGCAGCACAATAGAGTCCTTGCCTAGCCTCAAAGAAGTCAGTATCCACAGCAACCCCATCAGATGTGACTGCGTCATCCGCTGGATTAACATGAATAAAACAAACATTCGCTTCATGGAGCCGGAGTCCCTGTTTTGTGTCGACCCCCCTGAATTCCAAGGCCAGAATGTGAGACAGATACACTTTCGGGAAATGATGGAAATCTGTCTCCCCCTGATAGCTCCTGAAAGTTTTCCATCTACTCTGGATATAAAAACTGGCAGCCATATTTCCTTACACTGCAGAGCAACAGCAGAACCAGAACCTGAAATCTACTGGATAACACCATCAGGACACAGACTTTTGCCTAATACCGTTTCTAATAAATACTACATTCATTCCGAAGGAACATTAGACATCAGTGATGTAACGCAAAAAGAAAGTGGCTTATACACATGTATAGCAACGAATTTAGTTGGGGCAGACCTAAAGTCAGTCATGATTAAAGTGGATGGCTCTTTCCCTCAGGACAGTAATGAATCTTTGAATATTAAAATAAAAGATATAAAATCTAATTCTGTTTTGGTTTCATGGAAAGCAAGTTCCAAAATTCTGAAGTCCAGTGTTAGATGGACAGCCTTTGTGAAAGCTGAAAACTCTCAGGCTGCACAGAGCGCTCGAATACCATCTGATATAAAGGTATATAACCTAACACATCTAAATCCATCAACTGAATACAAAATTTGTATAGATATTCCCACTATCTATTCACAGAATAAGAAACAATGCGTCAACGTAACCACAAAAGGACTGGACTTGGCAGTGAAAGGCTATGAAAAGAACAACATAATAGGATTCCTTGCCTGCCTTGGTGCTCTTTTGGGAATCATCTCTGTGATATATCTTTACAGCTGCATCTCACGAGAGATGCACTATGATGTTGGACATAGCCATCTAAAGAATTACCTGAAGAAACAATCCTTTTCACTCAATGAGCTTTATCCTCCTCTGATCAGTCTTTGGGACATGGGCAAACAAAAAAGCACAGCAATGGAAGTAAAAGCAACAATAATAGGTGTGCCAACCAATGTGTCATAAATATGTCAGTACATCACTTAATTTCTGAAATAAGAAGCACATGACTGCATTTGTGCTGAATAAAAAGGTAATTAAAAAAAAGGATTTATTTTAGGAACCAGACTCCTGGACTTCGCTGCAGCTGACAAACGGGAATATGTACTGACTCAGTATAAGAGAAGAATTTTTCTGGCTTCTAAGGGTATTCTGCCAACCAAATACAATTGACTTCATTTTCCAGAACTTACACGGGACTCCTAAGTCTGGAATATAGTGGAAGTAGCCAAGAACATTTTCTGTATTTTTTTTTTAATTATTATATAAAAGTAGTGGAACTGAGCAATACCTCTTCCTGTGCTGTATTACACACACTAGCCACGAGATTTTGCAGTGAACAGATATACTAGGATTGACATTACATGGTGTAATGAAATGGACAAATTCTGTAGAGTAGACACAGTGAGTATGTGATTTTTTTTTTTATAAGGAAAATACATTTTTGATTAAAATCAAAATAGTTTTTGGCTTGTTTGTTTCTTAAAAAAAAAAAAAAAAACAACATTCTGGGAGCTCTTGTCTGACAATAAACAAACCCATTCTAACATCTGATAAAATATCTCCTTACACATTCTCCTGGTGAAATGCTGGTCTGAGTACATAGGATATTTTTGCTGGTTTTAGGCTGCATAACTCCAATAAGCCACAAAAATAAATATTTTTGTAAAGATAAATATATTTTTATAAATATAATCATAACCATCTTTCACACGTTGCTTGTCGTGGGAGGAAGAAGAGAGAAGGAGGGTGGGAAGGAGACATAAAACTGAGAGGGAAATAGATTTTTAGTTACTGATAACAGCAAGTTTTGAGCTGCTTTGGTATTTTCTCAGAAGCGTGAAAAATAAGTGAAATGTTTAGACTCAGATAATATAAATCCAATATTTTGTCTTCAGTCAAAAGGGTAATTCAGTTATCAGCAATGTCTAAACTTTAGGCTGGCCATACAAGGAACTCAGAGTTTGAACAGTTTAAAAGATTAAGGGTTTTTTTTCTGGACCTGTTCACTTCTGCTCAGCAACTGATTATAGTTTTCACAATGTAACAAGCAATAAATGACTGACAGAAATTTTAGTAGAAATGAAATGAAGCAAAACAACAAGAGAACAATGAATACCTGACTAATCATACTGAAGCTAAAGTTCTCACAGGAGCAGGATTTGGCCCATAAGTAGCAAATGTGCACAAGAAGCTGCCGATCAGAATGTTGATAACAAACTAAATCCAATTTTGTTAGGATGTAAAAAGGGACTGCTCCTAAGTGCAGCAGAGAAAAGGCATCTGACCCTTAAGATACCTGATGAAAATTCATGGTACCTCTTGACAACGAAAGCAACAGCAAAATTTTTATGTTATTTTGGCTCATATGTATGAAACCAAATAGGAAGAATGAAGAAAAAAAAATTATCATCACTGAATCTGGTGCTTAAGGAAGCAAATATTCATAGAATGCATAAGTAGCCTGAATTACAAAGTAAAAATAGGAGTAACAAATATTTCTTCTAAGTCTTTCGTTTTAAACTCTACAATTATATACATTTTATCTTTCTAGACTTGGTTGAACTAAACATTTCTGTGTAATCACTGACAGATTTTTTGTACGTAGAAAAAGAAGAGTTACTTCTTGTATTTAGAGTTACTTCTTGTATTTATACATTAGCTTTTCCACTTATTTATAGTTTGCTGCATACTTCCAAAATATTGGTCTATAAGCACTTGTAACATGTAAAAATATTTTCATTTTACCTAGTACTAATGAATAACTTGCTTTAATGTTAAAGATATCCTTTTTCTAGCTAAATCCCAGGATGTTAAAATTATGTAAAGGTAATTTTAAAGTTGTTAAAGGCAGAAAGAAGAACTTGATACTAATTTTAAACTACCAAAAAGTAGGATATTCATAGAATTGCTATGTTTCACTGAAGAAGGAAGTTTAAAAACCTGCTGAATTGCTATTGCATATAAAACATCCTGAAACTGAGCAGAGAAATGCTGTGATAGAAGGACAGATCTCGGCTCGATGGACAGCTCTTCCCAGGGAGCTGGTAGCTCAGGTGGGACCCACCACCAAGCAGATACGGCACTTGTCAGCAAGAACTGGCAGGTACATCTTGTATGTTAACCTTTGGAATCAAGCTACGCTTAGAACTTACAACTCTTAGAGCTTAGAAATGAGAACCTAGTTTTTTCAGGCAAAAACGCCTCTGCACAATGTTATGAAACAGCACACAAATGCAAGTCTAATGAGGAGCACTGATAAGAAGACTTTCCACCCTCACAGAATAAGTGCAGGATTTATTTACTTTATTTGAATATCTTATTTAAAGGGTTTTTGTTGACAGATAAAATGCAGTTTTATGCAGCAAAATCTGTAAAAAAAAGTATAGGAAGAACTTTCTAGTAGGGGTATAGCATACTTTTTAATAACCTCTTCATTTACAGGAAGGTTGTTTTTTCCACACAAGGCACAGAGCTAAAATTTTTCTGTCTTTTATTAATTGAGATGTTTACTCTCTTTAACAGAGGTAGGAACTGACAACAAGCTATATTTAATTTCCTCAGAAACAGAGAAAAGTGTTGTTAAACACCTGTGTTTCCATTTATTTAACAGATTTCTCTCAGGAATCCAATGCATTAAAAGCAGTACTTACTGATTATTCAAACCAGAAAACAGTAGCTCAGAAATAGATTAACTTTATCTTGGCATTTGACCTCAAACCTCATTCTGAAACATGCTACTAATGAAAGAGAGAAGGCAAACATGAGTGTTTGAAATGTCTGGCGAGGCAACATCCAAAACATAAGACTGAAAAAACAGACATTTTAATTTCAGTTCCCTTACTTCTTCCTATCAGTTACTAGACTGAAAAGTAGTGATCTGCTCATAAAAATACTAAGTATTTTCTTCTTGGTAAAACATTTACAAAAAACAATCCCAATATTCCATCAGCTAACACAGCCAAATATTATCTTCCATGTGTACATTTAAATTTCAGTTTTAGCTACAACGATGTGAAATCGTAACTCCAAATAGCAGCTAAAAAATCTTAGAGAACAGATCACAGAATAAACATTGATTTACACCCTAGAAAGAAATTTCTATTTCCAAAATTCACTAATAAAATTCATTCTGCTTGTGTAACCTTAAGTAGTGACCTCAAGATAACTTTAAAAAGAGATAGCGATTCTTCCCTCAGTCTTGTGCAGATCAGTAACAGAAGAGACACAATGATCAACAATAATCTTATAAAATATTCTTTTTTATCTGAAATCAGAAGAGACATTTCAGAAAAAGGTGCCTAAATAGTCTAGAAAATAAGTTCACATACTAGACAGTACCAGAAGAATTGAGGTCTGAGAGATAAAAAGTTGAAAAGCATAACTCTGTCAGACTTAAGGAACAATTGTTATTAGTGAACTGAATGGAGTAAAATCAGAGTAGGGATGTGGGACTGACAAGACACTTTATATAGCAGAAAGTGTACAGTAAGTATGAAAAGTTCAGTATGAAAATATTTTGAAGGATATAGTTAAATGAAACAGAGAAGATAGCCATTGAACACAAACCACTAGAGACAAACCAAGATTGACAATTCACCTAATGCTAAATATGAGAAAATTACCTGGAAACATATTAACAATTGCATGCAGTTTTTGTAGAGGTAAGAAACAAGATTAGTAGAAGCATATCCAGAGTAAAAAGTTACTGGTATTGCCTACTGAAGATCACGAGACTTCATCACAACATGAATTACAAAAAGACATCTTGAATAAAACTGTTGGAAAACAGGAAAAGTGATAGACAAAAGTAATCTTTTTAGAGCACCTTTGCGTCCCTCGAGCAACAGAAGAAAGATCTGGAATAAACTGCTAGGTAGGGTGAAAAAAAAAAAGCATCTTTGCATCTTTCTAAAATATCAGTTGATCTTCCATACCAATTGTTATGGTAGGTCAGTTGGTTGACATACCATATGCTTGAATAGCTTCTAGTTAGAAACAATGGGAACAAATCTGCTCAGGAAAAGGCTAAATAGATATAAATAGATAGTCAGGAAAAATATTAATCTACAATAGAAAAAGAGAAGAATTATCAAAACAGGAAAAATATTATCTAAACATTCTGTAAACATAAAATCAAGACACTGGGAACAAAAAAGTTCATGAAGCTTAAAAAAAAAAACAAAACTCATTTATATGGATAAATTCAATTTGAGTTACTACAGAAGCTTGGCAAGATCTGCATGATTAGAATGTTAAAATACATGACCATAACCCATCTAGTGAGAATGTGCTTTGACACTTGAGAACTGAGCTATTCATTTCAGGTTCAATAAAAATTCTGAAGTAGTTGAGTCTTCTTCAACGTTTGTATTATAGGACAGTGTGAAAATAATATAATGTATCATACTAAATTCTGTTCATGATTAGCTTCACTTCAGTATTCTTAGACAAAATGTACAAGCTTCATTTGTAAATAGCAGAAGCTTACAGAACTAGTAATGAAACTGACCATGGTGAAGTTGTTGTTCTGGTTACTTTAAGTAGCATTTCACTTCTACAGCAAGGGTTTTCAAAAAGACCTATAAGGTTAAGCAAATTTGACGGGTTTAAAAGGCTTGTTATTTTGAACACTCAAGAAAAAATTCTCCCTACTTGACTACAGATTTCTCAGAGGGATAAAAAGCTGCAGTTATATTGAAGTGCCTTCCCATTTTCAATTTTAACAAATGTAATAGACTGATCTTCAAAGAAGCCAACTGTGAAAGAAAGACTGCAAATCATCATAAATCTGGACTATTTTTTTCAAATAATGGACAAGTCACTTTATGATCAATTATGATCAATTGTCTGAGCTACTAAGCACAAACAAAACAAAAACTATGGCTGTGTAATTTCTAGGAATTACAATTACAAAAAATAATTTTTACATTTCATTAATGCCAAGAAAATGATACCAATATCTTTCTTTCATAAAAAGGAAAGTATATTCACCTACAAAAAGTTTATACACAAGATAGTTATACTATTTATTAATGTCTAACCATGTACATAACCTGTAAACTGTGATGACTAATGACATAAACAAAGCTATAGCAGGACACAACCAGTTTCATTTTGAAAGCTTTTGGGTGCATCCCTCCTGACTTTCAGTTGTTGCTCCAAAGGACATGTTCTCCTATTTCCCATAGCTCTTGTTAACCCTGTATGTGTATCTCTGGTATCCCAGGGCATCAAAAAAAGAACTCTAAATGCTTATGTTTAGGAATTTAACTATGAAAGAACAACCACATACAAAATGAAATTTCACTATATTCCACAGAAAATTAGGTATTTGTTGGGAATGGATTTTTATCTAAAATGTTATTTTACAGTTAACAAAGCTTATTCCTATTTAGAAAACAAGGGGTAGGGGGAGAGGGCAAAAATTTCAGTGTCCTCAGAACATTAAAACGGCTTTATATGATTTCTTTAGACATTTCGTGAGAAAAAATTCCTTTTTCATTTGCTAAATTAGTGTGACAGAACTAATAGAAGTATTTACACAACAGGACTTAATAACCAAAATGAAATAAAATGCTGATATGAAATGCTGACATTCTTGTAGAACATTTGATATTCATTGAACCAACAATCTCAGATTTTAAAAAGTTCCACTGAAATACACTTAGTTCTAAAGCTCATCCCACAAAGACATTCAAGACTATAAACTAACAGGCTTCAAAGCTACTGAATCTTTTATTAAGTAGTTCCTCCCTTCATATGAAGCTGAAAACTACAAATGAAATTCCTCTGGCAGCTAAAAAATGCCTTTTACAAATCTCTCTCTCCTGGTGGTTGTTTTGGCTGACTGTTTTTTTGTCTCTCAGCTTCATTTTTAGACTTTTTTTTTTTTTTTCCAAAATTCTTTTCTTTGCCTTGATGCAAATGCTCTGTTTTTCTCCCTTCCATGATCCCAGTGGGTCCTTTGCTTATTTCCTGCTACTACTGTTGCCAGACTGTCACATCATTTCCAACACTGCCAGTTAAGGACAGATGTTATCTGACTTAACACAAAAAATACTGAGCAAACATCATATTTGGAGGTGAAATATTTGATTAGCAAAATATAAATATTAAAGAAAGACCTGGAATTCTTGAGGAAAACCCTGCTGTAAAGCTAATCAATTAATGAGATGAAGTATCTTTCAAGGAAACAAATCATAAGAATGTAATGACATTCAGATAAAAACAATAACAATAATACGGGAATAAGATAAACCTGAAAGGGCAGGCAATTTGGGCAGATGGCCTATTCCTGATCCTAAAATAGCTGATGTTCTTTTTAACATTACAGTTTTGAAGACTGGTAAACAACTCCATCTGCCCTACCCTTACGTAGCTATTGTTTGTTATCCATGTTGATGACAATTTCATGCTGTGCTCCAAATAGCTATAATGCTTTTGGGAATCACAAAGCTACTTACTGTATGTATTAAGGTGTGGAGAGCAATTTAGAATAAATGGCCAGAAGAACAAGATATTAAAAATCATAATCATAGCTTCTTGATCCAAGACAATTTACATTCATATTTCTAGAAAATATATCCCCCTAATACAGAAATTTGGGATTACACTCACAAGCTGAATACATTGATTCTCTCCCACCCATTCAAAGTATACAGTTACATAACAACTCAAGCACAGAACAGTAGAGAAAGGAAACTAAGGAATGTATATGGAGAAATACTTCCATACTGAAATAACTTCTTAGAAGAATCTAACAGCCGTGGTAAATAATAATATTCTTCCTTCCAAAATTATCCATTAAAGAGACTACTAAAATCCTACTAAAATCTACAGACTATTGAGTTCTAAGCGCTACTCTGAATACAGGACTGTTCTCACCTAGTGTACTGGCTTGAGCTCAAGTGAAAACAGAAGCAGGACAGTTGAGCATACAGGAGGTAGTCTGCCATAGCTCAATGCTAAATTAAGGATCAAGGAAGGCTATAGCTCCTGTCCTAGATATTGCTTTCTGCTTCAAGATGTCCACACGAGACAAACCTACTCTCCAAGCCATTATCAGGAAATATACAGGTTGATTCCTTTTGATGGTCCAAACCAACTTTACTCTTTATCTCCATATGTCATGCAGATTTACACTCTTTCCCAGGACCAGTGTAAGGATAGGATCCCTCCATGATATTTGGCATAACATATCACGCTGGGACTGCCTGTCAGTACTTGCACAGTGTGAATTCGATCAGACAATATTCTTGCTAGCCAGATAGACAGCTCTCAGGTTCACACAGATAAGGAAGCAAACATGAAGAGTCTCATGTTTATAACAAGTTATTCAGTTCAGACTATTTGCTGCAGATGAAAAAGCAAATAAGAATTGGACTCCTACAGAAGCATCTACTTATTTCACTCTCCAGCACCTAAAACGACCTGAGAGCTGATGCCAGTACCAGAGCCAGCAGGACAATAAGAGTTTCTTCTATCAACAGAAAACAGAAGACAAGAAATCAAGATGCAAAAATTGAACCTATTTATGTTCTCTTTTTTTAAGGATTAAACTCACTAAAAATGGTTTCTAGTGGCATCCCAACAGTGAAAGAATTACCTTTTTAAGCCTAGCAATTACAGCATATGGGTCACTAGACCTTGAAGGACAGATAAATAAATGGGAAGATTATCTCTGCAAGATTAAAAAAAAAAAAAAAGGAGTGAGACATGCCTGAACTGAGGTGTGCAACAGCATGGACAACACAAAACTGAGTAGAAAATGAATACTGTTCTTCAAGCTAACTGAATAAATAGGAAATACAAAAACTAATCTGATAATTAACTGTGTTTCAGAACTGCAACAGAGAAGAAGGAACATGTTCCTTTTAAAAGTAGTATAAATATGGGCTTGGCATTGGTCAAAAAGAGACAAACATCAAAAAGAAATATCTAACACTAATTTTGAAAAAGCAGTGATGATGGTCTTCATTTATGCATGTTTCTTCTAGTCCAGACCTAGATTCTGTAAAGAAAGCATTTTAGCAATCAAGTACTACACTAGAGGTCAAAGGGTTTACAGTTTTGTCATTTAGCATGTGAGCGCAAGTCAGATTCCTTGAGATGGCTGTTGGGAATAACATTTGAGGGCAGAATCTTGTCAGAAATTCTTATTTATTTGTATGAAATTGTACTCAGTGCTGTTAACATTCATAATGTCTTTTTTTTCCCCCCTGTTTCTAGCATGACTTTCAGCTAAACTTAAAAACATGCAGCCAAATACTTGATAGTACCAAAGAAACTGGGTTACTGTCAGAAGAGTGGTAAAGACAGATAAAAGACAGTGCTTTGACATAACAGTGGAATGATTTTATACGACACAGAATATGATGTGATGAAAATAATCTATTCCTATATATTCTTACATTTAAATGAAAGATAAAAGGGCTACAGATAGAGTCAAAATTATCACTTTTAAATTAAGCACAAAGTGTTCAATAAGTATGCAAAATAAAAACCAACCATTTAAAGTTAGTCTCACTATAGCAAAGCAACTACCATCCTTAAACTACAGGTAATCAGCTATGCCTGTCTTTATATATCAGGTAATGACACTGTCTAGTTAGTTAGACTATGTAAATGGTAATACAATGATAGCTTCTGAGAAAAAATAAGTTATATAAATCCATTTATATTACTTTGGCTTGACACTAAAACGCATTCATATGCATTTTACCCATTCACTGCTGGTTTCATGCTTTACAAAAATTAAAGTGTTTACCAATCTTAAGTGTTAAAGTCTTATATAATTTATTTCATAAATCCTCTGCAGGTATTTATGAGAAGTACATGCCAACTTTTTGCAAACTAAGTACTATATTGAATATTCATGTGCCACACACAGTATTCCAAAATATGAAACAATGATTCTTCCTAAAATACCTGCTTACATAAGTTCACCTAAATTATACAACACATGCACACCACATTCGCAATTCCATTTCTTCTACAGCCATGTAAGAGGATTTCAGTACTCAAGGTAGGATGACTTCCAGACTCTTAGTTTGACAATCCAGAACAGCACTGTCCACTGCCACAATGGTTATAAATGTATATTTACATTATCATGTCCACATCGCCCTGTTGCCTTTCAGGATTTTAGAGTTCAATTCAGAATTACTTCCTTTTCTTCCTTCCAGGAACTTCAACCTCTCTCCCCCCTCACATTTCTTCCCCTCAGCATTAGTCTAGTGTTTGTTCTTACACAAAATCCCACCAGTGTGGGCATGCAGCCCTCCTTTTGAATGGCTTTCTACTTCATTAATACTTCATTTTTTTCCCAGTCTTCCATGAAATGTATTTCCAGAGTATCCTTCTCTATGCTATTTGTTATCATTTTATAGTTTTCAATTACATGAGAAAAATAAAAAAAGGAGAGAGATAAAAAGCTGAATTGTTCTGTGGATTTCAGTGAAAATTTCAAGTACAGCCAGAGAAAATTTGAGCCCTGAAATCTTTGCAGTCTGTTCCCCTACCTGCTTCAGTAGTCAACTCTTCTTAAACGATATTATGTTAACTAAAGCTCGCAGTCAATCCTTTGATCTTAGAAAAGCTGATTAAAATGGAAGATGTCTACTACAGATAATGTTTTTTCTAGCTTGTGTAATGTCTGGATTATTAGAATTAAAAAACAAACAAACAAACACAACCAAAAACCAGAAAGAGAATAATGCCATTATACATCCAGGCTTTCGAAAGTATATTACAACTTATACGCATATACCAATAAACACATTACACCAAAGCACATACACCAAACAGAAAAACCCTCTGCTGCCCTGAACATTAGTGAACTGAAAGTTGAGAATAAAAGAAACAAAAATATATTATCAAAGAGTCCTGGGTTTTTTCTCTACCACATCCAAGTAGATAAGTGCCCACCCGTACTTCCTCATCCAGCCAAAGCATTCAGGTGCATAACTTGCACTGAATGATATGAGATGCTGACCTGTTCAGGTATTGGACATTACAAAGCATGCCCCTGGATGATAAAAGCCTGGCTCCGTGAACCTACCTATCTGACCGACAGCCCTCAAAAATTTGCATATGTGTGGCTCTACTGAAGACAGTATAAAAGCAATGTACATCATTCATTTAACTGGAAAAATCACATATATTTTTAATTAAGACAAAATGAGAAAAGAACAATATTATTTATTTAAAATGCTTAGAATAGCATACTTTGTGGAGACCATCTGTTTCAGGATTAAATAATTCAATATCCATCAAGGAAATAATAGTCTAGAATTTTAAGTACCAGCAAAGGAATGTTCTGTATGTTCAGATATTATCTAACTACAAAAGTAGTATGCCATGCAATATATTCTAAATTACTTTAAGATACCATAAACAACATAGCTTTCCCTCAGATTTTTACTCCTGACCTAAAAAGTTTCCAAGAGCTTGCTCCTGCTACTCAGCTCTAACTATCAATTATCTTCCTACAGGATTTCTTAGACTTCAGCTTGTCTTCCTCCTACTTTTGTCTCCTTCATTTGAAAATTTCTTTTTGTTTCAATTATTTTACATGTGAAAATTTCCTGTCTTTATATGTCATGCAACATCGTTCTCCCACTATCAGCATCTCTTCTTTTGTTTAGCATTCTGGCACAGAACTCTACTTTTCCCTTCCCAAAATAAAAATTCCACCATACTGGATGTGTAAAAAATTACCTAAATTCTTCGTGTTAGAGTCCTTACATTAAATATGCCAAACTGTATGTATAATGAGATGACTTTCCAGTGAGCAGGGGTTTACTTTAATCAAGTGTGGAAACTATCTCATAAATATTCAGAAAATAAAGAGAATGTCTAAGGAAGGGAAAAAAAAATAAACCAAAAAAAGTGACTACAAACCTCATCATATGTTGCTAAGAAATTAAGTATAGATCATGTAAGTATCACAAATAAAAGTGAGAAAAAAAATCAGAAACTGTAGATACTCAATGGTAGATAAGTCAAAGGTAAGGAAAAAAAATGTAACATAGGATGATAGATATACAGTGTGTTTCAAAAAGATGGACCCAACATGTTAAAATTACACAAATATTGACCAATGGTTTATGAGTTATCAAGCTTTAGTAACCTTTTTTAAATGCTCTGCATTATTTCCACCTGCTGTTCAGACTGTAAAAGTTTCATTCATGGCCAGCTTGTGGTTGCAGAGATACAGTGATTTCAAATTAGGTCCATCTTTTTGAACCATATTTTAGAATAAATCAGAAAAGACAGGAGCTGGAAAAAATGTTATCCAAATAGGATGAACTTGCTAAAAGATCAAGTTTGCAACACCATCAGTCAATAAAAAGTTGAACGAACAAAGAGGTGCTACAAGCAATTTTGATGATGGTGAAGGAGAAAAGTAAAGGTATAGGAAAGACAGCTGAAAAGGGATGAGTTATGACACTAAGTCTAACAGCTCATCCTGGAAATACAAGAATTAAACGTATCAAGAGATGTGTCAGTAGTTGGAAACAAATTATGAACAAGAAGAAGTGACAAAGACTAAGAAAAATTAATGATATACAGATGAAGGAACAGAGGGAAAACAATAGAACTTGAAGATACCATGAGATCTACACATCCAGAAGGTTCAAGATTTAACAACAATGGGGAAGAAGGACACACAGCAGGAGTGTGTGCTTTGACTTGGCCAAAATACTTAGTACAGGAAAAAGCTGTAAGAAGCCTGACTTTTTGAGCATTCTGAAATTGACAAGAAAGAATCATACTTAGGAGAGAAATTATAATTTCCTTACTTTACCAGTTATAGTTCACCAAGTGTTGAGGAAAAACTTACAATACTAATTGTAAACCATGGAGTACAAAAATATTTATTAGAAAGCGAAAAGAAGCAAATGCTTAAGAAATAAAGAAGAGTGTACTTGGAAATTCTGTCTAAAATGAGGAAGGAAGATAAAACAGGTAGTGTCACTTGGGAGGTTTCATCCAGAAGACAACTGAAAGCTGATAAACCTCTGTTATTAAGCCAAATACTTCCATAAAGAAATCTCAGAGGGAAGGAGACACTACTGCCTCTAATTAAAGACACAACTCAAAGTCCAGGAGCTGCTTAACAATATCAATTATAATGCCACTAATAACCAATTCAGGTTTGTGATTTTTCTAAACATTACCAGAGCCACAGCAATTTTTTTGTTGCTTTGAAGAAGTCTCAGCATTATTTTAAGATAATTAATTCTAAAGGATTAACTCAAAAAATCCCTTTAAAGGCAATAACAACAGACACTGGAATGTATTCAGGTTTGTTCTAAATCATATCCAAAGCAAGTGTATTCCACTAAAAAATAAGTCGGTCATTGTCACACAGATTAAAAGCTTGAAGAAAAAGGGGAGTCAGGAGTAGAGGGGAGAACAAAGAAAACAAAAACAATAAAATTAAGAAGAAAGATGGGAGACAATAATTATTCCATTTAATATTAAGCTATATATGTTAATATATTTATGTTATATAAAAAATACTGATGCAGAAGAGACTGATAGAATACAGTAACATAATTTTTTTTAAAGGATTTTTTAAAGTCCATTTTAAATTCATTAGTAAACTAACTGAAAACTCAGTGGAAACTTGTAAGTAAGAGAGACTAAATAAGCCAACTAGGTGTCTGTATGTTAAAACCAAGCTGATCTGCTGAGTCTCTGAGGATATGTCTACACTCAAAGACACCTCTCAGATCTAATTTGGAGAGGTCTGAATTAGCAAGTCCATAAAGTGCTGTGAAGCACTTCCAGGTTTTACATAGCTGGGGTCCAAGTGCATTTGAACATTATTGGTCTGACAGAAAGGCACATTAGCTTAATATCACTCCCACTGGCCTTGATTATCTTGGAAAGACCCCACATTCCTATACCTAGATTGTACACACAAAGGTGCTAAAATACACGGTACTAGCCACGGTAGTTTGGACAACACTCCACACTCAAAGAGTAGTGGTTAATTATTTGTACTGTTTAAAGATCAGTCACAATTGGTGTTCCTCGGGCGTCTATTCTAGGATTTAACCTGTTTACTATCTTTATCAATCATCTGGAGGAGGAGACAAAATCCTTATCAATCTGACAACGCTAATTTGGACAATGCCGTCCATATATTTTATGTCATTTAGAGGGATCTAGAAAGGCTGAAAAATTAGGCCAACAGGCTGTCAGGAAGGTCAGCAAGGAGACATGCAATGTCCTGCACCCAGGACAGACTAACCCCTGAATGAGTACAAACCTGGGAGTGCCTCATTGGGGAGCAGCTCTGCTGAAAAAGACCTGGGAGTCCTAAGGCCAGATGGCTAACAGTATACTAGCCTGTATTAACATGAGAGTAGCCAATAGACTGAGGAAAACAATTATTCCCCTTTACTCAGTTGGACCACCTCTGTAATACTGCGTCTGATTTTTCATCCCTGCTTGTCCCCCATCCAAGACACTGATCCGTTGCAGTGAGCTTAGCAGGAGGCTCTGAAGCTGTGAGGGGCTGGAGCACTCACCTTGAGAAAAAAAGTCTGAGGCAGCTGGGCCTGCTTAGCCTGGAAAAAATAAGGATTTGGAAGAATAAGTAGCAGCCTTCCAGTATCTAAGAGGTGGCTACTAAGAAGACAGAGCCAGGCATGTTATTGAGGTCCATAGCAGGAAAATGAGCAATAACCATAAATTGAATTTTAGGGGAACAGGCTTTAATTAGATATCGGAAAAAATAATTAATTATAAGGAAAATAATATTGGGAACAAGTTCCACTGAAATGTCATAAAATTTCTATTCGTGGAGGTTTTCAAGACCCAACTGGACAAAACCATAAGGAAGATAATCTGATTAATAGTTGATACTGTTTTGAGCAAGAGGTAGAACTAGATGACTTATCTTCCAACATGAAAATTTCTGCTGAGGAACTATGTTCCCAGAGATTATACATGCAATGTAACCTACTCAGAGAAGCAGAAATATTTTAGCTGAAATAACTTCAACGTTTGATCAGGAATATCATCTTCTTCCTTTTCAAATGATTCAAAGAGCTGTTGTTGTAGAGACACTGTTGTTTGGTATGCTGTTAGGCCTCTTAATTTTCTAAATTTTAAAACTGTATTCATAATGCAGACAGCTCTTTCCATAATTTTTAAATATGTAGCGATGCTTTACTCCAAATACACTTAGTGTACTTTTTTGGACTAAATTCTAAATGGCATGATTTTGCATAAATGTAGAGCAACAGACTGTGAAACTGAAGAACGTTTCCTTCTTTTTTCCCAGTGCAGACATGAGTAACTAGCTATAACTAGTATCCATTTTTCTGGAATATAAAAAATTTAGAAAAAAATCATCAACATGAAAAAAATATTCAAACTACTTTCTTCCTTTCAAAAAACACATGAAACTGATGATCCAGAAAAATCTTTTTCTTGTACTGCTGTTTATTTCAAAATTTCATTTTTTTGGAGCATGGTTTTGTTCTATACCTTCAGTCCTTTCTTTCTAACATTTCACTCTGTCTTCAAGCTTGACATTTCAGTTTGAAAAAGAATAATTCTCTTATAAGTAATGTCCTGGAGTGTATGCCTAAACATGCAGTTTCACCTTTATGATGACAGTGCCACCAGTGTTAAGAATTTGGAAAAGCACAGGCTAATTTGGAATATCAAAATATTTCCAAAGGGGTCCATAGGAAAAGTTCAGCCCGTACAATACCTTGCTTAGAGCTTTGGATAGTTCTCTGGAAATGCTGTAATTAATAACACTAAAATGGACAAGTGGAAAGAGTAGGTGGAAAAAAAAAAAAAAAAGGATACAAACAAGAACAAAAAATGGCGACAGTATCCACCTATTCCTCCAGGGAAATTGCCAGAAATATACACGGAAAATGCAGCATAAATCAAGACATTCAGTCACAAAGGAAAAAGCCGATAATAAGTGGACCTTGTAAATGGAGATGAGATAATACCATGAGGTAGTGGGAATAAGGAACACAGGAGAAAATAATTTTTATGGTAAACTGAGCTACAGACATATTAAATTCTGATTACTAAGCAATCAATTAACAGTCAGGAGTACACATAGAAACAGAATTATATTTCTATTCAAATCACAAGCTTGCCCAGCTTGGTATCCTGTCTCTGACAACATTGAACAGAAGCTGCCTATTCAACAGCATGGGACTAGGGTGACATTCCATGACACTTTCCCATAATACACTACCACTTCCTCAAATTCCCAGACCTTGGGGACTTCCTCATCCAGGAGAACTTTCATGTACCTTCAAGTTTAACAGCTTTTCATGGACTCTTCTCTCATGGATTCATCTGAACAGTTTTTTAATTTTTTTAAGTGTTTAGCATTCAAAGCATCCTCCTCATATGCCAATGAGTTCTAACATTTTAACAACATGCTAAGGAGATTTGTGATTTTTTTTTTTTTTTTTCAGCCAGATTCAATTACAGAGGCTTTTATTTTTTAGTAAACATGGGGTGAGGTGGGGCTGGGGAGGAGGCAAGGAAAAAACACCAACATTTTTCCTTTTCACTATAAAGTTAACTTCCTCAAATATTTGCTAAAACTTATGTTAGGATTCTAATGTAGCCAACATCCTAATAGGGATAGATGGAGGAATGGTAATAAACTAATATGTGAAAACTAAGCACACTAAATCAACACTCATGAGACCATTACAGAATTATTAGACTGTTATCCCTGCTGTGAAACCAGCCAAGGTGACTCAAGAAAAGAAACTGTCTTCTCAAATACTTTGCAATAGAAAGTCGATTATTAACTAAAAAGGTGTTTAGATTTATTCTAGGACAGAATTCTGGCTGAAAACTTGGACACGAACTGGCAATGTGCCCTTGCAGCCCAGAAAATCAATCGTATTCTGGGCTGCATTGAAAGAAGTGTGGCCAGCAGGTCAAGGGAGGTGACTCTGCTCTGGTGAGACCCTACCTGCAGTACTGCGTCCAGTTCTGTGGTCTCCAGCACAAGAAAGACATGGACCTGCTCAAGTGGGTCTAGAGGAGGGTCATGAAAATGATCTGAGGGCTAGAACACCTTCCCTATGAAGAAAGGCTGAAAGAGTTGGGGTTGTTCAGCCTTGAGATGACAGGCTCCAGGGGGACCTTACTGCAGCCTTTCAACATATAAAAGGGGCTTATAAGAAAGATGGAGATCAGCTTTTTACCAGGGACTATAGTGATCGGACAATAGACAATGGTTTTAAACTAAATGAGGGTAGATTTAGACTAGATATAAGAATGAAATTTTATACAATGAGGGTGATGAGACACTGGAACAGGTTGTCCAGATGAGTGTTGGATTCTGCATCACTGGAGGTGTTCAAGGTCAGGTTGGATGGGGCTTTAGGCAACCTAATCTAGTGAAAGATGTCCCTGTTCATGGCAGGTGGGTTGGGTTAGGTGATCTTTAAAGGTCTCTTCTGACCCAAACTATTCTATGATTCTAAACAAGGAAGACATAAGGAAAAACGGGCCACTCACATGTAGGCCAGTGGCTGGTCAGTACATTTGTCTGGTCACCACAGTCTGTCCTATCTCATTAAGCTCTAGTCCTAACTATGTTTCATATATTTTTTCCAGTCCACATGTGTATGTGCATGATGTGCTAGAGAACATCAGACTGAACTGGAACCTCTGTTGGATGAGATTTCTCAGTGCCAATCTCTCCAGAGGGACTGCAGGTCTGGAGGGCCCATAGGTCTGGGCACCAGTAACTGTAAGAAACTGGGTCCTACAGCACAGTTCTGGGTGGAAGGACTGAATGTCTAAAACCCATGTGTTGTGGATGTGTTTGGATGTGAGCAACTGCAAACTCCAATCCCGATCAGCTGGATGGAAGGAACAAGATCAGGCTATTCATGCTGTTTACGTTGGTGCTGGTAAAAAAACCTGTTTTCTGTCTGCATTGATCAGCATGGCCAGCCCAGTGTGTGTACCACACGGTGTGTGCATGCCCCTATGTGGGATGTATGCTTGGCCTTGCCACCGGCTAGGTCCCTGGGACACAGAACCACAGCAGCCTCACAGTTATCGCACCAGGACATGAGGCCCTTCCCTGGGTCATGCAATGCACCAAAGTTGGCTCTAGCAGACTACAAAAAAAACCTCCCTGCATCCTAAAGTTCATAGGATCAAGTCCCTCTAACCCAGTTTCTAAGGTTATCCTATCAATAAAAGTATTTCTCATAAGCAATAATATCTGGGGTGATGACTGGTTTAATCTCACAGTCACCATGCATGTAAATAAGTGTGTTTCTCTAGTTTAAAAAACAGCATCTAGTTCTAAAATATTTCATTAGAAAACTTTCCCAAACTATTTTCACATTTTCTTTTCCTTTTACAGCACAAAATAAACGCTCACTGCAACATTACCACCACAGGCAATAAGAATTGATCCGGGCTAAGCTTATTGGTTCTGACGTATGCTGACAAACACTTTGACCAGTTTTCTCTAAGACCTCAAACGCACCAAACCACTGAAATCATTTGCTTTTTGTCCACAGGCAAAAGAACTGCCTGTTACTGAACAACCTTTGCTTCTGCCTTTGAGATCCTAAAAACTAACCATTCAAACTGACAGTACCAACCAGAGTCAAAATCTTATTGTGTCCTCAGGAATAGATTTAGGAGAGTCAGATCTTCATTAGTCATGCTACCTCTGGTAAGAAAACACTGAAGGAAAAGCAACTGCTTTCATTTTACCTGGTGATATTATCACGCTCTTTCATTTAAAACAATAATTAATAACATCAATGTGTCCTTCTCTCACAGAAGGTCAGTTTTAGTAACAGTTTGTTTGACTACTAGCTCTTACTTATGTCTTACGGCTGATGCCTGTGAGCTTCACATTCTCTCCTAAGCGCTTAACAAATTATAACCCAGTTAAAGGCAGCCTAAGCTCTACTTTTAGCCCTGTCCCTGATATTTTCTTAGCTTCCCTCAGAAACCCAATGAAAAATACTAGATGAAGGGACTTAAGTGGTATTTAGAGCATCTGTTTCTTGAAGTCTTGAGTCATATAGGTCTCCATTAATACTTGTTCCTCAAAGTAAAAAGTCGATCATGCTACAGCAGCAATAATTCCTTTCATTTGTCAAGTTACAAATGATGGAAGAAGTTGTAATATTAAAGTCCATTTTGGCTCAACATCTTTTACTTGCACAGTGTCCTCCATAGAATCTAATTTTTTACTCCATACTAAAGTATCAGATCTGTAAGTGACAAGGAAATCTCCATTCTCTTTACAGCCTCAGGTTCTTTCTGCTCCTTGCTACTCAGACCAGCAAACACACCTTATTTAATGTAATTTCACACTAATCATGCATTTAACTGCATCATTACCTTGATGCCTTTCCTTGATTTAAATTTCACATTCATGTCAACTGCAAACAAGCCACCATTTCTTCTTTTGAAACCAGCCCTGAGGAGAAGGACTTGGGAACACTGGTGGATGAAAACCTGGACATGAACCAGCAATGTGCTCTCGCAGCTCAGAAGGCATAATCAAAAAGAAGGTTGTATCAAAAGCAGTGTGGCCAAGAGGTTGAGGGAGGTGATTCTGCCCCTCTGCTCCGCTCTGGTGAGACCCAACCTGGAGTCCTGCCCCTGTGATATATGCTTTTGCAGAAAGGAATTTAAGCTGGGTTCCTGATGAAGCAGACTTACTGGCTGGAATGGCAGGAATTCCTAAACATACATATTCCTAGTATCTGTAACAAGTACCAACTAAATGCTCCACATTACTCTAGGAAACTCTTTCATAGTTCTTAGCAATTTATTTAAAAAACAGTAAAGCAAAATATTTAGTAATTTTTAATATTTTATTCTATTTACTCCACTTTTATAGAGATTTCACATTTCAATTTATTTGGAGATACTGGTTAAAAAAAATCCTCTTTTGCAGTTAAGATGGTCAAGTTTCACATTTAAAATATTTTCCTATTAAAACAGCCACTTTAATGTGAGCTTTATATATGAATTTTAATAGCATGTAGTGCAATGAATGCACAAGTTTCAACCCAGTCTACAATACTGTGAAATCAATTGTTCTCTGAATGACTGCTCATATCCATTCAGCATGAATTACTGCTTTATAAAGTACACAGATATTTTTCCCTTGTGCACAACAAAATACACTGTGTCTAGTTTGAAAACAAAAAAAGGAGAAAGATTCATATTTTCTACTGCTTATTCAACTTTTGTGTACTGGAAATCTCATTTTTCTAATTGTCTCAAGATGTTATAGTGAATAATTCTCCCAAATAATTTTTCTGAGCGAGTAGTTAGCTCATATACCCTTACTTTCTTCCTTTTATTAAAAAAAAAAAAAAAGTCAGTAATTTCACAGTAGAATGAGTCATTCATAATCTCTAGACTACTTATTACATATAAAAAATTTTAGATGCATACATTATTATTACTTATAATAACCAGCAACTACTATAAATGGCAGAAATTACAAGGTTGATTTCCACCTTAAAAACAAGAGAAACTACAAAAGTCAGCTTTTAGATTAATTCATATAAGGACATGTTTGCAATTTTCTAATCTTGCAATTATTGACTTTAAGACTAGATAGTAGAATACAATTTAGCACATGTATAATCTCAGACCCAGAGAGCTGTGGTGGTTGTATCATTTGCTCTATCAGCTTCTCTTCAGAGTAGGAATCAAGCACCACTATATTCAATATGAGATACTGAAGTGTTCAAAATATTCTAAGTTCACAACCGCACATGCAGTCTTAACAATGGAAAACCTTAGTAAATAAATTTATCACTCCTAAAAATCAGGAAATGCTCTATTTCATACACAAACTCTCCTGCTTTACTTTAGATAAAAACTGCTTATGAAATATATGCAACCTGGAAAAGCATTCTGGGCAATATGCAATTACTTATTCTATATGTATTGCTAGTTTCAACATTAACATTGAAGAAATAATAGCTCTTATATTTACAATCAATTAACTGACTCTTAACTGACAGTTAACACGGAACTCCTATTTTTTTTCCTCGATATCAATATCATAGCATGACATAAAATTTCTGTATAAGCAAGAGACAAAAAGCAGGAAAGAAAAATGTCCATGTTATAAACTAATTCAGTCTAATTGCATTAGAGAATGGAGTTTTTTCTAGATTAGAGTTTGAAAAGTTAGTAACACGGCTAACAACAATAATTATAAGATTAGCTGCCTTAATTACTAGTCTAAACTGGAATGCGCAAAAAAAGCGTTACTTTCTATAGCACCTAAAAGGATGCTATAAAAAATGAACTAGCTTTTGGCTATTATTTAACTGAAATTCAACTCCAGAGAGGTATGAATTCAGTGGTATCAGTTTAGCTAGCAATATTCAATCTAACAACACAGACATTAGTAGCAAGGTGATCGGACAAGAGGAAATGGCCCCAAGTTGTGCCAGGGGAGGTTTAGATTGGATATTAGGAAGAAATTCTTCACAGAAAGTGTTGTCAGGCATTAGAACAGGCTTCCCAGGGAAGTGGTGGAGTCACCATCCCTGGAGGTGTTTAAAAGGTGTTCACATGAAGTTCTTAGGGACATGGTTTAGTGCTAGAGTTAGGTTAGGTTATGGTTGGACTCGATGATCCTGAGGGTCTCTTCCAACCAAAATGATTCTATGACATTAAAAAATGAAATCCACAAATGAAGTAATTTATGAAATGTTTTCAGGCTTACAATTAAAATTGGCTTAAGCCAGAGGCAGATCTTATTTTGGAGAGAGTGATGTTCAAATCCAACAGAGTTTTATAAATCTTTCTCTGATGTTCTGATACAGTGACATGCAATGACTGCATTACACAACAGAGGTTTAGAACAGTATTGCAAAAATACTCTGTGTCTATTGTTATAAGACGACAGAAAAATATGATCATGTTTGCTCTTGGGCATGGTCCTCAATTCTTTCTCTGCATCGTTGGCATACATTTCATTTATATTCACAAAACAACTACTTTATTGCAGAATCGCCATATAGACAGAACTCTTGTCATGCAACCAGATTACTACTTTTTGTTTAACAAGGAAAATCAATAGGAATTTCCTGCTAGTCAGAGTTTATCTTTTATTTTAAATAACTTTGTTAAAGAAAATCATTCAAACACTTGCTAAGAACTTTATATTAATAAATTACACAGCATGTGCACTGAAAAACATCCCCATATTTACCACCTCGTATACATTTAATTTATTCTTGCTTTCCTCTGATGATTTGCACTTATGCCATATCAAACGTATTTTTATTAATTCTGCCTATGTATATATAAGTACAGAAGGACTCAGATGCAGCTTCAATTCAATGAGAGAGCTACACAGGCACATTTCTGCTAAAGGCCCCTTACTTTATAGCTGCAAGTATATCAGCACTTGATGCAATTTGTCCTAGAAAAGAAGGCAGGAAGAATAAGCAAATAAAGACAGTATTTTATATGTGAGTAATTCTCCTCAGTGTCAGTGATGTTCTGTGTTCCAGAAGTATACATACTGTGAAAAGACAAATTTAACCCCTGTGGTGTTTATAATTTTGTGGCTTTTAAATTTCTTAAAGCTATCCTTGCTGTTGTGTTTCCAAAAGCAGCAATGAGCAAAATTCAATTACTTTATTTGTACCAATCATTTTTTTTTTTTAATACTTCTCCAGAGAACATTTTGATTCATCTACTGACCAAAGGAAATAGTTGCAGCTTTTAAACCCTCTCTTCTCAAGAAAATCTCTCTATAGTAATCATTCTACCTGACTATATGGTTACAGTAAAAGTAATGAATTTACTTCGGAACTCTTAGGGTAACTCAGCTTACTACTTCTTCTGTTCTTCTGTTACTAGTGAATTTTACATTCTATTAGACTGCCTGCTCACCTCAGCTGCTCTTCTGGAGTTCCTCAGTTTTACATTGTATTATCCCATAACATAATTTGTTATTACATATGAAATTTGTCTCCTGTTCAATATCACGATTCTTAAACAGCTGAAACGTTAGAACAAGATATTCATTTACTAAATTTCCATACTAAAAAAGGACCCCTCAACCTTACACCTTCATTTATCTGATCTCTCCAGTCTCATCTTAGAATTACTACCACAGTATCTGAGTGCCATCTGTACAGAATCAACAGCAATAAGGCAATTTTAATAGAGTCTGACACATTTACTTGGGAACACTTGAGGTGTCACTTAGTTTTGAGAAAGTCTTACTATGGGGTTGAGTCTTATTTTTCTCAAATAATGTCAAAATTTAGATCTACTCTGTCTCTTCTGGATTATTAAAATGTGCATTATTCCATTTTTCTTAATTTTTACTAATCTCATGATCTTCAAAATTTCAAAAAGTTTTATTATTTGAAATGTGTGTATTCATACAATTAGTGCTGACCTGCAAGCTGCACCTACCCAAAGGACAAATCTTGTTTTGCAGCTCCAGCTACAAATATGGGTATTCAGAGAACCAGCTGTTGTTGTTGTTTTGTTTTGGGTTTTTTATGTTTGTTTTTTAACAAGTAAGTAAAGGGATTTTCAGTATCAAAACTTTTTGACAAAGCAACAAGGAATTATGACAGAAACTGTTCTACAACAGTAGGTAACATGAAATTAGTACTCTGATCATAAACCAAAGCCATTAGTATTGTTATATTCTGTCACTATTTTGCACAGAAATTTATAATACAAAATAAGTCGCGCTATGTCATATACAAGTGTCATGATTAGAGCAATAAATTTTAGAACTGTAAATGATGTATACATCTCTTATTTTATAGAACAGCTAAATGGAAAAAAGAATCTGATGAAGAAAATAAATCATGTGTGAAATTCTTGTGAGAAAACAATCTACTTTCTTCCATAATGGATGTTACTACCAGGCAGCGTAACCAACTACAGAAGCAAAAGGTGACCCCATGTTACAGCTGTCACATTTTGATTAAGCTAAAATATAAGAAAAATCCTTTCCAGGTGATGTTAAATCACAACTGTAGTAGAAACTTTCTAGCTTAATCTCCTATAAACTTTTCTTGAATTACCCATTTTTATTGTGAGCTTATATAAGGATAAATTAACCCAAATATTTAATCACTACAATGGATGTTATCCCAGAAGGAGAAAAGAAGAAAAAAAAAAAAAAAAAAAAATCATTTTGATTGGGAGGGGCCTGCAGAGATCATCCTGCTCAAATCATTGCTAACTTCATAGTTTGATGAAGCTGCTCACAGCCCTCCCTAGACAAACTCTGAAAACATTATGAATTAATTGTATCATATGTCTTCATTGAATCCTTTATTCTCACTTTTAAATTCTTCAGGCTACCTTGCATCGTCAGTCATAGGACTTTTCTGTAGCATACCAGTGCACCACTTGCTGTATATATATATATATATATATATATATATATATATATATATATATATATATATATATCTCGTTCTGAAGGAAACAATTGTATATATGCTAGTCTCACTTATGTATTCTTCTGTGAATGGGAAAAAGTCTCCTGTTTGAAAGCACCAGAAAATAAATAATTGAGCTTATATTTTTCCAACATGGATTGCTAGTTGCTAATTTTTATAGAAAGCAAAAAAGTAATTCTTCTTTGTGATGCTGAGAATATAAATATATTACAGAGCATGGTCTAGGTTTAAAAAAAAATAAAAAAACAAACAAACAAACAAAACCCAACAGCTGTGGATTTATTTATTTAGGTCACCAAGTGGTGAAAAATAAATAGCAACATGGCTATTTTATAACAAATTTAACAATGTCTCAGGGAAAGTTTTCTTTCCAAAAAGTCATTTTAGCTAAATATAATAGATTCAGGTCCAGTAGGTGGATTTTTGATACTGTGTTAGGTAACCCTTCTCAGCAGTAATTAAAACATGAAAACCAACATAATGCTTATGTGCTTCACTTGTGCTTCATGAGTGAAGACAAGCCAGTAGTAACATAGAAGGAAATGTCTGGGGAGGGCGGTGGTAGTGGTATAAAACAAGGTAAGTCATAACTTTCACAATTATAATGCCCAGGATCCAAAAGTGTTAGGAATAACTCTTAAGAGATAAGACCTTCTCAAGCATAGTCAGTTCTCAGTCATCCATGGGGAAAAAGAAAATACTCTGGATAATCTATAACCTAATCTGGGCAATCTGATGAGGTTCCCCAGTTATTTGTTCTGGCTTCCTCACAAGGACATCTAGGCACTGGAGAGGGCAATGAACACAACCTGCAGCAAGGACGCTGTAGGATACACAAGGGACAGCCATTTTGCCTTTTGAAATGAAAGCAGCCCATTTTCAGACCCAAGCAGTACTCTGAAGTAGTATGGACAAGTTTTTGCAGCACTGCATATAAGATAATATTGCCCTATAGTCCCAAGATGTTTGCACACGGAATGAGCTTGGTGATTATCTTACAACAGTACTAATAGATTTTCAGAGTGACACTGTTACTGACATAATCCAGTCTAACATCCTACAAATCACACAACTTCAGTCCCCAAACTCAACTTACTGAGCATATAGTTCAAACAGTTTAACTTTTTTAATTAAAAAAATAAAATATGGAGAATCTTCTGACGCAATTTTACAATCCAGAGTCAGAAGGCCGTGATAAAAAAGGGGTTGCATTTTTATTTTACCTGATTGATCCATATGTTATGTAGAAAACACTAACGCAAATGACGTCCACTCAATGTCTGCCACTATCTGTGACTTAAAACTCAGCAAAACCTCTCATTGAATAAATTTGAAAAAAACAGACAGAATATTTTTTGAAGAAAACAAATTGAGATGTGTATCTAGGAGGGACATTTAGAAAAAAGACTCACCAAAACTTAATTTAGATTTCAACTGTCTCAAAGTATTACCTTCCCATATATAAAGAATTGATATGTGTTTTGATTTATATCTAAGACATCACCTAAGACGCCACATAAAAAGTTGAAAGACACATTTCCTTTGCAGGGATGTTTTTTAATTTAGTAGGCAAGCTCATAGAAAACCTTTATTAGATAGCAGTTTCCTTGAAAGACTGACAAACAGAGCCAAGGACATCTATTATCAGCAGAAATTCCCTTGCTTATTTCTGCTAGGCTTTTTTTTTTTTTTTGTCTCATCACAACTCACTCATTTTACTTTCAAAGACTCTTTTCATCCAAGACAACTTCATTAAACAAAAACTTGGATGAAGGAGGGGGAAGGAAAAAATCACTTATACTTTAAGATAACAAAATAAACAGAAGTTTACCTCCTTAGTCAGAACTTTCATGTGTTATATATATATCTCTAGAAAGCAAGTGAAAGGAAAAGTAGGCAGGAGCTGAAAAAAAAAACCACAACAAAACAAAACAACACAGTTTCAGGATTCTGTTGGAGAAAATGCTTTCTTCTCTTCATTTTTCCTTTACCTGAACTGTTGGTCTTTCTCTTCAGCATTCTACCCTCATTTAGTTGTAAGTCTAAAGTCCCTATGGGTCTGTTAAGTAAGTTGCTAGGCAAACAGTCCAGTAGCAACTATAAAACAGGAGGTTTGGATGGCAGCCAGTTTTATAGGTCACTACACTGTAAACCTATCATAAGAGAAGAAACTAGTCTTGCTAACTGAACTATTAGGATTGTAAATCTTTCACTTCTCTAAAAAGATTGAGAGTCACTCATCATACACTAAGTTTTCATTAACGAGTATTTCTAAATCAGAGGCATCAATAAGTATAGCATTTTCCTGTATACTAGAAGAGTATAATTCTCTACTCATTGAATGTTTTAATACTATCGATCAAGTGTTTAGAAATAATACACTAGGTTGCTTGACAAACCTAGTGGTATTCTACGATGGAGTAACTACATCAGCAGAGAAAGGAAGGGCTATGGATCTCATCTATCTGGACTTCTGTAAAGCTTTTGACTCAGTCCCCCACAACATCCTTCTCTAAATTGGAGAGCTATGGATTTGATGGATGGGCTGTTTGGTGGATGAGGAACTGGTTGGATAGTTGCACCCAGAGACTAGTGGTTAATGGCTCAATGTCTGGATGGACACTGGTGACAAGTGGTGTCCCTCAGGGTTCCGTATCAGGACCAGTACTGTTTAATACCTTCATCAATGACATAGACAGTGGGATTGAGTGTACCCTCAGCAAGTTTGCAGATGGCATCAAGCTGAGTGGTGCAGGTGACACACCTGAGGGAAGGGATGCCATCGAGAGGGACCTGGACAAGCACAAGAAGTGAACTCATGTGAACCTCATGAGGTTCAACAAGGCCAAGTGCAAGGTCCCGCACCTGGATTGAGGCAACCCCCGGTATCAATACAGGCTTTGGGATTACGGGATTGCTAGCAGCCTTGTGGAGAAGGACTTGAGGGTACTGGTGGATGAAAGACTGGACCTGAGCTGGCAATGTGCACTTGCAGCTCAGAAGGACAATCATATCCTAAGCTCCACCAAAAGGAGCGTGGCCAGCAGGTCAGGGAGAGGTGATTCTGGCCCTCTTCTCTGCTTTGGTAAGACCCTGCCTGCAGTACTGCGTCCAGCTCTGGAGGCCTCAGTACAGGAAAGACCCATTGGAGAGGGTCCAGAGGAAGCCACCAAGATGATCAGAGAACTGGAACAACTCTTCTACGAGAAAAGACTGAAAGAGTTGGGGTTGTTCAGCCTGGAGAACAGAAGGCTCTGGGAAGACCTTATTGTGGCCTTTCGGTACTTAAAAGTGCCCTGTAAGAAAGACGGGGACAGACTTTCTAGCAGGGCCATTACAACAGGTCAAGTGGTAATGTTTTTCAGTTAAAGAATAGTAGATTCAGGCTAGACATGAGTACGAAATTTTTTACAATGAGGGTGGTAAAACACTGGCCCAGGTTGCCCAGAGAGGTGGTAGATGCCCCATCCCTGGAAACATTCAAGGCCAGGCTGGATGGGGCTCTGAGCAACCTGATCTAGTTGCAGACGTCCCTGCTCATTGCTGGGGGTTTGCACTAGGTGACCTTCAAAGGTCTCTTCCCACCCAAACTATTCTATGATTCTGCTCTACAGTCATAGCCCTGTTAAACACGTACAATTACCATGCAATGGACTTCCAGCTTACTAACTTGAAGAGTATATATAACACTACAAAGTACTTAACCCTAAGTAAGCAGTATATATTGTGTTTTCTTTCTTTTCATTATTTCAATTAATTAAAGCAAACCTATTCACACAAAATTAGCCAGCTACCACGTTATCCGATGCTATCTCTTAGATCGAAATATTGTTGCTTTGCTATAACGTATCATTATCTTGAAACTGAGCACACAAACTTTTCAGAGTGATCCTCATATCAATTCAACCACAGAACGTTATTGGAGAACAGCAAACTGCAGAGTCCTGCTGATGTGACCACACTGCACTACCATGTGGAAGAATTTCTGCTCCAGTTAGCAAGTCCAGAAGTCCCAGAAACAAGAAGATTTCAATATCATTGTTCTTAAGGACTGGAAATGCAGCAGTGAAAGAAAGCAGCACGCAAAACTGAAAAATCAAGGCAGATCGACACATGGCTTGGACCTGTATATCTTTAAGGTTTCTTTAGTTACTAGTTCGACACTGGAATACTTCCCAGCTGAAAAACAATGTGAAGCAGAGCAAAATAAAAACATTTTTTCTGTGAAGTTTATATATTTAGTGGAAAAAAATATGTGTTAAAATATGTATTATTGGAACTGTATCATCACCAAAGAAAAGTCATGCAGAAAGCAAAACATTCACGATATCAACTAGTTCTCCGGGTTTCTCTGTCTTTGTTCATTCTCAGTAACATTTTAACTTCCATGGTAGTAGAAATAGACCAATAATTGCCAATCTTTATATATTCAGGTACAACAAAAAAAAACCAGTTTGCATCTAAGAAATGGAAATGCATAAGCTAAATGATCACCATTGTCAAAGTTAGATAAATTTAAGCAATGACAGTAATACCAGGGATTTCTCATCACCATCAAGTGCAAGGAAAATAGCGGCAACATTTTTTCCCAATTAAGTCCTGGATAATCTTCCATACCCCCTAATTTGTTGGTCCTTGTATGAGTTTTTCAGATTTAACATGATATTCTGTATATATTTACTTCTCCAGAAGTGCAATAAAATTTCAAGCAAAGAAATTGATTTTTATAACGTTACTATAATCTTGAAAGAATGCTTAGAATTTGCCTACTTATCCTGTCAGTTCTTGAGGAAAAATATAATGAAAGCTATTTGCGTTATTTGAAATCTCTGATGCATATGTGTTTGGACTTGAACAGGCAAGATGGTAACTTACACTTCTAGATTTATAAACAACAACATCAGACTATTAGTGGTGCATATATTAGTTTTGTTTGTTTGTTTGTTTTTTAAACCAATGTCTGGGCCCTGAGGGGACCCAGAGGCCTTAATGCCCCTGTTTGCCTCCTCTGGGGCTTCCCCCCACCCTGCCCATTGCCCAGGAGCCCCATTTCAGCCTGAGACCATCAGTCCCTGCCCTAGCGATGCTGAGGGCAGGTGTCCCTAGCCCTCTCACATGGATGGACTTCAGATCCCCATTTCAGACTGTTTCCAGCCCTGTCCCTGGTCTTATCAGTGTTTGCTGCTGATGGGACTCCAGTGATGGCCTCTGGCCCTGGCTCATCACTTGCTGTGTGGGGTGCTGTCAATAGATCCCGACACCAGACCTGGCTCTGCTGCCATGCTTGCACCCCTCGGTGAGGGCACAGGGTCCCCTCTTGGCTCAAGCCCCTCACAGAACTGCCTCGCTCTTGCTGCTCCCTGACAGCAGACACAGAAACATGTCTGTGTTAATTCACGATTTTACATGAATGATGGCAGCTCTGCTCTCAAGCCTGGACATGGGGTAGATCTTCCCTAGTCACAGTGGAAGCTTAGAAAGTTCATATGCAAACAGGTGCCCTTCTTGAACTGAACCAGATGCCATTTTCTTGCTCATGCATTTAGGCACCAAAATACCTTCTCAAACCTGGCCATCAATTATTTGCTAATTCACGTTTTTAACTAATGAAATAATATTAAACACTCTATTTGGCTGAGTTTTCCTGATAACTTTTTTAAGTTCTCAGAGATGTTTCCTTGCTTCATTGATATTCTTGTCTCCACTGTTGCTGCATCAAGAAAAAAACATCATACACATGAATTCGTGAAGAGACATTAAAAGATGTAATGAGGCAGTCTGCTTTGTCAGAACTTGAATGGCTTGAGAAATCTGTGAAGTATGTCATTGAAAAATCACACTATATAACTAAGGAATTAACTCATTTCTGCAGATATACAGTCTACTTTTTTGGTACACACTTAATAAGCACAGACAAAACCCATATCATGAATTTTTGCAAGTGATTTTCTGCTGTCAGTGCATCACAGAGATGCGTAAAGTAGTTCTAAATGGGCTGCTGAGATAGCATCATCATGTTAGCTCACATACTGCATAATGTACTCAGACCATTAGTTGTAACATTTTTTTTTAAGACTGGCATATCTAAAGAATTTCAGTCACCTCAAAAAGGCAAATCCCATTTTGGAACACAACTGGACAGGAACGAATACGATTTGTAAAGAAATAATTGTATCTTCTCTAGACAAAAAGGCAAAACAATTAAAACGTACTTTAGTAAAGCATAATATATGAGAAACTTTGCATGCTGCAGCAGTAAATGGAGTACACTGCTACTCTCTAAGGTATGCGGCTTAAATAAATAGAATTTAGAGGAAAAACAGCTTTGTAACAACAGTCAAACACACCCACCTAGTCAATATCAGAAATAATGAATTTACCACGCATGTCATATTTCTAAAATGGTCCTTATGAAAGTTTAGAATTATTATACACTTTAAATCAAATCACAACCCAGTATTATTAAAAAAAAAAAAAATAGGTAATAGATGGAAAGACTGAAGACGCATTAAAACAAACAAAAAAAACTACTCAAAATGTTCAAATCAAACACAACAGTTTATACTACACAATTACATCAATGGACCTATAATTTTAAAAATTTCTGTAAAGAGGCTATAAAGAAATTTAATGGAAGTCTAAAGAAAAAAAATCTTAGCAAACATACTTTTTTTGGAAGTTAAGCACTACATTAACATTGTGCTTCGTGTTCTAAAGAATATAAGTCTCTCTTCCTTAACTCCATTTTTTATATTTCCTCTAGCAGTCACAATCAAAGCAAAATAACAAATTTGTTTACTCTGTCTGCCCACCACAAAGGTAAACTTCACTGCATACACACTATTCATTGCTGATTAAGCAGTTACATTTTATCTTGCTTCTCTTCATAGCAGGCCAAATTAAAATCTTCACCTTACAAATGTTGGCCATGTGGTAACATGAGGGGATGTTTTTACTTATAGATGCAGCTCTGAAAATCACTGAGATTAAGCTGAATTAAAAGTTGCAGATTTGTAGCCATGTTTTATAAGTTTCTAATCTCACTATAAATGAGATTAAATGAAAATTATGTTTGCTACGTGAAATGATAAAATTGGCATACCAGACAGAAGTTATTTTTAATCTCTGTTTGTTTTCATTTTGGGGCATATTTGGTGTTTTTATTTTTTAAAAGACAATTTTTATGTTTACCAATTTCCATGTTTAGTTAAATGAAAACATAGCAAACATATTTATCTGTAAAGCCTTGAGGTCATCCTGACTTTGCCAGCTGCAGGAGCAACTTAATCCAAGCAAAAACTGAAGTGCTTTTAAATGTAAAATGTGCTTGCTTTCACATGAGCAAGCAGCCCGCAGGTAAAAAATGTCTGCCATGAACTCGAAAGATAATGGTGAGATTTTAACTAAATTTGTTGATCAGAAATCCACTGAATATCATAACGGACCATATTATAATATGCAATGGGCACAGACGTGAGATGTGACAACAGAATGCCATTTTTTTTTTAATTAAAAAAATGTAACCACTTCCTCTCACAGCTGATGTTATGTTGGATAATTTACGTTTTGTAAAAATGCAGAAAAAGGAAGGGCAGGGGAAAAAACAACAGAATAACAATATCACATTGCCTAAAGAATGTTTTTAGCCTGAAGACAGTAAGATATTTTACAAGACTTAGCACCACCACAGTGAGCATTGCTGGCTTGGATTGAGCATTTCAGAAACGGAAATCTGTTACCACGTGGATTTTAGCCTACATAAAATTAGACTAAGTGGCACCATCAGTGAGCAGAAAGTGTAGGTAAAAACCTACAAAATTTCTAACTTAGTTGAGAATATTCAAAAGCATCTAAGTAGCAGAGAGAATATACAGTCATTAGATACTGACAAGCTTTCCTTGTTTTCTGTGCTTGAGACCTGAGCGTAGTATGATATTGCATTTCCAGTCCTGCCTCACTGAAAGACTTCAGTCCATAAAGATGTAAGTATAACCTTTATACATTAAAAGCCCCTTTAACCTGCCAGCATAGCAATTTTATTAGGCATTTACTACTCTAGTCTGAACTTAAGACCTCTTCATTAGTTAATTTATATATTTAATACCTATATGATTCATTGAATAAAACAGTAGCCTTTGATATTTATCATGCCATATTATATTTGTTCATTTATAATGGGACAGCCACCAGGAAATAGTAGATATGGTTCCAAATCAGCAATGTTCCAAGAATGAATTAATTTCATAAGTCCTGTTAAATGCAATTCTATAATTATTCCATCCATAGTTCTTTGCCTTCTGTTATTTAGCAGATGTTAAAAAATTCAAGAAACACTATTCACTGACTGAAAATTTAGTGACTAATAATAATCAGTGATTTCAAAATCCAAGAATTTATACAGTTCCTTTAAAATTATCATCTGAATAAAAATGAAAAAGAAAAATCCTAAGAATTAGTTCATAAGTACAACGCTAAAAATATTAAAGAATGTTATAAAATTAATTAATTGTTTGAAATATATGCCTTCATTTCTGTATACCAACCTTTCCCCTACTCATTTATTCCACCTAGTCAAACATAATGCTGGGAAACAGATCACTAAGGAATAACTCACTCAGGTAGAAACACACTACATGGATGAGTGTGTATTTCACTACATTAAGTTCAGGGTTAGTTACATACGACTGAAGTATGAATTCCACAAGATGGAATTTTTCTCACCAGTGATGAGAAGGAGGATAGCGCATAATTTTATTCAGGATCCTCTCTATGCACTTATACTATTCAAGGAGCATATTTAATTCTCACATGGTTGAGAAAGTCAGAGATGCACAGATGGAAACGAAGCAGCTAGACAGAAACAGTAAAATATCAAAGGTACAATGAGGTTAGATGACAGTCTTCTATGGGACAGCAATTCATCCTGAAGAATTTATATTAGAGAAACATCTAGTTCCCTGGTCAGGTAGCCCAAGTTCTATACACAGATCAATTTCCTCGTGGCTACCATTCCCTCCTAGCCAAGCCATCAGTAAACATCTCAGAAACATTTCATGCATTCTGCCAAAATAATTCAAAACTGGATCTCTCTTCCCAAACCTGTCCAATTCTTTACAGACTCCAGCCTCCCTCTTCCCAGTCCTAAAATGCCTCAGCCTCCAAATGCAGCCAATCCACACCAAATAGATTTGCATTTGTATTTCAAAAGCTGATTTCACACACGCCTTAGATCATATGAAAAATGAACTGTTTAACCTTCTAGTAGTAGGTACTGGCAGCACAGTAAGAAAGTTTATTCTGCTTGACATATGTGTACGTTGACATTACCAGAAATCAATTTTCAAGCAAGACTTCAAAAAACTGTTGTCACACAGGAATGCACAGGGAAAATTGTTATCGGTTGCATAGTGTACTCTTCTGTTCAGCCACTAAGCTTTTTTTCTGTGTTTACACTGAGTTGAAACCCAAGTGTTTTTCTAGGAAACTGGGTATTCAGAAATTACATATCAAGACAGATATGAGTTCAAATTATAAAGGTCAATTTAAAAAAAAAAAATCTATTAAACATACTAAGTATTTCTGAATTAGAGACTAAAAAAATGATTCTGATCTAAATCTAGGTACAGAAAAAGTAAAAGAGGAATATGCCTAGTAAGAGTTAAATTGGTCTGACTTAAGATACCAGAAAATTATCCATGTAGCCACAAACCTCATTGTCCTGGCACAATCAAAACTGTTTATGGTTTGGTGCTTTTGTGGGGTTGGTTGGTTGGTTTGTTCGTTTGTTTGTGGGTTTTTTGGGGTTGTTTGTTTTTTTTTTCTCCATAACTCATTCCAGATATACTCTGCCAATAAGGATCTACAGTTCCTACATTTTAAATAAACTTGCAATGAATCAGATATTAAAAATGTTCTCGTTTTTGCAATCCAATCCTTGCATGACAAGGAAAAAGGACTATGAAATTAAAGCTTCATAGCCACGAAAAATAAACTACAGTATTCTGTTTTCATTTTCCCATCTGAAATAAATATAAATATAAAAAAGTCAATAAATAATTAACAAAGAACACAACATAATATCACTTTGGCTTTAAAAACTATTTTATCTCTGATGTTTTAATTTTCTTAAAATTGAAGAACAACAAAAATATTTTAATATTGCCTTGTGAAATAGTAGGTACTGCATCAAGTTCTGCAATACACCTGCTGACAGAAATGAGGCTCCAGGGGTCACCAGTAAGGAGAAAATTTGCAGTATGTGCTATCTATAAAAGTGTAATCAAAGAGAATATTTTATACAGTTAGAAATATCTTCTTAACATTTTGCACTCAAGCAAAATAGTCTAAGCCTATATTTTTTAACCTTCTAATGATTCTTGACCACTGCAGGTAATTTTATGAAAATGTGTTAAAGCTACTGTATTGTCACTTTAGTAGAAGGAGGAAAGACCCCAAGCAGCGTATCAGTTAAGGGTAGCAAATTAAGCATATTTTTATTGGGTTATCTCTCCTTGTATTCTTTTATAGGGTACTATAATATTAAAATAAAATAGGAAACTGAAAGAGACCCTGAATGAAATTTTCTTATTATACGTCTCTACTACTGTCATTCGATATTCTGTCCCTGTGACTGAGAGAATTAGCAGATTTGAGTTTTTTGAATACTAACCCATATAATGATTAAAATAAAAGATATAAACTATTTTCACTCTTCTTCTGTACAGTGTTCTAACATGTTTCTCATTACTCTGTTTGACTAAAGACAAATACTTGAAAAAAAAACTTAAACCACCACCTGAAAAAAAAAAAAAGTGGAGATGCAGCATACTTAGTGAAGTTGTCTATTCCACTTCTGCATCAGTAAAGAGCTGTTCTCTTCTTAAGCCCTTTTTACCCTTTTAAATGAGGCCTTCTAGTCTAAAGTAACCTCAAGAACAAAAGACACAAGTGAAGATCCATAGAATCAACTACTTTCTCCAAATTGTTTCAGATCCTTTCATGACTTCTGTCCTGGCTCAGTAATCATGTTATTAATATTAAAATGTATCTCAGCTTCCAGTGAGAGAATCTTTGAAGCAACTTTTATAATAAACCAGCATATCTTTTGGAAATTGGTGTACTATCAGGTTCCCAAGAAAAGAAAACAGTTGTGAAGTAGCTTTGCCTGTTAAGAATAAATTTCAGATGAACTTTAGTAGTTCTTACATAGCAGATAGGAAGATAAAGATCAACAGTCCTTCCTGCCAAATATCAAGCTTGTTAGCTTTATAATTAATATTAAGTAAATTAGTAAAGTCAGATAGCAAAAGATGAGGAATCTAAGATTTATTTACTGTGTTTCAAATGTATACTTGGAATCGTATTTTCAACTTCTTCTCTAACCTGACTAAACTAACTGGAGATCAGACGACAAGACATCTATATGAATATCACTAATATTATTAATCTAAAGAAAGATGATACCTTAAAACATATTAAGTATAGATAAATTACTTAAACTAAATAATGAAACAAGAATCTAAGCTTTAATTCAAATAATTTCCAAAGGTATTCTGTATCCTTCAGGAAGCTAATTTAATGGTACCTCAGGATCATTCTTGCAATTTTTAAATGGTTGGAGAATACAGTATTCTATCAGTCAGTAGTAAGGCACAGCAGATTTTGATTTATGGTTTGTTATTACTGATTGTATGGACTGTAACAAATAGAAGACAAAATAATCACCTTCAGAAACACTTAACACTGCATAGATGTTAAATCTCTGTATGTTTGAGAGCTGCTAAAGAAAAAACACAGTCCAAAGCCTTAAAACTACCTAAAATCCTTTTTAAAAAGGACAATTGATGATTTCTTATCATCAAGTTCCCGTGTTGTTTTGGGGTGTTTTTAATTAAATCAGCACCCGTATAATTTCCAGCTGGTTTATATCTGCTGTTTGAAGATTTGCTACCTAAAGACTGATGAAGAAATTGCAGCCCTTTAAAGATCTAGATATAGTCATGGTGCCTGCCTTGTGATTTCAAGCAGATGCAAGTTAGAGCAAGTTCTCCCTCCCCCTGCACACGAGTAGGTCTGCTCTGCAAATACAGCTGTTTCAAGAAATGCAAAGTGGACGTTTGCAAAGCTCATAACAGTCACAATGTAATGAGGTTATGAAATAATTTTTTATTTTCCTTATGTATAGCTGGGCAAATTATTTCAGAGAATGCCATGATAGCCAGGATGAAACAACTTTTGAAAAACAGAGCTGGAAAAAGGTTATTATTTTCCTGTCTTCATCTCCAAAGTAATGGTCACTTCCATCCATTACGACATCTGCAAACTCTCATTATGGAAATTCAGGAAAAATGAACATATGAGTCAGTAAAAAAACTTGATAAGGTTAAGAAAACAGAAGGGAAAAAAACAACTATGGAAAAATTGCAAACTGATATAAAGATCTCATGCCAACTTAAGTATCTGGATGACTCAGTATTAGTTGAACATCATACTGCAATTTGCTCATCATTTATAGTTTTGGTTCCCTATATGACTAGTACAAAATGACAGACAATCATGCAGCAATAAACATGCACATACCTATTTACAATGCATACCATACCACCAATCTAGCTGTATGGTGTTTTTTTCCCACTTAGTGAAATTTATTTCTAAAACATTCATTTAATACTTGAACTGGGTGCTTTAACTCCTGTATTTTCACATATGTCTAACCAGAGTTATATTTAGCGATCATCGAAGAAGGTCATTACTCAGCCTGTCAGGCTACGAAAGGCAACAAAATGCGGCAGGAGGAGAGCAGATCTGAAGTATCACCCTCCCAAAGGAGGGCACGGTGCTGATGGTAACGAAACTCACTGGCAGTTTATGGGGCACAAGGTTGTGTGGTTGCTCTCACCTACTCCTTCCATAGCCACGGCGACGCTGAGCAGCCCATGAGTCGCCCGGTGGCCACAGGGACAGTGAAGCACCTCTTATGTCCCCTTCTAATCAATGTCCCTCCATCGTTCAAAGGCACAGGGTACAAACATCTGATATTTGCTAGGGCTGGGACCAGGCAAGCACAGCTGGGTTGCTGCTGGGGCCGTGCGTTCACTTAAAGGAGGCCATTGTGCCAACGGGTAGGGGAGGGAGGACAGAGAGCAGCAGCTGTTCTGCTTCAGCAGAATTTTACTATTCATTAGATGAAGGCAAAATAAAGCATTTTATCTTTGCTCTCGAGGGGGCAAAATTCAATTTTTCCAACACTGCTGAGTAGCGCTAAGATGTGGCACACCTAAACTAATGAAGTCAAGAAAATTGTTGCATTTTTAAAACACACATTATCTACACTTGGCTAATATCCTATGCAGTGATACTTTGTATCACTGCATAATTACAAACCTATAAAATCTCCATTAAATTCACACCAGTAAACATTTCTCTGAACTGAATGAAATAAAGCATTTTGATATATGCTATTCTCAGCATTTATCATAGGTAACAGAAATACATTCAGTTGACTAGATTACAAAAATAGTCATAATTCCACAAAAATCAAAGTAACAGGGCGTTTAATTGCCTCAGACTAATAAAGGAAAAATGATGGCAGGATCAATTAAAAATATATTAAACAAATGTATTTTAGGAGGCAGCACCCCACCTTCATTTTAGTGCATTTTTCCCTGGGTTTTATGAGCCTGCTAGTTCTACATGAGAAACTGTGGGATATAAAGAGAGAAACTACAGTCATTGCCTTACAGATTCCAACACAGGCTAGAAGGTAAAGCCAGCAAAAAATCCCTCATTAAATATATCATATACTTTTTGGAGAGGGTTAGAATTTTTCTTCAGAATTGTTTTCAAGTTTTTCTTGAGTCATAAAAATTTTGATTTTAAAAAAGTCTTCTCTAAATGAGAAGGACCAAAATGTCTGTTTCCGAAAGCAATGAATATTTAAAAGGTTCCTGGAAAGTCCTGATAAATGACGGGGATCATTTGCAAGTGTCACATCTTTCTCATTCTCTTCTGCATAAGAGACCTTGGAACCTGATCTTTTAATCTCTGTATGCCAAAAAAAGGCCTTGTGACAAGCATAATGATCTACCCAGACTGCCAACAGATGTAAATTAGTAAGAACAAAGAGGAGTGGAGGACTTAGGAAACCTGCCTGAGTGTTTTTATGATTGGAATGTAGAAAACCTTTGGTTTCGTACTTATCTTGAATAGATGCAGACAGATGTTCTAATTTCCCAGAGGATATCAAGTCCATGGACCCATCCTCATTGTATCACAGTCACAAGCTACAAAATTTCAAAATTCTGGCAGATTTTTCTCTGATATGCTCCCTCCATTATAATATTCAAGACACACAAGATGGAACACTGAGAGTTTGTGCACAGGGAATACCTGGAATCAGAATCTCCTCTCATACATCTTCTTGGTAACAATGCCAGATGGCAACTTCTGGCTTCCAAATTCTCACTTACAATATTTTTTTTTTTAAAAGCTAAATAATAGATTTAAAAATCAGAGCAAAAATCATATGTGAGACTACTATGTGTTAATGTATAAACAAACATAATTGTTTACAGAAACACACACACATTCAATCAATAAAGGACCTGTAACTTTATCCAATAACAACATATCTGCAAAATCATGATTAAGTAGCTCAGCACGAATACTGACTGCTCCATACTCAGCCTTCACAAGGAAATATTCACAATTTGATTAAGTTGTTTTTTTAAACACATGTAAGGAAAACAATCAATTCAGCAATCGGTATATTTCACAAGCAGGAAAAGAGGCCACATTTGAGAGAGACACAAGTATTCCTGAACTATTCATGCAGATAACATTAGAATGTAAAACAGAAAAACAAAAAAAGCATGAATGAGCCCCAAAAGTGCAGGGAATCAAACTCATCGATCTTGTTTAAGACCCTAGATTTATGCTAAAGGAAGTCAACTTTCCACCTTTCGTGAGAAGAAATAAGACCATCTCCAAGCACGTAGCATACTGCTCCCTTCCTTCTCTCCCTTCTCAATCTCATTACAAAAAAAAAAAATAAAATCCTACCCAAGAAGTCCAAATATATTCTAGTAGTAAATAATTTCAAAAGCTAAGATTATGTCTGAAACCAGTGTATGCTATGCTGCAGAGGTTTTTAGCAACCCATGTAAAAATGTTGGCTGGTGTAGTGGCACAGCAGCTACAGGCTCAGCTGCAGCTACAGCTTCCCAGGTCTTGAGCAGGTACACTGGGTGTCGATCACCGAAGACAACACCTTCAGGGTAACGTGTATCCAGATACTGCTGTGCCACTGTTGGCTGGTTTATAGAGCAACAGTGGTATCACTTCTAGCACAAGAAGGCCATTTAGCTCTTCCAGCTAAACATCAAGGAATGCAGTTGCAAGACAGAAAGGGGTAGGCACTATACTTCAGTAGACGGCAATTCAAAGAATTACGGTATGTAATGAAGAATATGATCTCCTTGCCCTTTACTAAATACAGATTGAACCACCAAATTGTAGGGTATCTTCCTCTTCTTATTGACAGGAGCAGGAAGGAACTCATTTTTTTTGAGCGTAAAAATATTTTTCCTTCTTGTTCTAAAAAGGAATCATTTTTAATTAAATTAAGATACTTTAAATTTTAAAAATTACCTTCAAATATCAACAAGAAGTAGCAGCATTAGATCTGGATGAATACCTTAATAAGAGCATATATAATTCATGCTATAGCTGAAAAAATAACCCTGCTATAAAATATATATATTCATCTTACATATATAATTTAGTTTTTCAAGTGTAAATATTGCAACGAGATGTTTTATCACTAATTGCTGCTCTAATACTGTACCAAATGCCAGCTTGGAAATTAAACATTCACAAGAATACAATTAAAATGAAACTCTCACTCCCCAAAAAAAAAAGAAAAATAAATCTGTGATAAATAAATCAATCAAATAAGTATTCCTGCTGCCTTTGTCCAGCTCTTTTTTCCCCCCATATGGTATCTTATTTGTCATACGAAGACTGCAAAAATATCCTTTTAGACAATAAATTAGAAAAATGAAGCATAAACAATAAAGCCTGCTCAGCAGTCATGTTTTCCAGTGCTCTGTAGGGTAGCTGAAGGAATTTTCCATGCTGTGAGTGTTAATGAGACCCTCCATAGGTACCATTAATACATAAAAGCAGTCACCTATAACTCACCTTTTCAAATCTGTACTTCTTGAAATTGGTAAGTGGAAGCAAAATAGGAAGCATCATGCCAATACCATCCACACTTACTGATATGCAAGCATTATCCAAAACCGAGTTGACAACAGAAAAGTTACCACAACACATTTATGGTTCAATAATCAAGCACAAAGTTCAGAAGCACTCAGAGAACATGTACACTTCTGAAGACCACAAAAGTGTCCCTAAACATCTGGTTATCCTGACGGAAGAAAGTATACTTATAGGAATTACTAATTAGCTAAAACTGGCTGGATTTGAGATACTTGGGTACTTAGACCAGAATGAGTATCTAACCACACTCAATGATGACAGTAATCTGGCATGAAGAAAACTCATACAAATCTTATACAGTTTATTTCCAAGTTGTGGTTTATCTTTTATGACATTTACTAAAATGAAGGCGGGGGGATGGGGGCGGAATTCAAATTTGTCACACGGATGTCATGCAAGTTCTGGCTAACAGTTGTCAACACGAGGCAACTGTCACTAACCAGTACATCACACAAGCAAGTTTCCAGACCAGGTCCTGGATTCCAGCCAGAGACAGCTCTGCCACCCTGCAAAGGACCTCAGGCTTTCAGTAGGAAGTCCCTCATCCCTGTTCCATTCCTGAACCGCCAACTCCCTGGGCAAAGACATGTGGGGTCCATCAGTCCCTAACACCTGATAAATTTTAAAGTGAAAGAATATTAGCTCCTTCTGCCAAAAATGCACAGCTTAGGATATTACTTGCTATATTTAGTGACAGAAACATGAAACAATAACATGCCTGATAGCTACCTTGCACTCTGGTCTGGGTTCAAAGTGATTTCTCTGTTCCAGTTACTGGCAAGTTTCTATGTAATTTGAACAGATACCCAGAAATGAGACACATTGTTTTAAACAAGACCCACCTCTTCCACAAAATGGACACTGACCTGTGGTAAAAGCTTGCTTTAGGTCACCCTTTCTCAGCTGCATATCTGCTTCTGATGACATAAATGAACCCTTAGATCTCTCACAATTCTCATTACCAATAACTGAGTCAGATAGGACATCCTGTATCAACACAGTCCTTTTTGGTACAGTGCTATCCATTGCCAGCTGTGAGGGGTTTACCCTGGCCGGACATCAGGTGCTCACCAAAGCTACTCTATCACTCTCCTCCTCCTCTGGACAGAGGGGAGAAAATATAACAAAAGGCTCATGGGTCAAGGTAAGGACAGGGAGAGATCATTCACCAATTGCCATCACTGGCAAAACAGACTAGAATTGGGGGATAGTGCGAAATAAAAAGAAATCTTAAAAGCACTTTCCCTCCCACCCCTCCCATCTTCCTGGGTTCAACTTCCCTCCTGATTTTCTCTACCTCCTCCTCCCGAGCAGCACAGCGGGACAGGGAATGGGGGTTGCAGTCAGTTCATGACACGTTGTCTCTGCTGCTCCTTCCTTCTTCATGGGCAGGACTCCAGACACTCTTCCCCTGCGCCAGTGTGGGGTCCCTCCCACAGGAGTTAGACTTCCACTGACTTCTCCAATGCGAGTCCTTCACATGGGCTGCAGTTCTTCATGAACCGCTCCAGCATGGATCCCCTACAGGGTCACAAGTCCTGCCAGTAAACCTGCTCCAGCATGGGATCCTCTCCCTGCGGGGCCACAGGTCCTGCCAGGATCCTGCTCCAGCGTGGGCTTCCCACAGGGTCCCAGACTCCTTCAGACACATCCATCTGCTCTGGTGTGGGGTCCTCCTCAGGTTGCAGGTAGATCTCTGCTCCACCGTGGACCTCCATGGACTGCAGGGGGATAGTCTGTCTCACCATGGTCTTCAGCATGGGCTGCCGGGGAATCTCTGCTCTGATGTCTGGAGCTTCTCCTCACCCTCCTTCTTCACTGACCTTGTTATCTGCAGGATTGTGCCTTTCACATATTCTCACTCTTCTCTCCAGCTCAAATTGCTGTTGTGCAATTTCTTTCCCCCTTCTTAAATACGTCCTCCCAGAGGCACCACCACTGTCGCTGATGGGCTCAGCCTTGGCCAACGGTGAGTCCGTCTTGGAGCCACTGGCATGGGCTGTATCAGACATACGGGAAGTTTCAAGCAGCTTCTCAAAGAAGCCACCCCTGTGCCTGTCCACCCCCCAAGCACCAAAAGCTTGCCATGAAAATCCAATACACCAGGAAAAGACGCTTTTTTGAATAGTACTACCTGCTGGATGGGCCCAAGGGTGTAATTTGGGCTGCAGTTCTAAGCTGAACATGCCAAATACATGTCAAAGATATCCCCCAAAGCCAGCTTTGCTAGAGGTTAGGTCTGCCCTTTCCTGACCCTTTTGCTGTCTCTCATCAGTCCCATCACTGAGTAATTTCAGCATGCCAAGCTACCAAGGACACTCCTTTTGGTGGTCAAGTTACCTTTCTGATGCTTTTGTGTGCTGCAAGAGCTCAGTCAGCATCTGACGTGAATGAAGGCATTTGAGAAAGAGGGTAGTCAGCGAGGAGGGTGGAAGAAGATGGCAGCCAGCAGTTAAAGAGTCTTGGCTGCTCACGTGCTTATTTACACAATGAAATGCACTTCCTGAGTGCATTTCACATTCATAGAAGTGAAAAGTCATTATGTCTGTACACGGTAGTTTCATCCTTAAATAAAATATTACTTCAGAATTACTCATTATGCAAACATATAGAACCAAAACATGATGACAGACAATTTGAGAACAGTAATTTATTTGAAATAAATGATAAATGTGACTTGCTAGAATTGGGGTGGGGAGGGTAGGTAGGGCATAAGGAGAGCAGTCATTTTCATCTAAGGCTGAAATTTCTTCTGCTTCCAATTTTAGACTGAAATATCACCAGGAAGAAGTCACATACTGGTATTTGGTAGTGGTTCGCATAACTGAAATACCATTTTCTCACATCTGGATTCCACCAAATAACTTATAAGAAAAGTAGATTCCATCACTGTTCATGTTCCTAAACATCAGTAGCTGAACTGCAGTTTTCAAATGCAGAAGGCTTTATACAGTATCCCAGTGGAATGTTAAACCACTGTGTCAATTCCTGTTGTAATCTACATCATCTACTACATATCCTTTACTTTTTTTTTCTTCTCTCTCTCCCTTTCTCTCTATTTTTAATGAAAAAATGAAATACTGCTACTGCCTGCCTGACAGGAAATTAGTTCAACATTAAGGACAAGTAAAATTGCACTAACACTCAATAAAAGAGCATAGCTGTTTTCTGGGGTTTTCTTATTGCTTTTCTACTATGCTGCAAAGACATTTGACTAAACCAATAAACAAGCAAAGTTCAAAACAGCCTGATCCAGAGGACAGCAAAGTCAAGGTAAAATGTCTCAACATATTTAAATTTAAACGTCTGCCACAAACTCCCATTTGAAAGCAACTTTGAATTACTGTCAACATCCATGGTACAATGGTTACCACTATGAGAAGCTCATTGCCACAGGATGTTTTACAGACCAAAAGTCTGAAAAGGTACAAAAAGGGTCATCAGAATTAATGGAGAGTGGATATTAAATTAGATTAGAGGTATTAAATAAAACAACAGAAATGCAACCTGTGGCTCACATGGTGTCTGAAATCCTATCTGTTGAAAGCCAGATTCACCAGGGGAAGAAACACATGATTCTTCTTCCATATGTTATAGTTTGGGCAGATTTATAGGAGTTTGTTTTATTTTTAAATACTGTTTATGTCTTCATTCTGTCAAGAAAATTCCTTCTTTCTTAAAACCCACTTACCGCAGGGAAAAAATAAAAGTAACCAAGACTGACAAAAATAAACATGTGAACCCCATAAAATGCAACATTTGTGATGTTTCCTTTTTTAGTTATGTTAGTTTTTCAGCGATTCTTACAAATAAATGAAGCATTCTGCTAGTAGTAGACTTTTTTTCCCCTGTAACACATTCAGTAAATAATGTGCCACATATTGTGAGATGAAAAGTGCTGGTGCTCTTCATCTGTTCTAATGTTGTTTCAAAGAATTATACTCAAAACATCAAAGGCTTTTTTTTCAACCCAAATTTTGCAAAGATAAAAACTGCTATGGTAGATTAAACTCAACATGTCAAGTTATATACCTGAATCATTAGGTTTTATTTAGTGGACATTTCTAAATATCAGCGTTCAGTGAGGTCTCTGCTGATAAATTTTTTTCCCTGTAATTACCCACTGAATTTATTTGAACTCATTTATAGCTAATTTGTCAAAATAAAGAATGACACTGGAATCAGCAACTTTATGCTAAATTGTACATTCATTTAACACCTACAAATGCTGATCATGGAACTATATTTCTTATGTTCCAAGAAACCATAATGGGATGAGTTTCTCAGGATTTCAGTATTCAAAGGACCATTGATAGCAATATATGTTTAATCTCCCTCCATTCACAGGTACAAAATATAAAGTTTATAGATGAGAGATTACTTTGCGCTTAAATTATGGTTTCTGTGATGGGCATGACCTACTTTATTGTCTGTTCTTAATTGCCTATTTTGTCTCTTCAAATACAATGAGTCAGGCAAAACCATGTGGAGCCAGAAGATTTTGCCGTCAGAGTGATCAGCTGAGCACCAAGGGACAGAAGGTCCCAAAGGCAAAGAGGGACAGCAGAGCAGGCAGTGCCAAGGGGAGAAGGACATATGCAACCAGGCATTGTAGGAGAAATAAAATTAATAAGGATCAGAGGGGCTTCAGAATTTTCTTCATCCCAGAAAGCCATGTAGTAGTTGAAATCAAGCATGGGATGAATGAAGAGTTTGCTTGCAAGGACTCACTGTACATGGAAAGAGTAATACTGAAACCCTGTTTGTATTGTTTTGCCTAATCTAGCCACGTGCTCTTTTTTGTTTCTCTCTATTGAAAATAATTGTCCAGTATAAACTGCTTTTATGAGTTTAAAAAATCTTTTGGTCTTTTCAGGAACTCCCTATAAAGAGAAGGTCAAGGCAGATTTTCTTCAAAGCTCTAGCTTTCTCAGGGAATCATGAGAGCTTGTAGAATTCTGCCATCAAATCTCATTTCGTTAATATTTCAATATAATATTTCTATACATTTTGTAGATTTACAATCTCTAGATTTACACAATTTTTGAGAGGTGCTTTATACAAACACTTAGAAAATGTATAAAGATCTATAAAATTTACAGATAAATATTCTTGAGGTAAATGAGAAAAGACTTTTTATGTATTTGATACCTAACATTTATGCCAGATATGCTTACCAGGAAGAATGAATTTCAGGTTATATTATATTACCTTGTTGTGCAGAATTTGCCTGGTAGGGATTATGTCTATATGTCACTTAATGGATCAATACTGAATGACCAGAAAAATAAATATATAATCATATCAATTTCTATGATATTCAAATGAGATATAAAAAAGTTATGATTAAGACTATGATTACTCCTCCTAGACCAGACATGATTCAGATAGTGAAGAATGAACATGAATGCCACCTGAAAGCTGAAAAGAGGGGCAACAATAGTCTACACATACCACTCAGAAGTACATACCAAACATACAGCCTCTAAAAATGACAAACATCTATAGAGTGAGCTATATCTGGTGTTCATTGAATAACTAGAGCAAAGCACGAGTGCAGGTCAACTTTCTGGCTCTAGAGGAAGAGCTTAAGATACTCAAGGAATCTTCAAAGTGAATCTGAATCTACAAGGGCATGGTGTGGGAAAATAGGTTAAGAAACGGCAGTATTCCTATTTTTAGGCACAAAGGAAATCTAAGAATATGTGTACATGTGAATCCCAACAGAGAAAGAGCAATGTGAAAAAAAAAAATAAAGAAACTGAATACGCAGAAAGAATAAATGCTTTTGCTAATATATGAAATGACTGAGAACTACAATGATAAAAAAGTTCTAAAAAACTACTCCCATAAAAGAAAACACTGCCCCAAAAGTTAGAAGGACAAATAATCTAATGTGGGTTTTTTCCATCATTTCAATTAATGATAGGCAGTGCTAAAAAGGGATTTATTTACCTATCACACCAGGGTTTTAGGAACAGTGCTTAATGTTCATGAAGTGCCCCAAAGCTAAAAACAGCTTCTCAGATAGTTATACTGTTATTAAAATGCTTCTAACAGACTGAAATAACAAAATGGTTTTGAAGGCTCTGAAGTCAGATGACCAGACCTCCTAGTTTTGGGGGTCAGTCTCAGAGTCCAGCCATGTATTGATTTGTAGGTTTTAGTATTAGTTTATGTACAACCTACTCATCCTGTTCCATTTCCACCCCTCTTTTCCTTGTATTTCCCTAATAGTTCTTTAATTCTGCTGATTTGGGGCTCAGCTCTACCACAGTATGTTACCACACAATTACATCATTTTTCCTATCTGCCCACCAGCATCCTCTCCAATTTGTAACAAACTAAAATATCCGACTTATCAAACTCATAATAGTTTAGTTTCAGAAAGTAAGGATAGTCCACCTTAACCACGATCCTGTCTGACAACAGCCAAAAATGGATGTTTAGGGAAAAGCTTAATAACAGATTAACTGTGTATTCAAAGTACCCTAGAATTATTTTCCTAGCTTTGAGCAATTTTCAGTCCAGAGAATCCTGAGCCAAAAGTGATATCTTTGTATCTTGGATTTTCTTCATGAAGTAAAAAAGGAATCACCTCTGATATGATTGCACTGCCTATCTCCACAGATCCACCCCTTGAAAATTTTCTCTTAATTTGTTGAACAATTTTCACCTAACTTAGCTGGGGAGTACAAAACATCAACATATTAAGCTTCACAGTTCTTGCAAATATAAGAAAATTCATTTGAGGAAACACTTAATGATCCTCATGGGAAGACTATAGAGTGACCATTATCATTCTCTGTTCCACATGGCCTGCATTGTGGCCAGAGGACCCATAGCATAGTTCTGGCCCTTCCACAACCCTACACAGGAATTCACAACACAGTGGTGGGTATTATACAGTGTGTTAGAAAATAGAAGTCCTACAGAGTGACAAAGCAGTGGCAGCCTGGGGAAGACATGGAGTTATTGTTGTAGTAGACAACAGAGGAAAGAACTGAGCATACCACAGTGGGAAGGATAACGCGGGGAAATGGGGAGAAAGCTGAGTTGTCTGCAGGGATGACGCACTGTAACTTCCCAGCAAACCTGGCTCCCATCTCTGTGTGAGACCTGAGCACAACTCAGACAAAACTCTTCCACTCAGTCTCCTACAGTGGAAGAAGTGGAGGACATCAGTTTTGAAGGGGAAGGGAAACAAAACAAAACAAAATGTAGCAGTGGTATAATGGAGAAGGCAAGCAACCTGCAGAGTAAAACAGTTCCAGAGCTACATTTATGTACTATTTGAACAAAAAGCTTGCAAATTTAGGTGGATGGAAAAGTACTTAAAAGCTAAATGTTTCACGTTAGGATTTTCTGTCTGTTGCAAGGCTTTAGCGCTACTTTGTAACAATTTTTAGAACAACAACAACAACTAAAATACCAACTAAAATGCCAACCCTTCCTCACATTTTTTGTTCAACAGCTGTCTGTACAAATGGCTTCCCCAGCATAAAACATAGCTATAGATCCATTGCACAGATAATGACAAAAGCTTAGATATCCCTCAGGATCAACTTCCAAATTGTTATCCAATTTATTAGAAAAAAAAAAATTATATTGAAAACACATTTTTAACATTTCATAATTTGTTTTCATTCAAAGAGAAAGGAATAAAAATTCTCACAGAAAAGAAACTGCAAAAATATTTCAGTCAGAAATATTAATCATTTTCAACTACTCTGATAAGAGAAATCAAACTAGTCCAGAATAAGAATCAGCAAACTGATTCTAATCTGAAGTACCTACATGTTGATATAAATTAAATTTTTCATTTTTTTTTAAACCTTCTTGTACTTAGGTTTTATAAAATCACCTCAAATCTGTATGCCATGAGGGCTACATGGGGAGTTCTAAGAGACTCCAGATACTCTACACCGACAGTATTTTGATGAATAAACAGTTGTTTCGTCACATAGCAGTGTTAAATTATTTCATTAAAGAACATCCTACAAAACTTTACAATTTCACAGATACATACAAAAAGTTGTGCTTTCTTTTACACGTTCTGCACTTGTCAGGTTTCCATATCGCAGATGTGACCAGCGTATATGCCGGTCATCTCCTGAACCACTCTTTATGATGAGTACACAAAGTGTTTGGGCAGAGGAAGAGTCTTGGACCGCCAAGACAAGAGATAACTGAATCTTGTTGCCCAGCTGGCTCCCCTGCCTGCTCCTGAAAACTCTGTCTGGTTCCCACATATTGCCAGACCATGCTGGAACATATTTATTATCAGCTTTCAGTACTACAGAGAACCTGGAAAGCAGGTTCAGGAAAGAAAGTTGGAGCAGAGGCAAGAAATGCCGTACTCTGTAAAAGGTAGAACTTGGATAGAAACTCCAGTCAAAGGCATGAAAGGTTTGCAGCTGAAATAAGAGCACAGACCATCTGCCTTGAGACACAAAAAAGCTGTGTACGTCAACAGCGTTTTTTCTGCAACACTCAGAAAAACACACTAAGAAATGGACAATCAATTATTAGAAAAGGCAGTTTGGAGGAAAGGATATGCATCCTGCCTCTCAAGACATTGAGAATTATACTTTGCTATCACTATCATCGGAGGTCTTGTCCCTTAGATGTGGACAGAATTCCTGACATCATTCAATGCTTACTAACTTTTCAAACTCTCCTAATACATAAATTACTCCTTCTCATATTATTTTTCACAGCTGTAGATTCTATACTTATCCCTGTCACTATTTTTATTGTAGTTCATTAACCAACAATTGATTCCAGACCATGTAGGCCAAACTGCTCAATACAATTTAAAAATTTTATCCATTGTTTTCAGCCTCTTATTTCACTTCATATCAACTTGTTTCAACCTTTAGATCATTAAGAGAACAAATCAAGTATTAAGCCAAAAGTCACTGAACTGTTCTTTTTAACACATAATTGTGTTCATCTCTTTAAATCATGCAGGTTCTCTGCCTTTAGCAGCACATACCAAAAAGTCAAGAAGGCCAGAATTTTGAGAGCACAATCTGAACCACATTAAAGATGCTTAATTTTCAGAAAGGGCTACTTCTAGAGTGGAGTATCTCCATAATCATTCATATCATGAAAATATTGTCACAAATTTCTCATTTCACAAATAAGATTTTAAAAATTATTTCCAAGTTTTTTCTCATGTAAGTGGGAACTTTAAAACAATATGATAAAGTCATCTTTCTCATTTTCTTGAGTTTCTGTGCTGGTTTATAAGACAGTAATAATTTACATATTTGAAATAATATAAAAATGATAACAGATAAGCCAAAAGTGATACTTACTCTGCTTTTAGCTTCTAATAAACTCTATTTTAACATATTCACAATGTTATACTCAACCTACTACAGGAAGTTAGCTGTAGTCACAAAGCTATGTGTTGCAATGAGAATTGACTCAAATTTGGAATATCAGCTAATGAAAATAGCAGAGAATTTCACATAATAACGCTAAATATAATCATTGTTTACGCGTTGAAGAAGCTGATGATCCACATTAAGAAATGAAATCTGAGAGAACAATTTAGTCACAATTTTTTTGAGGTTTGATAAATACGACTGATCAATTTTAGATGTCTTCCTTTTCTCTATAATGAACCATGACTATTTGTGCACTGAAATGATCTAAACATAAATTTCATTTTATCTGAAAGACACTATTTTCCTAGCCAGCACTTGTTAACACAAATCAGTATTTAATATGAGTCAGGTGTTAGAATATTTTTAAATTTACCTGGGCGACTAGTTTGAAGTATCACTCTCTGGACTTACTATAATGTACATATCAAAGGTACTTTTGTTACAGCTGTATGTTTGAGCTTATTTACTGTGATTTTAAGTGATACAGACAGGAATAAATGAAATCCTATTATTGTCTACAGAATATCCGATGCATTTTGGAACTCCGTGTTTCATGCGACAGCTGCTACTGGGCTGACAGAAAACCAGCTGATTCTTAAGACTTATTTTATTAAAACATCAAATATATACTAAAAGACACAGGAGGTAGTTTCTGTGATCTACTGATGACAGAAAATTAGTACTATACTAATTAATTATAGTAGACTCAACAATTTTCCAGATTTTTGATCAAATTTGCTTCACCTCTGGTCACATGAAAATGCACCTTTACATTATTCAATCCATTTTTTAATTTGTTTTAAGTTATAGTTCTGTGGTTAACATTTGCTTGTTTACATCATGTTGAATTTAAAGAAAAACAATTTTATTCAAAAACAGCCTGAAGAACATAATCAGTTATTTGCTAGATTTCATAATGAACAGCAAAAAAATTCAATATAGGCTAATTAATAGGCCAAGCTTCCAGTTTCTGCGTAATTGCTGCACATTTGTGACACACAGTTTTCTTAGGATTTGTGTTCCTATATTGCTCTATATAGATAAGAGTCTCCAAAAGAATGTGTTTGTTATAAGCTCTACAGTCATAAAAACTAAAACCAAAGAATAAGGTCCCGATGCACAACTGGTGATGCAGTTCTATTCATTGGAAAAATTGACCCTTGCTGCCTTTCATGTTATCTGGTAAACAAGAAGATCAAAAAGAATTGCACTATTTTTCTTAAATACCTTTATTCTTTGGCCATTCGATACAAAGCAAAATATTTTATAGTGTGCAGATTTAAATGACATTACTTAAATGCCTCAAAGGGAAGACTTCTGACTATTTAAGCAGGAGAATCACTGACATGGAAAAGCACTTTTAATAGTGTTGGCTGATACATACATTTGTTCTTCATTTTCTGTGCTTTTCTCTCTTTCAAACAAAAAAAAAAGTTTGTCCTCTGGATCTCTTTGTTTTTCCTTTCATACTGATATAGGTCAGTTTGCACACTGCAGTTGACTTTCAATATCTGTGCCATCAAAATCAGTCTCCTCCTTCCATTACTATGCTCTCTTTTCTTTCTTTCCTTGTCTGTCATTAGAACTTTAATATAGCTCAGTCAAGGTATGTGGACACTCAAAGAGTTAAAAATATTCAATGGATTAGTTCAGACAGTCATGTAAATGACTAGAAACACCACTGCTGTACATACTAGTTATTGTGAGGATATAATGCACTTCATTAAACAGGGACAAAAATATTGGTATGGATTTGATAAATAGAAAATATTTTCACAATTGCAACCAGTTTTACCTTTTCTTAATTTGACCTGACATGTATCTGTTCTATAGATACAAAAATGGCTTCAGGAAAAATTCATTAAAATTAGAATCCTTTACATTAAATTTGAACTAGCCTTCGTTGTAATCTTTGAAAGACTAATACTTTATAAACAAGAAAATATCTAACATGGATTACATAGCAACATGAATATCAAATATGAACAGCATTATATGTGACTCAGAGACCTAGTAAACAAAGTGCTAATTTATTATTTCAAAAAAGCTAATACTTTCTCATTCATTAATCAAGAGACAAAAATAATTCTGTGCCAATACAAACAGAGGCAGAACGATATGAAAAGAAGGTGCTCATGTAAAACACATCCATTAGCATTCACATTAAAACCATTGATGTAATTTCAGGAGACCTCACCTGAGACAAACCTCATTGCGAGACATAAAATATCACTGGTTTATCTGCTAAGTAATCCAGATCCATCAGGAAACTGGATAGTAATTTTAATAAAATAGGACTCATAAGTTTTTATTAGTTTTATAATGAATGCTTTTCAATTTTATTGGCTCTTGGAAGGAGTAATTTCGCTTCTCTATTTAAACATGACTTTTTATCCTTCACAACTTGCAGGTTTCAGTGTTACGTTTCTAACATTATAAATACAAATGCAGATACTGAGGTTTTAATAAAGGTATGGAGTTATTTTCACAGATATATACAACATAAAATTTTGAAAATCATAGGAAAAGGAAAAAGGATTTAATCACTTTTCTAGGCTGATACAGCTAAAATAATTTTTGAGAATATAAGAACATAAGCTTTACAAAATGGTTACCAATGATCACACTGAGTTAGGTAATATATACTGTTATACATCGATTTCAGTGCTTCTCTTGCTCTTCAAATTTTATTGAAAAAAGAATTTTAATATATTTTCTACCGAATAATATCATGGCCCCTACTGACTACAGCAAGAATTCTACCATCAGTTTCTCAGATCACTAAATGGAAAGATGGGACATCAACATTTTTCTATAAAGTGAACCAGGAGACTGACACAAATTTCAAGGGTAAAAAAAAAAATAATTCCTATTCTGTTCTTTTTTTCTTTCACCATCATTTAAATAGATAAGCACTATAAATTTAAAAATACTGCTCCTGAAGTGCTGTCTAATTTTTTTCTAGAGTTTTGGATCAGACAGGAAAAACCTGCTCTGAATTCACAAAAGCGTGTTTTGTTCTTCTCTGATTTTATTTGTTACAGAGGAAATGGGAAAAGAACAATATATTTGTACAGCCTGTTTTTAAAATCATGAGAAATCTTTAATAAGCAGTGAAATTCTGGCATCACCAGACATGTCCTAGTAAACAATCAACTGAAGAACACTGGCAACCTGAAATTCTACTAATTAATTTCTAGAAGGCAAAGCTGTCAAAGCTGTCAGGTATAGTCTCCTGGTATAAAAACCATGAAAACTTATTGTTGCCCTTGCTCTTTCCTGTGTATCTGAGTGACATGATGTCAGTAGAGTGTTTATAATAAGCTGAATAAATGTTTACAAACAGCTTAAGCTTTAGCTCTAATTTTTTTTTTTTTTTTCATTTTGTTATAACTAAAGGGGACATGACACAAGGAAACAGCAATTTGCAACAACTGCACGCATCCCACTACTTTTGCAGCACTAAGGTGGCAATAGGCTGGCTGGTTGAAGACATAAATCCGAGTGGCATTCACAGCTACACAAGTTGTGAGAGGAGTTGGCAATGGAAGCTGGTGCATTGATGCCCATCACCTCTGAACGATGGTGAGCAGCTGGTATTCATGTATGGCACAAGAGCAGAGGGTCATTTATAAAGCACTCATTAGCTGGACATGAGCAAAAAAGTACATAAGAAAGAAAATTGTTAATTTTTTGTTGTTGTTGTTAATTGCAGCTGTCTGGAACTGAAGTTTGCTAACATGTTACCATTACTCAAATAATTAAACTTGCGAGCATTAGGTTTTTTTTTTAATTAACTATCTCAATGAAAGTACCATTATAATCATCTAATTATCTTTTGAGGTAGCTGTATGCATAAATGTTTTAAACATTCATTGCCTTACTACTGGGGGCTATGCCTCAGTTTAAAATTCTACAAGAAAATAAAGCTAGTGTTATGCGCTGAAGAACACGCATGAAGAGGAAATGCCAGAATGCTGCAAATATAAGTCTATGTTTTTCTTTCAAGACTTTCTAAGGCTTAAAGAAACAAACCAATATGTCAATTTAAATTATATATTTAAAAAAAAAAATAGCTTTGTTTTTCTGTTTATGTCATTTACACTGTGTACACCTGCTTCTTCCCCACAAGCCAGGAATTATGCCACTTATCAAATCATTGAGCTACACAACTGTTAAAGCGTAGCCTTTAAGATTTTAACATATATCTGGTTTATATTTAATAAATTAGTCTTTCAGCAAAACTACTCCTGAAAAAGCCTCTTAGCAATTTTTAAGAATTGTTGGTGTATCTCCTCAGCAAAGAGAATGTTGGACGGCAGCCTGGGAAAGCACAGCCTGGCTAGAGGAGGTAACAACAGTGAAAATGCATTAGCAGTGAGCCTGCTGTGGACTCGGTACATGTTGGGGATGCTGACCAATAACAAAACATGTGTCAGCAGGTTTTTATTAATACTGCTGCTTTCAGCAGATTCAGGAAAAGCTGAAAGGAATCTATTCGTCGGTGCGCAAATGAGACCTTCATGTTGCTATATGTGTGCCCTACGAGGGCAAGTTTTACAGTCTCATTGCCCTTGATGAAGGCTTAACGTTTTAGGTACGTGACATGGGTTATCATGGATTAACATCCAACCTGTTTCAAATTAATAACACAAATTAAGTCAAAGAAGAACTTCAGTACCCAGTTTGTGTTTTTAAAGACTACATCTAATAATATCTTTATGAACCTATAATTTGACATAGCATGATCATTTTCTTATGTTAACTATAATGCTCTCTATCTTTGTACTCCTTTCATACATTTTAAAAACTCCTGGAACTGAGATACCAGTAGATGTTAGAAACATTTAAATATTCTAGTTTAAGAATAATCATTAGATCCAGTATCAGTATATTTTATTAAAATGTCATCTAAATATCAGAATTAGCTATGGTGTAAAAAATACTTTCTTCCTAACTGGTCAGTATAACAAGGCAAACATTCCTGAATAATAGATATATTAGGAAGTATATTTTTTTCTTCTCAGATGATCCTTATTATATCAGACTTCAACTTTGCTCACTAAATATTTGTATTTTTTTTGTATTCATTTACTTTTCACCAAGATCCTGCTAATGAGTATTCCTTCCCAATTCCTAGAATTTTGATGGAATTAATTCAGACTTAGGAAATCCACATCCTTTTCCAACCAAACTGCCTCATCTACATTTTCTCTAACTACCACTTCTGTGTCTTAATGCTCACAGCAGGTTTCAAGAGCTACATAGGGTACCAGATACACCTCACCACTTCAATGTGCTGGTAATCAAAACTAGATAACTACTTTTTCTTGCTGGCTCTTCTATCTATTACATGGCCCTCCCCAGCAAAAGTCTGTTCTAAAAGATATATTGTGAAAATTTCAGCAATATCAGGGTTGGAAGACAATAAGCAAAAATGAATGCATATTAATATCTGCTGTCCTCCTGAAATCTAACTCTGAGGGAAGAAAAAATAATCCTAGTTTTATCAGCTGACATATAACAGCTCCAGAACTAAAAGAGACAGGATTGTGATTTGTGAACAGAAAGTTTATAACACAGCTGATATAAAAAAATGCATTAGAATATGTCTCTACTATAAATGCCTTTTTCTGCCTAATATAATTTTATTCATTACATATATTCTACATAAAGGCGAACACTTCACTGTAACCAAATAACATCTCAAATTTTTTAAAAGGGCCTATCAGGAAAAAGTTACTCAGAGGAGAGATCCTTCAACTTCAAAATGCTCAATTTAAACATTTGGTACTCAACCACTTAAATAAGAAATTTGTCTGGAGTCCATCAGGTAATATTGTTTTCTGGTTTGTTACTTTTGTAGAGAAAAACATATCTTTTACTTAATAGAGAACACTCTTCTGCCATTATTAGTTATATCAAATCTTCATAATATTGATGAACAGGTATACAGAAATTGCACTTGAGAGGCAAGTAAAGCAAGTCAAAACTACAAAAGACACTTATTAAATGTGATTCTTGCACAATAATTATGTATTTTCTGTATTGAGTTAGAGTAAGAAGATGGACAAACATGCACAGCATTTCAAGGTACTAGATCGATGAAAACATTTCCTCACCAGTTTACGATAGCACCAGAAAAAGTGATCTGGATCTATTCCATGAACGTTCAAGACTTCTCTTGATTCAGTTTGACAATATCTTAAAATAAGTAGCTTGAAAGTAACAGGAACATGTTGTTGACATATTCTATCTCTGGATTTTCAAACAGAATAACAAAATAAAATCAATAATAAACTGCATTTTGTTCAAGAGCCCAGGTTGCAGGCAATACTGCTAGGATAAAAAAAAAGGTATAGACATAATTAATAGCCAATTAAATTTCATTCTAAAATATTTTTTAAACCAAAATAATGATAAAAAACATATATCAGCATCTGCAGCTGATTGTTTTTTCTTTACTTTAGCTATACTCAGGTGATATTTACTTGAAATACGTAAGTAAACCAAGTATTCTTAAAGTTTTTGTCTGCATAGTTTCCTCTCTTAATGAAATAAATGTCCAAAACCAAACATTTTTCAATATTTTGTCACTTCTCTATTTTAATAAACAATTTTTGTAATACAATATTCTGTCTTATGCTTTAATTACCCAGCAGAGAGAGAAAAGTTTACATGCACACCCATTTACATTCAATCCATATAACTGCCAAAGTATTTCATGAAAATAAATGTATTCCTTGTGAGAGAAATGGAGGCCTGTTGAGGTTGTGTCTGTAATGCTTATATACTTTACCATATTTCCTAAATTCTGAGAAACACTAGAGGGTGAATCTTCCATCAACATATATAGATATCAGAACTTGACAAGTAACTCCCTTTGGAAAACAGAATAGAAATGTTTTTCTTCAACATCTTCCACCAATTTTACAAAACACTATCTCTAATCAGCTAGACTTCTGACGCCATTCTCAACCCATGAATGAGGACAAATATCTAATTCAATAACTTCATTTGGGAGTTAAAATATGCTACACAGAAATACCTGAAAACTGTTGAGCTTGGTTGGCCAAGGTGCATGGAACAGGAAATAAAAGTCTTTTTTTGGCTATATGAGATGTGGATGCAACATTAGATATGTCGAATACCATTTAATTATCTGGGTAGCTGTGATACATACATAGAGAGAATGTATATTGAAGATTAAGAAATATCTTCTTATGTTGTTACTTTTAAACAAGTTTTTTAAATATATATGAATACAGAAAAATAATTTCCTTAATATTTTATTTAAATGAATTGTACTATGTCCATGTGATGCATACTTAAGAGATTATTTTGCTGCTAAAGGTCAAACACAGGTAACTCAAACAGTTGGAGAGAACACAAATATTGTAGTTTATCACGGGCTTGCCTGGACTGAAGAGTTTCCTGTAACTGAAAGTTACCTGTTTTCACAGCTAAGTGTGGCTTCTTGATCAGTTGAACTGTGAAAGACAGTTCAGTGGAGGATTTAAAACCACCTGCCTTAGATATCTATTCCAGGATGGGACAAATTACTTTTTGGGTGATTCCTCTTTATAAAGCAAACCTGGATGATTTTCTTGGACTACTTGGGCCACAAATATGTATTCAGCTGGGCAAGGAACAGATGTATCAGAGTTATTGGGTTACTCATTAAAAACATTATTTTTGTCAAAATGCAAAAACAAGCATTCGGGCCCCAAGTGGACCCACAGGCCCTGCTACCTCTTTCCCCTGCTGATGGGTTTGACTGTCCAGAAGCACGTCCATGGCCATGGCCACTTCTGATAGAGTGCAGCTGTGTCACCGTGGGTCCTGCAGCTGCAGGCAGCCTTGTGGAGTCCCCCCTTGTCTGCTCTTGCCAGGGGCTGCCTGCAGCTCAGCCCTGTGCCTCCTGGCTGCCAACTCACCAAGCCCCATGGGGCTCTCCCTGAGAGCAGCCTCATTTGATCTTTCATCAACGTAATAGTATTTACTGTCAATGGGATCCCTCGCATGCTTACATTTATGCATATGTTAAGAATTACATTGGATATGCACTCTCTGATCAAGTTCAAGAAAAGTCTGAGGTCGCAGCATAACCTACGACTCATTAAACTGCAAAACAAATGGTTGATTTGGGTTTTTTTTAAAATATTTTAATCAATTTTCCTCCTTTATTTTCTCTGTTATGTACTTCAGTGATTTGTTCCATTTTCATTAAATCCAAATGAATCACCCAATTATCCCACTCCCTGTTATTAGTCAAATAGTCCCAACTAATTGACAGCATTTTTCCAGTTTGTCTGTGCTTCCGGAAGCTTTACATCTCATGAAGTGAAGGCTGTCCTTATCTGCCTCGCAGAAACTATCTACAAACTGTAGGCTATTTGTGTCACCACTGCACCTCAGGTTAACAATGACAACCACCAGTAACACTCTCCTGATGGATTGTCCTCATGGATCATTCAGGACCTCCTTGAGAGAGCCAAGGGCGAGCTGACAGATAAAAATCAGCAGCAATTGATTTCCAGTAGAATCTTGAAAATCGGAGACATACATCTCCCTTGTCTCTTCAACTACACAGACTATGTTTCTCCCAGTGTGTGCTGCAAAAGTAAATACCCATGAAGGACTAGTGGATTCACTCAATACTTAGAGGACCATGAACTGCTATATTTTATCTTCAAAAACAATAGCATGCTGTGTTACCAGCTGTTTCAACCCACCAGTATGTACCCGAACTACTGTAATCGAAGGTGGTAGCATATTAAAAGGTTTGGCCTTTGGAAACTCGTATTTCAAGTTACTACGGAATTATTTACACCCACTTGCTTATGCTTCACTTGCATATGTATCCCAGGTTTCCTATATAGCCATTGAAGCACAGTCTTTAAGCAGCACAGACATTTATTATCAAGCCAAAAGTATCTGACAGTTCTTTAGATCTAGAGAGATAATAGGAATAATTTTAAAAGTGAACACAATGGCCAAATATATTGGCTTGAAGACAATGCTGCAGCAGAATGCGGCAAACTGCAGCAGCATCTCGTCACACAGTGATGAGAAGATAGAAGACATACATTTCATAAAGTACTCATTAAAAAATAATTTTTAGAAACTGAAATGCTAGAGAATTTTCCCAATAAAATGTTGCCTTGTACTACATTACTATCACATTGACATAATTCAGACATTAAAAAATCAGACTGCTAATTCTATCAAAACCAGAAAGACTGTAGGCAAAGAAAAGTTAGGCCCTGCCTATGCACTTGTAATTTTTACAGTAATCCAGACCACTTTACAGCTTGTTCTATAGTAACTGTAGGAATCTAACAAGTAATCACTGCTCTATGGCATTAAAACATCTTATCTAGTAACTTTTGAGGTTGTTAAAAATACTAATAACACCCACTTAGCAGAGAAGACTAAGCCTACTTGTAAAGACTAGAAAGGAGTTCACTCCTTTTCTTCAAAACTAAAAGTAATAAGAACACAGACAAGAAAGAAATTTCTTGCTTTTTTTTTCTATCTTGAAAAGTATACTCTAAATTCATGTTATGTTTCCCAACATGCAAAAAGGAAATTAGGTTATTAAAAAGGAAAAATGCCTATGAAAACTCCAGATTAAAAAAAAAAAAAAAAAAACCCATAAAAAAATAACACAGAATCACAGGATGTTAGGGATTGGAAGGGACCTCGAAAGATCATCTAGTCCAGTCCCCCTGCTGAAGCAGGAACACCCAGATGAGGCTACACAGGAATGTGTCCAGGTGGGTTTTGAATGTCTCCGGAGTAGGAGACTCCACAACCTCCCTGGGCAGCCTGTTCCAGTGTTCTGTCACCCTCACTGAGAAGAAGTTTCTTCTCAAATTTAAATGAAACCTTCTTTGTTCCAGTTTATACCCATTGCCCCTTGTCTTATCATTGGTTGTCACCGAGAAGAGCCTGGCTCCATCTTTGTGACACTCACCCTTAATATATCTGTAAACATTAATGAGGTCACCCCTCAGTCTCCTCTTCTCCAAGCTAAAGAGACCCAGCTCCCTCAGCCTTTCCTCATAAGGGAGATGCTCCACTCCCTTAATCATCTTTTCCAGCAGTTCCCTGTCCTTGAACTGAGGGGCCCAGAACTGGACACAATATTCCAGGTGTGGTCTCACCAGGGCAGAGTAGAGGGGAAGGAGAACCTCTCTCGACCTACTAACCACCCCCCTTCTACACCCCAGGATGCCATTGGCCTTCCTGGCCACAAGGGCACAGTGCTGGCTCATGGTCATTCTGCTGTCTACCAGGACCCCCAGGTCCCTTTCTCTACACTGCTTTCTAGTAGGTCATTCCCCAACCTATACTGGAACCTGGGGTTGTTCCTACCCACATGCAATACTCTACACTTGTCCTTGTTGTATTTCATTAAATTTTTCCACGCCCAACTCTCCAGCCTGTCCAGGTCTTGCTGGATGGCAGCACAGCCTTCTGGCGTGTCAGCTACTCCTCTCAGCTTTGTGTCCCTCATCCAAGTCACTGATGAATATATTGAATATTGAATAATATTGGCCCCAGAACTGACCCCTGAGGCACTCCACTAGATACAGGCCTCCAACTGGACTCTGCCCCACTGACCACAACTCTCTGGCTTCTTCCCTTCAGCCAGTTCACAGTCCACCTCACTACTCAATCATTCAGTGCACACCTCCTCAGCTTAGCAGCGAGGATGCTGCAGGAGACTGTCAAATGCTTTACTGAAATCAAGGTAGACCATATACACTGCTCTGCCCATTCATAAATAGAAAAAATTCTTTAAGATGTACACATTTTCTTACCTTTGTATCCAACTACTTATTACTTCTCCAACAGCTGCTAAAGTGTGAGACATCATGCTCTTACTTCAGTCTAAATTCTAAGTTTATAAAAATAATAAAATTTAATTCAGAAATCCAGGCGAGTACAAGTACAACATAAAATATATTTTCTTCTGTTATTTTCTGTTTAATAATGACTTTAATAATGTAATCAAAAGACATGAATTCAACTAACTGTGCACGCACGACATTCACATGATATAATATTTTCTGTTAGAAATAGAAACCACACATGATCAGCTGAAAGAGCTCTAGAGGAAAAAGAGTGCACCAAATGAGTCTCTCATAGAGGGCAGAAATAAGCACTAAATGAAGTTACACAAGATGAGGAGCCATACGTGAAGGCTCAGCCAGAAAGCTCAGTAGAGAGGTTCCTAACATAAATAATAACATAAATATAATTATGTGATACAAGAGGTTACTTTAGATAAATATACAGTATCATGGGATTCAATAGAGATAAGAAATAGTCAACATGCTATTAAGAGGCTTCATAAATCAGATTCTACTGTGCTTGTAGAAGTCTAATAACTACGACTCTGCATAAAGTTTCACAGTAACTAAGGGAATTAAGCAAAAGGTTCTTAACAGTATTCAGCACATTTGAATAATGTAACCAGGTTAGGTGTCTAATTCAGAAATAGACATAACAGGCTTTAAATGACCGAGTGAGAGCATAAGCTTTCATACTAAGACACACCCACAGTTAAATCTCTATACAAATATTCATTTGCAGAAATTCCTGCTTGCCATGCCCAGTAAAATATGTGATGACTGCTGTGTCAGATCTGTGTTATACACCAAGGTAGACTCCAAAAACTTAACAGCTGGAACACTTTCAGTGCTGGTGTTGAGTTAAACTGATAAACAACAGCCCATGTATTGAGAGGTTTGGTTACCATTGCAGAGAGAAACCTTCATAATGGTGAATTCTCAATGGGAACCACCCAGTATTGGCTGGTTTTGTAACAAGGTTTAGGAAATTAGATGATGAGGTTTCCATAATTGTGGCCCCACTGTGGATATTAAACAATTTCAAAATCTGACTTCAAATTTGTACTATCACAAAGAATGCAGATCACTATGTAAAGAACATAGTTTATACAACATAAACATGCCTAAAATATAATGCAATATACTAGATTACAGTTCAAGAATGTATTTATGGCAATAAATAAATATGGGAATGCTATTAATGTCAACATAAGCCTATTCACTAACGCATATTCATCCTGAGATATCAACAAAATTATTGCAACTATTTCTGTAGTTCTTAACTCAGCTCTATTGAGAAGAAAAATCCTACCATTAAAATAACATTATTGCTTAAATGATCACAGGTCTCTATCCTTCATATATTCTTATAAAATCATTAGAATATTGAATCTCCATAACAAAATATATCTAAATAATATGAAGCTTTCATCTATTGAGTTACTATTTATTTCAACACCCTATAGGAGATTAGGAAAAAAAAACAGAAAAAATAAATTATGGGAAAAGCACAGAGGATTTTAAAAATATGATAAACTTACCTAATATGAATGGCCAGAGAACTGTACAGCAGAAATTTGGGGTGGCCAGATAACATCCAAGTTATACTCCATGGTACATGGAAAACATAATTCTCAAGAAATCATTCTAAAAATCTTCATAGTCAAATTCAGGGTGGATTTGGGTGGGGTTTTTTGTTTATTAGTTTTGGTTTTGTTTTTCCTTGATTGTACAAACTCTACATCTTACCTGTACAGTTAGAAGTTTGCATTTGTAGAATGTTCCAATAAACCTAAACTTCCACCAATACAACACTGCATGGCTAGAAAACAACAGAAGAAAAAATCAAACAGAAGTAGATCTACTTGTAATGTGTTGCTTCTTTTGGGGTAGTTGGTTATTTATCCTTTTTTTTTTTTTTTTTTTTTCTGAAAATAAGGTATGAGTATTTGTTTCCAGGTTCTTTCCGAGACAGACATATGATAACAGCAGAGCCCAATGTCAGAGTAGGAGAAAAGAATACACCACTGTTTTGACCTCTTTTTTTAACCTCATGAAATCTGGATAAAATATAACAACATGAAACTATCTGAGAAAAGGCAGTAAGTTTTTCACATCAATTGACACAAAGGTGTACTAAAATCAAGTTGCTCTTAGTCAGCTTTCACTATCCATATTGCACAAGTGAAGAAAATGAAGGAAAATACTAGTTGCCTATGGAGCTCCTTAATGATGTTAAGGGAGAAAGGAAAACTCACTTTCAGAACTTGCTGACCTTGAGACTTACTCCCTCTGAGCATTCTGCCCATCCCATCTCACCACCTATAAGAGTCAAAGACCTTTACTCTATACTGAAATACATTTTAAAATTATGCACCTAAAAAGTTTGAAAACCAAATATAATGGATATTTAGTATCTATGATATTCAGTACAAAGTAAGTAACTGTTGTCACCTTCAGGGAGCATCATAAGAATCACAAACTATGTGAGGAAAATAGGAGTATATTGTGTTCAGAACGAATTTCTGTTTTCTTTTTAATATATAGAATGATTAGTCATAACAATATATAACAATTTGGCAAGGCAGTGACACTAATAAAATTAAAATAATGTCTGCAATGTATAACAGAGTAGGAAAAAACCTCCTATTGTACCACAGGAGTAACATAGCAATCCCTTTTTAAAAGTTCACAGTTGGTTGTTTTAAAACCATCTTGCTTCTTTTTTCACAACAATAGAGAGATTTTTTCCATGTAACATATTTATCCAATTAACAATATGTACTGCAGAGCATTTTGTGAGCCTATGAAAAATCCACTATGCAATTCCTCTGAAATCCTCTACCTTGGGTTCCATCTTTCCTACTTAATCTCAACATCATACTGTGAGCAAAATGGATGACCGCTTGCCAATTACACTAAAGCACCCTGACTGGAACCCATCATTACTTTAAGCCCACTTTTCAGGGAGGAATAACTCAATCATTTTGTATTTTGCAGAGCTCTGGATCCATTTAAACATGTAATAAGAACAGTTTTTAAAGGCATCCTTCCTCCAATTAGGAAAAAAGAAACTCTATTTACAACATTTCTTACACCACCACTGATGGAATAGAACTGCGTGTGAACTCAGATAAAAAAGAAATTCTCACCTGTTTCCTCTCATGCTTCAAACTAGAAGACACAAGCTTAACTAATGGAGCCATAAATACAGAAAGGTTATTGGTTTTCTGCTACAAAACCGACTTTTTCTTCTGATAGGATCATGATGATTGAGTACAGCTTGGTCCTCAAGTCCTGTTCTTCTCACTTTGCAGTGACTGTACACACTTCCTTCACTCACACTTCTTATATATGGTTAATATCTCTTCCGAGGCACGCCGCTGCCACTTTAAACAGATGATTCTCCCATTTCCACTTTCAAACTCTTTCTGCCCCTTTTTTTCATCACTATTAGGACTATTATTCTCTTAATCTTTCAAGAGTGTGGGCTATAATTTTTTTTCCTTGTTCCTTCTTTCTCTGTCCCATCATCAGTTATCCAAAATATCTCTGTACTACCTATCATTTTATTTCCATACACATTTCAGCAAGCACTGCCATTCAGCAACTCATCGCTTCTATTAATAGTGTCTTGTTCTGGCCCTGAGCTATTCTCTCACCAATCCTTTCTGTCTCAGTGACAACTTTTGTGTCACAACATTGTTGTCAAACCACATGGGTTTGACTCTCTCTGGTGAGTCCTTTTCTGCTGCCATTTCAAAATTTAAAATTATAATTTAAATTTTATAATCTAAATTTTTGAAATCACCACATTTAACCTACTTTGCTGCTCCCACTCCTCCCCATCCAGTCCACCACAGATTCACCACATATCCTTCAAATCCCTTTTGTTAAGATCCTCCATCAAAAACCTCTTCTTTGCCTTCAAGTTACTCTTTTGTTGGTATCCACCTCCAGCCCACACATACAATAGCCAGCTGATTCATTCTGACAAGTGTATGCACTTACGTCCAACTCTACTTACTCACACCCATGTGCAACCTGACACAGCTGATGAGGCAGTTTATAGCAGAAATGCAACCTGACCTATACAAAGTGCAACATGGCAGAAGAAAGAAAAGGTTACGATATATACTGAATTTTTAGCTCATTTACAGTCCATTCATACTGTTTCTAGTGATGAGAGTATTTGTTCACTCCTGCACTCATGTTCACACTTAAATGTTCACTTTGCTTGTCTGGTACTCATTCTCAGCCTATCAACTGGATTTATATTAATAGTTTGCTTGGTTAGTTTTTCCTAAATGCTGTTCTGCAGTGAAGAGACTTGATATTGTCAGTTAAAGGCCCACACTTGCATCTCTTCACATCACATACCCAATCAGGTTTGAGATAAAAGAAATTGTCTCATTACTTTTCTAAATGAGCCCTATATACATTATATGGACCAAAAATTATCTCATTCATCAATAAATGGTTCTGCTCCTCTGTTATTCTAGTATTTTACATAAGAATTAGTATACTATTCTTCACTATCCTTCTATATATTGGTTGGGTTTTTTTTCAGATGACAAATAAATGAAATTCAATGACACTCAAAATATTAACGTGCCATCTATCAAACATGCACAATCCTCTATTTTTACGTAAAGATTTAAAGCTTGCTACATTGTAGGAATCACTCAGTTCAATTTTTATCATTGGGATAGGTATGTAATCCCATCTAAACAAAATATAATTCAGACTGCTCAGCGTGACTGGATGCGTGCAGGTATGGCTAGATCAGAACTATCAGACTTTTGCAGACTTTGCTCAGCCCATTATACACAACCTCACAAAGGTAACTTGGGAAAAGGCAGAGATTACATTATCACAGCGCCAGCACCCCAGCCATGCCAGCCACAGAGCTGAGGAGTTTCACTTCACTTCTGAGAAAGAAAGGGAAAAGGGTACGTGGAAATTGAGAGCAAACTTCTATAACAAAGCAAACGAAATAACTGTAAAATTTATAAATGAAAATGTAAAGGACATTTCCTGCAGCTGATAAAGACATGCTGTTAAATTTCAAAGTGGCCCTACTGCTGAATGTGAAATATGAGTATTAGATGACCTGACCATGGAAAATGCCCTTAACCAATCTATGAAATGGCTTTTCTCTCCAGATCATGAAGAAATATGTGCCATAAGAGCTGTGTATCATTGAGTTGAATAAGAAAAAATTGGGACAAAGAATGAAAAAAAATCCTAGAAAATGGACTAGTGGTTTCTTTTACCATAAACTTTGCTGAATATGCTTCAGGGAAATAGAGATGGCTACAGAACAGGAGAACAAGGGCAGGTACGTGCTGCTCCATGATCATTTGGCCAAGCAATAACTCAGTGCCTTTAAAGAAGCTATGAGTTTAACGTACAGCTGAAGTACATCAGCAAGGAGAGAAATCCAATCTCTTCAGAGATTATTTATGACAAAGTGTGCCTAACTGAAGCCCAATTTGTTTGTGGAATTGCAGTCATTCTATTTCAGCTAAACAACAAATGAATCTGCCTTGCAGAGGATTGGTTCAGGTTATAAAAGAAAACAAGGGAGAGAACAGTTACACCACTTCATTTACACACCAATTTACAGGCTCACTTACAGAAATGATTGATAAAGCAGGTTTTTGGAAGCAGGGAACTATCTGAAACAGAAGGCCTCTGAATCACATCTAAAATCTTTCCTCTGTAGAGTTAGCACTTCTTATTTCAGACTTATTAATGTCTACTCATTGGCTTAAAATTCATACTTTGCCTCATTATTTTGCTGTTTCACAATTTACATGGCTAAATTGCAAGTTATGTCAAACTAAGAAAGCTAACATAATTTTTGGTTTAGATACAAGTAACACACTCTAGGATTAAATTTAGGAAAGAAAAAACTATCAGGAAGTGGTGTGGGCTGGCAATTCCCCATGCTCCCCCAGGATCAATGGGGGCTCCCCAGGGCTCAGCCTTGTAGGCAGGGCTCTTCCCACTGGGGAGGTGTTTTTCTAATTAACCATATTGTACATTTTATTACAAATTTGAAAGCACTCTATTTGAAAAAGCTCACATTTTACATTGGATTTGCTTTGAAAACACCGCAATCACGTAACATTGGCTAACATATCAATCAGTACTTTATCACTTGGCTTGACTTTATTCAAAATTAACTTTAAGTATGTTCACTGAAAAATAAAAACTGAAAAGCAATTTTGGTCACCAATAACAATTTTGGGTCCATTTTTGCTCCTTTTTTCATCCTTATTATCCAGAGCAGGACTTTTTATTTCTCAACACCAAAGGTCCCACAAGCATTTCCCTGGTCACTGAAAATGACCACACATCAAATAGTAAATTCAAATATTCAGCAACAGACTGGGCAACATTACCAGAGAGGCAGTTCTGCAGTCCTGAAATCAGAATAGGAAAAGCCTGAAATTTTTCAGAAATGGTAATCGGTGGGTCCAGAAAATCCCCATAGGTCCACAGAAAAGTGGTAGAGAAAATGGTGTTCACCAATCAAAAGCAAAGCTATAATTTTACATGCACCTAAAACGAATTCACAAATCCTAGGTCTTAAAACCACCAAAAATGGCAAAGTGGCACTGCACGCGAGATCTTCTTTTCAACAGAAGTAACGAAAAAATATTTCTTATATAAAAAAAAAAAATGCACTGAAAATACAATTCAATATATATTTCAAAGCAGAAGAGGCAACAGTTATGGCAAACATTCAAATAAAAAGCAAAAGGTCAAAAATTGAGAACTAAACAGTTTAGGGAATCTGTATTTGAAATGGGATAAATTAGCACCTACTGAAGAGTAGTACAGAATGATTTATAAAAAGAATAAAAAAGAATATACAAAACCACCAGTAATCAGGCTTCACTTGTCTAAAAATTGAACATGAAAGCACGAACCTCTATAAAGCATAAAAATGGTTTTACTGTCTTGCTGAATGAAAGCAAAAATACAAAGGAGGGACAGGCTTCTCTTGACTTCTCCAGAGAAGGGGTGTATGGGATTTTTTATGGAGAACCTCCAAACTTTAAAAGACATACAATGATAAACAAACTTTGGCAAAACCGAAGGGAATCTTCAGTGCTTATGACACAACAATGAAAGTGGAAACAGTACAGAAAGAATGTAATGATTAAATAAACCCAAGGTAGAAATGGGACTACCAAGATTGACCTGAATATGAAAAATCTACATCTATGTTTCTACCTATCAACCCAGTATCTTATTGTTGATATTGTGATGTTTATCAAACAATTTGCTGTTAGGGAATAGACTGCCTTAGCTAACTGAGTTGTTTGGTATACTGCTTCTTACAGAACTTGTTTAGAAATTGCTTATATAGAATTCCTTAGTACAAGTAACTAAGTTTGCTCTGAAGTGTTGAACTTTTTGCCTCATTAAGCAAAAAAGGCCCCAGAATTTGTTCAGGCAAGAAGATAAAAGAGCTTTTGATTATCAACAGGAGCTACATCCCTAGAGATAAGTAAATGAACGGAGCAGTGTGTCCAAAAGAAGATGAGAAACAGAAGAATGTTTTGGTTATTGCCAAGGACTTATTTTTATCCTTAGTTGCTTTATATGGAATGCAAATAAAATTAATATGACTAATATCACAAACTTAAAGTCAGTGCAAAAGTAAGTAATAATGGAGAAGCTTATGTCAAAAAGGTAAAGGAGCAAAGAACCTGACCATCAATTTAAGTAACCCTATGAAAGATGGTTTAACTTAATACTTCCTTGTTTCGCCAATTATGCAAAATCTTTCGACTGTGTGATTACGAAATATTGTGAGAAGCGACGTGTGAAATGAGATTTGCTAGACATGCCATAGACTGATAAGCAATATATGTTAGCTGTAGGGAAAGTATCAATAGATGTGACAGGACAGTTTAAACTGAGGAATCTATTTGTCAAAGATTTGTACAATTGCCTTTGGTTTAAATATATATGTCTACTTAATAATGTGAGATTCAATGGAGGATTTTGGTTAAAGAAGGAAACTTAAGAGTTGTCATAGAATCAAATTACAGTATATAAGTTACACGAACACAGAAGAAATTAAACATTACATACAAACTAGCAAGAAAATAAAAACATTAGCAATTAATGATAAACATAACTACAATATAATACAGTTACCAAGCCATCAATGGAAGGGCATTAACAACAGGTGATAAATCTGGAATATTTTGGATATGTCATAAATACTAATGAGAGGTGTAAGTTTCAATGCTGCATACTGTTCTGAGCAGGAGGTCGGATGATTCTGTATATATTCTTTGCATGTTTCTGTGGAAGGCTCTATGAAGCTCACTATTTGTGAGCACAACTTAGGGAATTATACATTTCTTTGGAAACTGGCAGTGTTCTTCTGAATAACTTCTAATTTGAAGATGGTTTTGGAAGGGTTACTGATAGGTGGAGGCCTTCAGGATTTGATGCTGTCAAAGATTCCTATAGATATCTCAGCATGTAAAGAGAATTTCTTAATGTCTTATTTCCAAAATTTACTGTAATCTTACAAAACTTACTCTAAAAAAAAAAAAAAAAAAAAAATCATACTTGTTAAGAAAAATCAAGGAAAACAGAAGGTTTTGGGGGGGATGTTCTTTGAGTTCTGGAAAGATAAACAAAAGTATTTTGAGGCTTTTTGTTCCCTATATACAACATCTAGCTCACTGGTAGAAAAGGTAGAGTCATTCTGAGTGGCATTAGTTATCATCCTGCAACATTTGTAACTATCTGACTCAAAAATCACATGCAAACCTCATGATTTCCACTAAGCAGTAATATATTTATTTAGAAACATGTAAGTCTCTTAGCAAAGAAAATAACTTGTGCTTTCAGAAAAACCGGAACATTGTCCTAATAATGTTAAGAGAATAGTAAGGCCCTTGATAAGAACCTATGATTTAATACTTCCAATAATGCAAGGTCATCACTTGACTATCTGTTATTGTCCTGCTGTTTCCCCACATATACTCTAACAAAACACACTATGTTTAACTTCATAGAGAAAACATTACATGCTTTTAATTTTTTTTAACAAATTAGGTATCCTTAGTGCATGCATTTCAAAGGGATCGTAACTTCTGTCTCTCCTGCTGAATGCTGAAAACGTAGATGCTTAAGAGACTCCTATCAGAAATGCCAGTTCTTTGGAGATCTGCTATAAAAATAAACTTTCTACATGTTCTTTTATTTTCCGTTTCTTCTTCCTTCCCCTTCCAAGGCTTCTTTTCATCTTACGTCGCCTCTAAATTACAGATGGATTTCATTTTTTATTTTTTAAACTAAGCATCAGGGTTGTTTATGAGAGCAACATTTTTTGGAAAATACAAGACATAATTATGCTTCCATCACTAACCCACCCATATTTTTTTTTATCAGATAGCATAAGTTTGCCCAGGAATAATGCTTTTGAAAGTATGGGAGCAGTGCAGGCATCTTGACAGACATCTGAGGAACAAAGATGATTAAGGGAGTGGAACATCTCCCTTATGAGGGAAGGCTGAGGGAGCTGGGTCTCTTTAGCTTGGAGAAGAGGAGACTGAGGGGTGACCTCATTAATGTTTACAAATATAGAAAGGGTGAGTGTCATGAGGATGGAGCCAGGCTCTTCTCTGGGACAACCAACGGAAGGAAAAGGGGTAACGGGTTCAAACTGGAACACAAAAGGTTCCACTTAAATTTGAGAAGAAACTTCTTCATGGTGAGGGTGACAGAGCACTGGAACAGGCTGCCCAGAGGGGTTGTGGAGTCTCCTTCTCTGGAGACATTCAAAACCCACCTGGACACATTCCCGTGTAGCCTCATCTAGTTGTTCCTTTTCTGGCAGGGGGATTGGACTAGATTATCTTTCAAGGTCCCTTCCAATCCCTAACATCCTGTAATTCTGTGAAACTACAAAAGAATATCCCTAAACAGGGCAGGAAGCAACACAGTCAAGAAATTTACTCACTTTACTGGGTGGTATAGGGCTTATCCACCCTACATTTATACCAAAAACAGTTTATCCACTTTTTGGGTTGAGTGTATGGTTCAACTTGCATTGGCAATTCTTTGCAAAATAGTGGTTCTGGTGAGATGTAGCCTGGGATATTTGTGCCAAAATAGTTCAAAATCTAATGGAAACTTAAAAATTATCTTATAACTTCTTTATGAAGCTGCACATTTGGCACCTTTGGAAAAGTATATTGTATATGTTTAAATAAATGCTATGTATATGTTTAGTTAAATAAAAATTTACAGTACACAACACCTTTCAGAGACAATAACTTAAAAAAAAAATGGAAGATCATAGCTTTAACAAAAAAAAAAATATAATTAGCCCCTCAAAAAAGCTTTCATTAGTACTTCTAGATATTCAAAGCACAGCAATAATAAGGAGATCAGGTATAATTTACACAGATACGACAGAATATACTCAATTGTCAGATCCGCATCTCCTATTTCTTTCTATCTGAAATTAGAAAGCTATCTTTTCTTGTAGGATTGTTATCTCAGATCAATAACAAATATTTTTAACCTGAAATACTATTTAATGATGGGTAGGGGGTGTTAAAGGTTAGCTCTAAATATTTTCTCTTTAGTTCATATTTGTATTCATTACCCTAGAACTAAATGCATGTTCAGATGAAATGTACTTCACGATAGCATTAAGCAGGACGCTGTTGAATAACTATTTCACTGAACTTTGTGACCAACTGCTTTTAGTGTCTTTTCAGGTTACAGGCTTATAACATTCAACTCCACGATATAAAATATTCCTTTTGGAAACCACAACTTAAAAGACATTTAATCATTTGATTTTCTTCCTGATACATATTCAATTTTAACTACTCTCACTAATTGTCTCTTCTATGCAGTTTGAGTAAAGAAATATACAGCAAAAACTACATGAAAAAGCTATTTCACAGATGACAAAATTCTTTGAAGCAACAGTTATAGAAACAACTTATTATATGCAAAGTAAAACAAATCTGTCTTCATGGAGGACTGTCAGAATACACAATAACTGACTGATCAGATAACTGATGAGTCTAACATATTGACTTTTTGTAGCAACCACGCAAATCACTTACTGTGCTCATCTAGAAATTGGCTAGTTCTGTTAACAATGAAGAGTTCTCATCTCATCTGGTGTTTTCTAAATTGGCTGTGGATTCTTCAAATAAGAAGATCCATCTTCCACCCAATGAAAAGTAAAAATAATCTAAGAGGCATTTTTTCAACAGTTTTGTAAAAGAAATATGTTCCAATTATCTGCAAACATATGAAAGTTTAAAATTATTCAGTGCATCTGCCTTTCTTAAGAATACCTCCTCCCTACAGAGTACTTTCCTGTACAGCTCCTCTTGGTACAAGGACTGACAAAAGTAGTTATAGTGTAACACAATTGCTTCATTATGGCCAAAGCTGTAGCCCACATTGTTATGAAATTCTCTATAAGGGGAGCCAAAGAGCAGGAAGGCTTCAGTGAATGAGGAGAGCACTGAGCAATCTTGGTACTAAAACATCTCTATGTCTATAATTATAGCTCTTGCAACAAAATCAGGAATTACCTCAAATACATTCCTTCCAGCACTCCTGGATGAGGACAACACATAATACTGCTGCTGCTCTGATGACCAGAATACTCTTAACCTGGCCTGCTTAACCCAGAAGGAGATAAAAGTTGTCTAGAATAAAAAGGAGATGGAGCAGACACAGCCCATCCTGCCTTAAGCAACATCTGATCAGGAGGATGTTTGAGACCTGTTGGGCAACTGTAGAAAGAATCTCTGGTGAGCACATCTCACCAGGTCTCTGAGATGACGTTGTGCTACCACCTAAAAGCATAAGTTAGTCACTGCTTTTAGAGCTTTGAGTAAAAAAAAAAAAATGCATAATATTCTTGATTTAACTTCCCTCTATATCCTCTGAATCAGCAGCGTTTGGTATCAAAATAGTAATTAATGAAACAAACGCTAACAGTAACACTGAGCTTCATGCTTCCAGCAAAGCTGGGGGGGGATATTTTTCCTTTGTATTTTCTCACAAGGCATTAGGATAGCCTACTAGTAGTCAAATGTACAAAGCTTGTTCCAAAGGGTAAAATAAATACGTACTGTTGAAAACTGCAGAGTGCATAGGTAACAGTAGGAAAAGGTTTACTTTAAATATAAAAAAATATGAGTTATTCATATATATAGTACTATGCATATTCTTGGAACTTGTTTACAATTAGCCTATGAACTCTCAGAATAAGAATCAGACTTAAGTAAATTAGAATGAGAAATTGCCTACAACACTGATCAAGAGTTCTTAAGTGGGAAAAATATAAGGTCAGCAAATATTCCTCAAAGAATTTCAAAGTTCAAATATTCAAAGAGAAAAAAAATAATCTTTAAATGATAAAACCTTACACTCTGAACTTACAGTAAACCTCTGAGCTACATTTCATTTCTTGTTTATTCAAGAATAAGGCTGCATGTAAACATAAAATAGTCTTTCTTGAAGAATTCTCATCATTTATTTTAAAATTCTGAGTCCAAGTACACGGAGAAATGCTCTTATTCTAAATACTTTCTTCTACTCGGCACCTTACCAAAATAATGAAAAGCTAGCACCACAAATGGGATCCAGAATTCACAGATAGTTGAAGGGTACAAGGATGAGGACACAAGATGGAGATTGTAAGGTTCAGAAACCTATGACCAGATCTAACGGAGATCTACAATCAGAAAGGCCTAAGAAATTGTAAACTGCAAGTCACAAAATTGAAGTGTACAATAAAACAGGAACTAAACAAAGAGGAAAAAGTGACAGAGTACGCTAGAAAATTGTGCTGTGCGTCAAGAATCACACAGAATCACAGAATGTTAGAGATTGGAAGGGACCTCAAAAGATCATCTAGTCCAATCCCCCTGCCGGAATATGGATGAAAATATCAAACTTATCACTGAATCTGCACAGATGAATCAAAAGCAAAAATTGGACCGTATCAAAAAAGAGCTTCACATTTACAGAAGAGACAGTACATTGATCAGAAAGTCTTTTGGATAAAGTGATTATTGTTTACACTCTGTTTTTAATTCTAAAGTAATTCTATCTGGTTAGCAAGTCCATAGAATAACATTCCTTAACCCATTTCAACTAACTAATTTATTGACTAACTCCACAGCTCTACCCATATTTCTATGTTCTCAGCATTCTTTCATTAGTGCTGACTTCTCTGCTCTCAGTGGTGACACTTTGTTTTCAGGTAATAGATGCAGAAGTTAACTTAGTGGAATCCTAAACCTATTCATTCTCAAGTTACGATAAAAGTTTCCAGAGACAGGTTTAAAAACTCTGGTTATGGTTACATGAGCATGATCTAATAAAATAAACTAATATCAACTGAAATCTGCAGTTTGTTCACTGAACAGAAACAAAGCAAAACAAATTCATTAGCTAGTTTTTAACAAAAAATAATTAAAAAGCCATAACATTCTGCAAGACAGTCTGATTTAGGTGATGTATAAATTACACATTGTCTCTTTCACAGCATCTCAGTACATATGATAATGCAAATTTAAATAACACATTGCCCTTATTGGAACAGCCACCCATTTTGCTGTTGTTTATAGCAACCAAATTTGATACACAATAGTTCAGGTGGCATGGATTTCTAATTGCGCAGAAATATTCAATGTTAATACAACCACAATATTTTTCCAACAAAAGCTTGTTCTTTTGGGATTTTACTGAAGCAATTCTGAAGTTATTCTATGAGGCAAATTCTTTCAAGTTTATTCACCCCATTGATTTACGTCTTCATAAATTAAAACCTCATTATGTTTTTTTTCCAGCTTATATATTTCCGTAAAATGCTGAATGAGTACATGGAGAAAAAGACACATGTATATTGATTTTTTTTTAAGATCATCATCTGCTAATGAAAACACACTTTCCCTGTAACACTTCAAAAGTGCCTCAAATTTTTAAAAGGGTGTGGATAAATTGATAGATTCAGCTGTAGAATGCATAAAAATTTAAAAAAAAAAAAAACCAAACCTGAAGCATCCTTTAGAAATCTGAAAAGAAACTACTACTCAGCTGTTTTCCCCTCCACATTGTAGGCAGAATTACACAGATTTTTGCTGTTAAAAAATAATAAATAAATAAAGAACACTAGATCTCTAAAAATTCAGTTTCTTAAAAATTCAGCTCTTTATAAACTTGAAAAAAGCACACACACCCACAAAAGACATGCAAAGCAAAATAAATTCAATTGTGTTTCCTGTCAATTTGCACAACTTGTTTTCCTTCTTGTTTCTTCTGCCAATTTACAAACTTCTAAAACCTGCATGGCCCACTTTCATTGCCATTCCAGGCAAGATTTATGTCATGTACACTGGAGATGTCAGTATCTCAGCTTCTGCGTTACAGTGAATAGAGAGAAAATGGCTACTTTTAGGACCCAATTTATGTAATTTATTTTAGATGTCTATTTCAAAAGGAGATGGTTTACTCACCTAGAAGTATCCATTTCTCTCCTCTGACTGTAACAGAAGTCTAAACAATAAGCTTAGATCCAGACACCTCCATCTGGCGAGATGAATCCCAGGCTTCCAGTCCTTCCAGATACAAACTCTAATTCACATGCCCGATGGGCTTTTCGTTTTTTAAAGCCTGTATCAAAGAGCCCAGTTTCCTGACAGAGTTCCACTGTGCTACTCAATGAGCTTGTTACTGTGGTAATTTGCTTCTAAACTCTGTAAAATAAAGTGTTATTCCAACAGTGGCATGGTTTCCTTTGTATCTTTTGTTTCTGGTATTAAAGTATTACATAGCTTAACATTCACCAAAATTTGGACAGACTTAGGGCTAGCACTTTCCCCCCACTTTTTTTTTTTTGTTTCCAGAATTTGTATGGAAGTTGCTGCGCTATTGAGTTGGTGCCTCTTTTTGACACCTTATTAAAGGACAACCCGTCTGGTTTTATTTTCCTTTTAATTAGTTCTATCCTCTGAGCTAAACTGCGCAAAGGCTAATTTTAGTATCTTCAACTGTAGGTATGTCACCCTGAACCACATTCTCTTCTGTACCTCGCAGCTTTCTTACAGCTCCTCAATTTAAAAACTTTCTTGCAATTTTCTTGATGTCAAGTGTCAACAGCTTGGTTTCCATACAGTTTTGATGAGGTCACTCTCTCTTACATAGGTGCTTGTTATTTTTAAAAGTCCTTCACATAATGTTTCCTCCATAAAATGTTAAAAACCTTTATATATGAGCGAGTTTAAACATTGAGTTGATGAGAAGAGGTAATAGCCAAAAGCAATAGCTTTATATTTCTTTCCAAATTTCTAACCTATTTGGAGTTTTGGACAGGCCTCTCTTGGACTCATTTACACTAAAATAATTATTCAGTTCCCAGAGCAGCATTTGCTAATCCCTTTGCAGGACATAAAAGGTTATCTGCTGTCCCTCAAAGGACCGTCAGACTGTTACTAATTGCTGTTATTTGGCAATTAATAAATAGAAATAAATTACTGATATAGTTAAATCTCAGGAACCAGAGATGAGGATCTTCAAGTACACCATGGCTCTTGTTTTCTTAAGAACTCTCTGACAACAGTGGACTCAAAATACAATTTCAAAGCAAACAAATGTTTCTTCTAAGGTGTAGGAACAAAAACAGAATAGCTTTTCTTGCTTGATTCCCAGTAGAAACATTACAGCTATTATTGTTTAAAGTATTAAGGCTTCACAGACATTAAAGACATCAACTTCTCCCCATCTGTATGTAAAGCAGTTGCACTCTATCATTTGCAGCTTTGTCTGCTTGACATCTAGTTTCATACACCACAAACACAAAACCAAGGGACAAATTTGTTCTTCATTTGTGCTGCTATTCTAAATTTGAGGTGCATCAGAAATAAATTTGGCATTCTTCCAGATTATTTCAATCTGATCACACTAGGGAAAATGTGCTTGGTTTTTAGCATCCTAATAATTCTCAGAAGAATCAAAGATATCTCTCCAAATGAATTGTTCACAAAAGAACTCACTATGCAAGGTCAAAAAACATCGCTGACCGCATATCAAAACTTAGTAAGGAACCTCAGAAACAAAGACAGTAACCTTGATATTTTTCACTTGCCTGCTTTGAGAAATCCCTTTTGGAAGATCAGACACTTAGTATTTAAAACAATACTGCCTGCACACTAAGACAGATACAGTAAACAAACTGCATTGATGTCAGCCAAGTTGTGCAGAGCAAATGATCTGTTAACTTCTTTCTATGATTATGCAATTGTATTTCAAGCCTAATTTATCTACATTAATTCCAGTGTTACCCCTTTCTTGAGTATAAAATCACAGCAAGTGACAAGGAAGGGACTATATTATTTTCTTCCGAAGTTCCTATCATGAAGTTTTCTGGAGACAGTTTGTAGACATGCTGGAAAGGAAGTTCAGCTTCACTCTAGGGACATTCAGTGCAACAGATCCAGAATGTACCTAATCCTTAAATGCAGAAGTGAGTTTAGCAGAATGACTGTGATGATCTGTTCACGGTGGTATAGTTTCAGCAGCTTCTTTGATTTATACATTAAACTCTTGCGGTTTCTTCCAACCAGAGATGAGATAGAAGAATTTAGCTATTTATACCATGATAGTTCTGTCATACACAATTTTGAAACAAGAGAATTAAAGCCCATGAGTGAGGGTGCCAGGGGTGCTGGGGCTCCAGGTGAAGTTTGGGGTCTGTCTCAAACTTATCTCCCTCGTAACCTAGGAAAAGCCTTAATTCTTTTTTTTTCCTCCCTTTTTCTTCCTTCTGTGCCTCTGCAACACTTCTGCAGAAACAAACAGTTCTTTCTTGTCTGAAAAAGTTATTTGGAAAACATTCACAAATTTTAGTGATTTTAAACTCATTTTACTGTCATGATGTTTGCTGGATGTGCATTTAGATAGAAAGCACAGTGAAACAGATCAACCCAAAATTGACCATACTTGCAGGTAGACGGCTATCAAAATCATGAGACAGAAAAAGGGGACATGTGCCCTACTGCATCCATTAGCCAAACCCTTGTTCAATTACAGGCATCAAAATAAAGCTGTAACTTTCCACTCATCCACTGGCAGCCATGGGTAAACCTGTGTACCCAGCATTCTTCGAAGGCTGCCACCCTTTCTTGAGAAACTAATGGAGGTTACTTGTGGTTTTCTTTTCTAGAACTGCCAGAGATCTTTCAGAAGCTCACAGTACATATAAAAGTATTCAAGGAACATCAAACCATTTCTTTTTTCCCAAGGAACAGAGACTTGCCCATGGCCATACAGTCCTGCTAAGTATCTTCTAAAAAGGAAACTCCCAGTCCTAGCACTACTGAGATGGCAGTATTTTGAGAAAGCAGAAAAAGCTCACTTTTATACCAGTTATGTAACTGTCCAGTGAGCAAAATATGTAAAAGGCTGTTGCTGGAGAGCAATCTCACTTCTAATTTAACACTGAAAAGGCCTTCAAGAGAAACTAAAGACTATACAGTGTCTTAACTTACATTAAATTATGCCTCTTGATCTTAGCAGTAGCTCATGAATTGTTGTGATGGCTGATTACAATTTGGTCACGCATGTCGGGTTCATCTTCTTTTCTTCATATAGGTCCTTTGAGTTAATTCATAACATTCTACTCTCCATATCAATTTTGTTACACCCCTTCATAATTTAGTTGCTTCATATGCTGTGGAAAATTCAACAGGCTGAAAAAACCTCATGAATATTTCCAGGCTACTGTGCAATGTGCCTAATCAGAAACTTAAATTTCAGTTTCTCAAAAACTAACATATGTAGTACTAAAAGTCCTTGCCAGTGTCTAACTATAATTGTGCTCTGCTCACTTATAGGATGGCTAATTAGTCATTAGTCACACTGACAGAATGCATCCCCTATTTCCTGGAATCAAATGTGACACAGCAAAATATTTTAGGTTTGTGTTGCTAACCATGTATTTTCGACGTACTGAATATTCCAGGAACACAGCCATCAGAGACCAAGAGATTCTGGTCTAATTTGAAATTGTCTGGCAAGACAGAAAACTTTAGAATGAATCTTTTTATTGTCTCACATCCAGATTAACAGATAAAAAAATCTATAGCAATGCCGAGCTCAGACTATTCCCAGTTAGAAATAGGATTTCTACCCATTATATCTTTTCTTTGGATAGTAAATAGCATAATGAAGACATTAGCATGAGTGCTGATGTCTGGCATCTAGCAGGGCTGAGTAATTTGGGGAGTGCAGGAAAGTGGAGATGGGCTGATGAGTTTAATTTGGACTTGCTTTTACACTAATTTAAAGTAAATTTAGCTAAAATGTTTTGACACAAAAATCTGAATGTTTCATTTTCAAAATTTTTCATTTTTTCAGAACTTGTTACTGCTCTGGTATAAATCATTATACAAATAAAGATTTTCACACAGTATCATTTTCTTAAAAGATGCTATTATGATGAATAAACAATTTGTCTGTTAGTAAACTTTGCTTTGCAGCAATATGATTTACAGCCTAAGACTGTGAAGTTCTGAATAATTTAGACATGTGAGAGAAACCAAGTTTACAGTAAAAGGTGGCCAAGAAGCTCCCTGCCATCAGATGTAAATCTCACTGCCACACTTACAACTGTCTTCCCAGTACTGTCAAATCAAATGTAACTTCAGTGTTCCATGTACATTTGGGTCTTTCACGTAACTGTATAGGCACAAGAGAGGGGACAATCTTTGCAAATCACGTAGTCCTTGTAGATTTGTAGACGACAAAGACTGCCCTATACTCCCAAAACTTTCTTTTAACTTTCCACAGACCTCTCTTAAAAACCTGTGGCAGGCTTTTGCAAAAAGCTTTTGCTCCCTTCAGACTATCTAACTGGTACAGTTTGCTAACAGCCTAAAGCCTGAATATTTCCTGACAGGTCTCACTCCCTTCACACAGCATGACTAGCATAGAAATATCTCTCCAGCTTCTAGTTTCCCTAGATGTTCATGGAAAATTGTAAGAACAGGGGAAACACAATTCATGCCGACATGCTTTTGGCCACTGGTCTAGCCCAACATGGGATTTTTTACATGTTTTCCTATATCATTTTGAAATACAGTACCTAAAACTGCAGGCAACCATCAAGATGCAGGAAAAACATGGATTTATGCAATCTTATAATTATATTCTCTGATTTGTTCCCTCTTGTCGAGAATTCATACCACTTGCTTTGCTATTTTTGTCTACTCTTGAGCATCTAGTTACCAAAGAATTACACGTCGTAATCCCAGGCTTTTATTACTAGTGATAATGGTCAACTCTGACCCCACAATTTTATATATGGAGCTAAGATTCTTGGCCCCCACCTCCACATACACCACATTACATTTACCTATAAATATTTGCATTTGCCATTTTATTTGCCAGACAGCCAACTCAAAGTCCCTGGCAAATTTTAATTGTTGGTGCTACCTTAACTACCCTGAACAAGTTAGTAAGTCAACACTAATTTGACTCATATCACTGCTTACTTTTTTTTTTCCCCATGTTGTTTATGCATATATTGAAAAGCCTACGCTCAATAAAGATCTGGCAAACTTCACTGGAAACCACCCTTCACTGACCAAAGCATCATGCATTTTAATCAAGTATTTATCTCTGCAAACCTTTCCATTTACACAATAACTATTTAGTTTCCTTTTAGCCTCTGGTAAAGGACCAGAATGAACACCTTTTAGAAATCCCAGTCAAATTTATTAGTTAACTGGACCCACATAACAACCAGTTCTCTCAAAGCAGCACCATATCTCCAAAAGTCAAGATTTCCTCTCACAACAGCATCGTTTGCTATTCCAAAAGCATATCATATTCATCCATTCATACATTAATTCTTGCAACCATTCAGTCTTCCCTAATTTGGCCGTGTCTGTATTTCTCCTGGTTGCCTCAGAAACCCTTTTTTTTTTTTTTAATTACAATCACATTTGCTACTTCCAGACCCCAAATTCTAAAGTAGTTTTAAGGAAGAATAATCTTCACCTAAGGCCATAAAAAAATTAGTTCAGCACATCCTAATTCAGACTTCAAATGCATTCCTGTGGTAATAGGAAGAGGTTTTGTTTTGCAATCATCAATTACACAAAATGACAGAGGCGATAGAATGTTTTCCTTAGAATTACAGAAACAGCACAGACATATCGAAAAAGTGGTTTATTTTCACACTTGGTTTCCTCAGTCTGTATTTCTACATAAAGATTATGTCAGACATTTGTAACAACTGCGTAAATGCTCTGCATTAATGAAGACATTTCAGTCATTTATACAATTGCTAATATTTTAGCCTATGAAATCATTATGTAAATTAAACTAATTTCCACAGCAGCCATTCGACTTCAAACAGCTGCACAAACCAGGATTTTTCCTTTTCTAAAGAAATCTGCATAACATTGCATTTTGTATCACAGTTATACAGTACCAGCATTGTCCTTTACTGGAACAAAACATACCTTCGAGGCATGGTCCATATTTTAGGCGCGGCAGTGATGCCCACCTTACCATCTGTTCACATTAATCTCACAATCAAATCTGCTCAAAAACATACCAAATACAGTCAGGTTTAGAGTAAGAAGGAAAAAAAAAAGAAAAAAAATCTAATTAGGGGCAGAGGGGCAGAAAGAAGCATTTGATCACTAGAAATGGTGCAGTTCTGTACACATCTAGAGTCAATCACCTTTAAGCTTGTACTACCACAATTGAGGGTCTTCGTTCTTTTGAAAAAACTCCATCTAAAGTGGACAAGTTAATGTTACTCCATTAGCTCAGTGGCTATTCTGACCAAGTTCCCTGCAGAGCCAGAACCAGTCTTGGCCTCTCAGTTTCCTTCTGCTTCCCATCACCCACTGCAGCAATCTAGCAGAAAAAACTACATTTTCAGAAGGAATATTAACATGCTATTACTTAATAAATATGGTTGAAATAAATTTAAGTAGTCTCGTGGATTCTCAACACCAAAATGATGGAGAAAGGATTTGAGCAGCAGGGAAGTGAGATCAAAGAGGGCTCGTGTCCTCCGAGCCTTTTAGAACCCATAGCTTCTCTTGCCCCCTGAAAACCCTTAAATTATCCTTCCCAGTTCCCCCTCTCCTCTCCAGAATGCAATCTGTAATCATTATGAAACCCAATTTTATCTGTCTCAAAAGTCCTGACTCACTTCTATCTATATGTATTCTGAGCTTATAAAAATTGGAGTTACAGATGAAAAAAAAATGGGAGAAATAGATAATTTGTTGTATATACAGAAGCTGAAAGATAAGCAGGAATGAAAAAAGCTCAGTGAAAGATGGCTCATTCTTCATGTAATAGTTATCAACATTACTAGTCTATTATCTGTTTAAAACAAACAAACAAACAAAAAATAATTTTTAATTGCAGAGCAAGACATATGGTAGAAAAATATGACTAAGCAGAGACCTATGTATGGGCATAAGCATGTGTTCAACATTAGTTATATTGGGCAGAAGCAGAGATTTCAGCACCTCACACTTAGCCAGAGGGATGAACACATGCAGGTACGGATTAGAAAGCAGGACAATATAATGACAAAGTCATATTTAGAGATCATTCCAATACACATAGGCATGATGGAAATTCTCTGCCTTTAGATGAAAAAACAGCTCTCAGTGTTTATTAAAATTTCTCATATTTGTATTGCTTCTGATGGATTCTCAAACTTTGTACCACCTTAATTTCCTAATTACAAAACAACAAAACGGTTAGCTTATCTAACAGGAAAATTACTTTCTAAAATAGCATCTGTATATACAAAGCAGCTAAATCTACATATAGAATCATTATTATAAATAATGCTTAAATTGTAATACATGCACAGGTTATCATATTTTTTAGAACAGTAATTTATCTGACATACAGTGCAAACAGTATGTCCAGCTTGTAATTTTTGAAACTCTGGAATGGTAGTCAAATACAAACACCCAGAGAATTCACCTGTTCTGGTTAAAACCCTATGTAGATGGTGGGAGTGCCTGCTCCCACCAAGCAAACAAACAAATAAATCTTAATACCTTCACTTGGTGTTATCTTGGATTTTGCAAAGACTTTCTGGAGAGTTATTTTTTGCGTTTTCATTGGAGAAAAACAGTTCTTGAAACTGAAAGCTATGAAAAAGCATTTTAAGAAATAGAAAGCAAATAAATGGCTTCTTCACAACCTAATGGTTTTACACAACATAGCAAACACATGCAATAAAAAGCATAATGAGATGTAAAGGATTCACTCGTTCTATTATGTGCCATATTAAAACAAATAATTCAAAACCAATAATTGGCATTTAAGAAATACAGCTACTAAAATGGATTTAATCATCAGACACTCTTTGGATTATTATCTTAAATTAAAGTAATGAACAGATGAAGATAATGTTAACAGGAGTTTTCCTTAAACGGAAATCTAGTGTTTCAGTCACGGGATCAGATATTAGTGTTACATATTAGAATTCATTTGATAGAACCAAAAAGGGCAGGAACAATTTTTAAGAATGGAAAATTACCCTAAAACACATCACAGCACTTTTTCCAACTCAGACATTAAACTTCTCCACCTATGGTGGCCTATATTCCATACTGATCTTTTTAATTCTGTCATGACAATATTTTCTGCCTATATATTGCAGGTACTTTCAACAATTCTCTCTCAAAATGCAGTTTGGGTTTTTTTTTTGCCTTATTAAGTGATAAACACCTGTCAATAAAAAGGTAAATAAAAGGTATGCATTAAAACCTTTAACTGACAATTACTCTTCCTATTACACTCACACCATTATGTTTCAAACCTCTGTTAACCAGTGAATTACCAGATTATAATCTGGTAGCAATGCTTAATCATTGATCAGTTTCCTCAGTCCATTCATATAGGTGTGCAATTAATGCCAATTATGTTGATTCTATTTGTAAATTAAAAATTTGTAAATTAAAAAATTAAAAATTTCCTGCGGGAAATAACAAGCTACAAATTCATTCTATGTACATTATTAACCAAGTAGTAATTGTTGATTTGGTGAATATTAAAACCTTACCAAGGCACCACATAGTGTACAGACCTTACACAGTAGGATTCCTCTATTTGGCAGAAGCCCTGCTACAGCCAGACTGCTTCAACTAGTTTTATAGCAGGATACAGTACAATCTCCCATCTTGCTTTTAATGTTAAAGGTGAATTTGAGGTTGTTTTATATACCCACAAATGTGCAACAGATTATTCAATTAATAGTACTCTGTGCAGCTCACCAATAAATCTAGAGATGATGACGACAGGCAAGCAGACACTGGACTGCTAGCAGCTAGGTTAATTTTAATTTTATGTAGCAAGGGAAATAATTTAGTTTTGGAAAACATGATATTATTTGTACCACTACTAATCAAGACACACTAGAACAGAAAAAAGAAGCCTCTGCTTCAGTTATTTACTTTTGGACTATGACAAGATATGTTACATGAGCAAGTCTCAAATATAGAAGATAAAAGCACAGCAAATCAAGCAAAGCATGTGTAGTAAAAAAGAATTCTGTACTTCGTATGTATTATTACTTTTCTTGAGATCTTGTATAAAGAGACAACACGTGAACTGCGTTTGTTACTTGAGAAGACACAAGAAGTGACTGTCACCTTCATATTTTATCCTGTTCTTGGAAAAGTAAAAAAAGCTGTTAAATCTGGTAAACAGGAAAGTTTTTTAGCCAACACCTCATTTTGACAGCAAACTGCACATTTGCCATAACGAACAGAGAGAAAGTTAAGACAAAAATCACCCTAATGGTTATCAGTTGGCAAAGGGTAAAAAGTGCTCACATCTTAAAACATAGCACTTGGACTTTACAGATAGTTTAAATTGCAGCAGTGCCAGCTGGAAAAATAAGCGATCACAAGAACTGAGTTTATGTCCATCTGGTTCTATTTATCAACAGTATTAGCCCATGCTACAATCAACAGGTTTAAAAAATTTATTTGTAAAAAAAGAAAGTCTTAGATTTCATTGCACAGCTATACAACCAAACCAAAAGGATGACATATGTGAGTCAGGTTTAAGGCCCCATAGTGTCCTGAACAGAGCTCACGAACCCTTGTTCATTAAACGAATGTTGCATAACGTATATCTAAACTGGGCCTATACCTGTTTTCAGGGGTCTTAAATAGGTCAACAGACAAGGCCACATTAAAACTGCTTCCATATCATCTATCTTTATCCATTTGGCCAGCAAACTCAAATGCAATTCAGAAGGACGATGACTCAAAATATTTCATTTAGAAACAGTACTCACTCCAAACCATTTTAGAAATTAATCTATATAACAAAATAAAGGTCAAGTGCCAATTAGTATTACATGCAATTTATAATGTTATATTTTAAGAGAAGGGACTAAAATAGACTTGATTTATTTGTGATAGCTTTTCTCAAAATGTCATATTGCATGAATAGAAGGGTAATTATAATGAGGAGGCCCCAAAAGGATCACTGTGCAGAGCCCTCTACAATGGCAGGTCTGTCTTTGACCAGAGAGGTTACAATGCAAATGTTACCAGTCTCTGTAAATGAAATATAGAGAAGAAGGGTAAAAAGAAAAGGAAAAAAAATAAAAGGGGGTGGCGGGATTTACATTGCTAATAAGCACTCTTGGGTAAAGATGCTTTAAATATCCCGTGGTAGTTTCCAAAAACACTAAGCTCGAATTGATTTGATGTAGCATCTGTCAGTGAATATATTTCACTCCTGAGTGGGTCTATACAACGATTCAAATATTTGTTTGATCTGTGTCCCAAACTATGTCCACATTTATGTGTGGTTGATAGGATTTTACTCTTTAAGCCCTGCAAGCAGCAAACGAGTGATTAACTGAAGTTATCAATCTAGATTTGTCCCTGTCTCTTTTAAATATCCTACTCCAAACCAACGAGAGAAGTTACCTGAAGCACTACTACAGTACCATTTGCTGCTGCACAAGTACTATAATTAGCTTGTAAATGGTTTTAATTTGTTTGATTAGCCTCAACAAAAACCAGGTCATTTGAAATATTTTTTCCCTGCTTTGATACCTAAATTACTTTCTCCTTAAGATCATTACAGACAGCATGTACAGTGACACCTATTGCCTAATTGCAAGATCCAGCTTTTATAGTCTCTGCTATTCAGACTAGAATTTTCCATGTTGAGTGTCTATTAAAAAGCTGGTTTAAAAAAGAAAAAAAAAGTTTCCATATAAAATTGCTCAATTATTATCAGAAATCAGGTAGAGGTAGAATATTTTATTCTGACAATACTATGAAGTTCTTACAATTATTTCATTGAGATATTTTAACGACACTTTCTTTTGAACCAGGATCTGTCCAGAGATTCATTTTCTATGAAGTTATATTGTCTTCTGAGCCCACAAAATCCTATTTAAATTCTGCAAAGTGACAAACCTTTGAAGACTGCTTTTTGCTTGTAGTCTGTTGAGGTCACCTACTTTACCCTACAACAATCTTGTTTACATGGAGCATATTCAATCCCCTCATAGAGCCAGTACAGTTCATCTACCCCCAAAGGAAAACTGGGCATGTTTACCAGCTTGACTCATTCTCCTAATTAAACTAATCATGCCAGAAACTGAACTCCTAGTCCTTGATTCAACATTTTCGGTGAATTCTATGCTGTGGACTGTGTGTGTCATGCTAGGCAATTAGTATCATGATCTGCTTCAGGGCTATCAAGCGTGCAAGCTGCTTTCTGCAATTGCTCCCCATGCCTGGTGTCAGATGATGCAGAGGGTCAGCATGAGAACCAAAACCGAGCAGAATTTCTCTCCTGTGCTTTCAACAGCTCTACCAAAGGCATCCAGGGAAGTCAGAGAAAGTAACACTAGCTGGTCTTGCTGGGAGCTGAAAACAGAAGCAGACTAGATAATAACCCAGGGCAAAGAAGGTGAAACTACAGAGAAACAGGATGAGACAGACACAGAAAATTGTCTTCACAACTCTACATATTCCTTTCGGAACATAACTTGTGTTTGCCAAGTATAAAAACTAGTCTTATGTCACCAATTACTAGCAAGAGCTGCTGGCAAATTTGATGTCTTATCCCTCTGTGCTGCTGCTTATATAAAGCCTAACACTAGCTTGCTATTACTAAATAGCTCGATATTCTTTCAACACAATAAAAGACAGTAACTAAAGCACAGGCTTGTATCTGCATGTACTTCCTACTTCTCCATAATCCTTTCATACACCATATTTTTTCTTTTTGTGAGAAAAGGCAAATGGTTTCAACAGTTATTTTGCTCTCCGCAATATTTAACTGAGGTCTGTTAAATAAACAAACTAAAGTGAGACATCATTGTATCTCCCAATGATGTCAAACACTAATGTCAATTTGTTTAACTGAGTAGCCAATTTGTTTAGACAATGGTATTAAAATCATTCTCTTAAAAAAAAAAAAATGTATTTTTGATGTTTGTTTTAATGAAAGCACTGTTATTCTGAGTTTCTTTCATAACCATGTACAGTTTGTTTTAATCTTAGATACCACCCAATTTTGGCAAAATGTCAGTTTCTGGATCAGTCTTCTGCTTTCTTTCTTCCTTAGACCAATCTGAAGCTTATGTCTTTTCAAAATATCTTGTGTCTTTCCACCACTTCAGAGGCTTCTGCTTATTGCAAAATGCACTGCCTCAGTAGCTTCATTGTCCTTTGAGGGAGTTTTCCCACATCTCTAACATTCATTCCTGGGCTATTTTTTCACACCTACATTTCCAGGATGTATCTGTATATGATGATAACATGTCAAGATTAAGCCAGAGCTGTAATACTAAGTGCACACACCACCTGCAAAGGTTTTTGTTATCTTTTGAAAAGATCCCACATTCCTGCTTGCTGCTTTGATTGATGGGATGGTTTTTTTTCTTTTACAAACAGGAATCAGATCTCAGACTAGGAACAACCACTGCTCAGACCAGAGGAACTTCATTTGGTGGTGTTCCTGAAATTCGAGATGAAAATTAATTTATGTTGGTCAATACTGCAATGGTGTGATCAAATCAGATCATTTTGGTGTTTTTACTGTTCCACCAAGAAATTATTGAAATACACCTACTTTTACTGATACCATCTTGTATTACAATCATCAAAAAGAAAAACAGAAGAGCTCTCTTCTGGAGGTTACAGGATCACTAGAAGCTGTCAGAGGACAGGTTAAACCATTCTTGACGGGACAAGGGCTCTTCTACAGAAAATCTGGAAAAATACTACAGGAAAATAACAGACAACCTTTGTGTAAATTTCCTCATCTCCTTTCCAGTTCATTATGGAACAGATTAAATGTTTTCTTTCTGATTTTTTTTTTCCATTTACAATAGCAGCAAATACAAGAAATACTACTGACAGCTTGATTTTTACAGAACGGCTGTTAAGATAAGCCTTTCTCCTTATCAGTGACTTTCTCACCACTCAAGTCTGATTACAGCTGACAATTCTCCTGCTTAGACTGTTCCTACAATGCTAAGATACAGTACACAATTTTAAAACTGGAAAAAAGTTCAAGAGAAGACTTGAAGTTTCACAATCTTCCTGAAGTTCCAGAGTTTAAGGAAAGGGTGAATATTTTTAACAATGCTTAGTAAATTATAGAAATGCAAATTTAACTCCCCTGAGGACAAAGACTGTAGTCTTATCAGGGATATTACATAAGTAATATTATTCACTGTTAATATATCCTTTATTACTTAGTACTCTAAGGTAAAATTTTAAATTTTCAGAGCTGAAAACAGAATCTGATAACTATAATAATATGCACTGCTGCCTTTATGGAGTTTAATCTGTATGCCAGACCAATGTCAGTGAAGTCAAAAGTCATGGACTTAAGCATATAAGTATGTCAGGGTTTGGAGGGAGAACTACTATCTTTTATGAAATAAAATCAGTGCCCAAAAGCCTGCCTTTTATTCCTGGCAAAAATCACTACCTCTCTCTGTAAGTCTTGCCTTCCTGACAGGTGAAAAAAGAAAGATCAAAACAAGACCTGGAGCACAGTTGTGAAGAAGAGCTTAGTGTTGGAAATCTCAACAAGTTAGCAGCACACACATGAATGTCCTTCCTGGCTGATGCTTAGAAGGAATAAAGTAGCACTTCCTTGTTAAAAGAACACTGAAGATCAGGAAAAAGTGGTCCCTTGGTTGCGTTTTTTACAAATCATGCTGGGAGTAGAAAATCTTTCGATGTTTCACCACATAAACTTATGGGATGATTATATTTTAAAAATATTATTGGTATACCAGGTGTTTTGCAGGCTGAAATAGACCTCAGGATACTGCCAGTCTAATAACAGACAGTGTTCAGAGTGTAAGAAAGGAGAATACAAAGGTATGTTCACTCAGACGTGCAAAAGGACTTAAAATTTATACCCATAGGTGACAATTCAGTAAATTATTTACAGTAGGGATCTGAAAGCAGAGAACAAAAATGCTTTGTGGATAGACTGAAAAAGGTATGTACAAGGGAGTAGGAGGGAAGGTACGACACATTAGAACTAATAAATGCTAACCTTGAGAATGAATGCCTAGAAAATTATGCCACTCAGAAGAGCTAGTACTGAGGGCTTCTTGTCTTCATGAAAAAAAAATTAGCTACAAAACAAAATGGAGAACATGGAACTGAAATAAAGAAACTGCCATTAAATATTTTTGCAGGCATAGAAGAAAAAAAAGAACAAAATCAGCTACAAACTGTCTGAGGCAATGCGTTTTTCAGATACAATATACCCATGGCACTTTACCACTCGGTATAATTTACTGTTGCAAAAATTACATTTTAAAAGTAATTATTTTGTAATTTTATATATTTTGAGTCCCTGTGAGGTTTCTTATTTATTACAGGAAAGAATGTACTTAACCATAAAAATCATCATTATGAGTGCTTAACTTTAGCATCAAGCAAATAGATGAGTAAAACCTGACAAAAAACTGTTTTATATATGTGGTTTCTGCAGTATTGTAAGCAGTTATGTCCCTTTATAGCATGTGGAATAGGAATAGGCTCTAGTGACACACAAAAGAAGCTTACTTTGATTATGCTGGTATTAATTATACAATACAATAGCTCCTCTGAGATCAATAGAATCATTCCAGCTTGGTGAAATATTTGAGTATCTTTTACTACTGAGAAGCATTGCAAAAATGTAATAATTAAAATAACAAATTAGAAGGACTGTCAAGCTCTTAGGATGACCTATGTTTAAGGACAGGAGTGAAAGAAATTATAAGATTAAAACCTTTCCCTTTTTAATCTGAAACTTTCTGTCATATATGGAAACAAGCACCCTATTCGAAAATTCAGTCCTGAATTTAGTAAGTTGTGATGTTGCAGTTTCTTTTAAATAATGTGATCCTACAATACTTTACATTAATATTGCTGAAAGTAGTTCTCAAAAATACTGTGTTTGACTGCAACTCTTTCTTGTGTAACTTCATTTTGTAGTGGCATATTTATTTTTGGCCATACATATGTGGTTTTTAATTTATTTTAATTTCTTACATTGTCATAAATGATTAAAATACAGTAGTGGTGATTCATAGTCAGTATTGCATTTAAGAGTTCATTTAGTCAGGAAATTTAAACTTTTGTTCATGGACAAGATTCAAAATGTTAATGGATTTTCTTTTTTTTTTTTTTTTTTAATAGAGAACCAAAATAAAGAAAATCCAGAAGAATTCAGAAATATGCTTTTTTTGGCAAATTGTCTTACAACCTTTCCTGTCTCTTCTGCCAAGCTGTCTGAGGCACGTTCTCATTCCCAAGCTATGAATACAGAGGAAGAACAGCACGCACATAGCACCTTGTTTATGTAACGCTGAGAGACATTTTACATTAAAGCAAGTATGCAAAGCAAGATGAACGTGCAGTGGAAACACATCAAGAAGTAAAAGCGGAACCTATTCACCAGTGAGAGGAGGGATGTGTGATGATCACACCGTTCTGAAAGTAACCTGTTGATTCAGTTAATAGAGAAACGATTGAGGTCACTTAAAATTGTGCACGAGAAGAGTTAAGTTGATGAAAGTAATTTGATGAGCATGGAACATATTTACTGTTACCTTTTAGAAGTGAAAATCTACTCATATAGTTGGGGCATGACTGATGGAGTTCTGGGAAATTCATGCCATGTTCTCCATTCTCATATTTCTTTTTCCAGCAATTTGTTTCCATCCTACCCATGTTTTTGATGGATGAGCTACAAAGAGTGTACTCCTGAAAATAAAGCTGCCAAAAAGTTGTGATGGCTGGTTACTTTAAAAACTCTTGAGAAACACCATCCATAGCAGGCACTTCTCTCATTTTTCCCTGTTTTATGAGACGTTAACATTCTAGTACTTCGTGCCTGTTTCTGTCCTCAAAGATTTGTTTCCAACCCCTCATATACAGGGCATGAATAATTTCCAGGGCCAGGGAAACTGAGAAACATCTTTCCATCAAAAAAGCAAATGATAACTGTGTGGTAGTTTGTCTCCCCCATAGCTCTGATGAGAACACAAAGATCTCTGATTCCAAAAACTAACTCCAGGATCCAGTTCAGCAGCCTCTTCCCTACTACCTCAACCTTGAATTGAACAAATAAGAACCTCTGGTCTGTTCTGAAGCTGGGAAAAGCTAAATGTTTTCTTCCTTTGCTTTCGTATATTTTCCAGGTTAGAATATTGTGGCTTGTGCAACAGTAATGATGGGCAAGACTCTGATAATACTTTACCTCAATTTTTAATACTCTTTCCAAACCAACAGGTCTAGTGGACATTACCATTGTCATAGTGACAATGGTGACAATGTCATGCTGTCATTGGTGACAATGCTTTAATTATAATGCAGTTTCACCAACTACCAAAGACCTTTGCAGAGAAAAAACAGTGACATCAGCTGCTTTGTAAGCATCTATTTAGCAGCTATTCCTTGCCAAAATACATGAATTATTACATGAGCAAAAGAAGTTATTTCTTATGTACCACTTGTTGAACAAGTAGTTCTACTCACCAGGGAGCAAGTACATGGACTTCTCCATTTTTAATTACAAGTAAAGGAAATTGGGTTTTAGCTGTGTATCTAATATGCTGTTTAATTCTTTATGATGTTATACTCCTAAAAAATTACAGTCCTTCAAGAAAAAAAATCAATTATTGCAATCAATTCTCCCAGAAAGAGAAATAAAGCTGTAGAACTATAACAGAACTTCCCTATTGGCTCCTGACTTTAAGATACAATACTTTGTTTCACAAATAAAAGGTTTTATTTGTTCTGTTGTTGTTTTATCTTTATAGAGTGCAGAACACAGAAATCCACTGGGAATGACCACAGCTCTTTCATTGAATAATGTTTTAAATTAAAAAGAAAAATCTTAATTTAAATATAACATTTTTTCCTATGTTGAAATACTTCCTTATTTCGAGTTAGTAGCATTAAAGGGTACCAATTATGAAAGCATCAATAAAAGTAACAAATAAGAAATCATCCAGTTCTGGTTTTGAATAATCTTGAAATATTGACCTAATAGAAAAAGGTGCAGTTTAAATCTGCATAAAGGTTTTGATGTTTTGAAACAGACAAGATAAAGTGTCATGTTGCTATCTACATACATCGAGATGAAGGACATAAACATATGGAGGTTACTCCAGTCTGCTGCTCGTTATAATTCTTCAGATGAACAAGCTGTATTTCAGAGAGCAAAAGAGAGCAAAGGAAAAGGCTGCCCACCACCCTGGAGGAAGTTCCATACCTGCATTGCTCTTTTCTACCAACTTCAATGAATGTGGGTAGTAGCTACTGTAAATTATATCCTTATCCAAACTACCACAAAGACAGCTTAAGTTGTTTCTGCTTTTACAAGGGCATTTCTTACTTTGATATCTACATGATTAGCATGGCCATTTCTGTATTTCAATATCTCTGCAAAACAAATGCTGCATATAAAATGTCATTTGGAACACCTGAAGATAATCTCTGATATTTCAGTCTGAAATATTTTACAAACACACTTCAGGTAACAGGTATATATATTGTCATATCAGTAATACTTTAGAAATGTAGATTAAAATGAAACTTTTTTTCGCAGAAAAGACTAACATATTATTGAATCTGTTGGGATGAGATGGACACAGAAACTGCCCTTCCCTTCTTCAGTCTTCCAAAAAATAACCCCCCCCCAGTTCATGTGACAAAGCAGCTGGATAAATGCAGATTTAGCTATCAAGAAAAATTCTGGATACAACTGAACTCAAGACAAGAAGTGGAAAGCAACCCTTCAAAGTTTTACATCACAACTGTTTCATTTTAAGACGTGAAAAACCAGCAATTTCTGGTGATTATATATGTATACTGTTAATTTCCCCCCCACTACTTTTAAAAAGAATGTGAACAAAGTCAGCCTCTTCTTCGTGAGCAGATAAAGACATCTTTTATTTTGAGTTTTCTACAGGCTTTAGCTAAATTTGAGATTGACATTAACCTCAAGAAACTGGACTGATGTTTCTATACTGCTAACAACTGTTCACCGATTCAAGACTTCTGTGATATTCAGGCAAACAGAAATGTCAAAATGCATCACATAGTTAGTCTTACATGCTAATTCTACCACGAGCATTGTTTGTTTCACATAAAATGAAGTCTGGGAAGGATATCACTGCACTGTCAAATGGTCTAGGAAGGAAGAGACTGAAATACAGTAGTAACAGCAGAACAAGTAAGTAGAAACTTAAAATAAACACAGTCTATGAATGTACAACATCAACTGACAATTGGGAAATTTAGGCTGAAATTATAGTATCTGATCCTGTAAGAAGAGATTCTGAAACATCTTCCAGTTAAATCACTGGGTACACAAAGTTATAAAAAATATTATACGGTGTGGTGGTTTTCAATGGGAAAGTACTGGCTGAATAGATGCAGGAATTATTAATTTCTTTTTTCCTCTCTTACTAACTATATATTCTACAGCAAAAAACTAAGAGAAAATTCCTTGAATTCTAAAGCTCGCCAGGAATAGTCCAGAAAAATATCTTGGATTTTCAATTATTAAATAATAAAAATATTAACAGCATTTTTCAATAAAGACAACTCTCAAGTTTAAAAAAAAAAATCTTCAAAAATGCATTTGAATTGTTGACTATAAATTGACAGCTCTCTAAATTAAAGGAACATTAAAGTAAACTACAAGTGAAATCAGAGACCCAGCTTCAATAGAGGAATAATTTATTTCCTGCAGGAAACAGGGAATCAACAGAAAAAATGTACCTTGCAGAAGAAGTACATGTAGAAATAAGCTATATTTATTTCATTAAGGAACTGCATATCCATCCTTAGATCAACTCCAAAATTATGAGACTCAAAATGAAAAAAAAAAATGTTTTAAAATGTTAGAACTAAGCTAAATAGCATAAATTCCTCCGGCTTAAAACATTGAGGAAATAAAATATGTCAGTCTGAAAGGTTTCTGTTGTATTTGCAGAATAAAATTTTAATATAATATTTTAAATTTTAATTTAAAATGTTAAGTAATAGCAAAAATCAATTTCCAGGTCTTATAACCAGGCAATACCTATTCTGGCTACTGACTACAAGAATAGTTTTTAAATTATCACAGCATCTTAGTCAGTAAATTGGTGTAGAGCAGCATGCAGACTTGACACCTGTTTTCTAAGTTCACAGTCTAAATAGGATCACGCAAAAAAATTGCTTCTCAAGGCAAGAACTCCTCACATACACGTGAACCACTTAGTATGATGTTTTATACCATCTAATGTGGTCCTGCTGCCATTCCAAAACCTCATATAAAAAAGATTTCTGAAACATACCTCGTAGGACAGTCAATGTCCTCCCGGGAACCAGAAAAATGTCTTACATTCAGGTTCTCAATTCCTGACTGTTGTTTTACATTCAACAGAATGCTTTTCCAAATTTAGACAAAAAGGAAAGGAAATGGGTTATAAGTCAAAATTTCTGTAAATCTGTATTTAATTCCTTTTAGTATCCAATTACTGACTTTTCTATATTTACACTGTCTTTCCATTTGAAGATATATTTTTCTAGAATCTAATTATGTTTTTGGCAGGAACATTGCCCAGCGCATTCTGGAGTTCTGCAGATTCTTAACAGCGGATCTCCTGACAGAATCTCTATATAGCAGATAAAAGTCTGGTAGAAAAGGCAAGAAAGAAAAGGCAGTAAAAATGAAAAATCTCTCCTCATCTCTTTCATAACCAATGTTCTTTGGGCTTACTTCGTCTCAGTTGGCCAAAAGTGAAGGGCTCAAAGGTACAATTTTGGATGCGTACACTTTTCATTGGAAATAATATGTGAAGTTTCAGTAGTCAACTGTTTCAATTATTGTTTTCATACAATAAGGAGGATCCTTTGAGGGAAAAAAATAAATTAAAAAAATGTAAAAAGCTTTAGTATTTCATTGCTCATGTATATAATTCTATGAGAGTGAAACTTCAGTTATAAACCCCTGTTCCCCAAACTCAACTCCAACACACGGAAATCTAATAAGAGTTACAGAAAATTAAACACTAGAGGCAGGAAATAGGAAAGTTTATTTTAAATTGCGAAGAAATGCAAAAGATTTCTTAAAGAACACACAAAAAGAATTTGAAATATTCTCTCTCTTGATATCACTTCCACTGTACTAAAGAATGGTATTATGAATCACCAGCATGAAGAATGAGTGAATGAACAAACTACTTCTGATTTCTCCTAACTAATCTTCTTACAATATCATCCCACAAAAAGAGAAAATTACTTAGTATTCATGAGAAAATAACACCATAAACACTGTACATCATATTATAATATAACTTCATAAAAGAACTCTACAAAGCAAATATAAGTTCTTCGATAATAATGCAAAGTATTCTTAAGACATATATTCTTCATTTCTGCAAATTGTTTTGAATGGACTATGGAATAACTTTCCAGAGAAAGTCTAATTCTTAAACAGAACCAGAGAGAATAAGGGACTTCAAGAGGTCTCCAACCTTATCCTTACGTTCCAAAGCAGGTACATCTTTACTTACAGCATTACTGACATATGCTTTCTGCTTTCTTTTTATGCACTGCCAAACTCAGAATATCTACTACTTCTTTAGGCAATATAAACCATTGCTTTTACTGCCAAAATTGGTCATTTCTTGTGTTGATTCTTCTCCCTAATATCCAACCTAAAAATCCCTCACTCTTATCTAAATATACAGTTTGTAAAGCAAGTCAGCATTCCACAACTGGGATAATTATGCTTAACTGATTATAAATGGGGGCATTGTTAATTTAACAGCTTATTCTAGAAGTTCCATCAGCATAGTATCCTAGATGGTAAGTCCAAATTACTTTGTGAGATTTTCTTAAATTTAGCAAGGAAGTATTACAGGAAAATATCATAAATAATTTCCTAGTACTAATATTAACTCCATGTATATATACACATCTAATAATCTAGTACCTACCAAAATTACAGAACTAACACCTCCTTTAAAAAATATTAAACTTCTAAAGAAAGTGTAGTTAACAGAAAGTAATTTAAAACTGTTACCACAGGGAAAATTATATTGAGTGCAAGGAAGTGATTCATATGATGTAATTATTACTAGAAACATCATGGCCATTTTGGGCACTGGCACAAGATTGAATTCAGAGCTTGTGGAGGTCACAGGAGCTTATAAGAAATAATATAATACAATCCCTTACAAGGGCAAGGAACAGGTTGAAAAGATGAAGTTTCGTTCACACCTAAGTCTCTTTAAGGCAAAGGAGTAAAGCAAAGCAGAGATCCTGATGTCAGAAGGAGTACATTTGCTGTTTATCATTAGTATATTCAAAGAATGAAGACTTGGATTACAGAATTTGCAAATTAACATGATGACACATGAGACATGAATAACTAATTTGATTGATTTCTCTGCCTTCTGGAAAGAAGACAAAAAAGGCTCTGAGTATCATCTCACATCTGTAGGAGAACAATACATTTAAATCGTCTAAAACTTTGGAAGAATAAGATTTTTTTCTCAAAAGCTTCTGAATAAGCTTTAAATACCACAAAATACTTTTTAATGAATGGCCCTTCCTGCTAGATTCACTTGGATGAGTATTTATTGAGGCACTAATTGTCACCACTAGTTTCAGATCTCCATCAGTTCCCATAAATGTCCATATGCTCTTTGGTTAAAAAGTGCAGCTTAATGACATAGGAAAGTGCAAGCCGATTTATCATCCTTCCTTAACCTTTTGAAAAATAAATTAGTTTTTATGAGAAACAATCACTGTAAATAAAGTAAAAAGTATTTCAATTCTAACATAATATGGTGTCATTTTGCATTAAATCTTGATGCAATTGCTTAACTTTAAAATTATTTCAATCTTCTTGTTTCCTGACCTAAGTGTTTAGTATCTATAGAAGAGGAGAGACACAAAACAACTTTGCAAATAGCTGTATGCATTTAAGATGTGACTACCCACCATGTATTTGTACATCCCTCTCAGCTTCTCAGCTGAGCCACATTTCTACAGCACAACCTTTCCTTTCAACATATTTATTCTAGTGTACAGTTCATTGTGCCACTGGGATTTATCATACCTTTCAACACTTACTCTACATAAAGGGCTTTTACCAGTATAACTAAATCCACACTAGAGGGTGCTACTATTTTAATTGTAAAAGGTTTTTACAGTTAACATTGCAGTTTCAGATGAATACATTTTATAATGTTTCAGAAATGCTTTATTGCTATCTATGACAGCAGCTTGCTACCAAATGAGAATTAATCTTAAGATCACAGACGAGCTTTTGTGTGGATGTTCAAGTTTTGTCATGTGTTGCCCTACCCAACTGTACATAAAATAAAAGAAGCCTGTTACCAACCTCACATGATACACTGGAACATGTACTTAATGCTCCAAATAAAATATTTTCAAAGCAACAAAGCTCATAATAGACACTGGAGAGCCTTTTTTTTCCCTATTTGCCTCACTATAGACAGCCAGACATATCACTGGTAGATATCAAGTCTTGTTCTAAGTCTGTAAGTTCTTTATTTTTTGCTACCATAATTGCACATCAGTGCTTGCATTACTCATTTAATCAAATTAGTTAAGAAGAGGATAAAGACTTTTTAGTACCAGAAAAACAATTTCTAAAATGAATACTGATAGACTTGAAACTACCTAAAATCGTATCAACTCTTCCGAAACAAGAATATGTGCTTTTCCCATGTTGCATTTTTTTTTTTTGCAAAATAGGAATAATTAGCTTCTACTAAATAAAAAAGTGAGATTTGAATCTTCAATAGTCTCTGAGCAAAAGTAATCAGTATCTTGTATGAGTGTTATGGAGTGTCAAACATGGTTCCTCACAGAAAGAAAAAGAATTACCTAAAAAATATCATTTGAACCTATTAAAAAGCTCTTTCTCAAAAAACTTTTTTGCACTTTGCAGTTCCTCTTGCTATGTGATGATCACTGCTTTTCCAATAAAAGTGTTAAGTATGTTCTCATACCTTCCCTCCACTTCTGAGAGTTTTGTCGTGTTTAGTAGTAAATCACTCGAGTACAAAGAAATGAAAAAGAAAGAACAGAGCAATGTAGAGGAAAAAGAAGATTAAAAAGGAAAACCCACTTTACAAACTACATACAACTTGAAAGCTTCAAACAGAATTTTGCCTCAGGCTGCAGGATAGTCTTTGCAGGAGTTGGCTTCCATACCAATGATTCTCCATCTTCCTTGATCCACATGGAGCAACATTAAGTAATGTGCTGCCTCATATCTGGTCTCCCTACCCACACTTTCGGCTTTCTGTGAACATGAACTTACTGGAAGGTCTTAAGTGCATCATGTCGGGGCCCATTTGTCCTGGTTCATATTTTTGGATTATAAAAATTTTTACTGTTGTCCATTTCCATCATTCATCCAATACCAAACCAACTTCAGAATGCATAGTATAGATCAAGAAAGAACTTGAATAAATAGTATATTGTTTATATACTATATACACCAAGCCAAAAAACAAATAGGTCAAGTTTTAAGAGTTTGAAGCACTTCTATGCCTGCTTGTTTTCTGGTCTCTTCCCACTGCTCTCTTCTCTTCTTCCCTCCCCCATCCCCTCTCTCTCTCTCTTCCCCTGCTCTCTGCCTCCCTCTATTTTTCTAGGGAAAACAAACAAACAAACAAACAAACAACAAAAGTGCTTCATTAAGTTCTCAGAAGGATGTAAGAACTATTTAAATTTTTCAGGTGCACCTCCACTTTGAAAAGCTTAGTTTATTCATCCAAAGAAGAAACCACTAGGTAAAACTTGCAAATAACAAATATCAGAATATTTAGCAAATAATTTACACTAGAAACCACTCATTTCAAAGGTGTTTTAAAGACTTCAAAACAAAACATATGTATAAAAATAATGTGCTCTGTTTACTGATAATTCTGTAAATCTAATATAAACCTTTTACAAATATACACTGTTTCTGCAGCTGCAGAAACATCTCTAATGGTTAAAACTTATTTAATTGCTTTCTGAGAATACTTAAAGAAAATAACAGTTTCATATTAAATTCATCAGGATAATTCTGATAATCAAAACAACTAGCCACACACTTACTGGTGTTAGGGTTCAACAACTTCTAAACATCCCATAAAAACAACCTATTTCTGGGTAACAGAATGCAAGCGAAGACCAACATGACAGACCCCCTAAGGTCCTATTTCTTGCCAAATTTCACTATCCAACAACGTGGTTTGAATGTACATGGGAATGGACAGGTTATGAAAAGTGTTGCTTGAGGCAACTAGAACACTTATTTCAAAACAATTCTTTTTAAGATGATCTCAAAAATGAGGTAACTTCAAAGAAATGCTTTCCTTTAATGTTCTATTGTCTCTCAGAAAGTCCATGGTAAGGTTCTTGTTTTATTCCATGTATGACTTGAAACCTTGATTTTTAGGAAAATCTATCACTGAATAGGATTTGTTATCTGTTTACAAGATAATAAAATATGTTTTATCATTTCATAGGAATTCAAATGGTATTCCTATGAAAGGTTTTAGAAACAATAGTTCACTTAGCAATCCTGTACACCACTTAACCAGAAGCCCCATAATATTGCAAAATGTTTTCAATTAATATTCATTTATTATGCATGATATTGCTAACATGTGTACTCTGTACCACCTAAGGCATCCTCTCTTTCCTGCAAGAGTAATGTTAGATATGAGAGTTCCATAATACATATTTGCATGGAGAGATGCACAACAATTGCATGACTAAGGTGAGAACAGCCATACAAATGTACTATTTCAGTGCTGAAATATTTTCCTCAGAACCTACTTTTAATGAAGTAGGAAAAATTATGCCCTTCAAAACTTGCTTTGTTTGTGAGCAAAAATATTTGTGACTGCTATTTATTTTCTTCCAATCTGTTTTACTTAAATTTGCCCTTAACTTCTCCCCCAAACTCTTGAAACTTCTATATGCACAAACTTTTATCAAGTTTGATTAATTCAAACAGTGGACAAGTGATCTTGCTCATTGTGTTTGATCTGTTTGCACAGCTTCATGTATACTGATGTCACCTGGGTAAAGAAGGGGAAGTTTCCAAACAGTTGATATAGAATCATCTAGTATGGACGAATCGGTCATTTTACAGCTACGAATACAGATTTTGTGTCTCACCACTGAAGTATATAATGTAATTTTTATACAAGAAGAAAATTATTCTCTATAACAACAGAAAGCACACAACAAAAAGACTAGATAATACTTCTGGAAAGGGCATGCTGAGCTAAGCAGACCTTGGTATGAGCCAGCATAGTCATTCCTGCACCCTTAGTTATATGTCGCTTTGAAAAAAGATCAGTTCCATACATACATTAAAAAATACAGTAATCATAAAGTAAGAAAGCATTCTTGGAAAGAAAAAAAGTTCTAAAAATGCAAGTTACGTGCCGTACAAAAAGAAAATAGAAGTACGGAGCCTGAATTTTATCTCCCTTTCACTAGTCATTATAGCCATTTCCAAGATAATTTCAAATAATTCTGTACATAATATTTCTTAAATAAGACAACTTTTGAGAAAGGCTGTAATAATTCAAATACTATTATGGGATTACAGCTGCATTAGGACGCTATGCCCCTCACCACATTGCAAATCCAGTTTCCCCTGGAAAGGGGGAAACCCATTTGTAGGTGGATTGACACAAGATTTCACTTTCTGTGCCCATTGCTACTGTTCTTAGTGGTGAATCATTCTGAGTGTTCAGAAAATACTTTCTAAAACCATTCCACTCTGGTAAAAATACTCTGAAATACAAAAAGTGGCTTTAGATTTGGCAAGCCTCTGACTCATTTCCAAAACCAAGCAAATGCAGTCATTATTAAGGCAAGAGGATTGGAGCTGTATGATCACACACTGTGCTGAAGAGGACGCAGCAGAATTTAGAGATGTATTTAGAGATGTATGTTACCTGCTGCAGGACAGGACTGAGGACCCACAATGCACAAGACTGGGTGCAGGTTGAGCTATGAAGCCAGAACAGGAATTTCTTCCTACATAATCCAAGAGGTCAGAAAAACATGGAAAAAGCCATCTCAGTCTTTCATTACATCCATGCAGAAAAAATATGAAATCTACCTTGGAACTGCTTTCTTACCTAAAATTTGTCTAATTTACATCTTGATGCACATGTTACACTGAACTGAGATTTTGTTTAGCTTAAGAATTGTTAAGTATATTTAGAAGTGTAGGCCAGTGAAAGACGCAACCATCAGCTAATAGCCACCCCACTTGCACATACACAGGTCAGCACTGTAAACAACAATTCCTGGGCAGCCAGGAATGGGTAATACCTGAGAAAAATTAGCAAAGGTAGGAACTGAAGTAGACAGTAAATAATCTTCAATTCCAAAACACACCCCGATGTATTACATTTAGCAACATCGTTAAAGCACTATGGTTTGTATCAGTATTACAGTATTATTAAATAGTCACTCTGAAGTTTGTCTCATGCACTTCTTTGCCTAAAAGCTTTCAAAAACATTTAGATTTTCATTTATTTTTATTTCAACCCAGACATGAAAATTATCCAGTATTTCTTTTTTGAAGTTCTAAGTCAAAGTCAATAATAAAATATAGCACAGAATAATTCAAATGCTATGTAGTAAAAAGAAATGAGAAACTATGACTTCTGAGACTCCAGGGAGAGAAGCCTATTGTCAGAATTTAAAAAAAAGCATTATAATTTCTATACAAATACACAAATACAGACATTGTAACTTCTTCTTTGAAAGCATCAGTGCTAAACACATTTTCTTTAACCATACTTACCCTGTCAACAGCAAACATTTTATGGAATGTTTCTCCCACAAAGGCTCACAACTCTATACAAGCAGGACATTTCTTTTCCAGGACATAGGATTACATGTCAGTAAGTATTTGACTAGTCATGTAATGATAGTACTCCCATTAAAGAAAAAAAATAAGTATTTATTTCAAAGTTATCTGATATTAAAATTTACAGCATGTATCAGTTTTTTTAAACTATTAGAAGCTATTGAGATTTTCTAGGGATCTTGTACGTGACTTGCTAGCACATTCTGCCACAGTTCTTTGCCCACATTTGTAGGACCCGTTAAAGCAAACCAAGAAAAAATATTCAATAGCAAAGTAGGGACTGTGGTACAGAACGAAACAACATGAAATTCAGTTAAAACTATATTGACATCTCTGTAACCTAAAATAAGTAAAACTTGTATACGTAGAAATGTGTTTCACAATAGTGTCTAACTCCACAAAGCTAACTTTACTTTCTATTTATTGGTATTGTCATAATATGAAAAATAAATACCATTTGTTAGGAAAGCAGCCGTTACATAAAATTAACAGACATATTCTGCTTCAGGGCATGAATACAAGAAAATTGTCAGACATTAATAATGTAGACAGAGCATTTTCCTGGGAAAATGAAGATCCAATGGAACAACAGATAAATCATACCCAACTGCTCACTGTTTGTTGTTTCACAATCTGTTGTATTTTATTGAATATGACTAGTACAATTCTGTTATAGCCATAAAACAACATTAGCGGAAATTAATATGTAAATTACTGTAGTGCTTGTGTGGGATGCCATTTCATTAATTTGAATTCACTGACATGACTGTGTAATCTAAATTTATGAGTTTTTCAACTGCCTCTCCATGGAGAATTCTGCATTTATTGAATTTTGCTTTGGAAGTATTTTATGCTTTAAATAATATTTGCATGGCAGTAAAGTACATGAATGGTTTGGCATTTTATACATATATATATATGTATATATATACCAAGCATTTTGCTAGTGAGAAAACACAGAACCTACAGAGCAAAAAATGCATGTAGATATTTCCTTTTAAAAACATTTTTAGACAGGAATGAAATTAAATTATTGGAACAGGGAACAAAAGTCAGTTTTGAAGTTGTCAGTGAAGTAAATATTGCTCATAATTATTTTGTTGAAACAAATGCCAATCTTCTACTTGCTAATATAAGGAGCTTCTGATGCATAGAACTTCTTGTTTCAGAAGAAAAAAGCACAGTGTAAAAATCACCTGAATTTGAACAAGAATACTTATCAATACATAGGGCACCTTGAAGATTAAACCTTCAATATCAAGTTTTGGAAAAAGCTATAAAGAAAATAAATGTTGAAAATATTTACCATTCAACACTTTTCTTTAACTATCTGTACATAAAGATAGTAAATGCTTTGTACAATAAGACAAAAATATCTTCTGGTTTCTTTGATGTAAAATGAGGCACCCAAATAACATGCTACTAAAATGTTTCTGAAGCAAACACTGCAAATACAGTATTCGCTTTCTGAAGCAAACACAGCAAATGCCACTGAAAATAAATAAAACTTACAAAAAATACAACAAAACCTTTACTCCATTATGAAGATCTAATTTTAAAAGTGTGAAAATTTCAGGGTTTACAGAACTGTAAAGTGTTCTCTTCCCACTGTGATCTTAAATGTTTTGACATCACCTATTTGCTGGTAGGACAAGCTACTGGGTTAATTATCTTGCAACTGCACAATTTTGTTAAGCAATAGGATTGTTTCATTACTACTGCTCAGCAAAGTACTTATCTAGGAGTGTCTACGGTGCTGTTCTATCCCTAGACACTTCGGTCTTTTTCACATTGAGACTTATATCCATTAAAAATATATATATATATATATAATCTAGCCTTTGAATGCAGACAACCTCCTTGAACAGGGTTTTTGGCATGAGATTTGTTTAGCCATGACACAATGAGGAATATATTCCCAGCCAGCAGCGAATGTTTCGCACTTGTCAAATCCTCCCGTCAGTGCCCCTGCATCTCTGCTGACTCCTGGGAACACCTGTCTGCTCCAAGGTCACTCTGATTCAATGTCACCCCACAGTGATCATGCTCTCACACAATTAGGATTTCAGTATTATCTTGTAGAGAATTCTGATATCTCTGTCGTTTTATTTAGGACTGATTACTAGGTAAATATACTTTGTGAATTGATAAGGTCTTATAAATCAGAACCTTAAATTAGTTTGTCTGGAGGGCAAAGAAGCACGCACAGATGTGACACAAAGAAGCATGTACACACAAGTGCCTGTTAGATACAGTGGATATAGTTCCTTTAATTATAACAATAATATGGACATATACTTTTCATACATTTCATTCCACTGATTTCCTACTAAGGGAATCTTTTTTTTTTTTTTTCCTTTTTTGTGTGTTTTGGGGGGTCTCGGGTTTGGTGGTTTTTTTGGTTTGTTGTTGTTTTGTAGGGGTTTTTGTTTGTTGTTTGGTTTGCTTTTTTTTTTCCCCCAAATGAGGTAGAGATACATTTTATAGTTAAAATATCATCTGGGGTTTTTTGCCTCCTAATACACTTCCACCTACTTGCTATTTAGGAAGCTATTTCATGGTAAATACTCGAGTCTTAAAAAAAAATGTTGTATTTCTTAGTAATGAATACACACACAAATCAAACAGCTACCACATGCCCACAGACCTGCATTCAGGTGTAAACTATAAGAGCAGCTAAGAACTACAACAAAAGTATTGATTTTGACTTGACCTTGGCATTAAAATGAGCATGATCCATAGCTTTGTTCTATCCTGTGTTTTGCAAAACATAGCAATCCATTGCCAGGAGACACACAGTCCTCAGCAGCAAGCAACCTGCTTACCAGCCACCTCTTCCTACACTCAAATCTTCCAGAGAAATATTTCCTTTCTGCTATTTTATGTTAAACTCCTTTCCTCCTATCCAAAACTGGAATAATAATTTTCATAGGTCAGAACAGCACAGGACAATGATTCAGCTCTCCAAATGAGCAAAGGAATATCAACACCATTGTTTTCCTTCATGGAAAAATTCCATTTGTTACTGCAGAAATCAGTACAGAAGTTTTAAAGACCCACTCATCATGGATCTTGTAAACCTATCTTCTCTGAATTTCTGTATGCATTGCCTGGTCCTGCATATGCGCACACAAATATGCTTCTACTGAAAAATGACAAGGCTTTCTACTGGAAAAGAAATAAACACATGCATCCTAGACTCAATCAAAACAGAGTTGATAGTCAATACGAACCAGAGTGATTAAAAGTGCAGATATTGAAAGCCATTGCAGAAGACCAATCGTGGTGGGTATTGGCTGCTGCAACTCTATATTCCAGGCAGACCCTTGAAAAGCGACTTCTGACGTTTGCTGCCATGGCTGGTGTCTCAGGTCTCCAGCACTGACCTAACAGGGATACCCAGATACAGGCTCTGCAGAGTAGCGTGATTTCAGTAAGAAGTGATCAAGTAGAGGGATGTTTAATGGCAACTCTTGTCTCAAGTACCCTTATAAACCTCATCCTGTAGTCACAACCCAATTTTGCTCTTGGAAATCTGCATATACTTTTCATTTAAAGCCTCACAGCTTGTTGAAGTTTCCACTATAATTGTCTGAAATGTATATCAAAAGTTATTCTTGTTCCCAGAAAGTAAAGGGATGAGGAAATAAAATTCAGTCCCAGGAATTACGTATTTTGCTCATGTCTCACAGTTTCCTTCCCTCTCAGTTGGAATCTTGTTATGTGAAGAGCATACATGAGTCCAGCTTAACATCTGATCCCTCTCCCTCTAAGCTTGTCTTTTGTCTGCTGACTTAATAACCATAGCCAAGGACTTTATAGATTTTCTTCAGAGGGAGAAAAGTTGTGGTGATGGCTGGTTTTGCTCATGACTTCACAACTCATTCTTCTGTTGGAGTCAACAGAAATATGTGATATTGTAATTATAAACTGCAGCAACAACCCACTGACTCCACCTGCTATCAGGTCTTAACAGAGACTCTGCATCCTGCTTCATTATTGGCAATGACATCAAATCTCATCTTTAACAACTCCTAGAAAAACTGTACAATCTGTACTGTCACTCACAGACCCATCGTATTTTAAAACTACAAGGAAGTATATCCTACAACATCTGTATTACATGCAAGAGAACATTCTCACTGCAGATTCAATAGAATTCACAGAATTCACCATTTTTTTTTAATTCACACAAAATTCACAGTTAATATGATTCTGGACTCCCTCAAATTTCTATGAGAATGTTCAATAACCACCGCTTCTCCATCAAACTGAATCTCCAATACACCCACAGCTGTATCAATTTCTTAGCCACTGTACTCAACATAAAAAAAGAAAACCTACAAGCTACTTTGCATAAAGAACATGCAAACTATCATATTCATCATTATAAAACCAGGTGCTTCTTGAAACACTCCAAGAAAGCTATAAAATACAGTAAAGCCTTCACACACCTCTAACATTCACTGTGTATAGTACTCTCAGGATGCCCAGCTCAGCAATCTCAGACCCTTAACTAAATAAACACACCACTCTAGAGAAATCCGTCAAATCGTTCACTGAGTCTTCTAAACCTCTCAGTTCCGACTCTGAGGCAGACTCAGAAAACTTAGATGATTCTGAGAGCTAAAACATAAGCTCCAAAGGATGCTGGAAAACACAACAGAGAACATCAGGATTCTGATGCTTTGTAAATCTCACTCATGCCCTAACACATGCTTCGTATTCACCTCTGTCTCCCCGCCTGAAAGCACTTAATGACTCAATTGTCTCTGGATAACATCCTTTCTCCCTACTTCACCCTGCTCTACTATTTTGTTCTTGCAGATGATGCAGCTCAGTAAACAGGTTAAACTGGTAACAACTTACAGTTGCCCTTCAAGACCTTTCCTGCTATTTCAGACTTAAAGAGGTGCACGTGCTCAAAAGCAGGCCTACTTTCCAGTTATTGCAATTACTCTAGGATATTACCACCTCCTCACAAAACCTCTAAAGCTTTTATTCTTCGAAAAATCATAGTTACAACACTATGAAGGCATTAAATCATTTGTTGTTAGCATAAAGACTTTTAAGTGCTAATGTCTAGGGAGATAAATAAAACAAAACCATGTAGGACTTCAAGAAGCCTGAGTACAATGTTCTTTTGTCTACAGCAGAAAAAGTGTTTCTACACTGCACATAAAATTAAGCTAATTACCTAGCAGTTTAATTTAAGGAAGAGCATACAGGCCTCTTGCTGCAGTTACAAGAGCAATTACTTTTGTGGTAAGTTAAATATTAGATTTGGAATGTTTTCAAACTAAGCATAATAATGTTTTAGCATCAGTTTACGCTATAAAAAAATGAAGCAGTGTCCTTTTACACATCTGAAAATTTAATTTTTAACGTGCTAAAACTTTACAGGTACCACAGTACAAAAATGTTGTTAACCACCACTTAACAGGTACAGTAAGTATACTAGGAGTTATATTACCATCTATGTGATTATTAGGTATATTAGACAAAAAAAGCAATCTCTATAGTGATTCAGTTAGAGGGAGAACTGCTTTTCTGAAATGCGATCTATTCCTGATTTCTATACTTGCTTTCATTAAGCCAATGATACTGCAAGTATGGTAACGAACTACTGAGATTAGCTTGCTAATAATGTTTGTAGTTTTGCATAAGGCTATTATAATCACATCCATTTTATTATGCAAGCAAACAATGCTTCTTATATTTTAATAATTTTCATTTGACTGTTCAGAAGGACAGATTCAATTAAAAAACAAGCTTACTAACTTGTCCAGTTTTCATGTACGAGATCTCAACCACATGAGATACTCCAAAGTATGTAGGCAATGCTACTTGAGTCGAATACTGAGACATCTGACCTACACACCCACCATATTCTTTGAAATATTCCTTTTTCCCAAAAACACAAAACAAGCAACATTAATTCAATCACATGACAACAATTCTGTGTGATACTATGATGTGCTACAAAATTTTCATTTAAATATACAAAACCTACACTAAGCTTATAAAATGCAGCTTTATCCATATCATACCAAAAAATAAAAACTGAAGTGGACAAGTTGAGAGATCTAATATTAGACTACCTCCTCAGATAAACAGAATATGTATATACACACACACACACACACATATATATACACACATATATATACATAAGCATATACACACACACATATATATATGTATAAAGACACTTTAGTTATTTTAGATATCTTATTTATCAGTTACCAGCCAGTATCATTTCTCCATTTTAGTGTTCATGTTTTGGACAGGCTGATGTTTGGCATATTTTTCAAAAACCTCAATCTTGAAGAGCTATAGCAACTGCAAGGTTGAAGAGGAGAAATCAGATTGACCTATATACTCATTTAATGTAAACCAAAAAAATACTGAAGTTACTGTTTTCAAAATCCTTGAGAGTCCCTCCAGAATTCTTCACAGGCCATTAAGTCCATAATGTGGATTATTGCCTTTGGGTATTAAAAACAAACTATGAAAAATGTTATTTTATTTACTAAGGTAGAGCCCACACTAATTTTCTTCAATGAAGATTTCACAAGATTTTGGTAAGTCATTTTAATATTTCTTAAGTAGCTACATTACCCTGATAAACCAAACAGCCCAGACACAGCCAGCACAATCCAGTACTTCAATAATAATCCATGAAAAAAAATATACTGATTCAATGGAATACAACTCATTATAATCAGGTAAATTCAACGTGGGGAAAATCCACACACACAGAAAAATTTAGAATAAATGCCCTCAAAAGAAAGATAATGTTCTTACACCGATTTTCATATGAAAGGTACAAAGAGATTATCTAGAAATGGAGCTACTCTCTTACATGAGGCTTTCCAAAGCAAATACTTGGAAAAAATACTTGGTGGGAGGGGGAGGGGCTGAAATGATTTTGTACAACTTTGGAAAATTTAATTTTCCCTACACATGCTGATGTCCTGCTCAATCTCACTGTATATTCTACCCACACCAGGAGCCCATCCAACAGATAGGCTGGTCAGTCCCCTATGTTACCAACCACGTGACTGCAAAGATCCTACACACTGTGCACCTACATCAAAGAGGCCAGGGTTGGTAACTTGTACCACAAATTGTAAAACCACAACTCATTCTCGGAAAATTAAACATTCAGATATTTTTATTTTGCATAATATTTAATATGATCACCTCTTTCATGTAACTCCTGGTTAAAGCAAGAGAAAGAAAATGAAGGAACTATTATTTGAAAGGCTTTTCAGACAGAGCTTAGTTTTCTTGAATAGAGAGGACAAAAGGATCTTTTTTGCTCTAATCAGAGGCAGCACTAACCCTTTCTAGCTGGTGAGGATCTCAACAGTATGTGTAACTTATGATTTTCCCTATGACTTTCTGACTCTAAATGCTATTTAAAGAGAACATTCAGCAAATTAAAAAGGAAATTCATATTCAGGAGTATAGTTCAAAGAGCACTACCTCCTGCATCAGCAATTCAGACGAGAGAAAGTGAGCCCTTTTGGACACAGTTAACATCATCCTCGATATACCTGGAAGCAATAAACCAAATCTACAGCTTGTATGAATCAGTACAGCTCCATTACTTCTAGTGATAACAGCCCAATTTGCACAACCTGAAAATCTGGCACCAATCTGTTAAGAGTTTTTCAGGTTTTAGTTTTTGACATATAACCAGCTCTCAGAAGAGAGGACATGTGAGTTGACTCAAACATAGCATTTGTAATGGTAGGCATCCATTAAAAGTATACAGATCTGGAAAAAACACTTTGAGTGCTCAGGTGCTAAAATCTACAGCTTAAAGATAACATGCTACTTATCAAATATATTTTTTAAATAGATCAATATTTAAAAAGTCATTCTTTTAAGCTAACAGGAGTTTGTACATATATTACTTAATATTTCTTTGTGTACTCACAGAGAAATTTACAGTAAGAACATGAGTTACAAGACACCTCATTGATTTTAAGCCCAACATTTAAATATTTCTGTTGTTCACAAAGCCCTGCAGGCACCTCAGTTCACTCAGTGCTGAAGATTATGTTGCTCAAGCTTGCAGAGGAAAAGCCTTTATCCCAGAGCAGCCTGTGGCACTGCAGGCACAGCGTTCTCCTGGGTACCAAATCTCCTCCCATCAGAAAAAGCATGAGTCACAGCCCCCCACAGGCAGGGGGCCGTTACTCATCTCTTACATTTTTGAAAGGTGGACTTTTCTTTTAAACAAATTAAAAGTTTAAGGCCAAATTTTAGGATCTTGAGAAGACACAGATGCTACCTTGGTATTTAGACGAGATGCCCAAATTCCCAGGATTTAAAGGCTTATACCATTGCTGACCAGTTTAAATCCTTGACTACCCGCTGTGCCAGAATTTTGTGTTTCAGTCCTAGCCTCTCTTCGCAAACACTGTATATAAAAATCAGATATTTAATTTCACTTGGCAAAGGGTATCTAAAGATTATAATTTAAATGCACATTATAATTCTTCAACCATTTTCCGAATCTTAAGTTGAGTCGTGCAAAGATCTGAATATAGACTTGAACATTCTGGAATACATTTTTTTTTCATTGATGTGCTCCCCTGGCCTTTTTAAAAAACTGTATCTGAAATTTTCTATTGGAATGAAATTTAATCATAATGCACATTTATATGCCTTACACTGCTGACCAGATTATTAACCTAAAATATTAATCAGAAAGCAATACCTCATAGTTCTCCTGACATGTCAGAGTCCTACATCGAGCCTCCTATCTCAAGCAGGAATTGGAAAATTGCTGAGGCTCTTATACATTTCAAAAGTAATTCAAAACTCAAGGACAAGGCAAAGCCTTCTGAATACCACAGCCCAGCCCTGAAAATGCCAAGCAGACAAAAAGTCCAAAGAAAACTACAAGCAGTATTGCATGTAGCTATGACCTGTGTCTTGAATCGATACAAATAAATTAGAAGTATATTGCTTCTTGGATTAGATAACAGTTGGATTTTGGACAGAATTAATGTGTTTTTCTGTGGGTGGGTTCTATATAATACTGAAAGGCCAGAACAAGAGGTACAGCTTGGGAAGTTATGTGTGTAACTGCTTATCATTAAACAGTGGAGAAATTACTGCAACAAATTCCCACATAACTGTTTCATATGCAACTTTAACACACTCTTCAACTTGCTTTACTTATATATTTACTCAAGATGAACTCTCCACATTAAAAAAAAAAAAAAAATGGTGTGCCAACACATAACCACTAATTCTGCCTGAGGTGTCCCAAGTGGTAGTGTGGGCTCTACCTCAACTGGACAGCTGAATGGAGTTTAGAAATTACCCAGAGTTATATATCTTGGAAACACATATTAATAGAAATCAGAGATCATTATCAAAGGGAGCCAGCAGTTACACATTTCCTTAATTTCCTGTGGCAATAAGGCACAGTGTCTCTTTTAATCAATGGATTTTTTTTTTAATAATTTGATGTGCATATTTTATTTTACGTCCTGCTTATGAGGCAGCACAAATCCAGGCAAAACTATAATCCAGGTGTCATTTTGACTAGAATCACAGGAAGGATTTGGTGTGTTGGTCAGAAATAGAACTCCAAAATATACTGATTCATATCCAGACTCTAATAAATGTTTAGCTATGACTTATTCCATTTTCTGCGATTTCCATTTCATTATACTAATAAGATAATGAAGACAGTGCATTTATAAAATGACTAATGTACTGGTTCTATCTGAAATCTTTCATCCTCACACCTTTCAGGGTATGCAGTAAGCCCTCAAAAATCAGCCTTCATTATCACTCCTTACAAGCAAGCAAAGCAGCAGCAGAAGATAAAAGATATCATCATGCCAGGAGCAAGAGTAAACACGTATCGCCTCCTCAGAAGTTCTCTTGAGTCCGAGTTCCTATTTCTTTCCTTCTTCATTATGTGTAAGAAGTTCTCAGTCATAAGCAAGCACTGCCTGCAAAATTAGCCTGACTATCTGAAATTCTCTTTTATGAACCTGCCTGCTGTTTGAATTGTTAGAAACATACTCCAAGAACAGTTTAACAGTTTATTTAGGATCCTTCATTGTTTCTTGTTCACCACAATGAATTTCTGAAAATCAATATGAGCTAATGTGAATTTAAGACTGGAGATAATAATGTTCTTTAACTGTGTGATCTTTCTGAAAAAATACTCAAACTCTCATGATCAGAATATCCACCAAATATATGGAGAAGATACCGAAAATGTCTTTAACTGTCACACAAAATAAGGCATACTCTTTAGAAGTTTATATTTTCATGTTATCAGTAAACAAAAATGTTTAGAGAATCTATTTGCATGTGACATTACTATTTACATATAAATCTGTAATCCCTCTTTAAGATATAAATTAACATAAACCTAATCAGGACAGAGATGTTTATACTACAGCTACTCTGGCTTCATGGATGTTTTGCAAACAACAATTTCTAAACCACACAGGGATTTACCTCAACTGACCTTAAGCATTTGAAGTGATATGTGGTTTATGCTAGAGATCTAAATTCCCTCTTCAGTCAGCAAAGAGAAAGAGAAATACCTTTGAAACAACTCAATCAGCTTTACAGAGTGATAAATTAACCCCTGAAGGTGGTATTTCCTCTCTGTTGAGTATTACAGGAGCCCAGATGACTAGTTTTAGATATCTAGAGCTACTTAAGATGGATCCCATCTTTAGTGATCTGAATGTCATTGCCTCAATACCTCAGCTAAGAAAAACTTCTAATTACTTGAATACTGACTGCCACGGGCAAAATTTGCTCTGAAAAGGCTCAGCAAATAAGATAACATAGAATGATTTATCTTGTGCTCCAATAATGCCTGGAAACGCATAACTTATATTCTAAGAAACATGTTTATGTCTTTGTTTCTTTCAGACCATAATTTCAAGATCATTGATATCTACAGTCTCTTCTTCAGTATGGTACTGTGCAAATGGTAAAGTATAAATTCTCTTTCACAAAGGAGAGAGAGCCTACCACCAGAGATCAGAATTGTCCCTTTCCATTCAAGCAGAGATACAATTCCTCTCTGCAATGGGGAAAAAAAAAAGAAAAGTACTTGGGGCAGAGTTTTACAAAGTGAACATGAGTCAGCAATGTAATATTTTAAAAAATAAATATGTTTCATCACTGAACAGGGATATTTTGGCACATACTGAGGAAAAACAACAAGATCTTGGGATGTATTTGCTTACGGAGTTGACAGACATCATCAATAAAAGGATAAACCATGTGAAATGTCAAGGAAGATGGTGACAATCAAAGGAATTAGTGAAGAAATCTCTCCAGAATGTACCATATTGTAACTTTCCTGTTAGACCTTGTGTCATGCGCCTCAGAATCCTTGTTTGAACTCACTAAAGTAGTATGTTACTCACAAAAATTATTCTTATCTATACTAAATGCAGGTATGACCATCAATTACTTGTCTTATCAACCGCAATGGACAACCTCTTCAGCTGACATATAATCTGCTCAAGGCCAGGCTGGATGAGGCTTTAAGCAACCTCATCTAGTGGAAGATGTCCATACCCATGGCAGGGGGGTTGGAACCACATGATCTTTAAGATCCTTTCCAAGACAAATCATTCTAAGATTCCACAATTCTATAATGCATGGAGCATTTTTTCCTCTGTATTCAGTACTAGTAAGTTTTAGTAAGGTGAAATATTGTGTCCTATTCCTAGAAAAATGTGGACAAACTGCAGAGAATCCAGAACTCCAGAAAGCATCAGTAAGAAAAATTAAAGGTCTACAAATATGATCTACAGGAAAAAATATAGAATTAGTTGTGTTTAACATATAATAACAAAATTATTGAAGTAAATATTTGAAGTCTTGAAGTCTTCAAATAAATACAAAAGTAGTGTAAAGAAGAGGATAATAAACAGTTCTTCCTTTCTATTGCAGATGGTATAAAAAGCAATGTGCTGATATGGCATCAGTGGGCATTAGACAAGAAACAGAGAAAAAACATTTAAATCTGTAACAATAAGGTTTAAAACAGCATGTCTAGGAAGCTAGGGAATCATCAAATCAGCCTATTTTGCAAAGTAATTTCAAACAGTACTTTACAAACCAGCATAAACACTGGCCAGGTCAGATCACCCTATATCATCTCATCACCCCACACCATCTCCTTATATCACTTGCTGTTTACTCCAACACCCAGTGAGAAATACCTGCTTCTACTTCTCCAGTTTCATTCCAGATCCTTTCTCCAGATGTTGTGTCAGGTATCATAGTTTCTAGAGCCCTCTCTGTCCCTAGTTTCTTGGGTTTTTTTCTTCCCTTTGCTCTTATTCACAAAGAATTAGTGTCCATTATGCCTCAGCAATGCACACAACTAAACATTCACGGAGTCCTGTAGCAAGGCGCACTTCACAGTGTCAGTAACCCTTAATTATGTGTTCACTTGCAGTCTCCCCAGACGTATTTTCTTAAAAATCTATGAATGCAATTCCACTGATGGGGTGACCTTTCTTTACAAAGCCTCCATGTGGCTGGAAGTTGAAGGAAACATATTTTGCTCAAACATGCATCAATATATTTGACTGATGGCAGCTGATCTACTGAATTTTATATCCGAACCTTCCATACAAAATCTGAAAGCATCTGTAACGTCATATAAAATTGCAGCAGGCCTCTTCAGGCCATCAGTATATAAAAGTCTGTTTAGATTTCCAAGCCTTTTAATAACTGCCAGAGCTTCCTATATTTGGGTTAATTAAATTAATTCTTTCATATTAAGATCAGGAAGCCTTCTCAGCCATTCTTTATCTTCATTATGTGCTTGTCTTCACTGATGCATAACCTTAATTGTGAACCAACTGATTCTACAAAGCAAATACCTACCTGCAGAAACATCTAGGCAGACATATTTATAGTTTACTCGATCCTGAGACTGTTTACTTGGGAATTTCATTAATCAAACACTTGCAGATGTTATTCACTCCAAGTAACACGGAATGGCAGTAACAGTTGTTCAAATAAGAGCCAGACTTGGAGTTATATAGTATAGAACTCTTCTAGGTATTACAAAACACCTAAAATGTTTTAACCGTGAAAAAGTAACCCTTCTTTGGAGAATACAGACCCAGGGAAGTCACCAGTGATCAGAATTAAGCTTTTTGTTTTTCCACCAGGGTACAGAAACTCTACCCACAAAGCAGAATCAGAATCATTTTGGTTAGAAGAGACCCTCAAGATCATCATGTCCAACCATAACCTAACTCTAACACTAAGCCATGTCCCTAAGAATCTAATCTTTGTGTCTTTTAAACACCTCCAGGGACGATGACTCAAACACTTCCCTGGGCAGCCTGTTCCAATGCTTCATAACCCTTTAGGTGAACAATTTTTTTCCAAATATACAATCTAAAGCTCCCCTGGTGCAACTTCCTTTTGTCCTATCACTTGCTACTTGAGAGAAGAGACCAACACCCTCCATGATACAACCTCCTTTCAGGTAGTTGTAGACAGCAATAAGGTCTCCCCTCAGCCTCCTTTTCTTCAGGCTAAACAGCCTCAGTTCATTCAGCTGTTCCTCCAGACCCCTCACCAGCCTCATTGCCCTTCTCTGAACTCTCTCCAGCACCTCAATGTCTTTCTTACCATGAGGGGCCCAAAACTGAACACAGAATTCAAAGTGGGGCCTCACCAGCGCCGAGTACAGTGGCACAATCACTTCCCTAGTCCTGCTGGCCACACTATTTCCGATACAAGCCAGGATGCTGTTGGCCATTTTGGCCACACTGCTGGCTCATGTTCAGCCAGCTGCCAATCAACATCCCCAGGTCCTTTTCTGCCCGGCAGCTTTCCAGCTACTCTTCCCCAAGCCTGCAGCACTGCCTGGGGTTGTTGTCACCAAAGTGCAGGACCTGGCACTTGGCCTTGTTGAACCTCATACAACTGGCCTCAGCCCATTGATCCAGCTGGTCCAGATCCCCGTGTATGGTCTTCCTACCCTCCAGCAGATCAACACTCCCACCCAACTTGGTGTCATCTGCAAAGCTACTGTGGGTGCACTCAATCCCCTCATCCAGATCATTGATAAAAATATTGAACAGAACTGACGCCTATATTGAGCCACCAACTGGATTTAACTCCATTCAACACAAGTCTTAGGGCCTGGCCTGCCAGCCAGTTCTTTATTCAGCAAAGAGTAAATCAGAGTCAGAAGTATCCTCCTATTCTTGACTAAGGTCTCAAAGGAACATGGACAATTTCTGAAACAAATACTGCTAGGATGTTGCCTCAGACACCCTCAATCTGAGGAGTGCCCGTGACCCCCAAACTGAGTAGATCATCAGCTTCCAAGCTACTAAATAAAAGAATCTTTACTTACGTTTTGGATCCAACAACTTTCCACTGGACTTCAGAACAAAGATGCATGTTTTCTGGATCCTAAATACCATCAGATGGAAAACAAGCACACTGCAAGTGAAGACTTGTAAAAGCCCTGTTTGTTAAACATGTTTTGCCCATAACTTCTTAAGCACCTAAGATCATTGCACTTGATTTCCTGAGTTTAGCACCTAATCCTGCTTCAAGATTTCTGGCCACCAAACTCCTTCTTGAATTCAGCTTTTATCTCTTAGCCCCAGTACAATACCAATTCAACAGGACATGTATTTTATATTTTTAACAGAATGAACATATCAAATATCAGCATATTATTAAAACTTCACATAATTACAGTTTCTTTCATTTCTGTGTTTATTCTTCACACATGGAAGCATAAATTTAAAATCTATGGAATTCTGAGATTTAATTGGATTAAGTGTGAAAAGGCATATTAATAATTTATGCAAAAATATATTCCAGAAATGCTGCTCTTTTCTCAAAATCAAGCATACTGGAAAAAAGAATGTTGTGATTAGACAAATAATTCCATTAGTTTTATAATGTGCTAATACTAATTGTTATTATTCTGAAGTAAGTTAGTATTATTTTTATGGAAAATTTAAATTGCAAGAAATACATACAATCACTGTACATTAATCAGTTCAACATTTGCTGAAGTCTAACAACTTGTACTATGGTACAAATTTGTGAGATTAGTATAAGGTACCATATAGTTTCCAAATTGAAAGACATCTTGTAGGATTTTTGGTCAAGTAAAATCTTACCAAACAGTTAGGAAGATTTGACACCCTCATCCATTCTTAGCAGGTGAGAATGATGATGACAAAACAGATAATCTTACTAGTCTGTCATAAAGATTTCCTGAAAACTGAATTACTGTGTGCTATATAGCCACAACATTGCCTACTTCTAATTGCAAACTGAACTTTACATAAGGCTACTTATAGGCTACACACAGCTCAAAAATGAAAGAAAATAAGACTTCTGCTTCAAAAAACTGATACAGAGATTCTATCCCTGCATCTCATTTCTGTGGTGTGCTGGGATGATACTGAGTAACTAATTCATTTTCTTGGAGAGTCTCTGAAGCCGAGAAGTGTTAACAATTCATGCAGTAATCAGTTCTCAAATTCAAAACTTCCTGCACCCAGAATCACAAACTCAAGAGTTTCCTGTATCTTTGAACAGTCCTATTTTGCTCCAGTTCAATAAGGATGAAATTGCTCATATCTCCTTCACCTGTGCAACAATCTTCAAGGCAATGAGAGATTTCAGTGTGCTAAACACAGGTAGGTTAGCAAACAGAATCCAAGACCTGATGATGGGCAACCACAGATTAGCAACTAAACTACACATTTAGAATTAAAACACAAACAAAAAAGTGGCTCTGTGGACACAATTCAACTAGTGGATTGGAAAGGGAGGGAAAATGTCATTGCTGAAATCAGGCCACAGAAGCCTGCACTTTTCATACAGACATTACATCAGGCAGTGTGCTTAATCTAGTCGAAAACACAAATGTAATTTCTGGCAACTTCTTGTCTCTATTTAAAATTAAAAAACACAAAAAGACATATGTGATACAGTTAAAACAGATACGCCAAACCACACTTTTGATATTTTCCACAATTAATGGTTTCTGCTATGTTTTATAAAAGAGAATAGATAGACTCTGATTCGCTTCTTAAAAAAAAAAAAAAATAATAAAAATTGCAGCAATTGCTCTTCTGACTTGAAACCATTTTTGTTTTGCCTGAAAGATGCAAATGTAACTGGAAAGGCATCCCCCAGCCTTCTACATCCATAATATCTGTCAGGCTAGAAAAGCTCTGTACAGATTAAGCATACACCTGAGTTAGCCTACTTAAATTTCAATTAGAAAAACAAAGAACAGGCTAAAATGAGGGACAGTCTGCTATGAATTAAACCAAAGACCCATATATCCAAGCCATTACAAGATGATGTTGGAAGGTAAAGAACAGGGTTGGAGTCACTCAGGTAAGGAGTCGAGATACTGAGCACGTCCTGAAGACTCAGAGAGGTGGGACAGGATGGAGAGACAAAAGATCACAATCACTGTCAGCTCCTACAGAGCACAAAAGGCAAATACCAAGCCAGCGCACAGTCACCACCCTAAGAAGCAGCAGGCATGATAAGAACTCAGTAGTTATGGTCAGCATTAGTATAAATATGACTACAGTACAGGTAAACCAAAAGTAAGTTGAAAAAAATTTAAAGAAAAATCAAAGAATATTTATAGCTTAAAACTTTTTCTCATTTCTTCCGTAAGTCAGAGTAATTGATGGTTCATGAATCCACATTAACAATATTCATCTTTGTTTTCTTCCTGTCTCTTTATATCTGACCTTTTAAACCAGCATGTAGCATACACGCCTTTCAAAGAGGTTCACAGACATTGTATGATGGTCTATAGACTACATATAAATCACTGAAACTGAACAAAGCCCTCTGGTTGAATGTCAGAGTCTGGAACTCCTTCTAAGTTACTGCATTGTACTAACGAAAATTACTTTTTAAATACCTATTAGCATATCTCTGGCCAAGTCCCTTATTAATTTTTAAACCTGTAATGTTAAAGTATGCTTACAGCAAGACATATCAGTTTTTATATTATAATTCATTTAAAACTGGAGTCTGAAACGTGGCAGATGGGTGGGTGGAAGAACAGAAAGGAACATAGTGCCCAGTCAGTCCTGGGGTTTGCCTCTCAGTTGCTAGTTGTTCCAGTTCCAAAGCAACCCACACTCCCAATTCTCCATTCAGTCTCTCAATAGGAACCATTTTGCTCCATCCTTCCCTGCAGAAAGACTGAATTCCCAGGTAGTAACTCCCCTGTTCACTAAATGAACTCTTAGAAGATCCAACTGCATTTCGCATCCTTCTAGAGGTTTCCATTCCAAGGCACATCGTTGCTTTCAAATGGCTACGACATAGGACAAGTTGTGGATTAAAATAAACAAACAAAACCATCCACACCCACTTCTACATCAGAAACACAGCAAAGATAAAAAGAATTAAGATACAGGATGATATTTAGCCTTAACTTTTGCACTTCTTCACAAGTTCTGCAGATCACTTTTCTCTGCACTTCGGCTGTTATTCTCAAACAGCATTTCCAGTTTACAAATTAGTCTCTCAAAAGACACTCTGTGCTGTCAGGCCTGCACTTCACAAAGCTGTTTGATTCCTATCTCCAGGAATGCCAGTGGTAGACTTTCGGCAGTACATTTACATTTCAAATCAGGAAGGGAACACGAGCTGTTTTCTGACCCTTTTCATTCCCACTTCCTCTGACAGGAATTACCCCCCAGAACAAGGACACCCCACTGAACCTGTATTCTTGCCATGCTTAACAGCAGCAATATTTTCCATACCTGATTAGAAGTAGAAACCCAATTCCATGGACAAGTTGTCCATGAATATACTGCCTAAACACAAAATCAGATAAGAATTTTCCATATTTACAACATGACTGTTTCAGTGCATCAGTTGTCCAGTGTGTTTAAAAGACACAAAAGGAAATCAAAACCTTTTCTGCAACTACGCAAAATGAGGAAAGTATGACTCTTCAAACAACCATGTTACATCATTTTTATCTTACATATTTCAAAATATAAGAGCAGTCATACTGAACCTGATCAAACATCTCATCTAGCTTGGTATGTCATCTCTGACGGCACTTTAAAAAAGAGCTGCCTTAAAAAGTGTTTGAGACAGGGAAAGTCTATATCATGCCTCCCCCCTCCTCACCTCTATATTCTCCCAGTCTCCAACTATTTTCATCTCAATGAATTTTGGAGCCTGATGTTATTTTCCTAAAGCTCCATTCAGTCTGTAAAATATAAGCCAAGTGTGATGTTTCATCACACTGATGTCTTGTCATACTGATTTCATCCTCCATCTCCAAAGATTAAATACTTTCACTGTCTTAGGCCAAACCACCAGCCAAAAGAAAAGCCATGTAGTGGTGTTTTTTTTCTATATTCACAACAGCAATTTTCTTATAATGAAAGAGGACTTTAGTTGTCAGAATTAACAAGTTTATTTTGCACTAACTTGACATAAAATTAGCAGTTTCCATCTGAAAATAAAACCTAAAGCAGTTATATTTTTCAATAGGTGACCAAAATAAATACAAAATTAAGGATCACTTAGGATTTAATCATCTCCTTTGCACAGCTGACAGTAATTGTAACCATAACATAATTTGTGTATACAGGCATATAAATAAAGCACTGATGAGATCCACTATTAGAGTGAAGTATTTTGGTTGCACTTCATTTAAAGTCAAGCACAGACTGAAGCACGTTTCAGCCTATACAGGGTCATTTTATAGCTGGGCATCAGAAGTATATTCCGTGGTCCGCTGCTCTGCAATAAACAGGTATTTGAATGCACTCTGTGCTACAGACAGCATCAAATTGCCCTCCTGGGATTTACAGGACATTGGCTCCTAATGAGTAAATTTAATACTATGGCAAAATATAGAATGTGTGAGATAACACACATAGAAAATAATGCAAAATACTATGATTATCCATGCATCTTTAACTATACTGGTACTACAGACTAAAAGTATACAAAGAAGCAAGTATTACACAGTGTGTCGCACTAATTATGTATAAAGGAAAAAATGAAATATGCTGTCTACTCTAAAATTTTTCTTTTCTTCAGAGAGAAAGAAAACCCAACATTTTAAACTGTACATGAAATTCACTTTATGGTCATAAAGTTAAAATTAAATATAGGTAAAAGGATCAGGAATAAGAAAATTAAGCTTTTCAGCAGGAATTAATGAATACAGGGTCCTGTTAGACTGTGTATTGTAAGAAAATAAGTAAATCTCTCAGCTTGGAGTCATGTGCACAGCCCACCTGAGCCACGGGCAAGACTCAGCAGAGTTTAATCTGCCCTTCCCCAACAACCTGCTCGAGCAGCCCCTCAGCCTTTTTCTGGTGTGCAGAATCAGGGATATATCCACAATTTATTTTTTTCCATGGTTTGGCATGTTTCTTAAAATAGTACTTGGAGAGTTTTATGAGTTTTCCATAACAGTGTGAATGCTAGTCTTAGTTTTTGCTTATCTAAAGCAGAATTATGGTAGGAATTTGTAATACTGCCACAGGAATTTCAGGATATTGTTTAAGATTTATAAACAAATGGCTGAAGAAGTGTTTCATATTATTCAAGACTGCAACCAACATCTATCACTGAGAATAACAGACATATACAGATTGCACCACAGATTCCAAAAAAAATAACTAGCATCCAATATAATAAAAATAACACTTTTTCAACTTTGGACTTCCAGATCAGATAAAAAATGTTGTTAAATAGGTTTATGAAATTCAGATATTAATGCAAATAATTTCTATACATATAGAATAAAAGCACATTAAAATCTAATACAGTTATGTCAGCAATATTTTAGTTGTCTTTGATTCATTCAATGTTTTATTACATTTTTTGCTATATAGTATAAGCAAGTGAAGAATGACAACTCTACCTCATATTTGTCAGTACTGTATCATACATCCATTATAAACTTGCAAAGTATGAAATGGTGTATGTCTTTTGAGAAAGCTGTTACACAGCTCCTCAGTATATCTCCTTTGATTTATTAATATAAAGCAGAATGTGATTAGACTACTGCATCTCAGTGAAACACTGTTCAGGTACATTAGCACTAGTTTCATTTCAATAAAATGAAAGTTGACATGACAGCTTTCCTTCCGTCATGTCAAAAAATGTCTTTCATGTCTGCACATATTACTGTTTTATGCTCTCACCTACTATATCTGTAAAGCACTCTGTATATCACTTTTCTGCATGGATCCAAGCCTTTGCAAGTATGATTAATGGGAATGCAGCACGCAGGGCTGACTACAGTCATTTGTGTGCCGCTATCATTGCTGGCATATTGCACTGTATTCCAGATGTCCAAGGATGCTGTGATTAGATTCAAGTTCAGAAAATTTGTTGTTAAAATCTGAACTGGTTTAGCATTTCTCCACCTAGATAGTACTCAGAAACTTCACAAAGTCCTAAACAATGAGGACTACATAAATATCCTACAATGGGAGTTTAGGAAACAATGTCATTGCATAGACATAATTAAGTTGTAAACTAGAGTGCAGGGTTTCAGTGGGGAACTAACACTGAAAATGAGGACACTTGCCTACTTATTTCTATTTAACTACTGTTCAAAATTCACATTGAGGCCCCCCTGATAGAGGAAAGAATATAGCCATATTCAGTCTGTTCTGAAAAGTCCTAATAACCATCTGTAGGGAAAAAAGGTTTTTTGCCTTCAGATTTGCCATTATTTACTGTAGTCAATTAGACTCAGTGTCCAGGCAGGAACACAAGACACTTCATTTAGTTGGGAAATACCTCTAGTGGATTTCCAAATGAATATTCATTACTACCCAATTTCAAGCTTTATTGTTTTGAGCTCATAACCATAATTTTACAACACATGAAAGCAAGAGGAAATATTCGGTACAGATCACTGAAAGGGACAGGACTGACTGTGGCCAGACAGCATCACTACAGGACATCACAGAATATTGTCCTTCATATGGGAAAAACAGTTTAAGAAAAAGAAAAACAAACCAGCATTTAACTGTGATGGACTGAAAACATTTAAAAATATATCAGGATGACTATAGCAAAGAGATGAGGGATAACTTAAAAACACTGGGGCTGGTGAGAAGCATTCTTTTTGTAGGTGTGTTTACTGTGTCCGTAGATAACAAAACCCCTTGTTTCCACTGTGTTTTCTGATGCAGTTCAGTAGCCTATCTATTGCCTCTTGAAACTGAGCTTTTGATGAGAGATTAACCCAGAAAAAGAGCAAAAGAAGAGTTATTCAATGGCAAACGTAATTACATGAAATGGCAGTTCTGAGAGCCTGTTCTTAATTACTCCTTTTACCAATGTAGATGTCATTCTGTACCCAAGCCATCTCCTGGCTCTCTGGTAAGTAGTCAGGACAAAATCATTTTAACTATTTCTTTCCATGGCACAAGGCAACTGAAAATTAGATATGGATCATTTCACCCATCCACATCTTTGACACCTCAAGGTTGCACTGTCCGTGTTTTAGAGTCACAAAGAATTCACAGCTCACTTACAGACTACAGAACACACATTAAATGCTGTTAACTGATTTTCTGATTAAACTATTGCTCTAAACTGACAGTTAATTTTGCCCTTCTGAACAGCTTTCAGCTAACCACCTAGGACTTCTATGGGATTTCAGTCCAGTCAGAGGCATCTGCTGCAACTGTTTTACTGAATGGGACATTTAACCCTCATCTGATGAGAAATTCCAACCATGGGCAGTTTCTGACTTGTTAAAAACTTTCCAAAATATTCAAAAGGCTGCTACAGTTCAAGATATTAATTTAAACAAAACCACAGAGGAGAAAACATATAAAAATAAATTAATTGCAAATACCATAATAATATGTAACATTACAATAGATTTTTCTGGATTAGGAGAAAGGGGGGTTTTGTGTTACTAAAACAGGTAGAAAATTTCCTGGATTAAACACTGTGCTTCTGTTTGGGTAGACTACTCCTTTTTGTCTTTCCAAGGGCACATCTTTTATATGTATTCTCCTCTAGTTATCAAAAAAAAAAAAATGCACAATTACATGTTAAATCCATGACTTTCTATTCATCTCCTTCCAAGGCTTTCTGTTGGTTTGATAGCTTTTTTTTAAACAAGTGTTAACTACCCTTCTCCTGAACAAGACACTTCCCACTTTGTCTTGGCCTCCTTAGTCTAGCCTAGTGCAAACTATTCTTGCCCAGCCTTAGTAACCAGAAATCATTTACCCTGAGATCTGGTACTTCATCCAGGACACTAACCCAATATGTATTTTTCATTTAAAAATGGTAAGAATATAAGTATACTTGAGTTTAAATTTTGCATACAAACATTTTCATGGTACAGGTTGTATGGTAGAAATATTAGGTCAACAGCAGTTTCATATATATATTTATATATGCATTGTCCCCTTCTAATTTTCCAAGCTATAAAACTCAAGGTATTTTAGAATCGTAGAATGACACTGGCTGGAAGGAACCCCAGGAGGTCTCTGCTCAAAGTAGGCTCAGCCAGAAAGGTCAGGTTGTTCAGGTTTTATCCAGGAGTGAACTTCCAAGGATGGAGACTGCACAACCTCTCTGGGCAACCTGTTCCAACTCTCAGCTGTCCTACTGAGCTGAGTAGGACATATTTATATCAATTAAAATATTTATTGATTCTGTATTTTCAGGTCAGCATAACCTGTTTCACTTCTCTCACGAAGAGCTACTTGTCTTAATTCTAATGAATCTCAGATACCCTTAATAAATCCTCAGTTCCTGGAGCTCTCTCTCAGTCATGTGTATAAATTAATCTCCCAAATTTGCAGCAGCTGATTAACTTGGCAGAGCCTCCTACTAAGCTTACCCTGAGGTAGAACATAATACAGTGTCTGTGTCCTCTGAGGTTTACCTAAGGTTCCTACTAGCTCCTTGCATTTGTTATTGATTTATTTTGTAGATACCCCACATAGCTTTTTAAGAAACAATTAATAACTCCGCAGCAGTGAGGAGGGGAAAAAAAAAGGAAACAAGAAGGAACAGAATATCCACCTTGATTTACCCTAGTAGAAAATTCTCACAACTGTAATTGTTACTACTGCAAAAAAAGTTTTGTCCTTAGCTACTTTAATAGAGATGCATCTTACATAGTACTTTATAAGTTTGGATGCCTTTCTACAATTGAACTATGGCAACTTTAAAAGAGAGGACTGGAAGCTTAATGCTTTCTGTAGTTTTCAGTAGTCTTTTAATCTGCTGCTGCAAACTCAGCTAATATATATGTTCAAGCACACTAAAGTGAAGAGAAGCTTTTTTGAATAGGATGGCTAAATTAACTGAATTTTGGTATAGAACCTAAAGATAATTACTGATTATGCTGATTATTACTGGCTATGAGACAGGGTAATTAGTCATGAATCAAAAGAAAGAGAAGCTACGTGCAAGGGTTCTGCAGTTCATTAATGTAAAAAAAAAAAAAAATTGTCTTCATGAAAGACTGAAAAAACCTTAAGTGACAACAAGGCAAACAAAACAAAATAAAACATTGCCAAAAACATAAAAGTGTGGATTTTTTACAAGCAGAGTTTCAAAAAAACAAATGCAACATGATACTGAAGTGGAAATCAAATTCAGGAAGTCTAAAGCAAAAACTATACTGAGAGCAGAAACCTTGACATTTCAGTGGGAGACATACGTTTAAAAGGATCAAATTGTTCTTAGAAGATAAAACAGCAAATTAAATAAATCAGTGGAAAGAAATCCATAAGATAGTACAGTTCGAAATATCAGAAACAGAATCTCCACCTTTCCTGAAATGAATAGTTTACAGAAATCATTAAAGATTCTGTATGAATTTTGTTAGTGCACTTTTCGTTTCTATGTTAATGGTAGGGGGAAAATGAATATTTCACAGCTCATTTTATCATTAATTTTTCAATATTCTGTAAATTATAGACAGTCAAAGAGGAAATGGTTTCTAATTGAGAAATAAAGTAATTTGATGGTTTTAAAAGGAAAAAAGAAAACCTTTCAAAAACTTTATTGGAAACATAAATCAAGGTGGAAATTTTTAGCTACTGCTTCACACGAACCATGTCTAAACTGCAGAATGTATTCTCTAGAAGAAAGATTAAATACTAATCCAAGTTAATTGGATGGGAAAATAAGAAACAGCAACATTTTCTGTGAGAGAATCTGTTGCATTTCTTGTAACCAATATCGGGAAAACTTGAACAAGAAATACAGTACCTACAACACCAAAGCCTTTTTTCAGTAGATTTATGTGTAACCAATTCCTAGCAGAGCTATGGCTTAGAATTCAAACCAAAAAGCTGAAGATTTCACTACAAAACCAAAATCCTTTCCCATTGTATTGGAAAACCCTATAGAGAAATTCATGTGCTTATGTTGCATAGCATGTGCACAGAAAACTCCATGCTCTCCACAAGTACCAATCCTCCTACACACACGTATGCATATATGCATAAGTCAAGTACCAAATGTCAAGTCCATTTGAAATGCAGCAGACATGTACTGGGATTTCAAGGACAGACTAAACAAACATTACTCAGCACTGCATCAAATGGAGAAAGTATTCTGCTGACCCTGCAGCTCCTTGCCTTCACCTTCTCCTTCACCATCCCATTCCAACTGTGACAGGGCATTTGTAGATCTCCCCAGAGACTTGAATTATGGAACTGATCTGGTTTACAGTGTTCTCAGAAAAATACTGGATGGTTACCTACACAGTGAGCCAAGCAAGAAGGAGCCTCCTGCAGCTCCAGTGCTGTTTGGGAAACCGCAGTGTTATATGTACATACAGAGCTCCTACACATGCAACAGAGCTGACACTTTGGGACAGTACTGATCATGCACAGGAACGATACGACTGTGAGTCCTGTGCGAGCAGTCCTGGCTGGACTCACCACATCCTACATAAATAAAGAAAGTTCTTAGAAGTCCAATCTGCAAACTGTTGTAGATATCTATGGCAAAACCAGATGTACAGAAGTCTGCATGCAGACTGAATAGGAAAGAAAAACTGATTCTAAATAAAGATGTTGGAAGGTAAGTGCATTAATTTGACAGAGGTTTTAAGTGAAGAAAATATTTTGACAGTTGCTTTTTTAAAATCCGTTTTCACACAAGGAAACACTTGCAATAATGAAAATTAAGGAAGCTGGTTTTAATTATATTGCAAATATTTTACTTTCAGAAATGATATGGATCCCTTGCAGGACAAATGAGAAAGCTGTGGAAAAGTTTTCTCAACTCTCAGCACACCAAAGCAAGAAAAAAATAGCAAAGTTTTTACTAAGAGTTCTCACTGAAAATCCTGGTAAAACCTGGAACACTGTTTTGAACATGAAGAGTCTGTCAGTTCACCAAATTTTAGAAGCACATTCTAGAGAACCACGTAATCACCAATAATTCAACAGTGCATATATTTGATATAGTTTCCATTCCTGTGCACTTCACATTCTGAAGCAATACTCCTTTCATTGATGTTGAACTCAACAGATACTGAAGAAAATTGTTTGACTAGGTAACCACAGATGTTTTCTCTTCAACTTGCTGACTGGTCACTTCAAATTACAACTGCATAAACAGAAAGTGTTATAGGAAACCCAAACAAGCCCTCTTGAAACACAGCTGTCAAAATACATTTTTAAGTTAGCTACTTCCAAAATACTCCAATAAGAGCAGAAGATTCAACATCCTCTCTCAAACACAAATTCAATGACATAGCTATATGACTTTTCAACAAAAGAATAATGATATTTGTCACAGGCCTTTTTTGAGAGAAAGACTAAGACACTTCAGTTCTGAGCTCAGACACCCGAATTTGTTGTTTTCTAGTCTTCACTGATGGGTTTGACCAGATCTCTGCCATAAATCGTAGGTCTTTAAAGACCTAGATACTCACATGTAGGTACTTACGTTTAAGCATCTATCTCCCCAAAAAAATCAAACAATTGCAGCTATATTTTCTACAGTATTCTCACACCAGTGGTAACTCCAGGATAAAAATCTGCTGCTGTAGAATCCTTAAAAGGAAGATACTTGAGGATTTCTTTGAAGTTACCCTAGGAATTTTGTAAGATGTATAAAAGGCACTACCACCAGAAATGTCTGATTTGTCTAACCATATTTATTAGTTCTCTTGACTCTCATTGTCACTGTTACAGTACAACAGTCACTTGAGTGAGTTTATCTGAATGATTAAATCAACACAGCATGGAAATTAGAAAGGCCTAGAGACCACTTCCTGAAGCAATATGCATAACAATTTTATTTTAGCAGCAGATACAATTAACAATATTCCAAGAGCAAGTAACCAGAATATAAAGAAACAAACCCTTGCAATTATAGAAGCTGACATTTGTCTCATAGTGACACAGATGACTGCATTTAAAACAAACAAGCAAAAAACCTCAAACAAACAAACAAAACGACAACAAAACCCCACATATTTGAGGAAAGCTTTATATGAATGTAGCCACTTCTACCTATTTTTGTACCATACTTTGCTTAAATATACTTATAATTAGCCATCTGAAAAAAAAACACTTGCTTTTCTTCCCTATATTCCTGTATCTTATTCCTCCTTAATTCAATTATCACCTTAAATTTGTGTCACTTAAAAAAGATGTTGCCAATGAAAATATAAAAATGCTGTGATCTATCTTGTGGTATCTTTTTCATAGCTCAGAAAGTTCATGCATCACTTCTCTAAAGCCCATGCTTGCTTTCTCATGAAGAATTTATGTTCTAAAAATATCCTTCAAGATATCTTGCTCTATTAATACGTTTCCACTTTCTTACAAGAAAATAAGCAAGCTGTTTTGCTAACCAGCCTAAGGAAATGGTATTAACTCTTTTCAGGTTTTTCACCCAATAACCTTACTTGCACAAATATCAAAGTTCAATGTTGGCAATACCCAAAGTGCTGGGTCAATGCCCAAGAAGGTTGTAAAAAGTTTCTCTTAATGCTAATAAAATACAATAAAAAGGTCAAACAGCTGATGGATCTGGTCAAAATTGACGCAGATGTCAACACAAGATATTTATATCATTCCTATACAGACAAGCCAACAGTCAAACTATTGAATTTACAAGGAAGGAAAAACTGATATTTTGAAGTGTGCAGTTCATACAGACTTTTGGACAGTATACTGCATATATCCCAACACTATCTCTCCCATACTCGTCCTTCTTTACCTCCATGATCCTTGTCAATATACAGGAGCAATGTTATACAGCAGGAAGGCTTGAACAATAAAAGGAAGGTGGGTGTGCTCTGCAGAGTATCTTGGATATCATGGGCAGCCAGAAAAGAAGATCTGATGATCGTTAAATATAGTGATATTAATCCCACACAAATAGAAGGTATTTTCTAAGAAACAAAAGCCTGCAAGAGCAGAGAAACAACTGCTGGAGGGGTATTCTTAAAACAACGATTTATTGTTATCAGTATTGTATCAGAAAGGAGTACTGTGGATGAAACAAACTAAACTGGCGTAATTGGCAAGACCTTGTAAAACAGAATATGCAAATAGCCCAATGCCGTTTTAAGGTTGAAGACATTCAGTATAATAGGTGTTCAGATGTTGCACTCATGAAACACTGATATATCTCTCTTAAAGACCAAAAAAAAAAAAAGAAAAAAGAAAAACAAACAAAACCCCCACATCTTAGAACTATGGTAGCTTCAAAAAGAATTAAAATAATTCAACAGAAGAGTAACATTTTAGTGAACCAAGCAAAAGTTACAAACTTGGAAGTGAATGAAACTAGTAGCTCTTTAAAGTACAATGAACTAATGTGTATTCTTTTCCAAATAATACTAAGCAATGCTTTATAAGTAAAATATTTAATCTGCCTGAAAGATTTCCATGTTTATAACTTTCAGCAATGCTACATAATATTGTTTTATTATGTACACTTTGAAGGTAAACACTTTCCTTTCCCATAAAGTTACCAATTTCACACTACACTATGGATACTACCAGACTTCATGGACCTTAACAGCCAGTCCTAATATATAAATAACAGAAGGACATGCACAAGACTGAAGGGAGACAGTCAGGCAATATAGAACTGATACATCATGTTCTGAACCATGGCTTATAAATCCAAATGAAAACTCAGCTACTTGAACACTTCTGCAAATATAATCAATCTGCCTGAAGTTCCTAACTCCATTATTAAAAGAGTAAAGGAATACAAAGAAAAATAATATTAAAAGAAATCTATAGGCAAAAGATGAGTGAAAGATGCTTACTTCAGGCATGAGGTGTGGGGATTTTCTGGGGTGAGAGGAGAAAAATAGCTAACTATGCTAGCATCAGGATAGAAGGGAACACTACCAATAGACTTAAATCTAAGTTTGAGCATAGAGTCAAAAGAATTATTTATAAAAATGCAGAATAGACAGAAGCATGCAACATGTATGCTCCTCTACAGAACAGCTATCAGTGCATAACTGTCTAGATGCAATACAGCTGAAGTAATGTAAAATATTTATTACCTAAGATTTAAAATAGAAGTTATTTTGCTTCCTGTAGTTCTCATGTCACTGAAAAATGAGCCAGTGTGCCTTGCAAGCCTTAGGAATCTAAATTGGAGATAACCACAGAGATAAGAAAAAACAAAATCAGCTTGTGTCCCTGGCCTTAGATGCAGATGGTGACACACGAGTGATTAAAAGGAACACTTCAGAAACTCTCTAGCCACTTATGCAAAATGTTTTGGGTTCTTTTGTTGTCTTTTTTTTTTTTTTTTTTTTTACTGTATGAATAACTGAGTTGCAGAAATACATATGATCTTAAACAACAAAGCACATCAAATTTAGAGGTCAGCGAGGAAAAGGCTAGAAAAATTGAAACCCAAGAAACAAGATTACAGACCACGAAAACAAGACACAAAAACACCTCTAGACATAAAATCTAAGGCATGTTTTAAGATTCTAAATACAGTCAAAGCCTGAAAATGGATGCCACCAGCAGAGTATTCTGCTCTTTCTGATGGTCTTTCTGAAACTGAAAACCTGAATCAGTGAAAGCATGTAGGATTTCTGACCCTAAATACAGGACCAACATAAGATATTAGTGAAAACACTTGAGATGACAGTATGTTAAGTAAAATACAGTGAAGAGAATGACAAATCTCATCTGCTCAAATTCCAGGCACTGGATAGATCTGTTACTCAAAAATGAGTGCTGCATATTTTCTAAGTGTGGGACACTCTGCAGACAAAAATTATTTCATATTCCATTAAATAATTTGAGGTGTCATATACCTGATGAATAAAGGCTTAGCTAACAATTGGCATGGCATGAACTTTCATTAGTCCACTTTAGTGCTCCTCATCCAAGTGAGCTTTTCGAAAAGTATATGCATATAACAAATTTAAATAGTCATGTATTCTTTCTTCCCATCTGTTAAATATTCCTTTGTATACAAAGTCAAGGCACAGTCTTATGGACTAACTACAAAACCTTCCGTACATACTCCTTAGAGATCACTAGAGTAAGCAATGAAAACCGTAATAGAAACTCAGCATTTGGCTTACAACGCATCACCAAGAAATGATCTGTGTAATGGGAGGACTGTAGTCATTGCTTTCTCCCACCAACGTGGAGTTCCATTCTCACACAACTCCACCAGCCTTTTTTGCCCTGGTTTTGATTTGCCTTCTTACCTTCTATTTTTAATGTCTATCTGCTTGTCCTTTCCCTTGCATAGCTCCCCATCTTCCTCCTTATGAGTAACATGTGGGTCAAAACTAGATTATCTTATAGGCATCTACGAAGATATTAAGCCATATCAGCAGACAACAGCAATCAAAACTGTAGCAGAAGGAGGATATTGCACAAAATACAAAGATTACTGAACACAGAAATACTGATAGAAACCAGGAATCAGTACAATGAACCTCCCCCACAGCCCTGTTTCAGTTTTTCCATTTTTATTATTATATTATTCAGATTTATTGGGAATACAAAGTCCGCAGATACCAACAGAATTACTATTAATGCTGCAAAATTATTAATGGGTCAATTTTTATGGAAATGCATACATTTTCTCATTCTTCGATCTTCCCAGCTGTTACACAAAGAAGGAAAATATCAACTATCTGGAAGAGGAAAATGGATTGGGGGAGGGCAATATATTAAAAGATAATATAAGCTTGAAATAAAGCAAGAAAAAAAACAGTCTGACTCTGCTCCTTTCCCTCACTTCTCTGCCTTGTGTTTCTATAGATTGGATAGCCCTGACCCACTGCACAAAACCCAAACCAATGTATCAATAAAACCAAGTAAACAAAGATTGTGTACTATGAAACAGAAAGGAAATTTTGCCAACCTTTAACCCAATCAGGTAGTGTATAAACAGGCTGAATACTTAATCATTGAAGAGCCTAGCACAAAAATAGATTATCTGTATACTATTACAGTTGCTTGCAAACTGGTATTTAGTTCAAGTCTGCACAAATATAATGGACAATTAAGTTTATCACACAAGATCTGAAAGTTCTATGTTAGTAATACTACCAGATTCCACTATTTTTGTGATTCATTCACAGCAAATTTTTGTCTTCAACACTGTTAACTGGCATGAGGTCACCTGTTTTCTTTAAAATTCTCAACCCTGCTCTTAAAAATTAAATGAGGACTCAAAACATTCCTGATTATATTCTCCCTCTAATAATCCCTCATTAGCTTTAATTACTTAATTGTACTTCGTAATGCTATTCCTGCAAACAGTCAGGCCTACTTAAAGTTACTATTCTAGAAAATACCTAAGGAAACCTACACTGCTGCTTGATATTTCAATATGTGAAAAAGCATTTCTTTTTATCATTTATCAGTCCCATATACTTGTGCTACAAGAGTCTGGAAACAGAAGATGTGAATGTACTACTTCTGCAATATTGTCAATTCATATGTTAGCACTGTGTTTGCCACAGCGGAATCTGCTCTTATTCCAGGCTGAAAGGCTTTTGCTTTTTTTTTTCCCCTTTTTTGTCTCTTTGAATAATCTCTATTCAATTTGAAGCTATGATCCAGGAGAGATGCTCATTTCCCTTTACCACACACGGCAATTCAAATGTTTCTGCACTGCATGCCTTATTATGTGGAGAAATGAACAAGTCCCTTCAGTTAGCATGTTATTCTTCAGTCTTGGTGAAATCTTCTAAAACCCTGATCTATTTTACATATGATTGTCTTTGTGGGATTTGCATACAACTGCATACATACGGCTCACTCCTATTTTTAGACTGGTAATAGATTTTTATGAGCAAAAACTTATACATGATTCAATCTTCATCCCTCAGAATAACTTATTCACTGTAAGTATGTCTGCTCATATGGCACCCTACATGTCAAATTCAACACGCCTAACTTCAGCTGTCTAATAGATAGGTTTGCCTAATCTAATCATCCAGATCCTCTGTCCAATTCACTGGGACAGACATGCATGAAAAGAAGACAACTCATCCTGTCTATATCAGATGTCTTTTAAAATGGGATAAACTGCTCTCTTGGGGTGCCTGCTTGCCCTGTTAATCACAAAGGAAATCCAGGTGACTAAGTTTTATTAAAAATCTCATTTTTAGACAGATGCATTTAGATAAAATATAATCCAGTCATTACACAGCAGCACAAGGAGTATTTCTGATAATATAGATACATCACCTCGTGAGAATGGCACAGACTAAGCAGACGAAAAGTATTTGCTGTCACCAGAGCCAAATTCAGACCTAGAGTTGTCTGCACAGAACCTTTAGCTGGTTTGTTCTTCTCCTACCATGACCTATCACAGCTACACTGGCAAAACTCCATAGAACAAGCCTGGCTTGGAATGCAGCTATTAGGAAGCTGAGTCAATAAATTAATAAACATATTAGTTGAATACTATACAAGTTCACAGCCAAGTATGGTTGCTGAGATGCAAAAGAATCCTGCTGGATATTATTGCTTATTCTGCACATTCAAAGTTTACAATCTTCTTTAAATAAGAACTAGAAGTACAGTTCATAGCAAACATTAGAAAGTGTTCTAAGAAACAGATTGAAATACAGAGCAGTGTGTGCTGGAACAAACTATTTTTTACACCTGTATGCAAACATCCCCCAGGGCTGGATAGTGTGGTGGGATGGCAACAACTCGCTTTGTAAAGCCAGACCTTTGAAAAGGAAGGAAAACAGATTCCAATACTGACCCACCTGTTCGTGTTCAAAGTTTTGTCCTTATCAAATGTGCTAGAAGAAGAATCACAACATGTATATTTAGGTCTTTTAAAAATACACTAATCAGTCAGAACCAAAATAGCAAGAACAAAAGCTTTATTTAAAGCTGACAGTTACCACACAAAGCATGAAAAGACAGTAATAAACTTATGCTCTGCTATGCCTACCGAACTCATAAATACTGGGTTTTGTTCCCTCCTCTCAAGTCTGTGACCAAAAGACAGAATACTCCTGGCAATAATACACTTAAGATCAAAGAAGAGAAACAAAAGAATCCTGGAACAAAATAAAATTGTTGCTGTGTAGTCAGTACTTAAACTTTTATTTTTAAGGAATCTCTGCCCTGAATGGAAAATAAAGGTCCAGAAGAAAGTAAAATATTTTGGAAAGGAATTCAGAATGAAAATACAGCTATAACAACTACGTGCAACACTCAAGCTGTGTTAGTGTCATACTGTGCTAAGTCTTCAAAAGGTTCATCTCACATTATGATGACAAACTACTGAGTGTTTACCTTTAGATGCCTCTTCTACACATGTATTTATTTTGTACAGAAACACACTTTTTCTGCTGTGTTTTTTGTGTTTTCTGCTGTTTACAAACACTTAAAAATAGTTTGAGGAGTTATAAACATTTCCAACATGTATGCAATTTCCAGAAAGACAGTATGAACACCTGATTCATTTAACTGGTTCATACACAATGGTTTAAATCATTTGGTTTAGACAGAACTACTTCTCACATCTCATACAAAAATAAAGCACAGCTTTAAAGTATACAAATTTGTTAACCTTGTTCTGACAACTTATATTCATAAAGCAGGCCTAAAAAACCCCATGCTACTAAAAACTTAATTAAAATATGTATACTGAAAATTCAGCTTTTTCTCAGTAGAAATGATAATAGCTTGTTTTTTCTGTTGCCAAAGAATTTATACAATTCTTGCTTTGGTACCATGAGGAGTTATATACATGCCTCAAATATTAATGAAGATTAAAAACTTTCCTTCTTTCTCCGTCAGTTACACTAATAGATCTCAGATTTACAAATAATGTAAGATGAAGTGAATAAAATATTAAAAGAGTTTTCTCCATAACAGTGACAAAAGCTGTAGGTTGAGTTGAGATTAGGATGCATCAAGACATAAAACATTTGAACATGGATTGGTACTAATAGCTAAATGTATTCTTCACATCCAGTATGAAATACTTTCCGACAATTAAGCAGCAGAGACCTGACTAATATATGTAGTTGATTTTCAAACTTGTATGGCAGAGCATGGCAATGAGTTGAGATGAAAGAAAATTTAGGTCTGGAAAAGTGGGAGATGATCCAGCTGACCTTTCCTGCACTGAGGTGGAACCAATAATACTTGATTTATGTGTGGCAAAACTTTCTTACATCAAGAATCCCATGTTTCCTTTTTACCTTCTTTTTTTCCTACACTAATTAAAATCAGGTTTTCTGTCTTCCTTTGCATGGCTTTTTGAAAAAAAACACAGCACTTTGTTGTTGTTGTTCCTCCAGAATATCTCCAGTCTACCAGTCTTACATAGTATAAGTTTCCCGCATTCTCACTGGAACATGTGCAAGGATGATAAAAAAGTAAATCAATCCCAATCCTCCATTACTTAAAAACACTTACGTAGTGAAAGGAGGCCACTTGGTTTCTTCTAAATTTCATTTTCACAGATTCAAAATGACAGAATGGCTGGAAGGGACCTTTGAAGGTCATCTGGTGCAACGACTCTGCTCAAGCAGAACCACCTACAGCCAGTTGCCCAGGACCATGTCCGAGTGCCTTTTTGTAATTCAGAATTACCTTCTCCATTACTCCATCTTTTTTCTTTTCTTTTTTTTTTTTTTTACAGTCACACATCTTTAAAAATTAAATGTAAATAATAAATCAATTCATTCTAAATCAGCACAATGACATCCTAAATCTGATTTTTATGACACTTACGTGCAAAGCTACACAATTGATTTTTTCACTGCTACAGCAAAGGTAAATTCAATATATTCAGGCTAGCTGGTTGATAGACCTGAGATCTTAAAAACACATCAATACAATGGTGTGGATTTGTATTTGTATTTTGCAGGTTTTGCTATTGACAGATTTATGTCCAGCTCCTGCTGTAGAAAGAATATGATCACATTACTGTGATAGTGCAGTAATATTATGGCTCAATTTCACTTTAATTTACACTATTGCTTAAGAAATGGCTAATAAAGCAGTTTTCAATATGGGAACTAAACTAGAACAATATACATTACACAATAATGGATAGCAAATTACCACCGGGGGGGAAATGTATAGCAAATGATACAATTTTAATTTATTAAATCTTCCAAACTCCAGTAGCATATTTTTATAGGAAGCTTGTATGAACACTAACTCCCCAGTGAGCTCAAGTAACATACCATACTGGCCACAAAAAAGATTTTAGTATTTTGAAGAAAGTACATTTTAACTCTTTAACGAGGTATGCATCCCTCTTTCCTTGGGTCACTTTGTTCAAGTACCATTAGCTATGGGCAAAAAAAACCACTGCAAATGGAATAAACCTTAAAATACCATTAGAATATAACCTTTACTTAACAATAAATATGATACTTAAAACTGTTCATTGGCTAATGCACACAAAATATACCTACAATTTCATGAGACACTGAAGCAGTAGTATTACCACCAAACAGTCAAGACAGAGAGCCCTTACCCTCAACTGCTGTCATTCAAGTCAGCAAGGGCCACCCTTCACTGCTACCTGGGAATGATCCTTAATGGTCCTGACTTGACGTCTCTTGCTGATCCCATTTTTGTCTTTAGGTTAATTTATCTTTTCATGCAGGTGTTTTGTAAATGAAGTTACTGCTGTTTCCCATCCCAACAATATAACCCACATCTCCCATTTTATCTTCCTTTTCTTGCATTATTCTACTGTGTAGACATTTTCTCAGCTCATTCAACTCGGCAGTCACCTCAGAAGCCTAAGCCATGGTTATACATGCCATATCAGAGATGGGGCTTGGATCCTTGACCAATACAGAGGGAGAGGGGAAGAGAGAAGTTAGTGAAGGGTTTGGAGAGGAAGCCGTATGAGGAGCAACTAAAGTCACTTAGTTTGTTCAGCCTGGTAAAGAGGAGGCTGAAGGGAGACCTCATTGCAGTCTACAGCTTCCTCACAAGGGGAGGAGGAGGGGCAGGTGCTGATCTCTTTTCTCTGGCCATCAATGATAGGATCCAAGGGAATGGCAGGAAGGTGTGCCGGGGGAGATTTAGGTTGGACATTAAGAAAAGGTTTCTCACCCAGAGGGTGGTGAAGCTCTGGAACAGGCTCCCCAGGGAGGTGTCACAGCCCCAAGCCTGACAGTGTTCAAGAAGAGATTGGACAATGCCCTCAGACACATGGTGTGAACTGTGGGGTTGTCATAGGGAGTGACAACAGCTGAACTTGACTATCCTTGTGGGCCCCTTCTAACTCAGGACAGTCTATGATTCTGAAAGAAAGAGAAAGTTTTGGCAAGTTGCTCTTTCCTCATGTAGAACATGGCTCTGTATCAATTATTCTGTTTCTTCAAATAAGATGGGATTAAATTTTGGACCTGCTGCCAAGGAGTGCACTCCAAGTGTCTAACACCTAGAAGACATGCTGTACCTAGGAACCTGAGACAGCCACACCACAAGACTCCATCTGAAGTATGAAAGAAGGCAGGTACCAACACAGCTCAGCAAACTCTGAACTCCATTCTTCCAGCAGAACTCAAGGGATCCACGTAATTTAAGGACACATATTGATGAAAATGCAGACTTTGAACACGTTGTCTACAACAGATTAACATCCTGGTATCATAACACATCCCAAACAGTCATTTCAGGCTAAAAATATCCACAACAAAGAATTGCACAAATTAGAGAAAACATATTAAAAGCTTCTGAAAAGTCAGCTAAATTGCCTCTTCATTTAGAATGCTAATTAAAATTAAGCTATGAAAGGGTTCATTGTTCATGTAATAAAATGCTCTAAAATTTACTTGACAAACATTAAAGTATATTTACTTGACAAAAATTTAAGTATGTTTAAGGAAAGCAGAGAGAAAGCACATCCTTCTGTTGAACCATGTCATAACATTTGCTCATATTACCACTAAGAATCATCATCAGTTGCCTGATTGACATATATACTTCATTTCAGAGAAAGTCTTCATAATTTCTTTTTGTGGCATTTAATTGTTCCATCATCAATGGTGTGATTATTTGTTTTAATGCTTATCTAGCCTCACATTTTATTACTCTTTCCCGAACAAGTATTCTAACTTCATGATACATGAAAAAACAGGATTTACACACTTAACTCACAAAAGTCTACTATATTTCAAAAGAAAATGCACTTACGATGCTAATACTTCCATTTAAATCACAGGAGTCAGAAAGAAACCTTTTTGTCAAAAACCTATGAGAACCAAAATTAATTTCTGGTTGCCGGTAGAAATAAAAAGGAACACACAAAATTCCTGAGAAGTAACAAAGGCAACAAGAATGCTACAAAAAAAAAAATACATGCATTTGTTCCTTGTCTGCAGGGTGTTACACTTTTTTTTTTTTAATAACTGCTTTTTCACTTGAGATAGAAAATTGAAATAGAATGTTTTCTATTCATATTGCAAATGAAATGTTACTGACTCACTTCATCAAAAAATTCAATACTTGTTCGTGTAATTGAGTTAGGGACTAAACTTCAATAGTCATTTTGCTGATATAGCAAAATAAGGATAGGAGATGTGATGTTTTATGATCTACCAACAGGGTGATAGCATTCTATTTGTTAAATATGATCCTTTATAAATATATCATAAGGTGTGTAACTTTGTAAGAATGACCTCACCTATTAGGCGAGGTAGTGCCTTGGTTCCTGATGTATGTTTGCAGCTCAGAAATGACCATGTGTCAGGCTGCAACCTAGATATTTTTGTGAACCCCTACCAAATTATGTACAAACCTCAAAAGTTCAATGAGGCTTAGTGCAACGTCCTGCACATGGGTCAGGGTAATCCCAAACATGGGGATTGATCCCAAACAGCCTGAGCAATGGATTGAGAGCAGACCTGCAGAAAAGGACTTGGGGGTACTGGTGGATGAAAGACTGGACACGAGCTGGCAATGTGTGCTTGTATTCAGAAACTCAACCATACCCCAGGCTGCATCAAAAGAAGGGTGACTGATAGGTTAAGGGAGGTGATTACTGCCCCTCCTCTCTGGTGAGAGCCCAACTGGAATACTGCTTCCAGCTCTGGGTCCCCAGCATAAAAGACATGGACTTGTTGAAGCAAGTCCAGAGAGTCATAAAGATGACCTGAGGGCTGGAGTACCTCTCCTGTGAGGACAGGCTGAGAGAGCTGGGGTTGTTCAGGCTGCAAAAAAGAAGGGTCCTGGCAAACCTTTTTGTGGCCTTTCTGTACTTAAAGGCGGCTTATAAGAAAGATGCACTTTTTAATATGGCTGTAGAGACAGGAAAAGGGGTAACGGTTTTGAACTGAAGGAGGGTAGATTTAGATTAGATATTAGGAAGAAATTCTTCACCATGGGGGCAGTGAGGCAGTGGAACAGGTTGCCCAGAGAAGCTGTGGATGTTCTGTCTCTGGAAGTGTTCATGATCAAGTTGGATGGGGCTTTGAGCAACCCGGTCTAGAGGAAGATGTCTCTGCCCATGGCAGAAGGGTTAGAACTAGATATCTTTAAGGTCTCTTGCAACCCAAACCATTCTATGATTCTATGACAGGATTATATGCCAAAGAAATTAAATCGGAATCTTGTTGCAAAAAAATAAAAATAGCTAAGAGTTAGCCATGGTTCAAATAAGGTTTTTTCTCCTTTTTAAAATTTGAGTTTACTGAAATGTAATTTTTTTAACCACTGCTCAGGTAGATAGTTAACAGAGACTTGCCATCATTACCATTGCGAACTGATGCTTCTATGTCTTTTTTAATCATAAGCATGGAAAGCCAATAAAGTTGAATTAAATCTATTGATATTCAGCAGCATAATTCAAGCACCTTTAAGGTGTCTCACTCAGAGAACAGAATCCAAAGTACAAAGGCATAAATACAAAGTCAGGCAAAGAAACTCCTTTCATATTCACTTCCATAAATAAAAGCAGGTGTTTCACAAAGGCAGTCCGAAAATCTACATTTCTTATTTGTTACAATGACAAGCTAAAATAGAAAATACCCAACTAATTGGATCATTAGGTAATCTCCTGGAACCATTTATCTTCAATAGCTCCTGAATATTTTAACAATATATGTCAGTGTTTATGAACAAAAGAGAGCAAGGTTGTGGTTTTAATGATAGTAATCCAATCTAGAAATCAGATTTGCCTTTTGTGTGTGATAAACTATTATTTTAATGATTTCTAGAAGAAGTAAGGCAGTAAAGGAAATACAGGAGGACAGACAGCCAACTCAAATTGATAATTAAGTATTCAGATTTTTCTTTAATAATTATAATGTTCATTTGCATAAGCGTTTTTCCAGTTTCTCAGTTTAATAGAACAGAATAAGCTGTAAACAGGAAAAAGTATTTCTGAACTGCCAGAAGAAACAAAGCAAGTTTCGGTCTTAATTAACGTAATAGCAAACTTCTAATAAATTTCATAATTTTCAGTTTGTTATTATTCCTGTCGCAGAATTCCCTTTCTACTGAAATGTTCCATCTAACTTCTGTCATGAGGCAAGCTTTAAAACAGGAAGGAAAGCATGGAAAAATTAAATTCACTAATCTTTCAGTTCGAAGGCTATATGCAAAAGCAAAGCTTGAGGAAAAGAAATCAACAGATAATCCATTCAATAATTTCACACACATGTAGTCTACCCACTGAACAGAATCTGGCTGTGTATTTATTTTTAGAATTTCAATGAAAACTACAAACAAGTCAAGTTCACAGAACACACATACTAGATCTAGAATACTGATGACAAGATCAAATCAGTCCTAAATCTGTTTTATCATTTTGAAATGGAAATATTATCACCTTGATTTATTTTATAGATGGACAGATACCTCAGATTGCCATATATTTTATGTATTAATGATAAAAAACCAGCAAGTTACTCTTGTGACCAGACAACATAACTATTAGAAAAGCAACAGAGGTATAATCTTTTGAAATATGGAAAACCAGACTTTCAGGAAAATGCTACAAAGACTGTAGAAGCAATGATCCATTGATGAATTGTTAAAACTCACACAATAACCTTGAACTCAATCTGCCAGGTATGGCATTTGTCAAAAAGGCTGAAACTTTGTACAGATGAGACCCCTCAGTCACAATACACCTCAGGACTTAGACCACATACTGTGAGAGTTAATGTTATCTGTCAACAGCTTTAAAAATGAATGCCAGCAAGTGAAGCATATATGCGTATTTTAAAGCAATTCACAGCTGACTTGGTTTAAAATGTGCATCACCTGAGTATTAAAATAATAATACAATATAAAAAAACAATGTAAAACATAAGCACCTCCCTGCAAAAAGTCTAAGAACTCCACAAGTAAAAATGTCCTGTGTATGACACTCCTCATGGAGAGTCACATTAAGAAGGAAATTAAGTGTATATGCCTGCAAACTGCTACAATAAAGTTTCTACATACAATGAGGTTCCTACAGACAGTATTTAGCCAAAAAATTCATTGATCCTCATTGCACAAAGTAGTTTAAAGACAGTCACAAAAGCAACCGTGGTCAATGGGGCAGAGTCCAGTTGGAGGCCAGTATCTAGTGGAGTGCCTCAGGGGTCAGTACTGGGGCCAGTATTATTCAATATATTCATCAGTGATTTGGATGAGGTAATAGAGTGCACTGTCAGCAAGTTTGCTGATGACACCAAGCTGAGAGGAGTGGCTGACACACCAGAAGGCTGTGCTGCCATCCAGCGAGACCTGGACAGGCTGGAGAGTTGGGCAGGGAAAAATTTAATGAAGTATAACAAGGGAAAATGCGGAGTCTTACATCTGGGTAGGAACAACCCCAGGTTCCAGTATAAGTTGTGGAACAAACAACCTGTTAGAGAGCAGAGTAGGGGAAAGGGACCTGGGGGTCCTGGTGGACAGCAGGATGACCATGAGCCAGCACTGTGCCCTTGTGGCCAGGAAGGCCAATGGCATCCTGGGGTGTATTAGAAGGGGGGTGGTTAGTAGGTTGAGAGAGGTTCTCCTTCCCCTCTACTCTGCCCTGGTGAGACCACATCTGGAATATTGTGTCCAGTTCTGGGCCCCTCAGTTCCAGAAGGACAGGGAACTGCTGGAGAGAGTCCAGTGCAGGGCAACGAAGATGATTAAGGGAGTGGAGCCATCTCCCTTATGAGGAAAGGCTGAGGGAGCTGGGTCTCTTTAGCTTGGAGAAGAGGAGACTGAGGGGTGACCTCATTAATGTTTACAGATATATAAAGGGTGAGTGTCATGAGGATGGAGCCAGGCTCTTCTCAGTGACAAACAATGGTAGGACAAGGGGTAATGGGTACAATCTGGAACACAAAAGGTTCCACTTAAATTTGAGAATAAAGTTCTTCATGGTGAGGGTGCCAGAGCACTGGAACAGGCTGCCCGGGAGGTTGTGGAGTCTCCTACTCCAGAGACATTCAAAACCCACCTGGACACATTCCTGTGTAACCTCATCTAGGTGTTCCTGCTCCGGCAGGGGGATTGGACTAGGTGATCTTTCGAGGTCCCTTCCAATCCGCAACATTCTGTGATTCTGTAACCACGCTGAAAAGGCCTTCTTTCAAGCATTTTTTTTTCATATCACTACAAAATGCACACACTTTGTTTCTTTACAACAAAAGAAGGAAATTACAAGATATTCTAGCATGCAAAGCTGAATAGTGATAAGTACAACTTTTTAAGAAGCTGGTCCAAATTTAAATAAAATTTAAAAAAAAAGCTTTGTGTGATTGGTAACAAACTTGTCAGATTAGGAATACATTGATAATCTTACAGCATTTAATAATATTATGTGACACTACTAATAGTTTTTACATATATATACACTACAAATATCTACTTATGTATATATACATATCACACATGCTACTTTTTCTTGCTGCTGGATGAAAAAAGCTATGAAATGTGGAGGGGGAAGTAGGAAAAAATACTGAGTTCCTTGAAGCTGTCTCAGGCTTAAAAAGATACAGAGCTGAACACAGTGTAGTTGATTGAATAAGTTTGAATTATTTTTTTTCCTGTGATGAATACTACACACATGCTAACTACACTCTAAAATGATTTAGTGTTTCCATTTGGATTTTCTTGCCCAGAGCAGACAGTATTTTTTCCCCCCTAGTGTCACTCCAGTCACAAAACAGGAGACAAAATGTACCAAGTTGCTATTTCTGTAATTTACTGAACCAGAGAGGAGCCCAATGTCATCCTCATGGTGCCTGGACCTAAAGGAAGAAAGCCACACAGGTTTTTCCATAATACAAACGTAATTCTCCAGTACTTGTCACTGCCACTCCCTATCCTGAGAACTCCAGGTGCCACGCAGTAGTGCAAGAGCTCCTTGACGCACCCCTGCCTTGATGCAACAGTCGTTTTGCAGTTACATTGGCAAATGATGATTTTTTTTGTGATGTAGTATGTAATGAATAAAATCCTGCACTACGTTGAGCAGAATGAGGGTTTTTTCTAGGTTTTGCTGATCATGCTTACAGCTTAAACTGTCAGCCTTTAGATTTTTCAACATTAAACAAAATAAATTCTACACCTTCTCCTAATGTAGTCTTCAGCCTTCTCTCCAAAGAGAACAGAATCAACTGAACCACAAAGTCATGCTACCTCCTGCAGTAGCTCCATCTGAAGGGGGAAAAAAAAAAAAACAACAAACCAACCCAAACCAAAAAACACAAACCAAAAACACAACAAAAACCCTTCTAAAAATATGCAAGTATGCATCCTGATGCAAACATCTGATTGTCTTCCTCGTGTGCTAGAAAAAAAATCCATATAACTAATTTACTCAAAGTTTTCATAAAGAGTCCAGTGTTCTACTCACACTGAAACCAGCAAAGATCCTTACAGATACTGATCACTGGCTTTAAGTAGAATAGACCACTGTTCTCAATTTAGAAAAACAAATGACACTAGCCACACTAGTATACTACATACTGGTTACCAGTCTTTCAAGTCTTTATAGATCAAAACTTCATTTTAAATAAATTTTTAAGTTAGACTTTTTGCCAGGTCATCTGCAGGCATCCAACTATAAAACATTGGTTTAAAAAATCTTCTGCCAAGACTCAGCAATAGTTATCCTCTATATCACTGAGTCTAGATTAATGACTTGTAATTCAGTCATCTACACAGGAGAGCTATTTTAATTGCATTACAAAATATATTAAGCTACTGTATCACACCTGCAAGTCTTACTACAATAATATTAACCAAAAATTTTGTAATGCTGAAAAAGAATATGAAAGTCAATAATGATCAAGCAATTTTTCCTGATTCTCACAATATTCTTGTATGCATGTCAGGATGTTGCAATCTGGATGGGTGGAAAAAAAGTCAAACCGATTAAAACAGAAATGGTTGTACGATCAGGTTCAGAGAGTAGTGGCTCACAGGTGGTGCTCTGCCCCGGGGCCAGCAATGAATGAAGTACTGCAAGTGTCTATCCCATCCTGTTCAACTTCTTTTTCAGTGACCTGGAGGTGACAAAGTGCATTCTCACCAACTTGCAGATGATAACAAATTGTGTGGATCACTCGATACACTCACAGACAGGGAATCTAAAATTTCTGTCTCCAGTTTTGAGCCCCCAGGAAAAGGAAAGATGTTGATAAAGCAGAGCACATTCAGCAGAGAGCCACCAAGCTGATCTGGGGCTGGTGCACTAGCACTGCGAGGAGAAGCTAAGAGGATGAGCTTGCCCAACCCAGAGAAGAGACAGCTCCAGTGGACTTAGCAGCATGCCAATATCTACAAGCTTATAAAGAAAACATAGACAAGCTCTTCACACTGGTACATGGCGAGCCGACAAGAGATGATGTGCCTAAGTTGAAACAAGATAGGTTCAGACTGGATATAAGGAGAATCTTTTTTTCCAGTCAGGACAGGCAGGTAGTGGAAGAGGTGGCCCAGAGAGGTTAGACAGTCTCCATCTTCTGAAGTCTTCCAGATACAAGTGGATAAAGCCCAGCAGAACCTGGTCTGACATCATAGTTGTCTCTGCTTTGAATAAGGGCTTGAGCCTACTGAGGTCATTTCCAACCTGAATTACCCTGTGATCAAGGATGTGATCGTATGATCTATTTCTTCAAGTTTAGTGAAGATACAAAGACATGGATAGTTGCCCTAACAAAATGTCCAACGTTCTTAGTTTTCTTATTCATAGGCAGGCTTGTGCTCAGAGTATAGCATGTCTGAGTAATTTCTGCTAACAATAGTAAAAGGGATAATCAAAGAAGCGGCTGCTCTCCCCAGCTCTTTGCCTTGACCTCAGCCCCATACAAGTTAAAGATGTCTGCAGAATTGCTCTTTATTTTCAACAGCTGGACAGGCTGTCTGAAATAAGTGGCAAGTCAGTCTCAAGGCATCATTCTCTAGACATAAAAGGCAGATCCATCCTTTTAAGCCAGTATCTCAAAAGAAAAAAGATAAACAAGCCAGTCCAAAAAATTTGCATCTGTGGGGAATTCATTCAGAATAGGCATATCACCAAGAATGCTGATAAAATTCTCATGTAAATTCACTGTGCAGTCTGAACAATACAAAAAAAGCATTTCCCTCCCTCTTCTTCCCTCAACTGGTGTTAGCTTTTAACCCATCATTAACCATGTAACCCCAAAAGACAAATAAACAGCTTTTAAAGTTTAGTATAAAGTAGTTTATGGTATATCTTGACATGCTATGATGCCATTAAAAGCTTCATATGCAGATAAAAAACTATGATATCAAACTCTTAAAAAAAAAAAAAAAAGACATGTAAAAAAATGTAAAATTAAAAACAAAAGATGCATTATTAATATAGCCTCTCACTGGAGAATGCCAGAAAAAAATCTACTTATTCAAGGACACAATCATACAAGTTAGAGATGTAAATTGGAAAACTACTCTATATACTATGAAGTCTTTCTTCCTCCTACCAAAGAAAATGTTATATATCATGTGTTACCCAATGTTTTATCCCTGCTAGCTAAAAGTAGATTAACTGTTTTCTTAGTGTATTTCCTGTCATTAAGGTGAGGATTCCCAATTCAAGAGTCATGGCTCAACAGCATCACAGACAAGTTTCAGAGGGTCATGATCATTCTGCTATGTTAAGTGGAAAGGGTTTACCTAGAGGGAAAAAATCTTGATAGTGACAAGATGAGAATGACATGCTGGCCTACAATTGTGCTTCCAGAAACCCACAGCATTTTCACAGAAAGTGATTTGTTAATTCTGGTAACTTCTGTATTAGTCCCAAAAAGCTATAATTTTCAAGTAGACAAGATGATGTTAGAGGGTTTCTCTAATGGAGAACAGGCCAAAGACAGCAATCCTGCTTTAAGGCTCGTATGCTGAATATCACTTTTCACAATTCTACAAAATAGAAATTACCATTTTTATAAACTTCAGCACGTGAGGAATACAGAGCACTTGTTGACAGGCCATTAAGTGCAGTACTGTGACTGGATAGTATTAAAAGCCTATTTTATTGGTTAATCATCATGTCTTATCTACAGCATCTATTTTTGACTATTTCACGGAAAAAGAATGCATGCCTTATGTCAGCAGGATATAACAAACACCAGTACCATCCCATAGATCTTGCCAATCAAAAATCACTCACACAAATATCTCTGCATGGCTCATCTTCAGCTATTTCTCTTCCTGCATTCACCAGCCCTATCCATTATTAATACTTTAACTCCCATTGGTTATGCAAAATACAACAATCAACTGCACTTGTGAAGTTTGGTGCCAGAAGTAAGAACACCAATCCCAGTTTTCTACTGAGAGTTAAACATGCAATGACAGTGAAAAATCTCTAGAAAGTCTGCCCATTTCCATCTATTAGAATTCAAATGCTAGAAAAGTATCACCTGATTCATGTTAAGCTCTTTCAGTACTACTACTTCTAAAACACTGAATTTCCACATTTGTGCTGGAACATAATATAAGGCTGCAACTTACAACTCCCTAAGGGAATCACGTCAATTGGCATTTTAAAAATTAATTCAGTGACCTACAATAATACAAGTTTCTTATGCACAATATTTGTCAGTAGGCAACATGGGAAGTTCAGAATTCATTTAGAGAGCCGAAGCTTTACAAAGGCAAGCAGAAATATCTTTGAACTGCTTCCTCTAACTTGGTAAGTGTCTTATGGTGAATGTCTGTAATAAAAGATCAAGGAAAAAATGAAAAATGAAAGAGATCTTCATGCAGTATGGTTAGTATTTAAAATAGGAAGGAAACAGGAAAAAAAAATCCTGGCAGTATATGCCCATCCAGCTCCATTATTGACCCAGTAAGAGCTTGAGGAAATTTTGCAAGTCTTCTACAAACTATAGCGTAGTAGGTCTCACACATGCTTGCACAGCTCATTTTTAGTCACTATAAAGAAAATTTGCAACCATAAGCAGGTCTTTGAAGACAGAAGGCCCCACTTAAAAGGCTTAATATCCAATTACATCAGCACTCCCTCCTTCTGATCTTACATCTCACCGAAATGTCAGAGGCAGCACTTCACTGAATGGCTTTTGTAAATGAACCAAGCACAAAGACTTCCCTATAGTTTTGCAGGGTTTGCTGTAGTACATACAAGTTATCTTTAGAGACTTCTTCTTTAAAGTGATTCCCACTTTTTCATGAAGCACGTTATACTGTGCATGAGTTTGGTTTATCAATAATACAGTGTTAAAATGGGATGGAGTTACCAAAATTAGGGTTTAGCTATAAATGTAGATGAAAACAGAACATGCTCTAAGCAAGGATGAGATACTCATACAATTAGAATGCATTCAAATATTGGAATATTCAATATACTCAATATTCACAATGAAACCAAAAAATTAAAGTCACATGAAGACAGAAGCAGAGCAGTCACTACTGAAACCTTAAGGAAAAAAAATTACAACTTTTACTTTCAAAATCATACTAATAGAGCTACTCTCAAACATTTCGATGACACAGGCAAGAACCAATGCTTCTTGTTACTAAAACATAATAGCTTACATCTGAACTATCCACGTTAAATGAAATACTTACAGAAGCAACCTGCAAGAAGTGATTATTATTCCATGAAAAGATAATACAGTATATATGGTCAACTTTCCTATTTTATCATAGAGCCCGAGGTGGCAAGCAGTTCAGAAAATGTTTCGTATGCAATTGCCATCTGTCCTTCAAGGATAGTCTTCATTTCCAAATAGTACTAAAAATATTTGAAATTGTGCATAGGAGTTATTTCCAACTCCCATTCAGCATTTATTAATTCTCGCTACTTATGACTAGGCACATATAACACTTTCTTCCTCCAGGAAGTTAGTACAAAGCTTCCCCACTCAAATGTTATTCTCCACTTTTTTTTCAGACTATACATGTATGTTTAAATCAAGGAGCCTTTGTCATATCTCTGCATAAAATCAATTTTCATTTGGTTAAATAAATAACATCTGATTGATATTCTGAAAACTAAGATTCCCAGTAACATTAAAATATTTGAATAAATTAGCTCAAATACAGTGAAATGGCCACTATCACAGAATAGAGAACTTAACGAAAAATCTAATAACATAGTAAGAAAAAACGAATACAAAGGGATTGATTTCCAATTTAAAATTAGTGCTTTTTTGTGGGTTTTTTTTTTTGTGGTTTTGTTTTGTTTGGGGTTTTTTTGTTCTCTTCATAATGGTCAGTTTCTGGCTGACACATGGAGAGTAGTATTTTACAGCCTTACCTACAGCTCCAGCAGAATTACTGTCACTTCCTATAGAGTCACATCAATGTCAGCATCTTCAGAAATTTACACCTTGATCCTTGTTGAGCAATTAGTCTGGAAAATCAGGATATGCTCAGGTGCAGCATCTCCCTGCATCACAGACTCATAAATAAGTGGCTTGCACTTCAATTACACTTGCTATTTTAATACTTCTGCTCTCAAACAAACATCACACAGTGCTACCTAACACCAAACTGCGACTCACACAAGACTGCAGGATCTTAATAACTAGAGATACTCAAAAAGCCTGGTTAAGGCCCTGTACAACCTGATCTAACATTAGCTCTCCTTTAAATGGGTGTTTGGATCATAATACTCCAAAGTTCTAAGTCCATAACTCCACAGTTAGGAACTAAACTATTTTATGATTATCAGAGAAGTGAGGAAGCCAGACCCCTAAGAATGAGACAGGGAAAAATAGTAGTGCAGGAACTAAAGGCCACTAACAAGTCAAAACTAGTGTTACATTGCTGAATGGTAGGAAGAAAATCAGATAACTATCTGATATCTGTATGGGGAAAGCGGGAATCCACCTGAAGAAAAAAATAAATTTCACTTTTTTATTTTTGCCGAACCCATACCTACTACGGACTCAGCCAGTTTCCAAACAGAACCAGACTGGAAGCACAATCCTGGACTGAAATTCCAATAACACTGAAACCCCCAAAAGAGACACTTGTGAAATATTGCAAATGAAACCGCAAAAAAAGTGAAATAATTCCTTGAAGAATCTTTTACTCATTTTAAACTAATAATTCAGACTTATAATTAAGACACTTGGCAGATTTCATTATAACAGATCAGATACTAATTCAGTTCAGATATCCGAAGCTGAGGGGCAGAGGGTGAGGGGCAAGGAACTGACAAAAGATATGACTTCACACTTGGAAAAGAGTGATATGAGATATGGCAGGCTGCAGAAATCACTGAGGACAAACAGAAACTGCACAAATAAAGAAAAAAAAAATGGAAAAAACAACACACACATGCACACACACAGAAATATTCTTACTTGGCTATAGAAGAAAATAAAAAATGGGATAATACAAAGTAAAAACTTAGGAGAACCCTCACAAAGGAAATATTGCTAGAAATGGCATAAGACAAGAAGCATACGGGATGTAGGGCCATGTACAGTATTTGCAAAACAATGTACAACTGCAGGTGATGCAGACAAGAGCTGCCAATTCCGAGTAAGGAGAAAACAGTCACATCTAGCAAGTATACATATATACAGTGCATCAAAAACAGACACAGCACTGCAAATCTGCTTTGAGCTTATGCCTGCAAGATCCAACATGGAAACAGATACTCATAGAAATAAAAGAAAGCTCTTGTGAATTTAGACAATCTCAGGTAGTGTTATTTCTGGAAAATGCTTTAAAAACATAACTAAAAATCAAAGCATTGATATAGAAGACAACTAAAATGAAGAGCTCTGAACAAAGAATTAATGTAGGAATTCCGATAAACCTGGAAGAATTCCCCCAAAGAATTGTAAGACTCCAAATTATGGTGGCTAAACTAGAACTTGGTAAGTTGGTTTTTTGTGTGTTTGTTTTTTACTGACATGATGAATCACTGACTCACAGAATGATAGGGATTGGAAGGGACCTCAAAAGATCATCTAGTCCAATCCATGAACAGAGATAATATGAGCTTTTAGAAATTTTAGAAATTTTGTTCAGTAAATACCAATACAGAAAAATATAACAGTAAAAAATTGTGTTGATATATTAAGATACTAGTGACCCTTTATTTTTGAAATCTGTGCTCTCAAAACTATCATACCTTCTACTGCTTCCATCTTTGGAAGAGAAAGGCAAATTTGCATGAAAGGTATCAAGATGAGTTGATAACCTGCTGGAAAGCAACACTGCAGAGAGGGACCTGAGAGTCCTGGTAGACAATAGGTTGACCATAAGCCAACAATGTGCCCTTGTGGCCAAGAAGGCCAACACTATGCTGGGGCACATTACGAAAAGTGTGACCAGCAAGTCGAGGGAGGTTCTCCTCCCCCTCTACTCTGCCCTGGTGAGGGCACATCTGGAGTACTGCATACAGTTTTGGGGTCCCCAGTTTAAGAAGAACAAGAAATTACTGGAGAGAGTCCAGTGGCAGGCTACAAACATGATTAGGGGGCTGGAGCATCTTTCTTACAAGGAAAGACTAAGAGAGCTGGATCTGCTCATCTTGGAGAAGCAAAGGCTGGGAGAGGATCTTACCAATGCTTACAGATATCTGAAAGGTGGGTGGAAAGAGGAATGGGACCAGATTCTTTTCAGTGGTGCCCAACAACAGGATGCGGGGCAACAGGCACAGCCTGAAGCGTAGGAGGTTCCATCTAAATATGAAGAAAAATGGCTTTACCTTGAGGGTGCCAGAGCCCTGGAACAGGCTGCCCAGAGAGGTTGTGGACTCCCCTTCTCTGGAGACATTCAAAACCCACCTGGACACATTCCTGTGAGATCTACTCTAGGTGAACCTTCTTTAGCAGGTGAGTTAGACTACATAATCTCCAGAGGTCCCTTCAAACCCCAACCATTCTCTGATTCTGTGAGTTGAGTATGAGAAGCTCCAGGAAAATTCTGTCTTTCCAGGAGATCAATATAGTATTTCTAGCAATGTATAGCATGCAAGCAAGACTAAAGACTGCAACCTGTACTTCCAGAGTCCACCTCACTAAACCTAGGCTGGGCTGTCCTGATGCATGCCCATGCCCTGGGAAATGGAAAGCTGAGACCAGCCTGAGCGATGCATCACAACAGCTGCAGCACAGACTGTCCTGCCTTCTTGCAGATCAGCCTCATAGCACAGCACAAAGAGCCATCATGGTACAAGGAAAAAGGCTGTCAGGAAAGGAAGAAAATGCTGTAGGATTTTTTTATAAGGAACCAGTAGTAAAATGAGAAAGGTTCTGACTTCTGTACGTCAGGTGCCAGAGACAAAACTATTTACCTCTCCACAGAAACAAAGCACTGGCTGGAAAAAGGCAAGAACTGGAAGCCCCTGCTGAAAACAGAGACATATGATAGAAGGAAAAAAAGGTGGATTGGCTTGAGAGGATGATAGGGAGGTGGATTTTGTGGAGTATGAGATACAAAGGTAATTGTGAGGAAAACAAAAACCAGTAGATTGGTTTAAGAGCAAAACACCCATAAACAAGGCAGGAGATCTAGTTCAAATTAGCTGAAGTTTTGATGGGTGTTTCAGGAAAGCCTCATGAGTTGGACCTCACAGGAAGGAAATGGACTCCACAGGAAAGCGGGAGAGGAGAGTATCGAATTCATGGATCTTGAGTAGGTTTAATTATGTGCAATGAGATCTTCAGCACGCTAGTTTCAGGCACTACTGAGCCAAATGTGGATATTCCCAGGAAGATTAACTGACAGAAATTAAATACCAAGGAAACTTATATACCACCAAGATTAGATCAATTTTCAGAAGATATATTCTGGACACAAGCACTACAACAGAAATAATGAAATCCGCTGTCATTTCTAAATGATCCACTGGCAACCTCAATGATTCTATGATTCTAGATATCTCTCTGTTAATATGTCAACTCCAGTAGCACTGTGTAACCATTTAATATCTTACTGATTTCTCAACAAAGGACTTTGGTTTTTAACTTTCATTTATTCTATCAACTCAGATTAACAATGTGATTTCACTTTTCCCTCTTGGTTGCTCTGTGCATTATATGATAGTGTACTATTCTACAAGTTTTATTTCAAGACATAAAGATACTGCCAAATAAAAGGTAATAAGTTCAACAGTTTTGAAGACTAATTTGCATAAAAGTAGGAAAAAGAATAGCATCACCTCAAATCTCACCAACCTGGATATTCTCTTCCAACAAGAGTTTATTTTTGATTTGATTTGGTGATTCTTATAATTGACTTTTTTCCTATAGAACTGAAAGACTGTAGATGAGTAAAGATACTGCATATGATGTTTGATGCTGTGGACTTCTACACTTTCCACTATTTTCCAACTGAAATGCATTTATTCTAGGTTTATCAAACATTCCAATGTACATGTGTGGAAGCTGAATCTTCCATCATTCTCAGAGCTCGAATTCTTGGAGACATTGTAAATCCTGGTTCACATACAGGTAGCAGACAACTGAATCAAAGAATTACACCTCATTTCAGTGCCATCATATAAAGGTGTCACATGATGAAAGAAATAAAGTGGCTACATTTACAGGTGAGTTCCTTTGAATGATGTGTTTAGAAGCACATTTGAGCCACTGCATAACGGTGTCTGTCCTCCTTTGTAAATCCACCCATCAAAGCACTGGTTGGTGGACCAGAGCCAACATCATCATACATATCAAATTAGATGGCATGGCAATAAAAATGCTCTGGAAAAGCTTAAAGTGTCAGCACAGCAGTAGAAAAGTACTGAGAAGACCAGATTTGAATATCTAAAGTATTCAGCAAACACTCCCAAATCTACACAAAGTTTTAGCCTGGCATTCACCCAGGCAGAATTCTTTGGTGAATTTGGTAATTTCTCTGGGGCACAAACTTCATCTTCTGAATTTCTGTAACACACTACATGCCCTACAGTAAACTGTAAAAAATTACCCTATTCTTCAGATGTTTATTTCTTCAGCAGTTATTGCTTCTCTCCAGAAAACTCATTACATACACATACAGATATATTTCTGATACCATCCTAAAAATTTGTGTAGTAGAGTTCTTCAGCCACAGGTATCTTGAGCAATTTTAAGAGCTATCAGGAAGGACGTTCTTCTCCAAGAAAATCCAAATTATAGCACATGTTTTCTAACACTTACAGGAAAAACAATGGGCATGTAGCTATAACTAGGTAGCTAAAATATCATAAGATGACAACTGCTTTCTTTACTTCAGAGTAAATACACAATTTCAGTTGCACATGTATATAGTAACAAACCACTTAAATGAAAAATTCATCTGGGAAAAAAAAAAACCTAGATGGATAGGGCATTTCTTCCAGACAGGAACACAGCTTTGACACAAAATTATACTATAATTGGGAAATAATATCTACAGAAAAACGTTTTATTTATCCTCAAGAAGGATACACATTATTTCACGTCAACTGAAGAAGTTTCTAGTAAATAGTTTTAAAGAAAACAAGTGCTTTGAAATCCTCCAGGATAAATCTGTCTCTGATGAGGAATGATCCAACTTCATTAAACTTTACACAGTATATTCTTCACTGCAAAAAGAACATAGAGAAAGAAAAGAGGGGGGAGAGGGGGCCAAGGAGAGACTGAAGGTTTCCTAATTCTGAACCAGAATGTAATTCCAAACATAAACTAAGTCAAAATAACACAGCAAAGTATTCCTTATTCTGCCAGCAGAGGTAGTTTCTTTCCTCCTTTACTTGTTATATCAGTATCATGAAAATGCTAAAACAGCAGCTGCTTTTCACAGTGTGGAAGTGAAATTAAGCAGACTTGCTTGGCAGCTTAACTGCTGATTAGAAAAAACTGCTTCAGTTCGTAAAAGATTTTGCTCTGCGTCTTAGTGAATCAGCCTCATTCCAAATTTCACTAAGGCCCTTGCTGGCACATAGCTGATAAGCAATCACCACTTAATTATTTTTTTTGTCCCATAAAGCATTTTTTGTTATAGTACTTAGGAGCACATGAGACTGCTAACTTATGCAATATTCACCTCAGTACTTAATGCAAGCTAAAAATAAGCTACAAGTATATTTTGATAGTATGGTGTACTGTTAGAATAGACATGTAGCCACAGCAGGCAAAAGATATGTTAGCAGAAATGTTTCTGTCAATTAAAATTCAAATGGTAAAAAGATTATAGACAGTGTTTTAATTCAGAAGGTATCCTTCCATACCTACACGCAAATCTACAACTATAAAAAGCCTTTTTTTAAAAATATGCAATATATGAAACATGTATCTGCTTTCATATAGAGACTCCAGATTCCATTTATTATACTTTAAACCAAAATGTGTCTTATTTAGCAGGAAATCAATTCTTGCCCTTAATTCAATCAGAGTATGAGTTGTCTGCCTAGAAAGCAATACATCAACTGCAAATTTATGGCTCAATATGGATACCAGCCCACAGCTAAAAATTTGCAGATCTGTATAACCAAGCACATTAAACAGTCCTCCTGGGTAACGTATAACCAGAAGTAACTCTCATAATTCAGCACACACTATGGGAAGAGCTATTACGACCACGTCTGTTCACCTTTTCGGGCCCAATCCATTTTCAAAGAAGCTGTGCATATTGTCAACATAATGAATGAAATCACAAGACTCCTCATAAATTTTCACACTCCTAAGGGGTTTCTTCACCTTCATGTGAAACCTGAGTACTGTATGCTTAAAGTGGTGTGTTGGGTTTTGTTGGGTTTTTTAAATTAAATTATGCATTTTGATGAATGTGCCCTTTTATTGGCGACATCAGCATTCTGTAAAATGCCTGAAAGTGAAAGCATTCAGCAATATTATAGCTGTGTTTTCTTAGACTAGTCCTGTTTTACTGCATAACCCCTTCAAACCGCACTGGTTTTCATTACAGTAGAAGTTCTTCCCATATATCTTCCATCATGCCTTAGAGATTCTACTATTTATTTTAGTATGAAGAACATTATAAAAATAAAATATTTTTTAAATGTACCATGAAATTCCTTAAGGAAAAGGTTTTTATGTCATTCTAAGAAAATAATCTCTGAATTCTAGTAATAGAGAAAAAGCATCACTTCATTGTAAAGACAGGATAAGAATACCACATGTCTTCTGTTCTGTCAAATGTAGTAACAGAGAATGTATTTTCTTCTTTGTAAAGCAAATGTTCCCTAGAATAATCCTTTTATAGAAGGAAGCTTTGCTGGGTTATTTTTATAACTGAACTAGAAAGCAACCAAGTGAGTACGTCAGTGTTGGTCAGAGTTTGGTATATTTAGTGAAACAAAATCTTTGTTCCTATTGTACAGCAGCCTTCAATATTGTGATGACATTCTTTCATCAGTAAAACGAAAATATTTAAGAGGCTGCGAATTTCTAAAGTTAAACTAGTAACTGTAAAAAAAAGAATCCGTTGTGCAATGAAAAGTACAAAACCAGATTTACTTAGGTTTAAAGAGTACCACTTTCTTCAATACACCTTGCTCCTCTCCCAGAACCATTACAGTTTCCACTAAATATAACAGACAGCAGAAATGTATTGCAGCCAGATTTTGCAAACAACAAATAAAAGTATAAGATAAATTATGAATCATTAGTATAAGAAATAAAAAAAGAGCAGTACAAGTGTGGAGTTCTTGAGTTTTTTGTTGTGTAATTTAGGAAAAAGTATATTTTGTATGATTCATAATAAACTTTGAAGTTTGACAGCAGAATTTGAAACCATCACAAAAAAACCTACGTAAAACCTATACATCTGGCTACAGGCACATTTCTCACTATAATACAGCAGTGAAGCTTTATTTTGAAAGTACATGAACCTTTCTCCTGCTTTCTTATTTTGTACAGATTTCACGATGATGGTCTCCACAGATGCAACTTGGGAGTATAAAAAATGGCAGAAGTAACTAAATATCAAATAAAAATACCTCATCCTAAGAACACCATCACTAAATAATTGTGAATATGAAGAAAAATTATCATGGCATTCATTTTCTTCTTCCAGAACTACTTCTTCAAATACATCTTGATGTCACTGAGATAAAAATTTAATACTAGATACAAACCACGTAGCTTGGAGCTAATGATAATGGAAGACACAACGTTAAAGTCAAAACTCAACATCTGGTTTATGGATACCTCCCAACAGTACATAAAACACAGAAACTGGAGATCATATTTGAGTATCTCTCATTTTGGTACAATATCTGTGCAAAGGAAGGTGAAGGCTGAGCAAGAAATACACATTCTTCACATAACTGGCAACTTCTTATGTTTGAGAAAGTGAATCTGGAGAGATTCTTCAATTCTAACTAATACTCTGAAGAATATGCTCGGACTCCCACACACCCCAACCTGAATTCTACACAAAGAGCTACTGAGACATGCAACACCGGCACCATTTTCAGCTAAATCTGAAATCCAAATTTGAAACCTAATACTCAGATGCATGGATTTGTGATATTCCCTCGATGAAGAACAGAAAATCACCTGCTAATTTTTTGCAGTTTTTTGCCACAGAAAATTGAGGTAACATTTAGCAGTGCATGGATCAGCTGTCCCGGAATTTGTTTAGTTTTTAAAATATGCTGGACAGATTCAGGGACTATATTAACAGAAATAAGAACATCCAACAGTTGTCAATACACAGGAACTACAGGGGAATTGACCACAGATAGGGAAACCACTGGACACTTGTCACCTCCTTTTGCCAGTTTTGGAAACAGATGCTGAAGTACATGTTTTCTTTGTCAGAGATTTCCAATAAGGAGCCTTAGATTTCATTGGGTATATAACCTCCACATCCCATATTCTGACTGTCCGTCTTATTTTTGCAATTGTTGTGCCAGAAAATTAATTTACAAATCTGTGCTTTAAAAGATCTCCCAGCTACCCTTCTACCAGAGCCCTCATCAAAGATTTACTTGGGCTCACAGTAAATTTGGGGTAGGCCAGCTTTCACATATTTGCTGTTAGTTGAAGATCCGGATCCTTTTAAACCTTCCATGCTTAACAAGAATAAAAGTTATTTTGTTTTAAAAGTGCTATGAATTTTTACTTTAATCTTAGAATCTCATTCTAGTGCAGAATAAAATGGAAAACAAACTTTTTTCTACATGTTTAATGCTATTTCTTGATAATATTGCTTTTTCAAGTAATATCTCTGTCAAGTACTTTCAAGATGCATACAACACAATGTACTTCCAACCAGTTACCATATTTAATGGAATACAAGCCTTATGTGATACTGATGTCTCCTTAAATTCATATCAGTAATTTCATGAAGTTTTTCAAATTACTTACATCAATTACATTAAATTTATCATTCCTTATGCTCACTTCACAGGTCTATACTGCGCTTCCCAACAGAGTAACCTTTTAAGGTTTAGCTTAAAAATCTCAGAGATTATTATTGCTTGCTATTTTCAGTAAAGCTTATCGAATAGGAAAGATTTATAATATGGTGCTTAGTAGACTTACAACCAGGTTGGTTATTAATGAGGACAGGTAGCTTGGGAAAGGAAGGGAACAGAAAGAAATGAGAGAAGAAGAAATTGAAAGGCATTATCTGCTCTGACAGATTCAGAGATAATTGATTATCTTAATAACCTCACTTCTGAGACTGTTCTATACACCATGTTAGATGTAGGTATCAATAAATGAACTAAGGGCCTGAAGTTCCCATTTCAGTCAATACCATCAATGGAGTCGGGATTTTGATGTCCCACTTCTCATGCGTCTATTTGAGTAGAGCCAAATCTCTCTCTCTCTGCTATACACTCAGTGTTAATGCAGTATATTACTACTCAAAGATGAAGTCTGGGACTGTACGGTGGCTGAAGCCCCTGCACAAAACATTGTATGCTGTTTCAAAGTGCAAGAGGCTGAACAATAAGTATTTACTTAAATATATATGTATTTAGAACAACAATATTCTTTCAATTCATCACTGGTGTGAAAACTTCAGGATCCTCTTAAACCCTCCCCATTAAATACAGCTGGAAAATCCTCTTAGATCAATGTGGTGAGAATCCAATTAAATCAAGTTACTGAACTGTATCCATAAACAGTGGTTTTAATTCTGTCAACTTACTATCACTAATGCCATCCATAAATTTTGTCATGTTCACAAAGAAACCATGAAAAAGTCACAGTTTCGCTACATAGTAAGCTATGCTCTCTTGTGTGACTTTAATAGGCTCTGTTAGAATAACAGCAGCCAGCCAATTTAAAATTTTCAGGCTTCATTTTGTCAGCATCTGTGATCCAAGGGGTCATTCATTAAATTATGACCTTTTTTCTTCTGTGTGGTTTAAGAGAAATAGAGGAAGGGAAAAAAAGAAAACAAAGTAAGTATTGATGTAAATACAAGAACAGTAAGGAAGACCCCCAATATTATTTAATTACCTGCATGCATAACTCATTAATAGATGCTTTATCACAACAGGATGAAAATTTGACTGTAACATTGAAGACCCTTATGGATCAGATGTTACAATCTCACAAAAGGAGGCTCCAAGATATGTACAGTGAAGAGTAAGAGATGTCACCCTGAAGTTTAACATGTAACATGGAAACGATCTTTTCTGAGCATCAGTAAATGGAATGTAAATAGTCCTTAAAATTGTATGGTATAATTTACAGACAACAGTGAAAAATTCATATAGAAATATGTTTTTAATCTAAATTAAAATCTATGGCATTTATTTGACCCATCGTTTAAAACAAGATGCCTAAGGATAATTGATAAAAACTCATTGCTGAAAGTGCTCATTTTTCTCCATTGACTACAGAGAAGTTCTGGTGAGTAGGCTTGATTTATGATATCTAACTATTAAAACAATAGAGATAATTGGAGTAAGTTTAATGCAGAAACCTCCCTCGAGGCAACAAAGAAATCTAAGTGGAGTTTCTTGAACAATGATGCTCTTGTCCAAAATCAGCATCCTCAGGCATGACAAAATATAAATAATAATAAAATACTAGTCTAGAGGCTTCAGCCTTAAAGCTTCATCAGAGACTCTTCAAATGAAAAAAACAAAAACAACCAAACAAACAAAACTGCTATGAAGCAAGAAAGTATATTTGCTTGCTGGCCAAACTTCAACAAATGAAGTAGTCTGTTGAAAGCACTGGGGAAAAAAAGTAGTACTAATGTAAACTGTTTGTTTGAAAGGAAGTCTGCAATGATGAAATAAAACCAAACAAAACCAAATCAGAAATTAAATGAAGATATCACAGCTCCTTCTCCAGAATCTCTACTGAATAGAGACTCCACCAGAATACAGCTAGGATCAACAACACATATAACTTTGTTGTCCATCACAGGCCTGTTCTCAGCTTCCCTGTTTTCTTTCTGATGTTTGTAGATCCATTTATTAGGACTGGCTGAAAGGGGCATGATTGACTTCCCAAGATTTACACACTCAAATGCAGCAGGGTTTGAAAACAGTTCATTGTCAAGTAGGACACCATCTGTGGCTTGGGTAGGACCTTTGATACAGATGCAACCTAAGCACCAAAAACTATTAACTGGCAACAAAGCTAAATATGTCTCTTTAGAATCCCTCTCTATGTCTCGTAATCACATTGCTTGCAGTGCTATAAATACTGTTCAGCTTTTTAGTATCCTCCTGAACGTAACAATGCAAAGACAGAAGACAGCCAGAAAACAGCTTTAGGAAGATATCTCATTTGCCTGTAAATACATGTCAGAATGTGTTCTGTTTGGTTTTGTGGCTTTGTTTTGTTTATTTTAAATGGGCCCTAAATTGAAAAAACCTTCACATACATCTGCTGTTCATCACTAAGACTCTGAATAGCGTCTGACTAGAAGCTCACCACACTATGGGGAGGACCTTCAGCTGCTGCATGCACACACTATACAATCTGATGAACAGGGATTTTGTTTTCAAATACAACACTGTGTCATTCTAGGAGCTAAAAAATTTATATACAACATAGAGTATAAACACATCTATAAATCAACACATTAAAAGACTGTAAATACCGTTTTTTAATCTTTGGGGTTTTTTTAATATAAACTGTAAATTAAACATATTTAAAATTGTCCCTTTTACATTTTTTTTTAAGTCTTCTGATTTTCTGAACTGGTTTAAAATATATATTGGATTTAGGCCCTAAGGAGAAAAAGTTGACAGTAATCTTCTGGGCTGTGGGCTGGAAGAGCAAGAAGGGGATTACAGTCTCTCTCCTCACAGGCAATATGAACCTCATACACTCTAAGGAATTACAACAACAGGGATTCCAAATCCTTTCATAGTCAGGGTTCTCAGCAGCACCAACCATTGCTTTTGTTCCAAATCACCCAGGGAAAGGAGAAAATGACTGACTTTCATAAGAAGCATACACATTTAAGAATGTTTGCAATGGGTGTGAGTGATATGCTGCCATTATTCTGCTACTGTATGTCAACTGTTTCAAAGTATGACCTCTGTGTGTCCACAATTAATATTTCCCAAATGGATTAAGCAACCTGAAATTAGTCTGCAAATATTACATACACATAATAAGCATTATTAAACTATTAGGCAAGCCTCTTATTTGCCAGCATGTATAGCATAGATACTTTTTAAAATTATAATCTTGGCTATTTATATCCATTAATAATTTTGCTATTACAGTTCACATATTTATAGAGGGGCTAATTTTATTCCTAAGTTAAAGATCATTTTGAGTATCAGCTATTCACAGTAGTCAACATTTGTTCACCTTTGTACTTGGATCAAACTTCTGTAGCAATCTCCAAAATCAGCTTATTCTTAGAAAACACATGGGAGACCTATCAGGAATACATGAATACAGGAATCATGAACCTCTTGTGTTCAAAGTGCACATCTGAAAAATGGTTCTTCATGAGATAACAAAAATTTTACAACTTTAATATTCATATAGATGAAGCTCATGATAAAAGCAGTATTGATGTGTTTTATTTGTTCACTTTGTCAACTGCAAGTATGAGACAAAGAGAAAAATAGTTGAATTTTACTGAGCTCATTCCAGTATCAGCCACATTATTATTAATATATCCTAAAGCTGGAATATAACAGATAGATTGGAGATATCAATATGGATTGTTTCTAGCCTGAAGTAACACTTGTGCTAATAAGACCAAATGCTCTGTACACGTTGTCTGAACACCAGGGGCCAACATGTTTGCTAGCCCTGCCGCTACCATCTACAGAATGTACTTGCTGCAACATAATACCGCATGAGCTTCAGCAAACAGTACACAGCTGCACACAAGAACTGAAACAAGACACACAGTGGAGCTAAATGTAGTTGCTAGCAGAAATTTCTAGAATAGCCCAGGAGGGCTTTTACAAATCAGGACATGAAGAGTCCCTTCAAATTTAAATTTCCCTTGGCGGTTAACTGCTGCTGCATTAGCAAATCTTGTGAATGAAAAACCCTGCTGAGCTGCCGTGCATATAGTTATAACACTGCTGAAATCCTAGACACAACTATTCGAGTCTTTGCAACTCAATATTTTCAAATGCATCAATTCATTCACATACAGACAAGGGAACTATATTCTGTTATGCCTGATCACTAACCACAGGTAAAAGCTGTTTAAAACATACATAAAAATAAACACACAGACAAAACCGAAGTGTTATAAAGGAGAAAAGTGGAAACTATTTAGAATTAGACAGCTGGAATAACAGTGGCAGATTTTCGAAAAGTGGGAGACAACAGCTAGTCAGCTGCTGCCCACAGCCCTCCAGTTTTAAGGTAACACAACACAGAATCAACCATCACACTGCCTAATACAGAAACCTAAACCCACTTTATGTGTTCACAAACTCTGTAATCTCTTCAACATCAGTAATGGCCACAGAATTACAAATGAGGACTTACCAGAAGAACTGGAAAGCCATCTACTCACTAAGAAAGATGAGCGCTGAGATAATGCCTCAAAAAGGACAGATGAAAGGGGAAAAGAAGAAGCAGCATTCTAAATGAACGTGCCCAGCTGCTTCAGTTATAAAAACCAAAAAGCATCTAGACAAAGTTTCAGATATTAAGATGCACTTTGGATATTAAGTTGCAAATTTTTTTTTCCCCTAAATTTCGGTTCAGACATTCAGAGATACTTCGTTTTGCAAAATCAAGTTAATGTTAGCTAACACATTTTCAAAACATCATAAATTTCTCCCAGTAAAGACTCATCCTAATATCACACCCTCTCATCACCATCAGTTTTAAAACATAAGGACCGAGCTGCCCTCTCAATTCAGTCGTAGTGCTGCAGTCCTGCTGATGCACAAAAAGCACCATCTGACCACATCAGGTTTCATGCAGTAAGGGTGACAAGTCAGCTTATTTAAAAATATCTAGCTAACATTCAGTATTACAGTCCAGATATCATAGGATAAAGTAAAGTTCAAACATATCTTAAAAGGTCACAAGAGGCCCATGAAAGATTATTGTTCTTACAATTTCCTGGCTTCATAAGGTATTTTAAGCATGTCACAATAAACACACGTCAACTATACCAACAGCCATCTTCAATTCTCAAAGGTGTGCATACTGTTCCTATGAAGTAGTGGTTAAATTGACCTAGAACAATATATATTCTTCACAAGTTTTACAAAGAAATCACAGCTCAGAGTGAGGAAAATGTAGTTAACCACAAAGTCAGCATTTCACGTTCTATGGAAACTATTCCTATTTTAATCAGAGATCTGAAACCACCTCATCATAAGCTGTTTGGAACAATGAAGCTAAGTTTTTAATTCTGTCTCATGGATTCTGCTAAGCTATTTTCAATTAAGGATACGGAACATAATTTGTAATTAAGTTTTCCCCTTTAATGTTAAACAGATAAGCCTCTGAACTCAAGGAAAGTGCAAACTAATACAAATCTGCTGCAGAAAAAATACTACTGTCAGTGTCCTATAGGACTGAGGAACACACTGTGCATGATCACGCATTTAAATATCTTTCAACAGCATCTTTTTACTAAGGTCAAACTCAGCACTGGTTTAAAAATAGACTGTTCTGAGGGCAAAGGGGGTCTTACGCAGACACAAACATCACAGCAGGCCTTCTGGGTGCACAGGATGCTGTTATCTTTTGCTTGCTGACAATATACTTCCCTTTATGTGGCAAGACCACACTTTCATTACAGTTGCCCTAGTTCTTGAAACATCAAAGTTATTGTTCTGAGAATGCTACTCATTTGTCCCTTAAAGCAAACATATAAACGAACACATAACACAAGAAATATGCTCACTGGGTATCTCTTTTTTGCCTTAAGATATACACTATTATTTACAGAAAACCTAAATGGCATTATGCTATGGATCTTGGTTTTAAGTGAGCTATAATTTTATTTTTTTTACTTCTACTTTTTTCCATAGGCCAAATTTCTGGTTATATACTACTTTTTTTTTTTTTTTTTACATTTCACAAAGGTAGCCATGAAAGAAGACACCTACCCTACCAGGGAAAATCTGAGCTGAGTGACTAGAGTAGCACGCTAGATCACTGGCAGAGAAGACAGGTGAAGTTCAAATTAACTTAAGTTCTATTTATGAAAAACATAAAAGATTATTGTGGATTCTTCCTACATCAAGTCACTAAATTGTAGCCATGACACTAAAATTTGTTGATAACCCCTCTCCTTGCTTTCAGTTTTCTATCACATTATTTTTTTTGCCTTAATTTTGGGTGTCTTTTATACTTCATTCCTCACACATTTATCTCCAATTTACAGTCCAAATGTTGGCTCTGTCCCTTATGAATGAATCTGGTGAGACTTAATTGAAAATGTAACAAGTGAGCAAACAATTACTTGTGTACTTTTCCAGGCTTCTCTTCTCACTTGGGAATTGCTCTCCACATACATTTGCAAAGCAGTTCCGTTTACTATGGTATGTTAAACATCACCCAACGTTCAGCCATCTCTGTGTATTAATATACTGCCCTCATCCCACTGACAGGTTCACCATATGCATGTCCCTGAACCTGCTCATTGTTTTTCCTTTAGAGAATATACAATGCCGTTATAAAGCCCAAATGGAATCTTACCATTCTCTGTACATTCTGATATTAACACAACAGGGTTCCAATACACAACTGGGTCTGTTAGAAGCCACAAGACAAATATCACAACCACATCTACAGAATAAAGAGGATTTTAGAAACTCCACTTCTGTGCTATAAAACAAATCAAAACCACAATAATGCATATTGTAAATGCTAACTGGTAATGCCGACTTCTAACTTCAGAGGGGTACAGCAATTATGTCTCATATCTTAAACGTTCCATTGCTGAAATTCCATTTGATGTAGACAAACAGAATAATTCAGGTTGGAATTGACCTCTGGGAGTCACCTTCTTCAACTACTGGACAAAACAGACGCATCTTCAAAGGTAGATCAAGATGCGCAGGCTTTTGTTAGACAAGTTTTGAATAACTCCAAGGAAGACGGTTTCATAGTCTCTGTGGCTGATGACTTACCCATTCTAATTGTGCATCTTTTGTTTCCTTATATCTGGTCAGAATGCCCTTTGCTGCAATTGTGACTATTGTGTCTCATTCCTTTGCCGCACACCTCTGAGAAGACTGACTCCATTTCTCTGTAGCTAATCAACGGACAGTTGACAACAACAGTAAGGTCCCCTCTCAGCTGAACAAATATATGTGCATGTATTTAAAGCTAAGTTTTCTTCAATTATACTTTCCAGAAGCAGTTGATTGCACATAAAAAAACTAATGTTACATTTATGCATACAGCCTAATATAATTTCCCTAGAAAATACAGTGATGATAAGGTTAATTATCATTTTAAACCTGATAATTTGCCATTCCCTTGTTTTTGCCTTTGCTAACAGGCTGAAAAAAACAGAAAACAAGGCCAAGACTCTGCTTATTACATGCAAAAATATTCATGTCCACAATATACTCAGCACAGGTCAAGACCTGTGGTTTTTCTTCCAACTTCACCAATTAGATTGGAAATAAATATTTTTGATGTGTAAGCAGAATTCACTTTGTCAGCATATGTATAGTTCATTGAAAGATTCCTAGAAGTAACATTCTGCAGTTAATATTTATGATTGCTCATAATACAACTGACTAAACTGGCTTAGGAGAAGTTATTACTAAAAGATATGAAGTCAGCTGTGGCAGTATTTAAACTATAATTTGTCCAAGAACACACTGTACGAAAAATCCCATATAATAAAATATCACCTCAGTATTTCCTGGATAGTACACAAAATAAAAGCAGCCTAACTGCACAAAAGGGTAAAATGTATTTAGATATGTTTTTGCATACTTAAAAACTACAGAACCAATTTAATTTTAGTAGCTTATGTTTAAGACTTTAAAAATAATAGCTTAAGAAAAATTACTGCATTCTAGGTTTCAAGAATTACTGAATCATATTACAAAATCTTACGTACATTTCTCTGTTAAAGCTTTCATACTATTGCAGGTAACAGAACATAGCATGGGAATATACAAGCCCTGATGTTAAGGAACTGGCTATCTTTGAAAGAGCATGTTTCATATGGAAAAAAAAAAAAAGGGCAAGCTGGTCTCTATCCTTCTCTTTGTAAGTACAAAACAACTTCCTCATAATAGAAGTTGATGCAGCATCTTTAAAGCCAAAATGTGTATTACTCTCGAGTCATTCACAATTCAAGTAAAGCAATAGGAAAGGGAAGGGAAGATCTTAATCAAGTAAAAAGTTTATCTACAACTGAATCTAGGACTTCATCAGTTCAACACTCTGAATTTTGTCAGTTCAGTAGAACCTAAGTTTAAGTACTTTGATACGTATCTTCTTTAGGAATCACAGCTGGTACACTGTCCTCCTCACAAGTCCTTTACCTTCAAGGAAAGGAAATTACTTTACCTTCAAACAACTATCAGTTTACTTTCAGTTTAACAGTCCTCTAAAGCTTCAAGACATCTGTTGAGCAGATTGAATACACATTCAAAAATTATGGTCCATCTATACTTATAATAATCAAAAATACACTTGATATTTTTGTGCAAGGATAACTATATGAATATCCATTATTTTTTATCTTACAATATCACAGATGTTCAGTCTGAAATTACTTAGGAAGGAAGTTTCTAATTTGAATACCCTATGGAGAATGAGCATTAGAATTACCTGTTAGTCACTGAAACAATGGTATTTCCTGCCTCTTCCACCAATGAGATTGTGTATACAGTTTCACTGACTTGTAAAATCCCGTCTAACTCTATGTAGTTACAGGCAATGCCAGTCATAAATAACCATTAATTACTTCTCAGCAGCCTGAAGTGCATTGAGAAAAAATATATCAAATACTTCCCTATGACAGTTGTTAAATTTTCTTAAGGTTAAAGAAAAAAAGTTTAAGAAAAACATGCTGTTATCTTTCGGTATATACATCGTAGTAGGCATTCATATCATCAGGTTCTGCTGAAAGCAAAGTAAGTTCCTAGCATCTATATTACCAATATTTCAAAAGGTAAAAGTGACGTTTTTCTAAACCAAGGCAAGTTCCAAGCTCCTTTTGCTCAGCCTGACCTTCGCAGGGCAGTCAGTTATCGCACTGCACGGCAGAGAGTTGCAGGAGCCCAGGCACCTTTCCAGCCAGTCAAACCACGGCTGTAATTTCTGCAGCTGTTCACTGAGACCCAGAATCTTCAACACACTGAGACTGCCCCTCATCAAGAACAGTCAAAAACCCTACTCTGTGCTGTTTCCTTTTCTGTTGAATAGAGGCAAGTAAATGTTAATTGTCTCATCTTCATATGCCTGATCACTAAAAAGTGAAATAAATTAATCAAATGAATAAATTAATTTTGTTTTTCAGATGGAAAATTGCTGTTAACAGGCCTCCTTCAGCAGAGGATAGGTCCTCATTATGTATTAATTAGCTGCTAACACCTTATCGTCTTACAATTTAGAGATCACAACCAAACCAATTTTTCTCTCATCTTTCTTGCTTTCCAAAGAATCCAAATATATATATTTGGATTAAACTTCAAATGTGACCTGTTTTTTTATTCACATGCTAATTTGAATCACAACATAACCATAACTTGCATTTGTTCCAGTGTAAATACAGATCGACCAAGAAGAAAAATACTTAAAGCAAGGAGTACTGATCAGTAGATGATCCTGTATAAAACAGTTTTAATCTTTATGCTATTGAATTGGTGCTGAGGTTGGTAAGATCGCAATTTCCCTCACCTTTCACTATAATATGTCGTAGTGAAATTTTATGCTACTTATCTCAGCAGGACATTCAACCAGACTGTACATCTGATTTGTAATGATTTTAATTGTTTAGTTATTTTAATTATTTTTGGCAAGTCCCTCAATGTGGCATTTTGGATGAAAAGCAAAGGCTGTATGCAGGGAGGGAAAAAAGAAAACACAAAGAGCAAAAGACGGGGTAATAACAATTTATAGTTTTTCAAAGTTGTACACTTCAGCCACTATAAGAACAATACATCAGATAAGAACTGATGGAATTATGAGTAATCATTAAGATTAAGCTACATTCTGACTAATAGAAATTCACATTTTAAACACAATTTCTGACAACCCCACTGATGTCCATACAATTATTCAAGGGATGCTAAACTAGAATTAAAAAACCCACTGATTCAGGTGAGGGTGTCAGCATTTGCTTTCAGAGTCAAAATTACTGATCTTACAGCAAGGTTCCAGATCCACTGATATCCTATCAAGTACCTGATGTAGATTTAATAATTTTATCTGACACGTTGCTGTGATAGCATTACAATTTTTTATTTTTTTTTAATTACCAATTGGCCGCATTCTGGTTTATATTAGCTTAATGTATGTAAGCTTAACATTTGCTTTTGTCTGATCAGCTTAACTCAGTAATCAATGAGGTGTTTTTAGTAAACTTGCAATATAGTATTCTAACTGATACCTTGATACATATTCAACAAGCAACGATTTGTTCCTGAATTCAATGGCAAGGTATTTAATAGCAAGGCAAATAAAATCAAAATCAACCAGAATATGAAGTTCTCACTGGCACCACTGATAAAAACACAGTTCTCTTCCCAGTCAACTAACACCACTTTCACAAATGGCCTGGGCCATCTAACTGATTTCCACATCATGAACTTTTTAGAAAAGGAAACATTTTTACTTTAAATTTTCCAAATTGCAATTTGACCACTGAAGAATCTGTAAGGCCTAATATTCATATATGTTACTTTTTGGCCTAAAGATTCTAGCCAGACTCTCTCCCGTACTGATTCTTGCAATCACGTCTTGTAAACTTCCTCCTTTTATCCATGGACTTTAAATTAAATAACCATAACTTTAACTACAACATAAATACAAATACATAACCATAGCTTTAACTATAACATCACTTTAACTACAACTTCCTTCCTCCACAACTGCTCAGTTTCTACAGTGTTACAATAACTGCGTACTTAAACCCACCCTGAGCACTTAATCATAAAACCACGGATCATTTACAGTATCTGAAAACTTTCTTCAGAAAACTGATTTTACTTACTTTATAAATACAAGATGCAAGTCTTTCTTTCATCAACAGTATTAACACACTGATATATATTATGATATCTACTCTAAGAATAGCTTGTAACATAGATAATAAAAGTAGAACTACATATGTGATTTTTATCAGGAAAAGACATGAGGGGTTTTTTTCCCAGCTAAAGGAACAGAATAGGAAAAGATTTTCCGAGGTCACTGAGGCACAGAAAGTAAAGTGATTATTTAGCTTCTATGTCAGCACAACCTCCTTTGCAGTGTCCTACCTGCCAGAAGACAGATGACTTGGTACAGAGACCTAAGCACAAACAAAAATAGAATAGAAATTGGAAGTCTTAAGAAGGTCAAGCAGAGGTATTCGTAAAATGTTGCACAGCACTTCAGTCAGAAACAAGCTTTCTCAAAAATAATGCAAGAACCATTAAATATCTATTCATGTTACATCTATCAGAATTTAGTAGAAAGTCATTTCATAATTACAACTACTGATTCAAATTCAGGGCAGTTCCTTCAATAAGTACCTTCTTATTTTTATTTTACTAGGCTAGCCATATTAATGAAATTCCAATTAGTGTTGGTTTATGAATAGTACACATTCTCTTTGTACCATGTGAGAACTCCTTTGCTTCCCTCAGCTGAATAGGAATGCATTTCTTAAAAATTTGGATGATTCAGATTTGTGTGACTAGGTTAAAACTTGTTGAACGATCACATAAAATCATCATGGCAACTGTTTTTTCCAGTTCTCATTTCTGAACAGATGTCAGTGGGGGATACAGCAGCAGAGACAACCTCACATACAGTACTTTCGAATCTTCCTGCAAAGGGTTGATTTGCACTGGATTTTTCAGAACTCAAGCACATATAACCTTACACAAAAATACTTATCAGTCACCAAAAGTAAGGGAGTTTGCTGCAAGGTCTGAACATAATCTTAGAGGAAGTAGCAACAGAAGCTACTTAATATTCTTCATCAGGATAGGAGATAGAAATAAGCGGGGTTTTTTTATGTCATTGAATTTCCTATGTAAAACATTGGTTTTATACTTAAAGCAATTATGCTTTAGATAAGAATTCACAAGAAGCTGATAAAAAAGACAACATGAATTTCCTCATTATTATAGCTGACCTTTAAAAACATGTTTTTAAATATAGTGCCCATTTTCATTTAGCTATTATAGTTCAAAACTTTAGAAGCATGTTACCACTCAGCATGTACAGAACAAAGGGCATTGGTTCTCAATTTTTTTTCCAGATTATATTAGCAGAGCTATTTTTATTTAACGCATAAGCGCACATTCTAAATTAGAAATGGAAGGACACCTGGCAGCCTACCCAGTAAGCAGGTTCCCGCTCTCAGTCCCACCTTGGAGAAGGTGTTCTCTCTGTTACAGAAGGTAACTTAACCTCCAAAGGCTAAAATTAGTATCTGTGAATATCTACAGCCTTGAAATTTCATCATTCAAAAATCTAGCAACACTATTCATGCTGCAGTCATTGTTAACTGCTTTATTAAAAACCTATTAACCAAGTAAAGAACAGAGTCCAAACATGTTTTTCTAAAAAAAATTATAAATGTCTGAATTAATACTGTTGTAACTACATTTTGAAAAGCTTGCTTAAATTTTGTCCTATAGATAAAACACACTCTACGTATTCACATGCTGATTTTGCAATCTTCTGTATGTTGCAACAACTTTTTTCTACATTAAGACAGGAATTTTGGAATGAAAAGAGGGCAAGATTTTACATTCAGTACATCCAGTTTTCAGTAGAGAGAAGGAAAATGAACTCTAGAGCTATAAATCACTCTTTGGCAGCGTCTTTTTACAACAACACCTGCATTTGTACACAGTAGAAACCAAATTACATATAGGTAAGCTGGCAAAAATGTCCATTAATAAGCAATAGAAGAGCACTGTGTCCATTAGTACCAGGCAACACAGTTGCAGAATGCAGAACATATTCCCAAGGACCTGCGTGAGCTGCACAGCCCACGCTGTGATGTGCGCTGCTACAGCTACAGTGCTGCTGGCATTCCAGCTCCACAGAATGAAACCAGCTGGGAGAAGCCTACTCATCCTATAACTCATTCTGCAGTATCTGATAAAGTTCCACACAACTGTTGGGATCTACCTCAGCAGGGCTCTTACAAAACAAAGTGTGTGCTTCACCACTAAAGTTATTGAAAGATCACAGTCTGTTTGGCAAAAATATGCATCCATTTATCTTCTAAAGATGACCTCATGTGCCACATGACTACATTCTGTCTTTGAAAATAAATAAATTCATTTCCAAAACAAATAAAATAACACACTTTTTTTTTTTTTTTTGTCTGTTTAAGAGATACAAAAGTAGTATTCAGGAACATGAAATAATGGAAATTATTCAATTCACTGAAATTTTACAGGTGTTTTGGTTTTTTTAAATTTATTAAGCCCTAGTAATATAAGAGTATCCAAATTAAGCACTCCACCAAGTGATGAAATTAAGGATGATCCTAATTTCCCTTATTTCTGAACCAACTTAAAACTGTGAGTTCAAAACTTATAACATGCTACATTGAGCTCTCTTAATTCTCACATCAATAAGGCTGACTTCAAGCTAACAGGAAAGACGTTAACTTAAAACATCTTCTAAAAAGCTGAGGTAAGATTTAACTATTTGTAAGACACTAAACTTCAAATAAACAAATCATGTTTTGCTACCAACTAATTCTCTCCATCAGTTTTATCTGACTCTAATTTTATACTTTCAAGACTAATGCCATTCTAAATATTATGTCTAAAACCAGCTCTATGCACATGTGTGCTCACAGTGGCTAATTTCACAGCTGTGGGTGTGATGCACAGTTACATGTTCATCAGATGCAAAGGCAGGAATGACAGAAAGACATGACATGTTTCCATAAACATGCATTCTTCATTTAGTACCTTTAGCAGGCCTGAACTCCTCCAAGGGCTTGGAGACAGGGTGCTCATTTGTAATCAAAGTCACCAAATAACCAAAACCTATATTTCAAGGTTTGGTTCTTGGCCACGTACTCACACTGGACATTGCCAGTTGGGATCCCAATGATCCTTTTAAAGATCTGTGATAAAAACAGCACCCAGCCAGAATGACAGCATTTCTGATTGTATGAAGAAAGCAAAGAGCTTGGATGGCCCTTGTCAAACTGTCATGAAGAAATATTTGATCTTAGCTCTCGTTCTGCAAAACCACCCTCCCACAACCTCATAGCTATTTTCTACTATGACTTGGCAAAGAGGAGACAGTGGATACATGTTAGGCAGCCAAGTAGAATATGAAAGAAGGTTTACATATCCATCTGCCTATCTCAGTCACACCAGCACTTTCTCATCTGAATTTCTCACAAGAACATAAAAAGCAGCAGCTGATGGGAAACTGGTCTTCCCTGTTCACACCTTCCCTAAATCAGCCAAATCCTCTGAGGACCACCAAGTAAAATTCATGCATAGGGTATCTATTCACTAGTGAGTTATGGAAACGAGGTAAACAATCAAAATGAACAAGATAAAAATATTAACCTGTTTACACAATATAAGCCTCATGTACCAAAGGTTAAGTCTCAAACAACTCACATGAGTACAAAACCACATCCAGATACTATATCCTGCAAGTCTTTACAACACAATTAAAATCCTTACATTACAATAAGCCAGTAAGCCAAAGCTGCTTCTAACAGACCCCTATCATGAAGTACTTAACAACTTTAAAGTTGTTACCAATATATAAAATATCCTTCAATATTTTAATATCAAAACTGTTTAATAGATTATTTTTACATTAACTTCCTTTGTATTGTTCTTAGAGTGCTTTTTTAATTCTTCAGTCTGATTATTCAGTGTACTTCCCTAAAGATTAAGAAAAACCTCAGTACGATTCATAAACACAATGTGACCTCTTCTATGTGAATTTCCTAAGCAATTTTTTCAACACATACAGAAAAGCCGCAGTATCTAAAATATTAGTTATCATGCCCAAACATAGCAACCATACAACACACAAAGCAATCAACGCAGATGGTTCAGATAGTACCACAAACCCTCAAGAAGTATAAGAACAAAACTATTAATTCTGTTTTCTGATCAGACAAGGTACTCATCTTCTGTTCAGCCTATTAATTACTACCCACTTACATTCACTGTTCTAAACAATCACTGGAGCACGACTTGGGCAGAGGGATGTAAACACCGGCAGAATCAAATTTTTACAAGCAGTCATTAAGCAAACTGAAATTGGAGTCCTTTTGCAACATTTGGTGTTGCAAACACGAATAAACTCATATTTGTAGCCAGACCATTTACAGAAAATCTTACATGCCAGACAATAAGACAGACCATAAAATAAATTTGAAATTTCTAACATAAGAAGACTACATGAGAGAGTTTGCCTTAAGAGCCAGTAGTGAAAATTTTCATACAAATTACCACTATAGTGAAGACGTAGGCAAAAAAGGGACAATTAGAAGAAATACATGACAAAAAGGAAGCCAGATAATATAGCTTCCAAAGAAGCTATAACAAAGATGTTATAATCTACATATTGTGCATTTCACTTACAAAACTAAAACCTTAAGCTTAAACTATCCAAGCATGTAGTATAAGTATGTATTACATCATTGTGTCAGTTATGCACACTTCAACATCCCATTTCTATATTACATTAAGGTTGAAATAGAGTTTCTGTCCTGTTAGTCTTGAGTATTTTCAACAGCGAAACACTGCCACCTCTTGGCTTGACACATAGACCTCCCCATATAAATGTAAAACTTTTTTTTTTTTTGGCTACATTTGTCCTTTATAGAGGTGGTTGGTTGAAATCTTGTGATCTTATTTAAAATTTAATTCAGTATCGAGATTTCTCCAAGAAAAAAATAGGTTGCATTAATCGGTAAAGAAACACTATTTTTCTCACAAATACGAGTGAATAGCCAAACAATTTTAAAAGTATATTCCATTAACTCACATAATGTTTTCTCTATTTTCTCTCTTTATGTCACAGTTCTTTTTTTCTTGGCAGCTTCTGTACACATATATACTGTATCACATAACATCTTACATGACATTCCTTCGAAGTAAAATCCTAGTAATGTATTCAATAAATATCTGAGCTTTGAAAACTTAATACATTATTTTAAAAATTATATTCCTTGTTCATATATATGTTTACAGTATTGTGAATTATATATTAAATAGTGATGGTTCAACATGTATATAAGCACGTATTGAAACATATGCAAAATCACTTACACCAATGACACAATGTCCCCACGTTGTACATCATAATTTCGAATGCTCCAGTGGTTTAAGAGCACTACATCAGATGCTTGTCTTCCCCCAGGATTCAAAGAAGGCTGAGAGGAGGAAAAAAAACAGCTTTAGATCTACATTTCCTCTATCATCTTCCACCTGACTCTCATTCCATCAACAGGTGAAATTCATTAAAACCAGCAGAACTGTACCCACTCACTATTACAAGACCAAGAATCTGTTGTATTCTGTGAAATATATTTCTTTATTAAATTCCATGTTAAATGTCACTCATTTATGACAAACTGTAGTTCACATCTTTCAATGCACTACTACATGCAAATTAAATTACACAGGATACATACTCATGACAAGCCTGATGAAAAGAAGTGATTGCCTTTGCTGCCTATCACTTAATATTAAAAACAAAGGAGAACCAAGAACACTAATTCCCAGGAAAAGCAAACTCTCTGCAGGCATCTTACTGCTTATACAAGAATAATTTACTAAAAATTAAATATGTGCTTGTAACAGTCCTACTCTCAGCACTCTTTGCAAAGGGCAAAAACAAACTCTACAGCACTGTCAGTAAATGTGGCACTTCTGTAACAGGAGACAATGAAGTATGAACTCTCACAGAATCATATAGCGAATGAGACTGTTCACTAATTCCAGTATTTAAAAAAAAAAAAAAACAAAAAAAAAACAACAAAAAAACTCCACATTACTTAGTACAGAGTATTAGGAGATCGAAGAACCGTACACAATTATTTTGTGTGACATGATACAAAACTAGGGGACCTGGTAACCTGGTTAATGCTAGCTCTGAGTTAACCCATTCAGAAATGGGAGAGGAAGGAAGCAGCCCATCATCACAGCAGGGTCTTCATTGTTTTTTGCTGGGGTTATTTCAGTACAAATACTCCTCATACTAGACAGGAAGTATTTAAGAGTATTCCAAAATAAAGTCTTTTGATAGCTTATTTCTCAATAACCTTTTTCAGACTCTTCAAATACAATCACGGTATCTTCAAGCTGGCCAGCAGATGACCTCTAATTTAGACTCTGTAGTTAGGTGACATATCTAATGAAGCAGAGTATTGAGACTAGGCAGCCCCTCATTCATCTGTATGATAGCTACAATATTTGCTAAAATTTGTTTTTCTGTAGAAGAGGCTTTCAGTGTTTATCTCACAGTATAACTTGGCCTTACACTTATAAGAGCAGACATTGGCTTCTGAGATTCCCCTCCCCAGGCTATTCGTACCTTTGATGAGCAAACCAATCCAGTTATAGGACTGAAATCAAGTGTTCTCAATACAAGTAATTACAATTCATCGTATTTTTCTTCAGTAAAAATATGCTCCCAAACCAGGATGGATACTTAGTATTTATTTTTAACTTTAAAAGCTATTTAGAAGTGCTGATTTCTCTTTACTACAGTCTCCTCAATCATTTCTTCTTTGCTAGCCGAATCAGTTGATAAAGACCTTATTTCAAATGGGACTTGTGAAAAACTAGTTTTTTAATGAGCAACAAAAAGTAATGTGCTGAGGTCCTGAGTAGGTGTAATTCACATTAACAGTATGGAATATGATAGTTCAAAAGAATAAATTGGGGTGAGGGAAAGGAAATGACACAATATGTTTAGGTAAACCGCAAAACCAGTCTAGTTACATCTTGAGCTGTGGACTATAGGGCAAATTTCTAGTCAAGCAAGTCTGCAGATCAAAGCAGATCACATTAACATCCACAGAAATATGGTCCAAATCTAAGCCATAAGTAAATTAACACTCATCTTTTTTTCTACTAAAGCCTATGCATTGCAAGAGCCAGATATATGAAAGTTAGAAGCTAATGAGCAGATATTTTATTATTATTTCTTTAATCAGGATTTTCCAGAATGATTTTCCACCTTCATAGCATCTTCCACCAAAGGATGGTATCTTTATGCACAAATTCTTTACATACAAGTCCACAAATAATTCACAATCGCACTCATTTTTACCAAATGCAGGCACATATGGGTCAGAAGCTAAGTAAGGTATTTTAGTCAACAGGCAAAGAAGCAGATCATACAAAGCAGGAATCATACATATGGTACATTCACACAAAGTGAACTGCTTGGTCCTCCTAAGTATCTACCTTAATGGGCCAAAAGAGGTCATCAAAACAAATGGAAATTTTAAACCCACTGCTCCAAGAGATCATGTATTTCACAGCTGATACTTGGAAAAGATTTACATGAGCATTCACAAACTTTTCCTCACATTTATATCAACTTCATTTTACAGAGAAATACTATTTGCATTATCCCAGTTGACTCCTATTGTTTTCTGTATTAAAACGAAGGGCATGCTTTAGAGTTTAAATACCTTTAAATACTGCATAATCTTTTATACTTAAATAACTCTAGATGTTATACCATGTTGCTTGCTATTTTTAACAATACATGTGGTTTTCACATATAGAGTGGATATCCAACTCATCACACATTAGCATTATGTTTGAGAGAACAGGACAATGTAAAATCTTTTTTTCTTTGCCACAAAACAACCTGACATATTCAAAATGCACAGACAAAAATACTGTTTTGGTAGAAGAAATGAAAGGACAACTAGAAGGAGATAACTTTCATTTTACATCACAATTACAGTTTTCCATTAAAAAATAATCTAAATCCTTCAGCAAGTCTTTCTCTAATGTAAGTAACATAAATTGTGATTCCACAACAAAAAGTATAGAAATAATTCAATGCAGTTTGTTCAGAGACAACTTATTTCCCGTGACATTCCCTAGCAGTAAGGTCTCAGGTCTAGCAAAACAAAAATACAGCTTCTGAAAAAGCAGCCAACAAATGGGCTCACAAGGGTTCTTTATTTTATAAGAAACAAAATAATACAGGGGTTTCTTGTTTGCCCAAATTCTCGGCATAATAGTCTGCTACAAATGAGACACACAGGTCTTAATTTAGAACTGTGATGCAGAAGTCACAAAGCACTCACTCTTTCCAGTTACTAACTAATCTAATGCTAAAAGCATGCAAATTGAGAACCCCAGCCATATGATGAAGCCTCACAGGATATGAGGTTCCATAAGTAGGAGGATAAAAGCATGCCCTTTTACTATAAATAATGATTAACTTGATAGTTGTTATGCTGCTAGTGAATACCAGAAGGTCACAACTTATTTGCTTATAGCTTGGGGAACAGAAAGAATATTCACACAAGCTGACCGGCTTAGGTACAGTAATCCTAATAATAAAGCTAGGAGAAATGGCCACAGAATAATTACAACTGCTATTACGCATAATGGAATAGAACATTCAATAATGTTTGCTGCTAAAACAAGTGTGCTTCATCAGAGATCGCTGGTCAGACTACTTGCTACAATCCTTGGTATTGACTGTTAGCTACAGAATTTGCATATGAAGTTGCACATACGCTGTCATCTTCCATCTCACTTGAAAACAGTCCCTTTGCTTTAATGAATTTACAAATTTATGTGTCCATGGGGGGTTCCTTTTTCCACATCATTATGTATGAAGAGTTTGTAATAGAAGCAATGAAACTCAACAGGAGAAAAAAAAAAGATATCAAGATGTCCATATGATAACATTTTAAAGTATACAACCAGCATTACAAGGAGTCACAAAAAATCCACAACAGCCAATTAAGAAATCATATTACCAGTTATTTGTGTCACATTGAATGTTGTAAATAGATTACAACTCACTTGAAACCCGCTATTAACAAAATGCTAGATGAGTACATCAACCTGTAAGATCCTAAGCAAACAAAAACACCTCATGAGAGGATTAAAAAAAAAATATGTAATTTTCGAAAGAAAAAAGAAGGTAATGAAACAATTTAAAATGTTAAAATTATAAATTGCAATAGTTCACAGTTTAGAGTTAATATTCATTTACACTGAAATCAGCACAGTGAAAGAATTATGAGAGGTGCCTGAAAGCACCGTAGAAACACACAATCAGCATGAAACAATGAAATGCATTGTCTGTCTTAATTGATGGGGAATAAAGCAGAAATTTGTATTTGCATTAGAACCTTTATTCAGCATGCTTGCCAGGGTGACAAGAAGTATTACCATTGTCAGTAACTATGGAGCAACAGCAAGGCTGGTACAAAACATAAACAGAAACTGAGGAGAGACCAAGAGAGCAGAGTAGGAGAGTGAGCGTGACATAGAGAGATTTATTTCTTGCTTCTTGTCAGAACTTTTAATTTCAGGCTCAGCAGGAGCCACAATGATGAGAACACAAAGCCAGCTAGATGTTTTAGAGGTCTATTACAAACAAATTCTTGGGAATCATACCATGGTATCTTCAATTTGAGACAATACCATTGAAAGCACACAATTGATGGATATATGACTACATGCTGACTGAACTTCACTCTCCCTCATGCCCATAGCTTTCAGCTGCATTCAACATAGATCAGTCTTCAGAGAACACAATAAATAGCTGGAATTACAAAGCGATGACCAATACTCCTTCAAGCTACTCTGCAAGAGAGGGAGATATTCCTTATAATTATGTCCCTGTCAGACGTAGTTAGGTGTCTAATAAATCTTGGCAAGGAAATTAGTATCTTATTAAAAGCACTAGGAAGTGAGGGTTTGTTTGTACTCTGAAAAGCATCCATAGGCATAGAAGTTTAAGACAAACTCGTATTTCAGTGCCACAGTCCAGACTAAAACCAGAGAGACAATTTTACAGACACTGAGATGTCAGTAAAATTAGAAATGTCAGCTTTCAAGCTACCCATACTTCAATCAACAGAGGGAATGTCTAGTCAACAGAAACATCAAGGGAAGAGCTCAGGTTTTAATCACCCACAGAATGTATATTGCTTTCTATGGCCACTATGAAGAGTGTGTATCCTTCTCTGTCAGGTTGAATAAATCTTAACAAATAACTAGTGTTTTTCAAAGGTTATTCCAAAGATAAACCACAGTTAACTATATGCCCTTCAAGTGAGTGGAGAAGCAACACCCCAGGACAATGCCAGAGCACTCCCTAACACTTAGACATCAAAGGAAACATAAAACTGAACTCTTGACAAAAGGGGCTCAACAGACTTGTGGAGCACAGAAACCTAGAAAATTTCTTTCCAGCTACTGAGGGAAAACTAACTCAAAGAGAATGGATGTTAAGCAGAATATTATGTCAGACACAGAAAGACTAAATAATGACAGGCAATGTGGCATGCTGAAAAACCAACCCCTCAGAAATTAAATGCTCAGGTCATGCTCATTAGTAGAAAGAAGGGGAAAGAAAAAAAAAAGAACAACAAAAAAAGGAACAACATAAAATTCAAGATGCATCTGCATTTTGAATGCTGCATGTGGCTCTAGATCCCATAGAGGCAAAAGATGAGAAGATGGAAAATGGGAGAGTCGTATTAATCTGGCTGCTTTTGTACTCATCTACATGCTATGTATTATCTTCGAATTTCTCCTGTCTGAAGACAGCAAAAACCGTTTTTCCCAGTTTCCCGCTCCTCCTTTCTAGAGCAAATTTCTGGCTCTGCAACTGTAAGCTCTCTTGAGATTCTCCTACCTTTGACTGAGCATCAGTGAGATTCAGAATAAAACACATGAAAACTGATGTTACACCTAACTTCTGGTCTTGGCGTGTAGAATACAATGATTTTACTTTGGTCCCCACTCTTGAGATGAGAGTTACCTTCTAGACCAGGTGAGGTTTCTTGACAGAAGTTAAACACCGGATTAGAGGCTGCCACAGGAGGCACAATGCCACCTTGCCATTCCCTCCTCCCCACCCTATGCCTTTCTATGGCATTAAACAAAATCAGCCAAGCCCAGGTTCTAGCCCAAGTTTTGTCTGTGTGAATGCCGCATAATCAAAATGCCAGCAGCTGGTCTTGACTCCTGTGAAACTTCTCTTCAAGGTTCTGAACGTATTCAGATAATCAAATAATAAGGCCTGGCTCCTTAGAATCAAATCTTTAGTCTCTGCCAATTGGAATATTGCAACATTACAAAAAATACAGTTATCATCAGTGGTGATGCACAACAATATGCAGTGTATATGATTTAAAATGCAAAGTAACAGTACAAAAATTGGATAACTACATTACAACATATATTTTTCAGTTCCCAGTAACAATGGAAACAAAGTAGCCATTCACTGTCATGAGTATTTATTTATCTTCTAAATGTTACACAGCATATTTTTATTTATTTGCTTGCACTGTATAAACATTCTGTACAACCAAAGTAAAAACAGTGAATCAATACTTAAATCCTGATAAGCACAGGTACTAATACTAGGTTCATGCCATTTTCAGTATTCTTCACTAAAATGGTGCATATTTGTTCATTAGTAAGAGCAAGGATAGCAAGAACAGGCTTTATCATACAATTACTATAACACAACTACTAAAAATTAATAATGCCTCTTTGTGAGTCATCAATTCAATTCCAAGAGACAAAAGGTAGTGTTCAAAAAAGAAATCTTTATTTCTAATGAATAGGAAGAAATTTTAAAAATGTATCTTTGCCACTACTTATCTACATATTTACTTTTTACTGAGACAGAATTTTGGCAAATTTTGTTCTCAAAAGCTTTTCTTTTTACATCATAAAGGTATTTGTTTAACAAAGTCAAAATTAAACTCTTCCATACTAAGATGTGATCATTTAATACCAATTGAGAAAACAAGTTTTTCCACCTTGCTATTGCCAGTGGACAGTCGCTGTTTAATTTCCTGACAGACAAAAGATATTTCCAACAATACCTGCATTGATGCTCCTTCCACCCTCGCCACACAGGCAACTCTATCCAGGAAAGTGACTGTTACTGGAACAGCAACAAAAAAACCTTTAAAAAAGGCTTTAAGGTATTTCTTCCCCAAACCGTGAGCTTGTGCCATAATCTGAAAAATAGGAAACAAATGGGAAAAAAAAAAGTTATAAAACAAATTTTAAGCAACAGCAACACTGTAGCAATCCAACAAGGTGCAGTTAAGAATAAATCACATCATCTGTTAGGGTCTCAAAATATGCACAGTACAAAAAAAAAAAAAAAAAGTGCATCAGAATGAAAAAGAACAGAAATCTCTAATGGAATTTAAAAGTCTGTTCTGCAGAAGAGAGTTTGATACCTGACATCTACCCTTTAGCTAATTTGACCATTTATTGTGATCCTGTACTAGTGTGAGTAATTCATAAAAATGATTCAGTGGTAACAGTTCAGCTAAGCAAGAAGCACACTGATATAACCAGACAAAATCTAATTACGTATTTATGAAAAGGCAGAAAAAAAAAAAACAACTAACTAGACTGAAATAACCAATTATAGAGCATTCAGTTACAGTTTACAACCAAAATTGTGTAAATATTTTTTTTTTTTATCCATACACTGGTAATTATTAATTTGTGACCCCCAAAGACAGATTGTATTCTGTAAGGAAAACCTGTTTATTTGCAACACATTGCCATTTTACCATTTCTTTCTTGACTATTTTCACACTTTGCATCTTTTCACCACTTTTGGTAACTGCAGACATGTAAAATCAGTTCAAGTTGTCACATATATCGTAGGGCCACACAGTAACACAATGGCTCTTTGTTCGCTACTACATCAGAAAGTTAAAAGCATATTGCCAGACTGAGCCGCTGCATAACGACACACGGGACTGTGCCACACCAGCTCACTATTTATTATGCTGCCTCCCATTTATTTATTTAGCCCTGAAGCAGTGAACATTCTTGAAAAATACCTACAAAGTACACAAAATACAAGTTGTTTCATTGTATTAGTTAAACCTCAGAAAAGCAAGCTGAAAATCCAGGTACTGCTGCAAAGGTACAAGACTATTTATGTAACTGCATTTTCATTATACAAAATGCTGCCCTTCACCTATTGGCAAATCCAATTTAAACAGTTGTTTCCACCTAATGAATCCCTGGTAAGCCCCATACAAGAGAAGTCTGTGGAGTCCCTGCTCCCTCTATCACATCCTAACTCCTACAGACAGTAATAGAAAGATAAAACAGACTGTGACCTGAACTTTTGAGTCTTTTGGTGTGTTTATATTCAAGAACACAGAATTATTTTTCAACCAAAATAATGCAAAACATAAATACATGCAGTTTCATGCAGTCCTTTCACAAGCAGAATCTTTAGAATTTCACAATAAAATCATTTTTTCTTTGATGCATTTTCAGAAATATGGAAGTGATGTAGTATTTGTATGCAAAATACAAATTCACATCACTCTGATGGAATAGTACTGAAGGCAGTATTTCTGTCACAGATCTGGCTTCTTAATTCCATAAAGCATTACACTTAAGAGAGGAAAACCAGTTCTACAAAATAAGTCATCAGCATATTCTTCACTAAAATTCTTTATATATATCAATAGCTTTGCAATGGCAAGATCTGTCTTCTAAAAGACAGGACCACCTTTAGTATTAATATTACTTCTGACATTCACTCTCACAAGGTTTTAAAACTCTCTTAGTTTTTTTATTTGTTTGTTTATGTGGAAATACTTCACCATCATCTATAACTCTTGCTCATAACACAAACTTAACTAGTAAAAGTCTAAATATACTTAATGCTTGTAATTTGATTATATTTTCTCTATGCATATTTCATGAAAACATTTTCAACTTGGGTCAACAGCTTCCACAAAGAATTTGAACTGCATTGTGAAACATAACAAATACTTCATCAATTCAATACAAATGTTAAAATGCCTTACTCTCAGTTTATCGTTTAAGAAATCATTATTGGAATCAATCCATCGAAAGAGACTACTGTCTCCCTCAGCACAGATTTACCTTTAGAATTAGTCCACATAAAAACAGAATCTCTGGAAATCAAGTTTTGTCTACTGTTTAACAAGCTATACAATTTCATGCACCTTAATACCTTTCTCTCAAACCTGCTGATTCTGAACTTTGCCTCTCAAGTTTTCTGGCTGGAATTCTACTCCTCTGCTCTGAGGTCTGGCATTTCTCAGCTGTCCTCCACTCTAAGAGCAATGTCAGCTTCAAAACACAATATTGAGTCCTTGCCCACAAACATATCCACCCTGTTTCTGATGGTCACTCTTTGAGCTGAAAGACATTGCCTGACAGATGTATCACAATACGATTTAGATTTAAAAAAAAAACCAAAAAACAAAAAAACAAAAACCCCACACAAACAAAAAAAACAACCTTTGAGAAATCAGACTAATTTACTCCTTAAATTCCTCATAGTCGAACCTATTTTCATTAATAATAGAGTATGAATGTTCACCCCATCCCCTCTACTAAATCCTTTGACAGATCTTATTATAAAGTTATTGCAAAAGCCCCATGCTGGTATCTACAGAAAAACTGAGTATCTGAAGAAAAGTAATTGGTCAGAGAACCCACAGGAGACCAACCATATGCTCCTGGAACTACAAGCTAATTAAAAGTGACACAGAATCTAGCAACCAGGTTAAAACAGTTAAGACAAAATGCTACATTCTCAATACATCACTTGGCCAAGGCAACACCAGGAGTATTAAGCAGCTGTGGACAAAGCTGCGAGTTGAGGTCCTGCTTCTCTGCTTTTAGATGCATGCAGTATTGCAAGGCACAGTACAAATAAAGATGAGGGAAAAACACCAACAGCATCCCTATCAGCAATCAATTTGCAAACCCAACAAAGCCAACAACAGCTGTTGTACTGAAGGATTACTCTACTTGCCCTGAATTTCTTTCCTTCCTTCCATCCTGATCAAACCACTGGTTTATCTTCCATCCACACTGAGTCGAATCCTTCATTGCATTCTGAAAGTTTCCTGGCTCCCCATCTCCCAAAGCCAAGGACAGCTTTTCCCCAGGACACAAACTCAGCAGGCCTGTAGATTACTCTGCTCTACTGCAGAAGCCTTTCTTCCCAAAAAGATAGTAAACATATACATAAACATTTTAAACAGTTTAAGAACAACTTAAAACCTAACCCATCATTAAGTCCTTTGATATAACAAAACATTTTTAGCACAAGGGTAAGAAGGTACTAAATGTCAGTCTCTCACTGAACAGTCTGCACCAGGTCTATTTCATAAGCTTTCTCCTCCAAAAAACACAGAGCAGCATTTACCATAGGATAAGTATATGCACACGCCGAGTTGCCAGGCAACTGTTGACACACTAGTTCATCATCCAAGTGGCAGCAAATGGAAGGCTGTCCATCACCCTTCCAGCACACGGGGCTTCAAGTTCTCTTGCATTGCCACAGGGGAAGGACTTGAAGACAGGCAGTGGAAAGACAGTTTGCAGCATTATCTTCTACCAGTAACTGCATATGTGAATGGATAATCCTCAACTGATAAACAGTGTGTGATTAAAATGTGCAGTGTTTTCTTATACTTAGGTGGTCTTAGGAGAAAAGAAGGAAAAAAAAGGTAATTATAAGCATTTACTGCAGTCTTAAGAAAGAATTTAGGGTAGTAAAGGGTAGATACAACAAAGATCCTTACAATTAAAAAAGAAAAAAAAGTAAATTTCTGGTTGAAGTATTTGCTTAAAAATAAAAAAAAAAACATTAGATAGCTATCACTCCTAGGGATAATATTTCACTCTTCCACATTCCGTTTTATAACCTCAATGTGCTCGAATTAACTATTTTCTTAGAAAACATATTTCAGAAAACTTGTGAAAACTACTAAAGAAAATATTGCCATACCTTATATTTCAACTTAATACATTTTTGTTATATTATAAATAAAATTTATAATATATTTTTCTAGTTTACATTTATTTTATATTAATATTTTAGGGATATATTATACCTGTTATTTTATGTTTTTCTACATCAAATTAATGAACAGGTTCATTGAAAAAAATGCATAAATCTCACCTGTGTCTGTCATTTGTGTCTGAGAAATTTGATGTCCAACGTTCAAATTGAAGTACACATTTTAGCAAGATTGAAATTAAGTATTTCCAAGTTTCCAATCTACTTTATTTTTAGAATCTGAGGTTACAAAGTTACTTCTAATGCTCCTTTAAACTACACTTTACTTATTTTTTTAAAGATGACCTTCCAGAACAGATAGTCAACTTTTTAACAGCTTTAAATCTAAATATATAGAATCTGAAGAAGTGTTGGACAGTAACAGCCAACAAAAATGTTAAGGACAGGAAGCTAATTATTTCATAGATATATAAAGATACTCTAACAAGTTTGAAAGACATGACATGATTTCTTAATATATAAACAATAAAATATTGTAATCATATATACTACTCAAAAATTGTAATATCAAGTAATAAATCAGTAAGTAACAGTTGGTTCAAGTGCTTTCTAAAAATAAGATGTCTGTGAAGTATCAATGTTTAATGACACTGAGTGGAACTCTCCGGTATGTAAAATTTAAAAGATTTCTAAAGTATATGTAGATTTTAAGAGTACAATATTTCCAGAACAAAATTCTGAAATCCAGTGCTATGCCTGTTTTATGCTGACAGCTAAATATATAGCAGGTTTAAATGTATTTCATTGGAGCAAGCAAAGGATTACTTGCTGAAAAAAATCATTTTACCAGCACATATTTCTGGATCTCTGCCCAGTCAGTGATGCCTTGAATAAAATCAACAAATCACAATACTTAAAAGATGGCACAAAACATTGTAAAAATAATTTAGAGATGCATAACAGCCTTTATAATTTACCATTGGTTTGGGGTGGGGGAAACAACAAAAACAAAAAACAAAAAACACAGAATAATTCAGTAGAACTGACAATCTTCAAAGTAACAACCTTGAAAACTTGTTTGAAATGGCAACACGGACAAGAAAAATCCAAGATCAAAATGCCAGCATATAGTAGGTCAAAGCATTAAGAATTTCACATTGCGAAGCTCAGAGATTAAGGCAGATGGAGCACAGCATTATCCGGACTGAAGTACTTGGTGCACAAAAGGTCCAGGGATTATAATGAGTCTCTCGTGGGTACTACAACATATGGAGCAGAGATGCTATTTAGATAGCTCTCTATGTATAAAATGTTTATTTTTTTCTCCCACTTGCCTGCAGATTAGAAGACACTGTTTATCAAACAGCCTGCAGAAACTCATCAAGGAACATTCAGAAAGCCCCAGGTTACAATATATTTGCAAATCTAGGTACTTAAAAATTACTCACAGAAGTATGACAGGAAAAATAGCTGTAACGACAAGGCATTAGGAGTCATCCACAAAGGAAATAAAATGCCCCTCATGAGCTTCTACAAGAAGACGTGAGGGAATAGGAAGGAGGAAATTACAACCTATGTGAAAAACTACCTAGCCAAGACTGTTAGGTTAGTTTAAAATTACCTATTTGATCTTGTTCAGAAATTAGTAACTATACTGTATACAGTTCCATAACCCACTGAATAACCAACTTGTCTATGAATCGCAATATGCATTTTTCCATAAATCAATGGCGCCACACTAGAGATCAGGTATACATGGTTTGAAAACAAGGAAGACTTTCATAACAGAAAATACCAAAATACATGAATGAGCTCAACTCTATTGCATCCTATGAAACTTAAAATCGAGCACAAAAGCTTCTGTTTTAAGTAGGACTGGTACAACTTGAAGACAAGGTTATACCTGGTCTAAAAATTGTGATGAACAGGATGCTGGTCAGTATTGGAATTTGTGTGATCTTATTAACATGTGCCTTTTCTACAATGTCTTGTGATACAAGGCCAGAGTAAACTACTGTCATGCAGATTTCCCACTTCAGTGGTATATTTCAATAACTTTTATATTACAGTAATTTTTGTAAGGCTACAAGTCCACAGACTTTTTAGTAGGCTAATTTAACTCATATAAATTTATGCAAGTACAGGCTGCTGTGCACAGATATGATGGGATGACTGCCACAAAGGAATCAAAATAGATTAGTCCGTGCAAGTTTTCAGTTAAAAGTAATCAAAACAGATAGGTCTATTTAAACTGTTGTTGGAACTCTCATTTATACTCCAATAAAGACAACTCCATCCTGGTATTATTCCAGGTGCTGAAATTTCTATAGCATTAATGCATCTATACTCTACACACAGGTTTTCCTCACAGTATTCCTCTATCATATTAATCTCCCTGTAGCCCTCGGGCACACAGTCATTAAAGACTACTACTCTATTGCAAGTTTGGAAATGTCACAGATGATGGAAATGAGTGTTGTATTACAGAAGCACCACATCCTAACCTAAGCAGTGTTTTCAGTAACTATGCATGTGTGCTCTGTAATGCTCTGCTGTTCAGTTTCTCCTAGGTTAGTAATTTTGTCCTGATACCCAGACATCTTGCTTGTTCCAAATATAGAGCAGCAATTTTGTTAGCTTAACTCCATTATATGCCACTTCTTATGACTTAGTTTGAATTAAAGCAATTACGATTTCCATGTAATAGCTTCCATCACTATGAAATATGTAGGATTTTTTCAATATACCACAATACAGAAAAGCAACAATAAAAATCCAGTTTTGTAATCTCCTCAGAGCTATAACATACATAGCAATTCCCAGAAGCAGACAAAAATAAATCAACACAATGAACCTTCAGTTTACAAACCACATCAAAACAAAAAAGCTTAAACCACAACAGTGACCTAATCTGTCACAGAATTATTGCTACCAAAAAAAAAAATCAGTTTAATGTGGAACTTATTATTTTTTTAATCTAATATTACTACATCGGATCTATGGATTACTACATGGGATCTATCTCATGTACAAAGGCTCAGTCCACGCGTTGGTTGTGACTGGAAAGAAGTTCATATTGCTTATTCTAACGAATTAGTTGTGTTTCTCAAGGTCATGAATTTTACCCCCATGGAAAACCTTGCATTTCCAAACAAAACATTTCACTCTCCAAATATAAAGCAAAAGCAGAAGAAAATGCAAGTGTAGATGAATGTCACCCTCAGCAACTGAAGTTGTACCTAGTTAAGAAAGGAGAGTAGTCAGCCACCCCTCAGTTATGACAAGTTATTCAAGATCTTGTTTCACACACATAAGCAACCAAGAAAAGGAACAGAAATATGATCACTCTTCTATGGGTACTGCAACACCAAAACAGAGCAGCAATTGTTATGAGATCTTGTCAGAGCCATTAAAACCTCAGATGTAATGCAAATTCTTCAAGTACTATCCCACAGGCGACTGCTGGCAGAGTATCAGTTATTCTAACATAAAAGAAAAAAATAATTGTTTTTATTCATGTTTCTGTGTCTTCAAAGAAACTAATAATCATTCACTTATATCGTGCATAAAGGAGAGTACTAAATTACGTCAATTTTGGAACATATTTAAGTGAACAACATAACAAGTATTTAGCTTCTTGCAACTGACAGTTCTTTGTTGCCTTTCAGCTTAAAGATTCAACACATGCAAAGTAAGTTAATTTTATAAATTGATTTGAAGTGCCCTTTGCAAATAACTACCAGCTACTGTTATGTTTTGGTTTCCAGTAGACTGTGTAAATGAGGTGTTGCTTCTAAACTCAAGAAATGTGTTAATTATATTTACAGTAAACAATAGCATAACCTTTAAATTTTAATTCATTTGCACATTTATGTAGTCAACTCTCTGGATTCTTTCAAGTACCATGAAACTGTCATATTAGTTGTGGATATTCAGAATCAGGTTTATGCAAAAGCAACACAGACAAAATAAACAAACAAACAAACAAACAAACAAATAAATAAATAAAATATATATATACTGTTATAAGCATTCATATAACAGTCAATAAGTGGCCTAAGAATAACAGCATTCAACTCAAAACACAAATTTTGTCAGAAAGAAACTCTAACCTAAAGGAAAATCAAATGAGTAAATACAAGAAAAAACCATCTCAGCTACAAATCTTTCCAGTTTGCAAGCATGAGTTGAGTATATAAGGATGGAATAATACCTGACAACAGTATTTATTATTGCATGAATAAATAATTCCAAAGGAAAGAATAGAGAGAATGTATTTAATATTTGAAAGGTATTTTCCATTTTCAGTGTACTTTACAAAAACAACTAGTTCTCCCACGGCTGCTGTGAAGAAGGCTTTGTGCATACCCACTCAAAACAGGGGAATTAGAACTGACTCCCTGAGACAACATTCCCATGAAACCTAGCAGGAAGATCCGATGAACCAACCACTTACTACCTACTGCCTGTGGCATATTAACAAACTAAATGTACAAACTAATAGACAAAATTGTGCCTTCAAAACATAATGTCCTTTATTTTACCATTCGGGTTTTATCCTTCAACATTAGAGGTCACTGTGGGACTTCCTAAGTGTGCACCTCGTGTACTCAGCAATAACCATTCACCACCATGTTGATTTTGAGTCTGGGATTTGTGACAAAGTTCAACTGCCATATAAATTTCTCAGGTCTAAAGAATCAACAAAAGCACTAAACCCAAATACTCGGAGGAATATGTAACTAATAATTTTATTGAAAAATTAATAGAAAAAGCTTCCATAGCTGTATCATCAAAGGAAAAAGTCATTTTCGTATTTGCAGATTAATTAATTTCTGGCATGAACTGGTAACTTTTTCACAAAGCAAGAGACAGATTATCCAAGGCACCACTCCCCCTCGTGTCTAAGACTCTAAATAATAGTTTAGGAACACAGCAGTTAAAAGACTAAATCCCTTTGACAGAAAGAGCAGCACACTATTTATACAACTCAGTATCTGGTTTGTCCAGCAAGTCAGGACTTGCAGAATACATTCCAGGCAATTACAATCTATATTTTTTTTCTTAATACACAGAGAGAATCATATTTCTTCTTTTTAAAGACTAAAGATTTCAGTTGAAAAACAAACAAAAATCACCAGACTTCTGTAAAACTACAAATGTTCATTCTGCACTGACTGATACTAGTTCTAGACTTAGAACTAGAACTTCTGGGCTTCAGCGTGTCCAATTTTTATGTTATATGAACTCTAAAGTATACGTTTTTCAGCTGAAGTGTGTTCTAGAGTTTCAACAACTCATCTTCAAGTGTGAAAATAAATTATTTTTCAACAGAAATTCTCATGCATAGGAATGAGGATTTGTTTATTCTTGCTGATATTTCAATGAGGATAAGAAACCTCGATTTTTTTTATAAATTAATAGGAAAATGTGTGTTTAAGCCACTATTTAGAACTGCAGCTAAATTTAATTGGTCCAGAAGGATCTTAAAATCATGCAGTGCAGATTGTGTGGAATACAGAGTCATTGTTTTAAAATTATAATATACTATTGAACTAAAAGCAAAGCATAAGGATTCAGGTATTCCAGAAGCAGTTGGAATCTGTGGCACATTGGTCAACTTACAAAGATCTCAACAGAAAATTCCAACTGTAACTACCTGAATCTCAAAATTATTGTTCAGCACAATTCAAATATTATTCTCCAGGATCTGGATACTACCGACTGTAACTCAATGTGTGTGGTTATTTCCCGTCAATTCCAAGAGGAAATTTCTTTTGGTAACCAAGTAAAAGTTACACAGAAGAAGCTGCTATTTTAAAAATAAAAGATTCTTAGAAATCTCCCAGTCACAGTCATTTTAAATGTTACATATTTTTACAAAATCCATATGGATTCAGTTACAGAGCTACACTTGGGGGGGAAGTGTATTTCTAGAAGTCTAATTCTAAAGTCTTGTAATTATTTCATTGAACCTGAAAATACTGGAGAGGTCTTATCTTCCAAGCATATTCTCTTAATAGCTTTCTTCCTAAAGGAACAATGAACAAGTATGTGCCCACGTTTTGAGGGGGAGAAAAAATGAAAATGTGCTGGTACAAGAAAGGTATGCAGAGAGCTGTGGGGCAGCTTTCCCGGTCGTGTCACCGTGTTTGGTACCTCATTGTACTCAATTCCAGTTCATTGGAACAGCAATGACACGATACGGAAACAATCACAATGAAATGGTGACTTATTGTAAGATGTTACGAGGTCAGAGTGCGCTTGGTGTTGTTTTTCTACCTAAGCTTTTCACTGACTTCCAAAAAAAATATTTTTCCTTAAAAAAGGTATGAACCCCTGGTCAGAAAGACCAAGCAGCAGGGACCCCGCAGCGCGACAGGGACCCCGCAGCGCGACAGGGACCCCGCAGCGCGACAGGGACCCCGCAGCACGGCAGGGACGCCGGGGGCCGCTGAGGGACACGGGGCTGCCGGTGCTGCCGGGCAGCGCCACGGGACCGGCCTCGCCACGGCGCGTGGGGCCTCCCGCGGGCGACCCCTGCCGGCCTCTCCCGCCACCGCGCCACACTGGCGCGAGCCCCCGCGCGACCTTCGTCAGTCACCGGGCGGCTCCAGACGCCACCTCTGCAGGCAGCGGGGACGGGGCCCCCGACTCTTCTCTCTCTCCCCGCCCAGAAGAGGCTCCCAGCCCGGCCCGCCCTCCGTCCAGCCCGGCGCGGCCGCTCCCGCGAGAGACTCCCCCTCCCCGCGCCGCCCAACGGCCGCCGGCGGCTCGCGCGGGCGGAGGGAGGGAGGGGCGGGGCAAGCGGGGCGGCACCGAGCGCCTGGCGCGAGCGTGGGCGGGGGCGGTCTCGCGGCCGGGCCTGCCGCGCGGCACGTGTCGCTCCTCCCCCCCACCCCAGCTCCCCGCGCTCCTCCGGCCCGGCCCCGCTCCGTCCTCCCGCGCGCGGCGGCGCCCCCGTGTCCCCGCCTGCTGCCTCGCTCCGCCGCGCGCTGCCCGCCCTGCCCCTCCGCGCGCTGAGCCCGCTCGGCTTCCGTCGCTCCACCCGCCGCCCGCCCGCGGCCGCGCCCGCCGCTCACCCTCCGCTCCCGTCAGCGGGGCCGGGCCGGCAGCGCCTCCGCCGCGCGCGAGTCCTCTGCGGTCACGTGGGGTGACGGCCGGGGCGGCGCTGCTCGCGGCGGCTGCGGCTCCCCCGGAACGGCGGCCCGGGAGCGGAGCGGTGGCCCAGGACAGGCGCCGGCGCGGCGGCTGCGCTGGAACCGTGCGGCAGAGCCGCTGGCGCTGCGGGAGGGAGCACTCGACTGCCGGGGATTGCACCGAGCCCGTAGTTCTGGCTCGCTCTGTGCGGTGGTCCCCTGTCGGCGTGGGCTGACCGTGTGCCTGGTGTCCGGCAGACTAGACCCACTGCAAAAAATACTGATGTGCTTGGTCTGATCTTCATTTTCAAGTCTGTATTTGCAGTTTGTTTAAGAGTCCTGAAAAACGTGAGGCCGTTGGGTGGCAGCAGCCGTGATTCCCTTCAGCGACGTTGGAGATCAAACACACATGGGCTCTAGATTTGTGGTCATTTTTTGCAACTGGATAAAAATAGACCCTTTTGTATATTAGTGTGTAACATTGGGAGATTTTTACATAATATTTTAGTATAAACTTGTTGCATATGTTGTAATCCACACATAAAAATGCAGGATTTTTGTTCAGCCGATGAGTTTCCTGGTGCACACGGATAACTGGCCTGATCACAACCACCTCTGTTGTGCATCAGAAATGACTGTGTTATATTTCTAATCTGACCGTTATGAATGGGGGTTTATTTTGCCTGTAGTGCAGATGGATACACTAGGGCTTGTGATTTCACAGAATGTTTGGTTTTTATCAGCTGCTGCAACAAGGGCAGGTGCGAGTGTAGTCGGAAGCAGGAGGTTTTTCCACATAGCTTATGTACCTTCAAAAGTCAATGGGCGAGTTCATGGCAGAAAAGTCTGTTAAGGGTATTTATGCACATAGAAACTGCCTCTGGCTCGGGGAGTCCCAAACTATAATAACATCTTCATTTTCATCACCCATAATGTAAAAATTTTAACTGTGAAATCTTCACAAAATGTTCAAGAATATTGCTGCAAAACGTACTATACTATCAATTGTAGCATCAGAGGAGAAGCATTTTATGGGAATGTGGCCCGATGTTTCCATGCATTCAAAGCTGATGATATGAAATATTTCCCACTGAAGCTCTTGAGCTGAAACTCTTTTCTGATTAAAGGCATTTGCTGTAAAGCTTTCAAGAACATATGATGGCTTATCAGCCATCTTGGTTTTGAAGTTAAGCGTGTGCCGAACAACTGGCAGGAAATACCCATTCTTATTCTTCATTTATTTGTAGATAAAGTGATACTTAGCAAAGCCGATACTAAAGTTAGCAGCTGCAAATGATGCATTACCAATGTTCACACCATTTTATTTTTATCATTTTTTATAAGTATTCCTAGTGCAGCTGCATTACCACCTAGAAATAGAGAATAGTTTCTTTTGCTTTCAACTCTAACAAATTGCTACTGAAAATGTTTTGCTGCTTCCATGCTTTGATGCATCAGTGGCTGAAATAAAGAAAAAGCATACCCTTTTCACCCTCCTCTTCAATTGCTTTTCATCTGAGAGTACCATTAAAGTGTCCTTGGCAATCCATAAAACTTTTGCACCACAGTATCCATTTAAAAGACTCTCAGCAGATTGCAGCAAGCTTTAGGCTAAAACCACTTTTAATTCATTTTTTTCTAACTTAATTTCATTTTGCATTTTAAGAGTGTGGAAAAATCTGTAGTAGATACCTGAGACCTGCTTTGAGTTAACTAGCATACATTTGCAAATACAACTGTCTGTAGGGTGTTAAAGGCCTGTTTATCTTTCTCTGTATAGCAGAGGAATGAATGTTTGAGTGGTGTTGAGTGTACTGTTCTGAAGTGGTATGTGTTGGAGGAGAATATAGGGCTGCATCTGACAGCCTGAGAGCACAGAAATGGTGCTGTGGCAGAAGGCCGTGGGTGCTGGAGGCCCACAGTCGGGAGCCTGGTTGCTTCCATGGGTATTGCAGGGGAATTCTGCCTATGGTCCATCTGTGGCTTGAAAGGCCTATGGCCAAGGGCAGCAGTAAATGGTGTGGCACAAACAAGGGCCATGAAATCTTAAACCTGCTATTGTGTTGAGGAAAAAAGCGGTCATGGCATCTGCAGCATTTTATTATTACACATCTCCATTTTATTACACAACTAGGCACTTAACCGCTACTAGCTTCTGGGCTCCAATAATGGCTTGTGATAAAGTATTACACACCCATTTTTATGATTTCTTTTCAAATGCGACTTCTTTGCTGCAAGTTTATATTCAGTGGGAGTTATCTACCCACATATATAGAACATAGCTATGTACATATGTGTCAAAATTTCCTGTAAGTCAAGGAGGTAACGGGGGACCATACTGAGCTCTTCTGATATCTAATCAGTATGGATTGGTGAGGTAGGAGTTGTTTGTTTCCTTTGTTACCCCTAGAACTGGCTTTCCCCAACTCCCAGGTCTGGGTGTTTTTAACTGACTACCAGTGACTTGGTTTTGCCCTGGAGTTTCCAGTGGTGTGTTGCACTTCCCCCCACTCCCGTCATACCAAGACTAATCCCCTGCATTGCGTTCTTATAATAAGAGCATAAACATTTCATTCCCACAAGTAACTGCTTATTACCACATATCATGATTATTTCCTACAATTATTTCAAATTACACAAAAGTAAAATATAGGATCATAGAATATCTTGAGTTGGAAGGAGCCCATATGGATGATCAAGTCCTGCTCTTCAGAGTACTACCTAAAACTAAATCATATGACTAAGAGCATTGTCCTGTTGTTACAGGTAAACAAGGTAAAACGGAGTTGCAGGCGTCCTACAGCAAGCTCAGCAAAGACTGACAAGTCCTGAGGATTTGCAAACTCAGTGTGAAGCTCATGTTCTGCTACTAGATATAGCAATACTGTACTTAAATGAGCTAGCAGGCTACATGGTCCTAAATATTCGGAAATGTGAAAGTAACTCAGCCTGATATTGCTTATCACTTGATAGTCTTCAATATATTTAATCAACAGTAACTAGCTTAGCATTCAATTCTTACATGTAGTGTGTAAATCCTTATCTTTAATTGAGGAGTAAAGGTTATAAAGGTTAGTAGCAATAAACAAATGTAGAATATCACTGTAGATTACTAGTTATTAAATAGTCAGCATAAAGCAGACAATAGTTGCTTTGCTATTACATATACCACATTATTTCAGCACTGTCAAATTTAAAGGGTTAAATTTACCTGAGTGGAGTCAGTGTTACTGTGCTGTCCTTTTTCATTACAGAAGCTTATTTCTGCATCATTTCTCCTGTACATGCATTTTAAAGGTGTGTAATTAACTGCTTGCAAGTTGTTAGGCAGTTGATGAAGTGTGAACAGGGCACTGATTTGTTTTCTTTATTTACATGTTTCCCATAATACTCTGATGAGAACAGGATGTTGAAGCTTTTTTAGTCATTGTATCTTTCCTTGCTTATTTCATCAGAGTGGAGCCATATTCAATTCTTCGAATTCTATTAAAATTAGTGTCCAGGGAAACCTTAATAAAAATGTAACAAACAAACAAAACACAACAACCAAGTGTTATGCACACAAGCAGCACTCCTGTCACTAACTCAAAGAACCAGGTTAAGCTTCTGCTTCTGTCTGAACTGTAGCAGTACATCTGACCACTCTCAGATTGTTTAAAAATATTCTGGTTTTGAAAACCAAGACAATTTAGGAACTTTCTGTTGTCCATTACTCCTCTGCCACCCATCCGCTTTTAACCAGAGAGAGTAATACTCTTGCAGGGAGTGAGACAGTGGCTTGGTGGGTATCTGACAGCCAGCTGAGGTCGACCCACCATGGTCCTACTGGCAGCCCCAGTCAGGGGCTGTGGGACTGAGTGCCCCATTTGTGCTCCCATGATAGGCTCTTGCTGCACCACCCAGCTGCCCATGACCACACTTTATCACAGATGCTGTGTCCTCAGGCGTGAAACTGAGCCTCCATGCTCTTTAATATCTCACAGCATGGCTTCCCTAGTTCTCTTTTGCCTTCCTGCCCTCTTTATGGTGAGACCCAAGATCCCCCTTGTAGCCCTCCATAGGAAAGTGGCTTAATGGCTGCTGGCCGAAGTTTGCACCTGCATTAGTAATGAAAAGGCATAGGTACAGACCTGCTGTCTGGAATATGGCCATTCCAGATCCGTACAGATGTGCAGCACAGTGGCTTAAAAAAAAAAAAAAGAAAGGCAGCTTCTGCAGTTTCTGTAACATCCATGTAAGACTGCAAACTAGGTATTTTATGCCAGAAAAGATTGCTGTGGTCAAGATGACACAGCATGCCCAGCTAGCTTGGCAGTGCAGGCAGAGCACAGGTTCTATCCCTGTGTTTTCTGAGGGGGCAGTAATGACCATTGAAATCAGCATCTTGCTGATTGCTGTGGATTATTCATCCTTGCTGAGAGGTCACCCTAACTGGGAGTGCCAGCCACCGGTTCAGAGTACCTGTTTACTTGGATGTTTACCTTGTGGGATAAGCAGGCACTCTCTTTAACCCACACAGAACTGACAGGTCAGAGCGAGGACCGTTATGTTGTTACCTCTGTGCTGCAGGAACGTGCCTTCTCAAGGAGAGAAATGGATGTGACAAGACGTGTGTGTACACAGAGAGAGTTGCTTTCTCTTCCCTCCCTCCTGGGTCAGTGATTGCTGCCACATCTTTCCTGGAACATATTTATTTTCTTTCTCTCTTTCACCTGTCTTCAGTCATTCAGACAAGTTTCTTAACCCTTTAACAGCAGACATCTCCCTCTGTTGCCCTAACAACAAGAGCAGCTCAGCTGCGCAAGGCAGCCAGGGCTGCAGTCTTTCCTTTCTCTTCCCACTGAAAACACTCCCTCACATTTTGTGTTTATATTCTTTACCATCAGCCTAAAATGCATCAGTATGAACTATACCACATGGCCCTGTCTTGCTAGAAGTCCCATACTCAGAGAGAAGAGCTGCCTTCTAAGTCCTCACTGACATGTACACTGCCATCTCTGCTTAATCTTTTTTTCACTACTCAGGCCACAGGAATGGTGATGAGAAAAGGACAGAAGAGAGAACTGATACTATGCATAGTACCTAGCATAAAGGGCAACAGTTGTCCATGTATTAAGCCTCTAAAGTTCCTCAGTGGCTTCTAGCTTTTCCCAGCTTTCCTTCCCATGCACCTCTCCCTACTTCAAAGCTAGATTTTACTGCATGCCCTGAATTCTTGCATCTTTTCTATGCATGTGACTTGAAGATAGTTTTTATCTTATGAGAGGTTATCAGCTTGCTACAAGTTAGATGTCACTGGCTCATGTCTTCATATCTAGGGATGTGTCACAAGCAGGCAATACTTGAACCTCTCGAGCTTTGCTAATAGCAAAGGGAATAACTGAACCAGGTAACTCCTGAAGATCATCAAGACTTTTTTTTTGCAGAGAAAATATCTACATTGCAATATGTATCTTGCAAGCCAAAGTCTTCAGCATCACCAGCTAGAAAATATTTACAGATAAGCACCTCCTGTTCATGGCTGCAAACACAGGTTAAGAACAAGCACACATATTACTGACACACAGACTCTTTTGCTTAGCTCGGATTTTTGCAGTCCCACCGAGTCTAATCAGACCACATGTGTATAAAACTCTTCCAAGGAGCAGGGAGAGCTGCAAAATAATTTGGGCCATAATCTGTGCTAGATGTGTAACAACACTGTGTGACTATAAAAATACACATGGTGATGCATTGCTGGGTCTTATTGTCTTTAAATTCTTGGTCTAGAGTTCAGACTTCAGCTGTTGACCTCTGCCCTCAGTAAGATGCATTATCACACACTGAAAAAGACCCTTCTTTAAAATGATAACTCAAAAAAAAAGAAAATTAAACTAAAAAGGCAGCCCTGTGTACCTTTCTTATGCAAAAATCTTGCTTGTTGTCCTCTTCACACACAGGTCTCTCACTTCACCACCCTCACTGACTGCTGCCAGAGCAGCTACCTTTGGCTGGGGAAACAGCTACTGATAAGGGTATTGCAGATGCTTCCCACAGATGAGACCAGCAAAGTTCATCTTCTGAGAAGATTCCCTTCTAAATTAAGGAGTCTGTATAGGGAATCTGTATATTGCAAGACCTGATACTTGTGCTGTACATGCAAGCTTATCCTGGGAGAGAGTTTGGTCCAGTGGTTAGTCAGCCTGAACTGTTGTGAGGAGCAATGTGAATCACTGCTTCTTGCAGTGATGGAATACAAGTCATGAAAATCACAAAGGACAGCAGATCAGACATCAGGAGCAGTCTTGTGTTTTGGGGTATGGAAGTCGGGGATAGGCTTGAACAAGCTGCTGTTATTCTTTAATGTAGATGATCCCGTGAGGAAAGCATGTGACAAGGCTGATGTAAATTGTGTGCTCTGCTTGGATGAAGGGTCATGGCAGGCAGTTGCTGGGAGCATCTGGTGTCTTTGCGAAGTCCAGGGTTGCTAGTGCAGTGCTGAAGGCCACATTATATTGCTGCTGTTCTAGTTAGCCCATTAAGTTTGGTGAAGGTACTAACATAAGGTTGGAAACATAGAGTATGCTTGATTTCCGTTATGAAGTGTATCAAAGCCATCTATATTACCCCGTCTAGAAATACATTGCACAGACCCTCTCAGCCACCACTCTGAGAAGATCCAAAACCAGATGTGCCAGCTTTCTGCACCTGCTCTCTCTGGTAGCTGCAGTGTCAACACCAAGAGCAGATCCTCTAGAAAGTGCAGATTTCCCTCCTCTGTCAGCCAGGGAATTTGGGGATGCAGGTGCTCTGGGGGAAGGGCAACCTAGTGTTTCATGGAGAGCCTGGCCAGCAGTAGTGATATGCTTGGGCTAAGAGGCAGTCCACAAATGGGGAGCCATGACAGAAGTTTGAGAGCCAAATTCACTGGTATCCTCAAAGTCCAATACCTAAATGTCCTCCTTTCGGTCTCTGTTTTCTTCTCCTGGAAAACAAAGTTTTTATCACACCCCATCCCCACTGGCATACATGACAAATTGCTATTAGTTTGCCTCATTATCAACATCTTCTCGGAAAATCTCATTTGCAAAGCAGGAGTGCCTCTGCCATCATCAAGTGAATGGCACAGGCATCCTTAATTTCCTCTATTTTAATGCAGAACAAGTCGCCAATTTATCCATGTATATCCTGGGCTATACAAGCAGTGATTTGCCCGTGAGGTTGGATGCTTCGTACATGACATCTTTATAGAGCAGAAGGAGTAATGTTCCTGATGGGATCAGGTGGAGCCCTGAGTTACATGTGTTACAGCTGAGCTCTCGTAGTAGACTGGGCATAGGACATCGTGTAGTTAAACCTGAGGCACCATGCACATTGCTTGTGCCACAGTTAATTAAGATTGATGCCATGTATGATAATCAAGGATAACAGAAGAACATGGCAGCCCAAGTCAAGTTGCACAGAGATGTGGGAGCTGTGTTAGCAGATTCGAGCAGATCCAGGGGACCCTGTGGCTTGATCCAGCCAACTGCATAGGAAGGAGGTGCACAGCAGAGTGCTTTTGGGTTTCCATCCTTGCCCTTGCAGCTGCCAGCCAGGATGCCATAGGAGGTGCTCCAAGAACTAATGAGGGTCAGGAGGACTGGAAATTGGCCTCAAGATTGCATTAGAAGTGATGGAGCGGCAGCCACTATATTAAAAAAATAAAAAAGTAATTGTTTTGTTATTTACATTGTTTGTATACAAATAGTTACAAAGTTGTTTTTTTAAAGTAATCATACTGAGCAAGCCAAAGCCAGATCTTTCCCTCAGTGCTAGCCTTCTATCTCTTCAGCTTAAAACAAAAAAATTGTAGGTGATGCCAGCCTTCGGGCTGGCTCTCAAGCAAACAAAAAGTGGTCCATGCCAGTCGAAACATCTAAACTCAAAACTCCACAAAAGCCCCAAGTGAATGGACACTCTTTGATTCATCATCAGGATCTTAAAGTCTGTTCACAAGATTTTGTATTATCATGTCAAATTTTCCATTCTGGTCTATGAAAAGTGGCACTTTTTCCCTCTAAAAAACCCTGCCCTTAATTATACTGCATTAAGTAAAATCAGCATGTGCAATTGCCGTGGTTTAACCCCAGCCGGAAACCAGGAACTGCACACCTGCTCACTCTTCCCCATTCTCTCGAACTGGAAGAGCAAAAGTGAGAAAACTTATGGGTTGAGATAAAATCAGTTTATAACAGGTAAAGCAAAATCTGCACACACAAGCAAAGCAAAACAAGAAATTCATTCATTACTTCCCTTGGGCAGGTTCATGTTCAGTCATCTCCAGGACAGCTGAGCTTCATCACATGTAAGGGTTACTTGGGAGTGATGGCTATAAATGCCATCACCTCCAACTGTCCCCCCTTCCTTTTTCTTTCCCCAACTCTGTTATGCTGAGCATGACATCATATGGTCTGGGATATCCCTTTGGTCAGCTGGGGTCAGCTGTCCCAGCTGTGTCCCCTCCCCGTTCCTTGTGCACTCCCAGCCCACTCACTGGTGGGGTGGTGCGAGGAGCAGAAAAGGCCTTGACTCTGTGTGAGCACTGCTCAGCAGTAACTAAAACATCCCTGTGTTATCAACATTGTTTTCAGCACAAATCCAAACCACAGCCCCGTGCCAGCTACTGTGAAGAAAATTAACTCTGTCCCAGACAAAACCAGCACTGTGGTTTTAAATGAGAGAGTGAGAGCTGAAATGAACGTAAGGGAGCAGGCTGAGAGCAAGGAGACAGAAACTCTGAGCAGCAGAGGCATGAGGAAATTGAACGGAGGCACGTGTGGCCAAATGAATTGAGATGGCAAATAGGAATCTGGAGGAGTTGGTAGGGGACAAGCAAACAGAAATATAATAGAGAGTGTGGGTGAATATGAAAGACAAATGGCAGAAACAAAGAGCCATTTAGAGTAGACAGGCACAATTAAGCTGTGTCATTACAAAATCCTGCTGTGACTGAACTCCTGTGCAGTTACTGAATGGACACGTACCCTGAGTGCAGCACTTCGAAGAGGATGGCAACAGTTTTCCTCTCTTTTGTTTCCGATTCATCCCCTGCTGCCAGTCAGCAGCGGTATATGTGATATCATTGCTCTCTGCGTGAGCGGCAGCATTGCTGGCCATGGACGGTCACAACAGCACAACGCTGGTTAATCTAAACCTTCCTGTGAGCAAACACAAGGCTGGAGGGGCAGCTGTAATTAGTTCCCAGTCAGCAGCATGGCACTGGCAGTGGCAGAATCAAATAATTCTTAAAAGCTTTTCTTTACTAACGCTATGTGGAATGTCATTTATTTTTCCATTTATTGTTAGTTTAGACAACAGAATACATTCTTGACTAATATATTTATAACAAGTACACGACACAATGTTACAGGAGAACAGTGGGTGTCACTGTTAAGAGCAATTGGCATCTCTGTTTGCCTCTATTGAGTATGTATTTCAGAGGCTTTATTACAGGTTGTCAGGTCACCATGTTCTGAGCACATCTCGTTTGCCGAATCAATTTTTACTTCTAATTGTATAGCCTGAGCTGAGTTAAAATGCTTTTTTTTAAATTATACCAGCACCTTCTGAATCCAAAAATCCAAAGTACAGCTAGCTGCACTCTTTCAGAGCTGCATTTCTAAACCTCCCATGGGAAAAATCCCTTCCAAACACATGAAGTTAGAGCCAATAAAGGACTGAGGCATCAAATGCAGAATTGAGATACTTAAATCCAGAGTTACAGTGCAAACCCTACTGCTCAGCTGTTGTATAACCTTGTAGATAATTCCTCATTTGACCTCCAAGTTCTTTGTGAAATCCTGCTTTCCTGCAAGCATACAGCTACAGTTGCTTGTATCTAAATCAAGCCACTGAACAGAGCAGGCTTTTAAATCTGATGTGAATTACCAGAGCATGACTTACACATACCCCAAAGGATCAAGATTCTCAAAAGATATAAATACAGCTACTTGTTTTGAAGTAGCAGCATTTAGTCTACAAGCAGAATGTAGTTAGACAAGTCTATTGGGAAGCGGAATTTTCCTGCTCACTTTTTGGTTTCAGTTTCTGGAGCTCAGGAGTTCCCAGAACTGCTCCATACATCCTAGATGGTATGTACCGTCTGACCATATATACAAGAGAGCCACTAACTGCTGTTGCTAAGATGTAAAAGAAAATGGTGACTTACTCCTGCATTTTGTACAGCTCCTGCTTCATTCAGAGTGCTCAATGCATATCCTAAAATTGCCTGCTAGACCTCAAGAACTGCAGACAAAGTGAATAGTTTCCAAAACCTAATCATGTTGGCATAGAGTTCAGGCACTGAACCACCTTCTCCTGTAAAATTCATGCTGTGGAACTTTGTAGGAGGCAATTCTCAACTTTATAGCCTAAACACATACCTCTGAGGTACATTGTATGTTCTTTGGAAAGAAATGTTGAGCCCTTAGGGACCTTTTTTGTAGAACAGTAATTTTAAGGTTAGTGAGTTTAGGTGTGGGTATCTGAGATGACAATGGTTATATGGCTGAGTGGGTTTTGGTCTCTTGCTGTCTGCTCCCTCAGTATCAACGCACACACACAGACACACGCATAAAACTTCTAGATGTAGATAACCTGGCCATTCATCTGTCTGACCACTTTTGTCCACCCAAACAGACCCCGGTCCATCCATTCTGCATGGACCAGGCAAACAAACTCCTTTGTGCCGACCCTACTCATGCTAGAGGGCAGTAACAGGCAAAGGAGACTTGATGGAATTAAGACTTTGGCTCCCTTTTCACTCTCTGGCTGCTGGTCACACCTGCATACTCAACTGCATTCTTGCATAAACTCATCAGTAATACACACTGTATGTAGTTTCCAAGAGCACGTAAACTAGTCAAATCTAATGCAGCCATCTATTGCTGCACCACATTTCAGTTCCCATCACTCAACCCTGAAGCCACTTTAAGACGTGATGCAACATTTTTCTTTCAATACTGAGAAAGGGTCTCTGCTTTTTGTTGCATAATTGATCATTTTTAAACATTTTCTAAACTATTTTTTTGTGGGGGGCTCTAATCCTTACAATCCTGCATGAGTTACTGAAGCTGTATCTTGCAACAGCCTTGTCAGGAGCTAAAAATATGAAATTTAGTGGTAGAAATTAGCAAAATTACTCTCAAGCTTTTCCCAGATTACAGTTACACAAATGCATATATCCTTTTGCTTGTACAAATCATGGCATTACAATGCAGGGTTTGAGTCTCTCATTAAAATGATAGTATTCACTTCAAACCAGCCACATTTTTAATTTGCTCATTTTTGTATGTTCGCTGTTAAGTTTACAGGTCTCATTTTCTCCCTCAAAGCTCCATTCAGACCTCCAGGAAAGTTTGTACATAATGAAACTCTTAAGGCTTAGCAAAAAAAAAAAAGAAAATATTGGAACTTCATCACAAAAAGATGTTACGGTTTAAGGCAAGGCGGTAGTAAACCCTCTTACCTCCCGCCACCCCTTTTCCTTTAGCTTGGAAAGATGAGGGGGAAGATAAAAGAGAAAGAGGAGAGACTTAGACTTCAAGTTGGAAGGTTTTAAAGAGTTTTACTAATGCTACTAATAAATAGAGAATATATACAAAATATACAAAACCAATCTGCAGTGCTGGATGTGGAGCTGGCGTCACTCAGCAGCAGAGCTGGGTGTGCGGAGCTGGCGGCTCCAGCTGCTGCAGCTCAGGCCCCGGGAGTCACGGGCGGGACTGCACAGCAAACAGGGAACTGGCTGCAGGATGCAGGGCCTGAGGGCTGTGGATCACAGGCAGACAGACAGGGGCCTCTCTACATGCCGGCCATGGGCGAAGAGAGAATGACCCTCGTGATCACCCTCTTATATAGGGGGTATGATAACTATGGGATGGAATACTCAGCTGATCCTTGGTCAGTTCTAATCACCTGTTCCATCCACCCCTCTTCAAACACGCCCCTCTCACAACAGAACATGGGAAAACTTATCAGTCTTTCTTGGCTACTATAGTAATAAATCTAAGCACGAGCTTCTTCAGCATTCCATTGGTCTCTTATCAGCACCAAGTACAGCATCGTAGGAAAAATATGCAGGTTAAAACTCAGAAAAGTACAGCCACCTAGAAGAACTTAGCTGAAAGAAAAAATTGCTAAAAAAGAACTGGTCTTGTTTTTAACAAAACCAGGACAAAATATTGTCATCTGAATATAATTTTTGCTGATAAGCACCTTAGAAAATTGTGTGAACATGTGTTCAATTATGGCCAGTTGAATTCTTCAGCAAACTGGTCTATAAGAAAGTATTTATATCTCTTGCAGGCAAACAAATGTTCAGAGTACATAGGATTGATGTTTGGGGGGGTTGTTGTTGTTTTGTTTGAGGTGGGCTTTTTCATTCCTTTCTGTGTAGTTTGGTGTGAAAAAAAGCATAGGAGGAGGAGCAGTTTTCTGGATTTATGACTGGAGAAGTAAGGGGAAAACTATTTTAATTATTTATTTGGCTCTTGCAAATGGAGACTAAGTACCCTAAAATCTGTAGAACAGCATCCGCATGATGCTGTAATCAAACTTTTGCATTTTTTAATTGCATGCTGCATATCAAAAACCATTTTTGAAGTTCTGATGTGTAACATCACTTGATTTCAAAAGACATTACAGGAATAAAACAACTACGTAGTAATTGCAATTTTATTGCTTCAATTCTCCAGCACATGAGGCATTTCAAGATTAGTCTGTCGGATTATTTCCTTTGAACTGTCTGATTGTAAATGCTTGAAAGAGCTTCCACTTTCACCCTGAGTATGTATAAGATCATATGTACATTTTTCTTACTCCTATTAGATACAATGATCTTCGAGGAAGGAACTGAAAGAAAATTATGTATGTTGAAATCTGCCTACAGCAAGAACATTTTAGTGAGCCAGTCTTGAAATTTAAATACTTTTGTTTCAATTGTACCAAGAATTTCAGTTATGCACAGAAATGAGCAGCTAGTCCCAATTTCATGATGCATAATCCTATGTAAAACTCTTATCAATAAGCCACTAAATTTAAAACAGTCTTTAGTCTGAAGAGACAAACCAACACAAATAGTTTGAGAATACAAACACTGGAAAACTCTGTTGCTTAAATAGTTTTATGATGTCATTCAAATAATAGTAAACTGTCTTCAGCACATCCTCTCAACACCTTCATTATCCACCAGTCTCTGCTATTTATTCCAAACACATTTGGAAAAAAAAAATCACAACCTAGAATCCCATCACAACCTGTTTGTGCAAAAACATCTCCCTTTTGAAGAACTGAAATTTTTTTTAGCCTGAATGTTACCTGCAACACTTTTCTTTGTGTGCTGAGAACTCATACAGCAGAACTTACAGAACTTACAGTGCTTAATAACCTGATCACCCAGGACCAGCCTCCCTTGGGGAGTCAGTATTTCAGTCATTCTGAGCTATATATCCACCTCTTTTCTGGCTCTGCTATGCCATGTTTTCCCACTGGAAGGCATGCATAAGGATGGGAGCATGGCCTTTTGCTTGCATTCAGCTATTCTGACTATGCTGTGGAGAAACATCATTTAATAGGCACTTACTCAAGTGCCGGCAAAGCAGGTAAGGCAGACCACTTATTCTTCCCTTGGCTGCTGTATGACCTTGTCAATATGTTGTTCTCCAGGAGGGGTGCACGGAGTGAGTCACCTACAGAAGATATGAGGAGGAGCCACAGCAATTTGTCTGCTCCAGATACAAGTAAATCCAACTGCAGCAATACCCTTTGCAATGTGCTGCCGATGCACCACAGCCAGACTGAGGATTCAACAGTGAGATAAAAAACCTGTCTGACATTATTAATTAATATCTTTATAGTGCTGCTAAGTGTGTTGTGCAAGGACAGCATGGCACGATGCTTTCTTGCCCGTGAGGTCCTGCCTCGCTGCAAACCCTCACAGGTTACAGAGCACCAGTTTTAAACCGGCCCCTCAAAATAATGACAGGGAGCCAGGCAAAGCTAAGTAGCTGTGGGAGCACTGTGTTCCTTCAGGACTGCAGCGTGGATAAGTCCGTATAAAGTTAATTTATTGTTTGAAACTTGTCAGTATTATGTCAACAATAAATTCATTATATAGTTTTAATAAAGTCTCCTTTATTTTAGAATCATAGTATCATTTTGGTTGGAAGAGACCTTTAAGATCATCAAGCCCAACTATAGCCAAAATCTAACACTATACCATGTCCCTAAGAGCCTCATCTATATATCTTTTAAACACCTCCAGGGACGATGACTCCACCACTTCCCTGGGCAGCCTGTTCCAATGCCTGACAGCCCTTTCTGTGAAGAACTTTTTCCTAATATCCAATCTGAACCTTTCCTGGCACAACTTGAGGCCATTTCCTTTTGCCCTATTACTTGCTACTTGGGAGAAGAGACCAACACCATCCATGCTACAACCTCCTTTCAGGTAGTTGCAGAGAGCCATAGGTCTATTTCAGCTTCCCTTTCTCCAGGCTAAACAGCCCCAGTTCACTCAACTGCTCCTCATCAAACTTGTGCTCCAGACCCTTCACCAGCTTCATCGACCTTCTCTGCACTCTCTCTAGTATTTCAATGTCCTTCTTATGATGATGGGCCCAAAACTGAACACAGGATTCAAGATGGGACCTCACCAGAGCTGAGTACAGGGGAATGATCACTTCCCTAATCCTGCTGGCCACACTATTCCTGATACAAGCCAGGATGCTGTTGGCCTTTTTGGCGACCTGGGCACACTGCTGGCTCATGTTCAGCCAGCTGTCGATCAACACCCCCAGATCCCTCTCTGCCAGGCAGGTTTCCAGCCACTCTTTCCAAGCCTGTAGCACTGCCTGGGGTTGTTGTGACTCAAGTGCAGGACCTGGCACTTGGCCTTGTTGAACAATTGGGCTCAGCCCAATGATCTAGCTCGTCCAGATCCCCGTGTATGGCCTTCCTACCCTCCAGCAGATCAACACTCCCACCCAGCTTGGTGTAATTTGCAAACTTATTGAGGGTGCACTCAATCCCCTCATCCAGACCATTGATAAAGAGATTACACATACTAAACTGGCCCCAGTACTGAGCCCTGGGGAACACCACTCCTGACCAGCTGCCAACTGGACTTGACTTTTGGAAGTTGACTCCTGTCTATGGAATTGTCTTTAGAGAACCAGGTAGAATCAGGGATAAACTTGTTTTCAGAACAAATTCAGGTTAGTCTAGCTGCAATATTTATTAATCTATGTATAATCAGTTTTTCTAGGAAAAAAAAGCGTTACAGCCCTATGCTTCACAACACACAAATTATCAGAGGAAGACTGAAGCAGCAAACTAGCCAGATGTTTTGTCAGCCCAGCAAACCTTCACAAAACAGCTTTCCATTCTGCCAACAGCAGCCACGGCTTTGGTTCCTTTTGTCACCCAACCAAAGCAAGTCATCTCAACAGTTGTAGTTTCCTAATTAGTTTGAGTTACATGATCATAGCTGACATTTTAGCAGCCAGTTCTGGAACAGGTTTATTAATGATGATCAATTATGACCAGGTGGAATTTCTGACAGATTATTATTTTTTTTTTTATTTTTACCTGACAATATATGGTGAGTCTTCAATTAGATAAACACAGTTAATGAGCTGACCCTGCCATCTGCTGTCATTTCTGCTGCTGCTTCCACAGTTTAGTGCCTGCTCAGAGTCTCCCAGGTCAGTCCCTTTCCTCTGGCTCAGTGTAGAATACAAATCTCTGTAATGAGCCAATGCAGTATTGAAGACTTGTCATTCAAGCTGTGCCTGATTTAAAGTAGCAAAACTGCTGAAAGCTTCATTTGCAAGGTAGGCTTGTGATGTCTTCGATATAAATAGAATTGAACCAGAGAAGGCTCACTATAAGGATTTGCAAAATCCACTAAGATTCCCAGTTCTCAAGCTAAATAAATGTATGTTGGTGGGTTTTTTGTTTGCTTGCTTGCCTTTCTTTTTTTCCCCCCCAGACCACAGGAACAGTAATACCAAAAGAGAATGATAAATGGTGATTTTGTTTTAGAATTTGACATTTTAACTGTTTCTGTGTTCTTTGCAGCGCTGTAGCTCATCACAGTTTATCATTCCTACAGTGCACCAAAGCCCACCAGCACCAATGAACAAATGTAAAGGTTGAGAGGATACTTTGAAACCTAGGTGTGATTTCATGATGACGAGTGAAGCTGAGACAGGGGAAGAAGTAAAGATGTGGGAAGGTGCAAAGAGGACAGAGCCAGGTTTTTTTCAGTGGTGCCCAGTGACAGAACCAGAGGCAATGGGCACAACCTGAAACACAGGAAGTTCTCTCTGAACATCAGGAAACATTCCTGCATTGTGAGAGTGACGGAGCACAGCACAGGTTGCTCAAGGAGAGGTTGCAAAGCCTCCATCCTTGGAGATATTCATAACCCGTCTGGATGTGGCCCTGGGCACCTAGCTGAAGATGGCCCTGCTTGAGCATGGGGGGTGGACCAGATGACGTCCAGAGGTCCCTTCTAACAACCATTCTGTGATTTCTTGAAATGATTCTTTGTGCCTTCCACCAGGCAGGTATGAACATGGGGAGAAGAGGAACAGAAAGTAAATACATCTCTTAAGGAAATACATGTGACCGTGTAGCTCTTGGTGTCTGTCCTTTGCCATTCAGACACTTTGGGTGTGTTACAGTTAATGGTGGAGGTGCTTGCAGGCTTGATTTCATTCATGAACACAATGCACTCCCTGGAGCACTGTTGACTCTTTTCTAGGCTTGGGAAGCTATTTTTAATCTACATCCAACCAAGCAGTAAATTCACAATTTAGAATTGGTCTTTACCCTGTGAAGGTTTGGAATCAAGGGTCAGTTAAAGAACTTGTCTGAACGTGACCACCTCTGAGCTAAGAGATCACATAGCACTGACAATAATCTTCACTGTCTTCTTTCTTCTGTCCTTTCCTTTCTCTGCATGACTGAGAAAAGCCCCATCTTCTGCAGGTATAAGAATAACAGCTACATTCAAACCTAGGTGGACACCAGAGAAAGCCACCTCCCAGCATTACCTCACACACAGGGGAAAAACCCAGTTAAGTGTGGGGTAAACATCGAACACTTACCAAAAAGTAGCAAGTATTGCAGAGGTCAAAATAGATCTTTATGACCTGAAAAACAATTCTCTCTCTTTTTCTCCCTGATTGCTCCCTTATAGACCATGTCTGCACCTTCAAAGTAGGAGGTTATGATTTGCTTTGATTTTGCTCGCATATCATCATGCAGCTCAGGTTTTACAGCTATAAAAACTCCACCGAATCATAGCTTTAGGGATATTGACAGGATGTGCTTCAGTTCTGAGACAGAACTCGGAGGGAGGAGGACTGGAAATGCAGGAAAACTCTCCTTGGCAATATAAACCACCTCTGTCCAGCGTGCACAATCTTCCTTTGCTGCACTTAATGGCCTGAGAAGAGGGCGGCACAGTAATATTGGCTGCTTCATCTCCTAATGCACTAGCTGAAAAAAAGAGTTTATTGATGTGTTTTGTTCATTGTAAAGTGTATTGTGGTCATTGTTAGATTTTTATTTCCTTAAGGTGAGACTAAATTCATTAGGTATTGGCTGCTTCCATCCAGCTCCTCTCGGACACATGCCAGTTTCTAACAACATCGATTTGAACCTTTGCACTCATTTTACTGGGTGTTGCATCACATCCTCAGATGTGCTACGGTGCTGTATTTACAAATGTCAACTGAACATCTCAGAACCAAGCATGGTGGTCAGGGTGCAGCAAGCTGGCTGCTCCAGACAGCAGCCCTGCAGTGAGCCCTCCTCTGGTGACAGATGGCAAAAATGAGGGTGGCACAGGAGTTCAGAGTGTGCGGGCAGCTGGTTCTGCAGGGCGCTGGGCTTCGGCTCCACCAGAACGTATTCAAGGTGTAAGGACAAATCATTGCACGAGATACATGCCTTGAACGGGAGCTGACCCAAAGACCAGAGCAATGGTGTCTCCAGTCACCTTAGGCTCAAACTGTAGATTCAACATTTCTTCGCTCCCTGTACAGGAGTAATTTTTGTCTCTCCTTATCCCATGCTCAGCAACCCTCTTACAAATACTGTATCTACCAGGCATTATTTTTTCTGTGAAAAAAAGCATCAGGAAACAAGGCAAAGGATTTCTATTCACAGGGTGTGCTGGGACTGAGTTTCACCCTTTGGCAAAACTTAATCCCTGCAGGACGTTACCTGCACCCCACCTCCTGGTCTTAGTACATTAGTTTAGTCCCCGTCCTTGAGCTGTTGCTGTGTCTGTGAACACAAACTCCTACAGATACTCTACAGGTAGATGTGTCCCCCCCAGCTCTTCTTCTGAAGGCCCTTGTGACCCTCCCCCGGGAGCGCATGTGTGCCTGTGCTGTGGCCACTTTGGGCTGCGCTCCTGAAATATTCCCCATGGTAAAAGGCTGAAGTAGCTCCTCACTGACAGCCTTTCTTCTGAAAAGCAGGAGGAAACACTTCAGGGGAAGTCAGGTCAAGGAAAACCAGCAGCAATAGCAGTCTGTCACAAGCAAGCAAGAATGTAATGCAGAGAATCCATCTGCAAAATAATTTCTAAGGTAATGGAACAAATTGAAATACTCTAGTGAATCTAATACCAATAGCAAATGAATGATGTAAAACATTTAAACATATATCTGAAATTTCAGCAGCTATGAGAGCAGCTGTTTCCTATGAAACTGAAACATGGATTTGCTCCCTAAAATATAGAGAAGTTCACTGCAGAACACACTATCGATTATGCACTATGGTATAAGAAAAAACTGTCTAGCAAAATCAAGGAACTATTTTAAAGAACTTTGGGATTTAGAAACTCTTTGCCCTTGCAACTCATGGCATTCAGACTTCTCTGTCCTCTGGCATCTTTCCTTTGGTAAGCTATAGCAAAAGTGAAAAAAAAACCTCCCCAAATCCTTTGTAGAATTAAAAAAAACCCACCACCATATTTTGTCAGCACTTCTGGCTTCCCTTCTGCCCCCTTCAGCACAACCAGCAGTTAAGCTGGTATAAAATCATGCTACAATAGCTTAAACAAATATATTTGATGCTCCCATTTTGGCTAACATTTCAGTTTCTCCCGCTGTTTTTTCTCCTGTCTGGGTGAATACACATTTGGATTAATTATCCAGCCATCAAGGGCTTTGCCTATTTTTATTTGCCCCCCCCCCCCTTTATTTTTTTTCACCTGCTTTTCCCTTCTTCTGACACAATCTTCCTGAAATAAATACAAACTCACCATCACTCAGAGAGGAACTGTGAGCTGTAACCTTAACACGAATTCAAACCTCGGGAAGTTTGCCCAGCCGTGCCTGGGAGGCTCATGTCATAGGATCTGTCCCCACTGAAGTCTGCAAAGCCATTGGCCTCTCATTACGAGCACATCGAGTTCCTTTATTGAACAATCCAATTTTAAAAAAGATTTAATGATGTTCTTTTTTCAGCAGCCTTATTTTACCACCCAGAAAGTGTCACTCCATCCTGATGCTAAGTGCACCTGAGGTATGCAGCTCTAAACCTTTCATATTCCTAAAGCTTGGATATTTTGCCATTTAATGACAAGATTTTTGGTTAATGTTATCCAAAGCAATTAATCATCAAAGTTTTCTATATGAAATAAATGTGAAAAGCTGAATTAAAATGACAGGGAGAGGATAAACACGTTAAATTAATATGGAAAGAGCTTTCTCCTACAGAATCCAGTTCAAGCTGAGAATCTCAAGGGTTCCAGTGGTGAACATCCTTTTGCACTGGGCTTTGCCCTTCAGCATCTGGCAAGGTTCTACCTGGATCATCAGCATGTTGTGGGACAACCTGGCTACCAACAGAGCTCTGGAGCAAAGAGCTGTGTCTGTCAGCACCTGGGGTTACTGATCCAATGCTGCTACATGCCTCACTGAGCACAGTTACACTCAAAACAAGATGCTTTAATCATTTATACCTCAGGCACTGACTCCTGCCTATTGGTATCTTTCTGCTCAGACACTGCACTTTTTGCAGATGCTGTTGGACAATCTGTGAACAAGAGAACGGTCAGGCAGGAGGGCAAGGTGTCACCTTCATAGAGCCAAAACATAGAATCATAGACTGTCCTGAGTTAGAAGGGACTCACAAGGATCAAGTCCAACTCTTGTCCCTGCATATGACAACCCCACAGTTCACACCATGTGTCTGAGGGTGTTGTCCAGTCTCTTCTTGAACACTGTCAGGCTTGGGGCTGTGACACCTCCCTGGGGAGCCTGTTCCAGGGCTCCACCACCCTCTGGGTGAAGAACCTTTTCCTAATGTCCAGCCTAAACCTCCCTGGCACATCTTTCTGCCATTCCCTCGGGTTCTATTGTTCATTGCCAGAGAGCGATGAGAAGATTGACACATGCAAACGGCCATATCTGCACTACCCTGAAACCTTTACTATTAAGGGTTCACTTCAGCTTTGTGCTTCTTTCAGGACACAGACTGTTAGTTATGATCTGACTTGAGACATCATGATAAGATAGAGAGACATTAGCCCATCATGTAAACAGGTCTGAACTGCATCATTTCAAAGCCAGCCAGCCAAGCCTGCAGTTGCTTCCGTGCCATCCCAGAGGTACCAGCATCTCACATACAATATTTGAATACAAGATCATCCTACCCACTAAACATACATTAGGTAACATTCAAGCTATTGAGTGGTAACAGCAACTTGTTCTTATAGGTCCTCTTATATGAGCTTCTGAATTACTCACGGTCATCCAGAAAGTGATAAAACTACATTTATGAGTAATACATAAAATTCAAATAAGACCTTTATTTACATTAGGTTTTCAAGCGCTGGGTGTTGCAACATACATAACAAAATTTCATACTACATTTTTTTATAGGAAATCAGGTTGAAAAGCTGATCTACAGAATCAATTTGTCAAAATTGGCTAAGCAGAAAATGCATCAGCTTGGTCTTAGAGGTCTCTGTCAATTTTACACTGTCTGCTAACATTCAGACTATCCTGATGTCACAGTTATAAAAACAGAGCGCTCATGCAGGTTAATTTACAGGGAACTCTCCTAGTAAATTTTACATTCTTCACTTGTTCAGAAGAGCATGTCAATAGTCTCCACATTGTCTCACAAAGCCGCTTCACATCCAAATAGGGAGAAAACTAGATCCGTTGGGAGATTTTTAACAGAAAGAAAACTGGATTTAGCAAGACAGGGAGTCAGAACTTTATAATTTGTTTTGTTGCAGAATTAATTTCTCATTCTGTAGAAAATAAGTTGTACTGTAAAGATTAATCAAATCACTTTATTCCATATTAACATTATGCAGCAACCAATATGAATGTCTAGGTAAACAGAAACTTTATGAAATGTTTGGCTGCAAAGCTGACTTCAGTAATGCACGCGAATGATTAAATCATCAATTCTGCTCACTGCCAGAAATAAAAAAGGGCTTTGGGAGCAAATAACACTGATTCATACTGTGCTCAAGTATTAGTCAACAAAATCTATTCAACTATACAAGGGTGAAAAAAAAAATTCAAACAAACCAAAGCAGCTTTGTTATCTTACTTGTGACACCTTATTTAAATCTCAGGCATTGCCTTTTTATACACGCATAAATACGTAGCCTTCTACACCTTTTATGATGTGGTTACAGACACAAAAATGTTATAGTAGAAAGCAAGAGCTAGTTCAAGGAATTTCAGACTTTGAATCAGCAAGATACAAACCTAAAATTCATATGTTCCTTTTCAAGTTAAGAATACTTTCACTAAAACATAAATATTTTAACATATATTAATTTTTCTGACATTCAAAATTGTAAAGTCAATATGGCAGAATTATTGTTAAAAGCACATATTTACAAATATTCTTTTTTTCCATACATAAAGTATTTGGCATAATAATAACAATCTTACTGCATACACAACTGTTTGCTTTTTCACATAATGGTACACTCCTTATTAAAATTTACCAATTATGTACAAAAATACTTGAACATTTATTATAGAAAACCTCTATAACTACCATCAACAGCTTGTAACTGCTGAAGATTTAATTGAGAGAATATAAAAAGTGGTCACTTTCTTCCAGTTAAACTATCAACAAACCAAACACAGCTAAAATCAAGATGAGCTTCCCAACAAAAGAGGGAGAATATTTTTAACAGCATGATTAAAATGCAGTTCACACATCTGTTCCCAAGCACATGTTAAACAGTCAGTAAAAGAGGATACAAAAAATACATACAGAAGGTGCCTTTTTCTTTTCCCTCTCCACATTCCTACGGCTTCCAGAGCTCCTCAGATGCCAGTCACTAAAATACAACCTAAGGCCAAACACCATTCTCCTACATAAAGATGATGGTGATGAACTCAAGCTAAAAAGCAAATCCAAAACCTGACTCCACTGGCACATACACATCCAAAGAGCTGTTCAGAATTTTTGCTAGGTTTTTACATCATTATTAATGACCTTTGCAATTAGCTTTTGAAATATATTGATTGACATCTGGTAATTTGCATTTTTTAAAAAGTGTTTATTTAGTGTATTGCTCTTGGTACTAGTCAGTACTGATTCTTGTACGCAAGTTAAATGAACAATTCATTTGTACCTATTTCATACACAGATTGTGTTTTAGGGTGAACTTTCAAAAAGAGCAGAGAACTTACACTAGCAGACTGCTAGCTTTTCAAAAACAAAACCAAAGCAGGAAAACAGAAACAGAAATCAACCAACAAACTGTTAACTGGAAGAATAAAAGTAAATTGCACCTCAAAAAGAAAAGGATGCGTCAGGTACAGTAAGACACTAATGCAACAAAACCTGACCAAGATTCACCAGAATGATGCTGTAACGCTGAATGAAATGAATGAAACACAGGTATTTTCATAAACCAAGTGTGTGTTTCAAAAACTCCAAACCACATTCTTACAACAGTTCTCTGCAGTATAACTTGCATTATATCCGAGTTTTTCCACAGACATTTGAAATGACCAACCTGTTCATTGGATAAGAGAAACAACTTTCAGCCTACTTGCAGAAACATCCTAGTCTACAGACTACTTTGTTAGAAAGCGTGCATTTATCTCTAGTAGTAAAGATTCAGTCAGTATATTCCATATTTTGTAAGAAGCATTCGGCTAACTCAGATGAGAGCTGTAGGGTTTTAGATTAGATTTTTTAAATAAAAATAAAGTACAAATAAAAGCATTTCTCAGTATTTACCATCGTGAAATTAAAAAAAAATAAATCCTCGCATTCATGCTTCCTATAATATCCGGCAACCTAAATTAGTAATTTCATTTCAAATGTGCAATATAATATTAATAAGCATTTCGAAATTACTCAAAAGAAAAGGTGGGTGAAATATTAAAGTGCCTAACTAAACGCGTTTTACCATGTTTAAAAAATAGTATTTCTTAAACGGTAAAGAACTGGGGCAATTAAATATAAAAGTGGCTTCTCAGAGCTGAGAGACTTTGCGGGGCAGAGGCCTGGGCCGGGGCGCCTGCTCAGTCCTCCTGCTGCTGCTGTTCTCCAGGTTGTTGGGCCGGACCAGCTGCGGCTTGGGCGGCAGCGCCGGCGGGTCGGCCGGCGGGATGGAGAGGCTGTGAGGTAGAGGAACGGGGCGCTTCAAAGTCCGCTCGTACACGCTGTAGGGCGGCGGGGTTTTGCTTTCTTTTCTCACAGGCTCCTCGGAAACGCTGTAGCTTGGGACAGTCACTGTTGTTTCGCTGCCTTGGCTTTCAAAGCCCGACGTCTCTGATGTGCTACATCGGCTGAGCGAAGAGATGCCGCTGCTGTAACTCCCTGACAGCACCGGGGAGTTGGATATGAGCCCCGAGGAATGATACTCCACTGGAGACGGGGTGAATGACTGCACGGACCCCTGCTCGAAAGAAAGCGCAGAAAGATTTACCGGGAGTAAACGAGGGGGAGTGTTTCTGTGCTCAGACTGAAAACACAGATTGTATGATTCTGAGGCTCGATAAATGTAAACGGCTGCATCCTCGTTTAATTAAAATCTAGTAAGAAAACAATAAAAAGCTCATTTCCAGAGTGCCTAGGTGCACCTTACACAGTGCTCATGCCAGTCATTCATGTAAGTGGAAGCAAAACTGTATTTAAATGTTATCTTACTATCATAATACTCTGGAAAAATCTGGAAGCCTTTAAGAAGCACCCTCCGTTTTCCTGGCTTTCAGCGAAATGCAGAACCCCGCACAGCGCCTACCCAGGGGTGTCCTGCCACCTAATGCCAAAGCACAGGACTTGCATCCCAGTCACTGCTGCTACTTCAGTCTCTCATGTTCCAAGTTCATTTTCCAAAGCTTTTCCTCATTGTTTTAGCGCACCGTCATGCAATGAAAAGTGCATGTACATTGTGGCATCATTTCTGAGTGTGCCACAATACCACCGTTGGAGGTGAAGCGCAGAGCGGATGCCAAGCTCAGAGCTGCTGCCGGGCTCCAGCCCCTCTCACTATTGGGAGGCGGCAGCCCGAAGGTGTGATGTGAGGCATCGATGCTGCAGACAGCACCCTGAACCCCGCTTGCTCCACCCTTCCTCTCCCCCATCTCCCAGGCGTTCCTTGGGCACACTGCGCCGCTTGGACAAAACACAAGACATCACTGCGGGCCCCACAGATGAGGGTCCAACAGAGGGCAAAGGTTGCAAATGGCTGCACCAGCAGCCTTGCAGGTCCGTGGGGGAAGGTGAGGGACGGGGAGCTGAGGGCTCAAGCGGCAACAACAGTGCTGACGAAGAATAGTGGGCAAGGACAGTAAAGCCCTACCTAAAAACATTGAGCAGTTCTTTTCTAGTGAAGCAATTTCAACTGAAAACTCCAAAATGTTAGACCATACTTTGCAAGTTGAAAAGTTTCTGCAACATATCTTGATTTTGACTGGAGCCATCTGAGATAATCTAGACTTAAAGGCCTCAAGCACAGGCTAAAAAGGGATGGAGAAATCATGTCAAAGGCAAATTTCTCATCCCAATTCTTGTTAGACTGGTTGGCGCTCAGCTGCTCAGCTTGAGGTGAGAGTGTGAGTCATGCAACAAAGGATGGGGAGGGGAAAAAAGGAGAGGGGCAGGGATGTATAGAGCTGGCTGCACTGACTTTATGCTGTTGAGATAATCTTAGTTATCCATCTAGGACTGGATCCACAGTGGACTGAAAGCAATGGAAAAAAAAAATCTTCATGTACATCATTGGGTTTTGTACTAAGACGGCCTTCTCTGGCAGCACACAACAGTTGGAGCAAAGGCATGAGCCCTTACATGAGCCCTGTATATGGCTAGGGAAAAGCACAGCAAGTTTTATTTAAAGCTCAGTACATGTTGAAGTCATTTCAGACATTGCAAGAAGCCTGTTTAACTACTTGTTTCAAGTTCCATTCCTCTGCATGGGAAGAGCTGCAGCTGTGCTCCTATCCCCACTAGCATCCAGGGTCAAGGTTTTCAAATAAATGATGTAATTGGTTCAAGTTCCAAGAACACTTGACATTCAGATTAAGTGAACACAGATAAGACCTTTGTTTTTGTCATTCAGAACAAGAGCAAATATGTGTAAACCCTGCCTGCTTCAATGTAGGAGCTGAGCAGGAGTAAGCACTTGGTTCCTGACAGCAGTGCAGACTGTTTGTACCAGTAGTGAGTAACAGTCTAGACCCCAAAACAGTCTGGAAATTTACAGATGCTCAAAGTGAGATCCAGCAACTCTCAGAAGTATTCTGGGCCAGCATTCCTCTCCAAAGCAGCAATCCAGACTTTGGCTGTAAAAGGCTTAAATTCTGTCCAGGCCTTCAGAAGAAAATGTTAGGATGAGCTTGAAACACCCCTAAGAATCATTCAGGAACAGAGAGGAGTTGCTCCCCTTTTGTACAATATCCTAATGCTCTGAAGAGCTTCCTAGTAAGCAGTCAGTGTGAAACCTGAGACTGGTGCCCACTTCAGCAGAAGGTACACTATGGTAACAGGAGTACAGGCCACTCTGATGGCCAGCACAAGTGTTCTATGTTGAACCTGGACCATGTGCAGCCACAAATGGAAGTGTTATGGGCACAAGTGATGGCAAACAGGAGACTGGCTGAAGACTTGTGATCAGGGACACCTCAAGGGGAAAGAGGCATTTTTGGGTGCCACTTTCTTCCTCAGGAGATGTGAATCCCTGCAGCATTAGTTAGGCATTGGGTAGCGAAGGGACCAGTTTGGTGGGGCTGCCTCCCTCTGCCCTTGCACCCAAGTGCCTGAAGCATGAGTCATGCTCCTTTCTATTTGCTCTCCTTCCAGGTTGTTGACCTTCATGTTTCTAACTGCAGAATTATCTCACCTTCAGTGAGGTGGTGTAGGCTATCCCTGAGACTAATGTGCAGTCTGTCAGTACTGGGGTTTACCTGGACTATGCAGGCTGTGTGTTTGTGTCCTCCGGTGCTGTGAAAGACACAGATTTCCTGGTCAAGTTATTTAACCAATAAGCTGTATGCAACAAGCAGGTACCAACACATTCAAATATCATGAAACAGAAATGAAAGCTGCTTAGTTTAGCCAGGATCCCCAGTTGCTGTGGGTCTTTAACTGCCAGAGAAGATTCAATGCTTATTCACAGCCTGTATTTGATGTTTGCTATTGTCAGGCTTCAAACTACTTCCAACTTCTTACACAATCCTGTTGGATCATTCTGCAGAGGCAATGGATATTAAAATGACTGAAGCAGTGATTACTCTGTAACACACCCTCTAATCCAACAGCTGTGGACACTAGAAGAGTAAGAGGAATGGGTTACACAATAGGTTCTTCTTAGCTGGCATCTCCCCTTTTGCCACTGTCAGAATTCTGGACCAGGCAGATCATCGGGTATCTCTCACATTTCTTTCTTACACTCTCTTCTGTCCACTGACTCAGGTGAGCTTGATTATCCAGCTAGGTGAGAAGCCTAATATTGAAAGGCTAAGGAGTCTAAAGATTAGATTTCTTGCCTGTAGTTTTGAAAATCTTCAGAGCGGCTGTAATTGTCATGACTTCTTACTCGTGTGATTTTTTTTTTCTTTTGTATAGGCATTTGATAATAAAAGGGAAAAAAATGTAATCCCAAATAATGGCTAATAAACATACACTATCTACCCAGTAACACATGTGACCCACCCCACAAAGACAGTGCAGTAAGACAGTACCTTCATTGGTGATCTGCCAGCAGGAGAAGGGGAAACGGAGGCTATGTGTCTTGCTGGTGATGCTGTAAAGTCAGAAAGGTTTCAGTGCACTCTTGGTATTACAATCTTTGCTAAGAAATCTTTTTAAGTGGATAGGAAATCATTCTGTACACAAGCATTATCTCTGGTTCCCTCTAGGTACTTGCTTGATTGCTGCATGTGGTTTTTGAAAATTTGTTTATTTTACTTCATTCTCAGGATTATCTTGCAGTACAACCAATGAGGTATAAGAATCTTTGACATCCATCTTTTCTGACAATTTTTTTATTTCCTTCCAAATATACAGGATACAAATGAATAGGGTTCAAAACAAGTTAGTGTAATAAATTTTCCCCTCCTCTTTTTCTTCTTAAGAAAGATATTATATTATGTATTTGTATGTCAAATAAGAAAAAAGATAATACATACTGCACTTATATAAAACGCTTCCTTCTAAATATATTGTAAATATGCCTGGACATATTTTGAGGCATGAGTCTAAAAAACAAAAAGCGACTTCACTCCCTTGAGAACAATTATATTTATAGTATCACTTAAGCAGTCTTTCCTTTAAATGGAAATTAATCTTTGGAAAGGAAAATTGGTTACAGTAACAGAACTAATGTACTTCCATGATTGTTGTGTATTTTCTGGCCAGTAAGATTCTTTGTGGTTAATGATCATTCCTGATTGCTAGCCTCAATTATCATAAGATCAAAGATTAAATTTGATCATCCTCCCTAGTACCAGCATGAACTGTCTGAAACTACTCAGTTGTTAACTGAAGGAGCAGAGTATTAGAAACAAAATGCTACAGAGAACATTAATGAGATGAAAATACCTGTGGAGGCAGACCTATAGCCTTCCATGTAAGTAATCAAATAATAGACTAACCTGCCCAAGACGCTAAACATTAATCAGAGTGGAAAGAATCTGAGCACTCAAGTAGATCAGTTTTTTACTGGAGCTTAGCCCAAAACGTCTATTAACTCACCAGTCTGTGCAGGTCTTGGTGGTACAGGAGGAGATATAAGCTTTCCACTTTCTGATGTGTTCCTGGCTTCCTTCCCGCTGTCCAGGCTCCAGCTGCTTGGGGTGGTGTTTACAGCTGGAAGAGAATGAAAAACCTGGCGTAAGTGTCGACACTTCCAGCCCTCTGACTTGCCTTTATCCATAAGGGTAAAAATACACAGAGTGAAAATGTTAAACAACTTAACAAGCATGCCTGAAAAGCTCTCATGATTACATCAGCCTTTGAAAAGCTCTTAAATAATGGCTGTCAATCTTCTGTTTGCCTGATGTATGCATCTGGCCCTCAGGTCAGTTTGGGACTGCAGAGCAGCTGGGAGCATCAACAACAGGAGCAGAGATAGCGCTCTGGTGCACCGCAAACTCAGCCAATAAAGGGAGATAAGCTTGAAGCCTGTTAATATAACCAGTTTATCTTTGCATCAGACTCCTCTTTAAAGGTTTCCAGGCAGAGGGGAGCAGACTGTTCATAAACTGTTTCCATTAACACATTTTATATACAGAAGGCACTAAAGAAAGGAACCCTCCAAATTCCAATCCCCCTGCTTCAGAAGGCTTTCAGTGCTAACCCTCTCTTGTCACTCGCATAGGCTACAAATTCAGCATTCAAAGATGGTGGAAAGAAGGGCACAAAATGGGGGGAGTAAAAAGTAAAAGAAATGAAGGTATCTGGGAAAAAAAAAAAAAAATCAAATGAAAAAATTATTGTGGACTAAGAAGCTGTTTGTAGCCATGGTCGAGCATCTCTCCTTGACCGTGTAAACATCACCTTGACATGTATAAAACTGGCTGTTGCATTTGTCTGACTTTTATCAAATTCCACAACTTCATAATTGAATGATCCCATAAGGCCTGGAACAGCTGCCCTAACAGAACTGAACTGGATTATCTCAGGTTGTCAAGGCACCGCCAGATTGGAAAGAAGTCAGATAGACAGAAAGACAGGGTATTTCACACAGACATGACAAAAACTAACTTAAAGCCCAGATTTTTACTTACGTGTCCTGTGAAAAAGTGGAAAAAAAATGGTTCAAACCTCCTTCCTTCCCCACCCCCCCAAAAAAGCACCAAAACCCAATGGTTTTCCTTCTTGTCTGCTAATTTCATAGTTGTGAGTAAAGAACCACATACAAGGACCCTATGCTCATTTACAAAAATGAAGCAAAAAGCAAAGTACTGTCACTAACTGATGGTATCAATTATTGGTATTATAGCAACACCAAGGGCTCCCAGGAGGACTTGAATCCCACTATACCAGTATATACCAGACTTAATAGAAAAAGTACAAGTACAAATAGTATTTGTTTCATATCTATAACAATATTGTTACAGTATAATTGCACATTAGTTGACCCTGATAACAGAGCACAGAATATCTATTTTCTAAAGGAACATTTTGCCTTTTTATTGCCAAAATATGCAATACAGTGTTTGCTTTTTATTGTGGTTGTCACCTAGCAGTATAGTTTTGCCCTCATTCTAAAAACAGCTTGGCACCAGCTCTGGGTACTTCACATGCCTGAATCTCTTGAAAAGCCATTTTTTTCTTTTAAGTCTTCCAAGCAGTCAGTTCTTTGGACTGCTAAAGTCTCCAGGAAAGAATATTTTATTTTAACAATTCTGTAATGTACTTGGCTGCACAGGCCAGTGGAAAAGTTTAGCCATTATCATGTTGAATTATTTCGTAAGTTTTTCAGCCCTGTGAAAAATTTGGCACTTGAGCTTTCATAAAAAATTTGGACGCAAAAATACTTCAAAAAATCAGCTTATTGACAAAAACCTGATTCCTGGTCAGTTCTTGCTACAGTTTATTCTCAAAATAATTATTTTCAGTACACCTGTTTTACTGTATCCTTTATTCAGGGTACAACAAAGGGCAGCACATACTTAAATGATGGAGCATATTATGCATGTGAAGCACATAATGAAATCTTAGCTCAGGCACTGTGCCAACAACACTGAATTTCCCCATGTGCAAAATTATAAAAGGCAATATTTTGTCCATGGAAATTCACAGGTTTCTCATTTACTCTAATGAAGACCAAACAAAACACAAGAGGAAAACCAAACCAAAACACAAAAACCTCCACCAAACCACAAATTGATCTTTTCCATCAAAGCGTAACCAAAAGCATAGTGACTTAGGTTTGGTAAAAAGGACTTGCAGGTACCAAAATTCATTGCTCTCTCCATCTGTTTACCTTCTCTCTGCCCCAGTCTCCAGCAGTTCATCTCCAGGGTTCACCACCCCATACGTCTCTTGAGGAGCAGCAAGGGCAGCTCTCCCAGGCCACCTGCTGCAACCTGCTGCTCCGTCACCCCCTTCCTCCAAACCTTTGGGCCCTTCTGAGTGCAACACTCAGCTCAAACAACCACCACGTTCCCCCTTTTTTGGCAAAGTGTTTTGAAACTTAGAGTTTTAGCATAATTTATTAGTTAGTTAGAATGTTTGTACACTTGGAGATGACAATATACGCTCCAAAGACTTAGCATTCTACAGGAATATGACAGATTAATTATGTTTTCATTGCTTCCAAGTTTGGTACGGTGCAGAATTTCCACTCACCTTTGTCAGGGCCGGGCAGATTGGAATCACTTCGTGGCAAAGCACCGTCTCCAATATGATTAAACAGCATTCTCTGTAAATTGAGAACAGTATGGTTTATGCATAGCTGCTGTTGTATTTCAGTAGCCTTTAAGAAAACAAATATATTTTTGTTATTATCCCCACCACACAGGTCTGCTTTGGAAGTAGAGTGATAAACATCACCTAAGAACATAAATGGTTTAATAAAAATATATGTATACAAATATGGAGTAGACTAGCTTTCTGAAAACTGTACACACTGGAGTCAGAGGGAGGATTATTATGTACTGAGTTCTGACAGTTACCAGCTCCCTAAAAAACAAAATAAGGCTCATTCCTCAAGTGGTATCTTGATAAATTAGTAAACAAAGGCAGAGATGGATTTGCAATGATTTCATTGCAGAATCAGGATCAGAACAAGGTGTAACACTTGACAATATTCAAGTTATGGCTGTTATCTTAGAAGAGCGTTGTGTATTACTTCCAATCCTGACTTTCTTGGTAGCAGTATTCTCACTTCTCTTGTAGATAACAGCCAATCTATACAGTGTGTTGTCTTTCCTTTTCTGAATATTTTTTTTTTAAAATCACAAGTACATTAAAGAAACAATTTTAAAATTTGACTAGTTATTTCTTTTGGAATAATATAATGCAAAATAATCCGTAGGGCACTAGTTTATCTTGGTAACAGATGTAAACTGCATACAGTTAATCCTACAAGTAATTCAGTTGTACTTTCCAAAGCAAATAAGAACAGATAAACTTTACTTTCCTTTTTTCCCCTTCTGCAAGATCAGACAATCAGTGAAATCCAAATCAAATCAAATCAAATCCTTCTATCTCCTTCTGGTGTTCACAGAGGCCCACGCCGATTCAGCGAGGCACTATGCTGTGGTTCCACAAGATGGCAAACCCAGCTGCAAAGCAATTGTCATGGATCCAACGTTGCAGCTTCGTATTACAAAGTGAGGAACAAATACCTGGCCAATTCAACTTGACTCGAAACGTCTCATAAAGAGAATGCTTTGGTAGACTTTGAGCTACCCCAGGTATGCCTATCAGTGCTGTACTAGAGTCATACTGGATCAGATAATACCCATTTTTTCCTGGAGTTACCATTAAGGCAAGGTGCTGTAACTACAAACATACTCCAATGTGACAGAAAATGTGATTGTATGTTCCTGCCTGGTCTAGATTACATGTTCGCTGCCTAGCGAGTCTGCAGTGCATCAGAATCTGATGGGTAAGTCTGTTTTCTGTTGGGCAGGTAAAGAGCAAAGGCTGAAAAAGCAACTGAAACTGGAGGAGATAAAAAGACAAAAGCTGAATGAAACACAGAGAAACGAGGACATACTAAAATAATGAAATATAAAATCATATGGAAGAACAAGAGCAATCACGGGATGTTTAATGAGACGCAAAAATCCCCCAAAATTGGAAACTCAGAAAGTTCCATTAGGAAGAATAACAGTGCAAAAACTAAGGAGGCTTGTTGGCCAGTCAATGACAGTAGGCACTCCTCTTCAGAGTATGGGAACAGCTGGAGAAACACTGAACAATCGCTCAGACAGAGATCGAAAAGCAAGCACAAATGGTTGTTGACTGAAAACAGCTGTACACAGATAACCTTGAGCATCAATTTCAATGAGAGAAGCGGATGCAGTACTGCTGTGGTCTTGTTCTATGAAGTCCATCAAACTTCCTTAAATGAGGTAGATATAGCCTGAAAGGACTTGATTTAGACTTGAAGTGCAGGAATTTGCCTGTGTATCTCATCTTTTCTGGTTGAAATACTACTGTGAAAACTGCATTCATTAAGCTCTAACAAAGACGTTCATAAGTGGGTGGTCCGTTCCTCATTGACTTAGTAGAAAGCTCCAACCAAGACTGTTGAAGTTAACTGGTGTTAGAATAAAAACAGAAAGGATAAGGAACACTTTGAGTATCTGGATTCTAGTAAGAGTTGTAGTCATCTCTAAGATATCTCCTTACAATTATCTTGAGGATTTCTTTTCCCCTTCTTAATCAGAAAGCAGAGAATCAGATTTTTGTCTCTGATCACAGTCCATTTTTACTGCTCAGGCAATAGAGCAAGAGAAAGAAATTGCACCTTTCCCCAGGAACTTATATCCTCATTTATGGCTACCAGAGCAGAAAGAAACTGTCAGACCTTCTCACCTTTGAAACATACAAGCAAGTTAATTTTTTACTTACCCTCTCTTGGGACACTGAGGGTAGAGACAGATTGGGAGATTTTCCTGCCGGGCGGGTCTCAGAAAGAGTGGAGACTGGGCCTACGAGCTCCTCAGCCTCCCTTATCGAATCTCGGGTAGAGTGGGGGAGAGAAGTCGCGTTCCACTTGGCAAAGCAAGAGTTTGTAGTCTGGGAGCAAAAATGGGATAATTTTTTTTTCTTTGCGGCAAACTGTAAAACCGCTTTGTTTAAAGAACATCTCCTGGTCTTTGCTGTATGTTGGTTTGGCTCTGCTACCACTGAGAAGGTGCCCGGTAGACATATCAGTGAGTAGTTCCCAAAAACTGTCCTTAAGTGTGGCTAAGATTAGTATTACTTCTTAAGCCCTCAGGTAACAGCATTAGGACTTAAACAGAAAAGAGGAAAAAAATAAATGAAGAGCCAATTCAATTACTGAAGAAGCAAGGCACAAGAATACAGCTAAAGAGAAACCAACAAATCATTTCTAAAGTAAAAGATCCTGGACTACCAAGCTGGTTTTTATCAGAGGCAAAACTTTTGGTGGAAAAGAACATTGAGAGGAGGGCCTTTCACACTGTACTTATGTTCCCATCCTTCCCAGCTTCAGCAAGCGGTGCATTGTGTGATGGCACGGATTAAAACAGCAACTGTGTTAAAGGAAGGCATTTTAGGAAAGTAGGTCCATGAAGAGGAACAGATGAAATAAGGATTCAAAATTGGGCAGCTCACCAAGCTCGTTTTGCATTTCAGATAACTCAAAAGATATGGATTTCATACAGACCTAGATAAATGTAATTTTAAGGTAAGTACTCATCTGTTTTTTGGTTTTTTTTTTTATCTGAAGTAACAAAATGCCTATCTTTCTTTTCTGAAACTATACTGAAAAATAGGAATTGCCACACAGAGTGGGTTATTATCTCACAGTGGCTAGGATTAGCTATTTCAGAAGAAATAAAGGGGAGGTCAACATGGACAACTACTGTGATAACAGTTTTTCTTTCTTTTTCCCTAGATTGAACAAACACTGCTGTTTCACACAAGCAGGTTGTGTCATCTGGTAAGTCTTCGCATCTCTCTCTCACTGCAGTGAGTAAATATCAAAAACCAGCTGTAAAGCTAGACAAAGCAAGCAGAAATGTGGTCAAGCACCATGTATTCTATTCATATCTATTTCATGTAAAATATTTTAGAGTATTTGTTTATAAAAGGAAGAAAAACCCTTGCAAATTAACAGCAGTGAGCAGACACTGAATCCGCTCGAAGCTCAACAAGCAGCTTTTTCATTTTCTAAGCTACTTGTGTTGACAGAACTCCCAACACGCTTCCTACCTGCGAGGTTTCCAAAGGAGTGGGGTAGATGGCACTGCAGGGCCTGTCTCTTGGGGACAGGCAAGAGTTCTCTCGGGAATGCTTATGTTTGTCAGACAACAGAGGAGAGGCTGGAATATAAATGTGTCAAGTGATTAAATTCACGCAGTGAAACTCAGACATGTCGATTCTATGCTTATGACAAAGAAATCCGCTGTCCGCAATAATTCACATTACTCAAACAACTGGCTAAATTTGATGTCTGACCAGTGATATCATGCAGAAAATCAGCTCTGTAATGTATCAAGAATCCTTTAATATGGTTTACCACAGGAGATGAGCACTGACCTCTGGCACTGGATGGAGCAGAACTGGTCACATTAGGTGAAGCAGAATGAGTAGAACTCAGGCTTGAGGTAGACGGACTAGGCTGTGTATAGAAGAGAGGCTGTTGTTGCCACATCACACTTACTGGCTTGGAAAATAAAACTTTATAGCATACTTTTGACCAAAAGAAATAACTTCTAATTTGTTAGACAGGTTTCTCAGTATTTCGAAATAGCAAACCAGTATATAAGGGCATTAATGTAACTATAGAAAGATATAGTAAAATGACAAATAAATAGAAATCTTCCTAATGTATTAAAATAATTGCATCACAACTGTGACAACTGGACAAAAATGCCTATGTAAGGTCAGACGATTTTGCATCATAGTGTATTGCTGCTTATTACTTCTGTAAAAAATTCATGCTTGAGGTTAAATAAGAAGAAACAGTTTCATCAAAAACTGTTCTAAGTTAAGGAGGTTAACAGCCCAGTAATAGATTTGTTTTTTAAAAGAAGTATCAGCAATAACGTTGACATTTCCAAATAACAGGAGCATTAATTTAGTAAATTGCCTTGTATGAAAGATTCTGTTTAGTTTGAAGAACAATAATTTGTACCTGCATGTTAAAAACTTCATCAGAGCTTTCCGATTGCCCAGTGATATTGCTGACTTCAGCAGAAGCTTGGGATGACAGGGATGAGGATGAATATCGATTGACAGCTGGGTAACTCAAGGGACTATTATAAGAATAACAAAATACAAAATGGTTAACTCTAGTTGCCAATCATAATTTTTCATGTGAAAATAGGACACGTTTATTAATCTCCACAGTTTAATTTGGATTAGGAGTGAGGGAGAGAGAACGGGAGAGAATATATACATCAGCTATTCAAGATACTTCAGGTGGCCCATACAAGGAGGCACGCACACAACGGAAGTATTTTATGGGTCATTTCCCATAAGAAAAACCTATCAGTTTCTAGTAATATAACTTGCCTGCGTCGTGGTATTACCCTGGCACCGTCAGGGCTCATAGAAACAGGTATGGAATTTCGGCATACGCGAGGACTTCCATTTGGGAAATGAACAGGGCTAGCTTGTACACAGGCAGAAAATTCCTGGCGAGTTGTTAAAAGAAGATTAATTAAAATGTGCATAATATCATTAAGCATTTTGTAAGATACAGATAGTAATCTGAATAGTTATATCTGCACTTTGGCTCAGCTTGATCATTAGCAAGGAAAATAATTTTGCTGAGGATACTTTCCCTTTAGTAAAACGTGCCTATTTTTCTCTGCACTGTATGGAAAGTTTATTAACTTTTCTGTTCGCTTTTTGGTACTGCAAGAATGCTACAAGTTGTAATGTGGACAAACTACCAAAAGATGTCACTATCTGTTGCTTAGAAAAATTAAACAACCCTTACTGCAGCTAAAGGCTCTCCTGGTTTACTCATGCACCTGCTCTCATACCTGTATTCCCAAGCTCGACTTCATCACAAAGAACTGATCCACCAGCTTTTTATGCAATGGCCTCATGTCCTGTGGTACCACCTTCTCGTGCACGGCCAAGCCAAATTCTAGAATCTGGGCCTGCAGAAGAGACAGAAAGAGAGGCAAAATACATTTTTGATCCATTTTCTTTAAGCTTTCATCATCATTTAGGATACTAATAAATAAAAAAATATCCAACAAAATGCACATTGTGTTAAAAGCTTCTATCTAAATCCATGTCAGACCTGTAATCAAACAAGGCCTAAGACCAAAACTAGTGACACATAAGAGGATTTTTGCCTCTTCCCATTTTACTATTCAGCATTCCCAAATATTTAGCCTATGCAAATTCAACTCTGATACAAAAACCACTATGGAAAACATGGTAAAAATCTGGCTAAATGGAGCCGTTCTGAAACCTAAATAAATACTTTTTTTTTTTACAAAAACAGTGACAAAATGTATGAAACAATAGCAATGGCAACATCCCATAGGGTCCCTGTAATGCATTATCAATTAGTCCATGGTTCCCTGTCCTACTCCAACCCCCCAGAGACCTCAGTAAGTGGTGGCTTTATGTATATTATTGATGCAAGGCATGACAGGCTTCAGAATAACAATGCTAAAACTCTAATCTTGCTCAAATTTGCTTACAGACATTTAAAATCCTGAACTGGTTACATGAGGATTGAGATCTAAACTCAAATTTAAAAACAAAATAGCTAGGCCATGCTGTCATATCTTTGGATGGGAGCTACTGGCTGATGTTTTCAGGCAGCCTGTGCGTGGGCCGGCAGCTGCAGCACATCCACCCGCACACCCACCCCCAGCCCTCCTCAGTCCTCGGCTTTTCTGTTAAATCATCTGTGGGTGCCAGACAGCATTAAACTTGGAATTCACGTTTTTGTCATACGAAGTTATGAAGAAAAGGAAACTGCAATGTAAATTACTATACATTATCTAAATGAAAGTGAGCTTGGGGAACCTATTCTGATTTTCTATTGTCCTTCGTCTGCTCTGACCAAAAGATACCACAACGCTGATGAACAATGGAATCTTCATCTTGCCAAATTCCAATACTCTGACCTCTTTATCCCAAGCTCGCAATAAAATTTGAAATTTCAACATGCTGCATAGAACAAAGATAGGTAAATGTCAGTTTAAAAAGCTGAAATCCTTGGTAAGATCATTTGATCAAAATATTTATTTTCAGCACTTCCAAATGGAGACACTTCATATTTGAGGCTGGTAGGTCATCATCTTATAAACAAATGAAAGAATAATACAAAAAATGTATGATGCATAGAATATTCACCTGCTTAACTTAATCACTTGATGTTTATTTTACTGCCTCCCTATTTGGCAATTATTATTTGGTATCTTCCACTGTAATAAGATTTTTGGGTTTGGTTTGGTTTTTTTGTTGTGTGGTTTTTTGTTTTTTTTTTGTTTTGTTTTCTGTTATGCTAAACTTTGCAGTGAAAATATTTGTTCTGTAGTACTGGTAAAATACATCATAAAAATATTTGCTGAGTCCATCAAACATGCAAATATTTGCATATGAGCATCACAAGACAAAAAACTTGCCTCTCATTCAACCTTTAATTAATAGTTGGACGTGATTAAGATGATGATGATGAAAAGGTCTAGGGAAAAAATAATAACGTGACCCAGAAACCTGCTTATATAGGAAGTTACTGTCCATTGGGAATCTAATTCAGATTACTGAACACTGGGAAATTATTAACCTCCGAAATTTTATATTTTATTTTGGGACACTTTGAGCTAGAACAGCTGAGCAGGCTACCTAGTCAGTCTTTTCCCCACTTTACCTGCTCAAGCATCAGCTCTCTCAAGCGCGTGATCTTCTCTCCATCCTCTGGGTGGTTCAAGATGTATTCTTTGACAAAGAACGCCTAAGCAGAATAAAATCATGAAGTAACATAAATGAGTAAAAACACATCACTTTTTTTCCAAACAAGTTTCTTGATGATATTTTTGAAACAAAAGCTCCTTTCTACTGCAAGAGATAACAAATGCTAAATAATTAATTATTCACAATTGCATGGGTGGAGACTATAGGCAAATAAAATGTAGCCACTCTTGAGTGGAGTCTATAGGTTGTTCAATCTCCAGGACAGATCCTGAAAAAAAATTTGGAAACCTGCAAATCAGAGTTAAAACCAAACACAGGTCACCTGAACTAAATATCTCTTCCCATTAATTGTGACACAGGACGCTATTATAGGCCTTGGAGCATTATCTTCTAATTCACTCTTAATATAAACAATATTTTGAAGAACTCACAACGCCTTTGGTGTCAAAAAGCCACACTTTTCACTTCAGGAGCATCTGACCCACATCCAGGTGTGCTCATGAGCTTACCATCACTAATGCTCAAATTGTACCATAGTATCCCAACTTCTTTTTTACCTACCAGCAATGGCCCGGACACAGGACTCCCCTGTTTGTTCACAATCGTGTTTTTCTTAACATGGCACCTACCCTACTCTGCAAGGGGATTATATTTAATTTACAATAATTCTTAACACTACTCCATAAAGAAAATGCCCAGCTGCTCAGTTGATTTTTAGACCTTCTCAAAAATGCATTTGTCAAAAAAAGTGTCTATATGCAAACCTATACATACACATGGTTTTCTGTACATAGAGTTGAGAGGATAATAGTGCCTGCTCTGTGTTTTCCTTTGCACCTGTCTTAGCATTTCTATCACACACTTCTTAAAAGGTTCTCTGTCCAACTTTAGATGTTAAAATCTTTCTTAGGCAGAATCATTAGTAAACAAATGGAGCAGTGGAGCTGGAGTTAAATACACTCATTCCTCTGATTCAGTTCCAAAATTTCATGCTGTGACAACGCATAACAAGGAAGTGCTGAGACCTGTCTAGAAAATGCTGATATTGTAATGAAGAACATTTATTTCACATGGGCCTTTCACTGCAGAGAAGCAGACTTGTAAGAATTCATGTACAAACTGTTGAAGGGAGCCCTCCGATACTCGCTAAGATCCCAAATCCCAAACTAATGCCAGCTGATTTTTTCCCCCCTCAGCTACAAGCTTAATGTTCTTTCAATATCAAGCAGGTGGTGCCCCAGTGGTTTTGAGCCGAGATTTATACAGATCTGTAATGAGTCAGATGTAATAATCTAACTTCAAACAAAATCACCAGTACCTTAGGGAAAAAAAATAATCAGAATTTGACTAAATCCAGTATCTTGGAACCAGTGATTTCCAGTAATTAATCACATAAGTGCCTCTACTCTTCTAGCACACATAAAAAAAATGTAAGTTATAATAAAAATTGCCATTTGAGAGGTGTTAGTGGGCACAAAACACACTCTTCAGCAGCATTTGCAAGAAATTAAAAAAAAAAAAAAATCAGTGGTCCAGTGTACATAGGAAGGTGCTGCGTAATAATTATTACTTCTGTAGATTTTCCTGGAATCTATTCCCATATTGCAACCAGGGACACTTGAAGTACCAGCCAAAGTCCGGAATAATTAGTGATAGCTGCTCTTTAGCCCATCAGGAGTTGAGGAAGGAGGGGTGGAAAGGGGAAATAAAAAAGAAAAAAGAAAAAATAAAGGAGGACAGGATCAAGAATGCAGCAGCTGGCCAAAGGACATTATTTGCCGAGTCTTACGCTTCTTAAATCTTGGAAGCTGCCCAAAGGAAAGGAGAATATCTGTAAAGACATGGTCGTGTTTACCTCTAGGTAACACGCTCCAAGACTGACTGAGTTTTGCACTTTGTACAGGGCAGAAGGAAAAAGGAAGGGAAACCGCTGGACAGAGAAATGCGTTTACAGAGGAGAGGAAAAGGAATGCAGAAGTGGCAAAACAGCAGGAAGACACAGAGAGACTGAAAAAAGGATGAACAAAGAGAATGAAGGTAAAACAAAAAAAAAGGCCACCAACCCAATTCTCACAACTACTGCTATCAGTTTTGCCGTTAACAACACAAACTGGTGAAAAGTCCTGTTTTGGGTATACGGCAAGAGAGAGGGAGAAGACAGAAGGGAATCAAAACATGAGGACTGTCTAGGAGATCAAGAACTGCAGCTAAGAACAAAAATAAGAAAGGAGCAAGCCAGAACCTTTGATATGTTTGTGAAGAATGGAAAGCTATGCAGAGACACCGAGGTAGCTCTGACATGGCTAATTCAAACCAGACATAGCTCTAACATGACTGTATGTCTCAAAGGACTCCCTTCATGGCACTTCCCCATGCTAAAAAGTTTTGTTGTTGTTTAACAGGAGCTGGGAAACACCAACCATGGTACTGCTTTGCTTCAGTCTCACAATTTCCATAATGTATGCATAACATACTCTAATGCTATAGCAGACTCAATTTCTTGTAGTTTAATTTAGATACAGTTTTACCAAATCTTGCAGTATTTGAGACAAGTGGACAGAATGTTATTCAATTGACATTTTCAATGGAAAACGAGTAACCAGCAGACTCAAGTGTTTCATGAGCCTATCAGGAAAAAGAGGAAGATCAAGCTGGGATGAAAGAGATATCCTTCCTTTCTCTGCACTTTCACAATTCCACAGAACTTTGTGGAAATACAGCATCTCAAGCATTTAAGGTTCTCCTAAAGTTATGCAGACCTGATACTAATGAGCAACAATTTTTGGGAACAAATCCAGCATTAGACATTTCTTCATTATATGTATTATTTCCTACTAGATTTTTCCAGAAAATTTCTCTCCTTAAAAACTTGGAGAAAAGAAAGAAGGCTCAAGAAAAATATGACTCTTCAAGATAATAAATATATTGTTAATAATTTTATATATATAAATATATATATATATGCATGTGTATATATATCTTAAAATTTTAATGTCAGCACAAAAGAGTATATTTGTTGGTTGGCTAGAAGTAGCTCCTGACCTAGAAGGGGGAGGAGGAGGGAATATATTATAATAATATAGTTACAATTAACTATTTCATTGAAAGTCCCTAAACAAACCACTTGAGAATTCAAGGTAATTGTGAATCATCTCATCACTGGAGTAAGTTGATGGGACTACCTGCAGCAAAACAGTCATTTCAATAAAGCTATACAAATACAACATCACCTCAACCAAAACTGCAATATAGGTATAAGTAAAACTATAAATGATATTGTGTTTTCTGTCCTCAGTTCATACAGAGGAGCTGCATCTGTATAGAGAAAGAAACCAGTAAGAAACTGTTTTATAACAGATTTTTAATAGACAGAAAATAAAATTGCCTACCTCTTGGTATCTAGCAACTCCACCATTAACTGCTGCATCAATAACCCCATTCAGGCACATTGTGAGAGGGTTAATATTTTGCATCTGTCGAGTCTGACACTGACTAATCAGTGTTCTCAGCTGCTGGTTCTTATTTTCTAAGACTTCAATAGCATTCTCAAGGGGACTCATTTCCACCTGAAAGAGGAGTGAGGAACATTGGAAACATGCTTAATCTTCACTTGAAAGATGAAATATTTTAAAGGTAATTTTTGATTTGTTAAAAGAAAACAATGTTATTCTATGTTCTAGAGTACTGAGGCAGAAGAAGTTCTTCTCACTTGGGCTACACTCCAAGTGTATTCTCTGAGCAATGAGAGAACTGAATTTATCATGTAATTAAGGACGAAAATAAACAACCCTCCCTCTCTTTTAGATTCATTACCTAACCTTGAGAGATACTCAGCCCTTGCTGCAAAACACACTTACTCTTCAGCCTATGGTGGAACTCTTGGACTTCAGGGCTAAACTGTCCTTGGTAACTTCACCTAAACTGGGCTTGAGATCAGGGAGAGCTTCACCATGCGTAAGGGCACAGAGCAGAGCTTAAGTATGGGCAAAACTTGTTCCCTCGCCCAAAGTGAAGTCAACAGCTAGGCATTACGGATGAGGAGCTTAAGTGTAAGCTTTGAGCTAAGATGATAATGAAGTTACAGTCAAGAGCAGCCCTTGAGGGGGACGGGCCTGTCCTCCCTAGGGAGTGAGGAAGCTTTGCCCACAAGTAGCATGAACTGCAGGAGAAACAAAAAGCTAAGTGATGAGAAAAGTGCAGGCCTGCAGCTGCCATCATTTACCAAAGCAAACAAGCACAAACCTGAGTTATGATCTAGCCTACACCCAGGAAAAATTATTACAGTTAACTTTTAGAAATGGTGACCAACATGATAGTAACTTGAGGATCTTCATATTAACCTTATAAGGACTCAGTAAGAGTCAACTAACAACATTTCTCATGTCACACACAATTTTTTGATTTTTACTAAATTCTGTTTTTGATTTTCCACAGGAGAATACGAGGATGGTGAACAAATGAAATTTTATTCCTATTATAAAAGAAAACCACAACAGACTTCTAGAGAAAAGCAGTTGTACAATGGTATCCCTATATTTAAAGGGACTACTGTAAGACAGGCTTTCACAGGAAGGAAAAGTTACAGATCTTATACTGCTGGGCTCAACAACTGACCAATTATTTAGAGATCGTTATATGAGGAACACTTCTCTGAATACATTTGAAACGTATTTAAGGATTTTCTAAGAAATATAACAACAGGGAAGGAGAGGAAATTACACTGTGTCAGTAACAGATTGCTACATTAGACCCAGTTCCTATAGGTTCTGTGTAGGCGTCCTTCCCTGCCCATGCTGAGATCTGGGAACTTAACAGAGCTTTAGGCAGACACTGAGATAGACTCACATGGTGTTCATTATAGTACAGGAACTTGGAGAATGTTTACTTTTTGAGAATACTGAAAGATATGTTAAGCTATAGATATTCTAAGTATTAAACGTTACATCATGCTGAGTTTTAAGAATGTAATTTGCTGACATTAAACGTTGCCTTTGGCTGCCCATTATTCCCAGCCTCTTTTTTCCTCAACTGTTCAAATGAATCATGAGGGTGGTAACTTAATAATACTTTTCAAGACAATAGAAATGAAACCACTCAAAATACTTCGTAAATAATTCTGTTGCAGCCAGCTTAAAAACTTGAGCAAAGAGATTAGGTACGGGTAGTACCTCTTAAAGTAGTTCATCAAATATCATACGGATAAGGAAGTAAACCAACCCACAATACATATTGCAGTCTCATACTCACTACTTCACGTTTTTCCACTTCAAACCAACGAGAGATCCCAGGTAAACTCTGCACCAAGATCAGTGTGGTCCTCTCCACCCACAGACTCTACAATATACAAACCCAATTTATTTCTCAAATTTACCTCTATGTTTTCCTTAAATATTCCCAGTTTTCTTTATTAATACCTTCATTTAAATTACAGTATACATTCAAAAAAAAAAAGTATTAACATCCAAATTTCTACTGAAATGTCTATCTCAGAAGCCCATGGCATTCATTTTCTCCTTACTTTCTAGGACCTACTACTAAGCAATAAGTTCTGCTGATGCTTCACTCTTAAACATATTATTCTATATTATATGTTGTCCCCTAATCTCCAAAAGTCACTCACAACTAAATTAGCATTTTAATATTTCCTTTCTGAGATATCATCTGAGGAGAGGGAGAGTTAAGAATGCATGGCTGACGGGACACTCAAATGTACTACTGTTAAACACTCTGAGGTTCGTAAAATGACAAATCAACACACGGGATAGTGCTCTTTCCTCTAACTTTATAACAAAATTATTATTGAATAATTCTCTTTTTGTGCCTGAATGCCAGAATATATTTTGCATCAGGATGTAGGTGTTTCTATTGGGTAAGAATTAAAATTACACCAGAAGAATGTAAAATGAATTTTCTGTGTGATATTCTTATGAGGAGGAACAGAAGTCCTTTACATATCAGGGAAGGGACTATTCCTCTTCCCTGGGACAGTCTCTAAGTTCTGAGGTAGCTTTTGGTCATGATATCACAGGAACAGAACATTATGCTGCAGTTTAGTCAAAACTCTCCCTCCCTCTAGGAAGCGATAACTTTTGGCAATCCTATCTATACCCCATATTGCCTACTTAACAATGTTTTTCCATCTGCCTTATAAACTTCTCTGGAGGATGCTCTGCTGTCTCCAGTTCTGCCTCCTATATATCACCGATGCAAAAACAAAGGGGTACTTTTTTTCTCTCCTATTTCGACATCCAGTAAGACCTTCCATCTCCCATGTATTTTCCATTTTAAATCAATAAAAATGAGAAGTGAAATAGTCAAACTTGAGCTACTCTCTCCTCTAGAGAATTTGTTATACCACACTCAGTTGAATAACACAACCGTAGACAATGTTTCAATAACACAACTATCCTTGATGTTACAAATAAAGCCATAGGTCTAGTAGCTCAGGAGAGAGCATGGTGCTTTACCTTGAATTCATTTTCCTTGTCCTTGGTCCCTTTGTGAAATGGCCTGTCATACCGGAATCGCCAGATGTGATTTACTTTGTAAAAGCTCTTGATGTTATCGGGAATGCCGTCTCTCTGCAGTACTTCTTGGTTTTCTGGAATTGGAGTCACTGCATAAATCTGCAAATCTATACGTAAAGAGTTAAGGCCATCCTACTTCATTCAAATTAGCAAAACATATTGACTCCTGAAGCATGACAGAAGAAAAACTCTTTAAAAAGTGTGTATCTTGAAACACTCCTAGAATTTTAACAGCTTGGGAGAGGAAACAGATTTTTTGATGATTTGGGATTTCTTTGTACTGTTTTGTTGAAAAATTCATATTTCTTTTTGAAATAGAGCTACTTACATGGAATAGCACATGGAGTAAAGGGATTTAATAAAGTATATTCTCACACACAGTATGTCAATGCTATGCTAATATTACGTTGTATTGTAAGAACTTAAATTCCTGTAACTTAAACTGATCCACTGTTATCACAGTGGTGATAGTTCTACAAGTATTTTTGGCTAAAGTAAGAATCTTAATAACCTGCCAAGGAATTTTCAAATAAAACCAACAATTACAGGAAAAAAATTCCAAACATACTAGAACGACAGGGACAAATTGCAGGGTATTTTCACCTACCATTTATTTCAGTGGATGCACACTGAGAATGAAATTTGCTATAGGTGTACCTACGTTTTTTAAAAATATCAAAGACATAACTGCAGTGTATGGGTTTGTGATTATGTGGATACACTGTGCTTCTGCCTGAAAGATGGTCTCATCTGGCTGATTAGCATGTTGCATAGCAATGGCATGTGGGAACTCATTCAACATTCGCTGCTGGAAGGCCTCCAGCCTTTCATAGTCATGTCCTCGGCAAACAAATTCCTTATTCTGAGCAGAATAAGAAAAAAAAAAAAAAAAAGAGCAAGTTATGTGAAAATAATTGGATATCATTAGATAGATCCAAACATACGCTCTTAAATATAGACTTTCTGGGCATTTTTTACATCATTTTGAAAAGGAAAAATAAGAAACAAAAGGCAGAAATTAAGAAATCTAGAAAGAACAGGTTACTTACAAAAATGAAATTTTACCCGATAAAGTATGTTTTATTCCAAAGCCTGGAAAAATCAAATTATCATACTTAAAGTTTTAATAAAAATCTAAAGGGAGAAATCATTACATTGGATTAAAGGCTGTAACTAACATATCAGATTGTATAAAACATATAACAAAAACATAATGCAACAGACAGTTAAAACAATGAAATGGGCTGAAAGACCTTTCCATGAGGAACTAGGAAACTTTGCTTTAAAGTTACACAATTCTGAAGGAAAACAATACATAAGAAAATGGTAGAATGCCTTTAATTTGCTTGTCAATTATCAGCCTGGTTAATTGAAATTATCCAGTTTTTGCAATGTGAAGTAAAGGAATACTCCTGGCTCCAACGTACTTATTTTCCTGAGATAGTGCAACATGAATAGAGGTGTAACAAACACCCCACACTAAAGATGAGCTGCTGCCTTTCGAGTACCCATTGGAATGAGCCACTGACCATAGGGGTGCTGAGGGCTTCCCATGGCTGTGGGCAGCACTTTCTGGTTTGCTTCTCATTGCATACACATTTGAAATAAGGAAATATCTTAACCATTTTTCTAAAAATGCTGTTAAGTGGATTTCCTTTTAAAATCTGCAGTAGAAAATTCTAAAAAGCCATTATTGATGTGTAATTCCTCTTGAAGGAGGTTTACATAGAAACAGTTGTTGTCTTTACAGTATCTTGACAGCGGAGACAGGAAGTATTGAATTGTGAGAGCCTGGGAATTGCTACAAGAAATCAGCTGCAATAGTGTTATTGTGCAACTACAAATTAAAATGTGAAAGCTTTATTCTGAAGATTTATTCTTTATTGCTTCTATAGCAAACACAGCCAGACATACAAACTGCTTTGCCATATAAAAATTAAACCAACTATGGGAAGTTTTGAGGTGTTCCTTGTTGATGCTGCAAGCATAAACCTCCACTATGTACATTTAACTTGGAAAATACATAAATACTTCCTGGGCAGATGCATAACCAGTAAGAGACCTACAGGTCTGAAAGTATTGCACTATTGTGCAACTTTCCCCAGTACTTTTACTTCATCAGTTGACGTTTAGTAATCTAAACATTAAATCTTTCTAATTAACATTTTTGAATTGGTTTTATCCAGATGTGGAAGAGGGGAACAGGGTAAACAGGACTAACGTTTTCAAGGGCACTTCAGTAACTTCAGAATCCAAGATTCATGTTCAAGAGTAACTTACATATTGTGTCAGTTTTAATACTTTGATAATCAATGCAACTCAGCATGTTGAATTTTTAAGTCATTTAAAAAACCTGGAACTTGGGAAAGCAATTAAATGCTAAATTGCTGATTGTGCCACTGCCAGAGGATGCCTCTTCTAACAGCCTTCTTTTGAGCAGACACCAGCAGAAACAGAACAGGAGAAAGGGAACAAACTACCATGAAAAGAAGGTGTTGGTCTGTGGAATAGTATAGGTGCACAGTTTCCAACATAAACATGAATAGTAAGTTTATGTTGGACTCTGGAATCCTAGCATTTGTCTTTCCTGCCTTTAGACAGGACCTTTTCTTAACTCTGAAAACATGTGGATATTTCATTAATTACCACAAAGAATACCCTGTTTCTCATAGGATGAGAACTTGTATATGGTATGATTGAATTCTCACACTGAGAAAGTGATTATGAACAACAGCATGAATTCCACGATAACTTCATTCTGGGGTTTTTTTCAGTTCACTTACTCTCAAGAAGAATGGGAACTTTTTCCCATAAAATCCAACTCTGAAAAATTCTGGCTCCAAACGCTGTTGATCCATAATTTTATCATACAAAGATGCTTCCATCATCTGGATGAGATTGATAAGAAATGAAATCAGTCTTTTTTGAAAACATATTTTTACCTTAAGTTATCACAAAAGGCAGGACCTTTCAGCACACTGCTCTGGAGTACTGGAAATGCAGTACAGCTCTTAGCAACAGTAAGGACATCCAGAAGTCTCTGAATGCATCAGATTCAATAATTATACCTTTTAATGACCCAAAAGTTTCCAATAATTAAAAAAAAAAAGCTTTAAAATATGAAGTACCTATGTTAAAGGGGTAAGATATTAGATTAATGACAACAGGCATAGTTCTTTAACGAAAAATGGAAGTAACAGAAGCGCAGTTTGAAACATATGACCCAATAATCTGCTTATCATCCAAACACATGGCAGTAATGTGGTCAGTTTAGTCAGCAAAGTCCAATTTCCATATTCAAGAGAGCCGTGTCCAAATCACACCAGAATCCAATGATTTAAGTGTCAAATATGAGTTTCTTCAAAATCTCACAATAGCAATTAACATCATTTTTGATCAATACATCCTGCTTTTATTTCACTCATAACAGACACAAAGTGATCTTAATGTAAAAGTCCCCCTTTTCTGATGATACTTCAGCAAAGCATTCTCTGTTTGTGTGGTTTTAATACTGCGAAAAAAACCCCCAGTATTAGCCCTATTTTAGGTAATGCAGACAGCTATTTAATGCATATATGATATAAATAGCTGCCTAGTTATATTGCTATGGTAAATCCCTGCACCTCCATTTTTGGATTAACATAGGTGGCACAGATACAGTAGAAGGATATTTCCCAACTCAAACACAAAACACATTAAGTACAATTAACTAAACATGCATAAACTAATTATTTTATTCACATGATGATAGTCAGTTTGCTTTTGGTTACAGGATTCTGCCATTGGGATATCTAAATAGAAGATATCTGGAATAAGCAGATCACAGGGAGTAATACCACATAGCTCTGTGTTAAGAATTTTGCATAATGCTATTAAGCAGCTGTGGATTAAGTACACTTCAATCAGTCCTAGCAGCAAGCATCCTACACATACAGAAAATTTAAAAAGGAAGCTGTAATATAAAGTAGAATCCGTCAGACACAGAGGAGAAAAGGAAAGACTGAATAATCTTTAAATACAGTATCAGAAAGAAGGAATGAAGAAAGAAACAACGCTTAAAGTTCTAAGAAAAAATTAGATAGAAAGCAGGAAGACTGTGCCAGGGAAGATTCATTTTGGCTATATGATTTTAAACAGACCCTATTTTTAAGCAGTAAAAGAAAAAAACTGCAAAGGTGTACATTGCTTGTTGTAAGCTGTTTGCTTGCAATTACAACTGCAAAGATAGGCTGCTGCTCCTAGTGAAGGGCTGCATAGAGCACAACCCTTGAGAAACCACCAGAAACCAACAAAAATGAATTTGTAATGTAATTTATCTGCATACACATGCACACAACAGGGGTGCCGTACAGGTACAAACATTACAAGATCATTTCTTTTGCTGTTTTTCTTCAAAAAGCTCACTCCCTTTTTATGATCTTTATTGGAGAAAAAACTCACAAGCTAAAAATTAAGTTTGCAAACCAAACCAAAGGAACATTCCATGGCAAATTTAAGTAATATCTTATAAGCCAAACTAAAAAGCTTTTCAATCTCTGATGGATGAAGAGTACTCAAGTACATTACCCTCATCTTGCTGAGGTTTCTGTAGTCATAGTAGCTCTCATACTGTTCTGCAATTTTCCTGCATAAGATAATGCCATTTTCCCAACACTGCAAGCAAGTAAAAGATGTTCAGTAATTTCAAAGCAACTGTTTGACAATTCATGATTTATTAGTGGTCTGTTCTTTCCATACTAAGTCATACTGTCCATAACTGAAAATACTTGAACATGTTGTCCACTAGACGTACAGACAGCTGCTGGGTAATACTGATAAATTATCTGAAGGATCAAAAAAATATTTAGAAATTTATTTAATACATGATTCTTATATCACTGCACAAGACATAAGTCATTGCGGACATCTCTTTTGATACTACATATGAGACTGATTCAACACAGTATGATTTTTACATTTTAAAATTGTATTCTTAACATATCCTCCCTAATTTTTGTAGACTGGAAAACATTTTATTGCACCATGTAAATTAAACTCTGTAAGCAGATTACAGAATTTTGGGGAAAAAAAAAGAAAAAGATGATCAACATCAGTTTGATTACATTTACTAGATTTACGTGGATATTACACAAAATTGCAATGAACTGCTGGTTTATCAGCAAGGCAAATCATGAAAGTGTATATAAAATTTTAGACTACAGGATAATTACTCTTGCCAAATTCAGAATCAGCATTCTCAGTGGTCACAAGGCCCATTGCTTTTTAGAGATTTTGTAATTGTTATTCTATAAGCTACAACATGATTTAGAAGGTGTAAACATAGTCCTTATAATCCAGACCTCTGAATTTTTTTCCTCACTTGGTCACTGAGTGAATTTCACCAGCTTTATATGTCTAATTTTCACCATCTTTAAAATGTGGAGAAGTTACACTATCTTTTATAAAGTACTTTGACAGCTACAAAGCGACTTGCCACACAAGTGCAAATTATTCTCACATGTAAGTGTGGGATTTCTAGGATACAAACACAGGATTAGAAGAAACCCACTGTGTTTCTAAGTAACTGCTTAATCGGGTGATGATAAACACTTCCCTCTACAGGAGGAAAGACCACAACCCTAGAACTAACATCCTAAACCAAGTAAACTATCCTTTCCAGATCCACACTGTAAAACAGGAGTGTTTTACCTTTCCCCTGTCAAAGTTTTGAATGATGGTCAGATGGAGACACTCTTTGCGTTGCCACTCGGTTTGCATGGGGTAGTTGAGGAATTCTCTGAGGGGCCGATCAGACCACTCCAGCAGCTCATCGTACAGCAGGAGCGTGTAGGCAGCCTCTGCAAGACAAATGATAGCACGGGACTTACGAACACCAAATGAAACAGTCAAACAAAGTACACAGAAACCTGACTGCTCTGGATGAGATGCACCTTTTTAATGAGTAACTGATTTATTTCAAGTATAAGACAGATGGTAGTGCTGATTTTGGACAGAGTTACTATCAACAGCTATAATAAATTCAGCTTGCAATTTTCACATGCTATTTAAAGTGGAGTCACGGGTACAGTTTTCCTGGAGTGTGACAATACAAAGAGGACAGAGAAATTAGAAAACAATTTTCTGCTTAGCCCTAGTGTTCCCTACTGCTAACTCTTAATGACTCTGCTGTCTAAGCAAGGGTACAAGGAGTGGAGGATTAGGAACATCAGTAGAGAAAGAGGAAAGAAGATGGACAGGACTGTGGACACAGTCCAAAAGAGATCAGCACTGGGAGGAAAATGGAGAGGGAGATGTATGCTTAATAGACTTCGTTCTTTCCATAATAGAAATAAATTTCTCATAGCTGAGCCTTAACACTTTACCCTAACAAATAATTCAGAAGTGCACACTTTTACTTTTTTTTTTTTTTTAATTAATATGTATTTTGTTTTGATTTTAGGTTTGGAAGGAATTTACCCTATTGTTGCTCTCTGGTCAGAGAACTGTGCAGTAATCTTTAGATCATGGCTAGTAGAAATTATCTGGGAATGTAAAAATTATGATTATTGTTACTTTGATTTAAAGAATTCCTTGGAAACAGTACACTAAAACTAGTATTAAATAAATCTCTCTATTGCAAAGTCAGTCTTTGGCCAATTATAAAACACCAGAATTACTACTGGTTATGACAATTCAATTTGGCTAACTGTACATATGGATTACTGTTTTCCAAGTTAGTGTTTATAGTCTGTTTTTTCACTCACAGGACCACTTTGCATAAGTGAGTCAGTACAAATATGGACCATGTTCTGGAGATGTGCTGCACTGGAGAAAGAAGTTGCTTACTGGCCTTATTTTAGGGCAGGTTTTATAGGTTATATATATGGCAAAAAATACCTATAAAGTACTAAAGTACTTTTTATGGCCCAGGCAACCACATCCCACTTCTGCCTCTGTCATGTGAGTTCCCATAAGACAGGCAACTTAAACCAAACTCCACAGAGTTTTTCTAACAGTAGTGTTCCTTCTAAGCATCCAGTTTAAGAACCTGTGGATGAAAAACCATCACTGCAGCAGATGCTTGTGGGAGAGTGTGCTTTGAATCCCAGTGTTGTAAAATGCTAAGCATGGTGCAACATGATGCTGCACTGCAATACATATGTGCTAAGGAGACGGGCTGAAGTTGCACAGACAATCTTAATTCTGGCATCACACAATTTTCAGGATGCTTGACTGGTAACAAACTTTGTCATAGTTTCCTGCTACAGTTCGGTGCTCAAAATACACAGCACATCCATATACCAGTTTAAAAAAACCCCATGAAGTTGATAACAACAAATCATTCAAAATCCTAGAGAAAGAAAATGCTAGCAGAGCATAAACACATGTCAGGGATAGATCACTATGACCTTTCCTTTCTAACTTGGCATGCAAGTCCTTCCTTTTAACAGATTTTTGTCTGCCATACCTTTTTTCTTTTTTTAGAAGTTATCATAAATGTATAGAGAAGGTTTCTAAAGCAGGAATGGCCATACTGGACAAAAGGTCCATAGTGTCCCTCTACTGAGCATCCCTATGTCTGGCAGTGGGCAGCATAACAAATAACATATTGGTACCTCTGGGCCAGGTCTGTAAGTACTGGCTGTGCACCAAAACAGTAAGGAGAGATAAACATGGTTGACTCACAGTGTGGGAAATTCAATTTATGCCGGAAAGATTCAGAAAACCAAACATTTCTAAGATGGATAGATACAAAGACAATCTCATTACACTTCTCAGGTGACTGAGGGGACGCAAGAGGAATCAGTGCATTTATGTGCTTCAGCCTCAAGAGAGTTATATTTATAGCTGTAACTGAGTGCTGGGTAAAGAAAGATTTGAAGCTACATTTTATATTAAAAAGGACTCTTTTTTTTTTTTTTTTTTTTTTTTGCTAAGGATTAGTATAAAACAGTCCTGTAAATCATACTATGAAAGGATAGAAAAAGTCGAAAGACTGTCTCTATCCCAGTGCCATGAGTGTGAGACAATCCCTCCTTAACGTTCTCATGGTAAACAAAAAGAATATCAGTTGTGGAATATACCATGGCGAAACACACACAAAAGCACACATGTTAATAAGAAATACACAAGAAACACAACAAAGTCCTGGAGATAAATTTTGAGAAAAATACTGTTTCAAGTACGAATGGATAGCAAAACAATTTAAAAAAAATAGCATTAATATCACCGCTGAAGGTAAACTGGACACATATTAGCAGCCAATGTTTAACAGTAACTCAATATCGCTTCAAGAGTTACTAAGATCTGTTACGCAAAATCAGGAAATGAATAGTTTGGCACAAAATGCAGCTGTGTCAGACACCTCTTGATAATCAAAGCTCTCTTGTGACTCACTACTGCCAGGTCACATGAGGAAATGAAACTCTCTCCTTAATATATTCTGCTATCTAGTTTACACTTCAAACTCATGAACTGCAAAGGGACTGTGGAAAGGATCTTCCCTATGTATAGCAGAAAAGCATAAGGAAATTTGCTGTGGCAGGAGGCACCTGCAGCCTGTTTCTTAATGACCCCCAGCCAACTCATCTCCTTTTAAAAAGGAAAAAATTCTGGAGGGATTCTGAACACATCCAGGTACAATTGCAAACACTGCGGAAAAGATGGAGATACGACAATGTTAGTTAAACATTTTAGCAACCAAAGATTGTTTAATTTAAAGAGATACTGATTTTATTAGGTTGGTATTATTAATGTCTTCTCCAGCAATTATTGATGGCATGTAGTTACCCAAATGAAGTGCACTTTATGTTGTATAAACAACAATCATGTAAATTATCTTCTTATTTCTTAATTTAAAAGAGAATGGCCAGCCCTGGTACTAAATTTGCATTGAAAAATCCTGGACAATAGTACTGCAAACGTGGTACGTGAAGATAGAAAAACACAAGCAAAGTGTTGTACTCGTTACAGGTTTTAGGGTGTCTGTCTAATCGTTAGCAAGTGATATGGGTCTTCCTTTCTTTTATTTTTTTAACGTACAAGCTGTGTTGTGAAACACAGCTGTGTAGAAACACCACACCAAATAGCTAACCAGCAGCATTCCAAAAAAAGTACGCAGGCTTAGATACTACCAAACAGACCCATAAAAACTTCCTCTAAACTTTACTCCTCCTGGGTGAACAATGACTGCATCACATATTTATTGCTAGTGCCTATCGACAGTAAACATTTACATTCAACAGAGCACAACAAGTAGTTGAGTTGTGGGGCTGAAAAAAAGCCATATTTTGAGAGAGATTAATTGTGACGGAAACTCAGCAGTTGCCTGGGTTGGTATGTTGTGCACTGAAGATACAGCTTACAGGTTTGCAAAGGCTGCAAATCACAGATTGGTCCCAAATATCTTTTTCTAGTTTGTACTCAATTACCTGTGAAGTTCTGTGCTTTCAGATGTAGGTCATAGAGCTTATGAATATAGCGAATATACATCTCTTCCTTGTTCAGTTCAGTCTTGTAAAAATTCTGCAATAAAATTTAATTTTTTAATGAAATGTAGTAGTTAATAAATATATAACAGCGGTTAAAAACAAAAGACTTCAAACATGATGCTCTAGAAATACATGCGTAGATTTGAAAGTTTCACATGTACAAAGTTATTACACAGACCTGCAGTAATACAGGAAGAAATAGTAAATGGAATAGTGACTTTTCAGTAGACAAGTCAACATGCTGCTGAATATTGTTTGTTTGGGTTTTTTATTTAAATTCTCATAGAACATGAGGAAGAACATGATAGAACTGAAAGCTGATAGTTCTTTCTTTATATATGCCAATCTACCCAAAAAGTACACCCGTATATACTTACAAAGGCCACTTACCATCTTGCTGAAAGCTGCATGTTGATTTTAAAATATTGACAACAATCTGACTTTTGTATTCATATTTTAACAAATTATTACTGCCTGGTATATCTATTCTTACTTCTGTCATAGCAAAATGCCAGAAGGACTATGGTAGGTTTATGAAGAACTATTCAGTAATTCATAATTCATAATCCTGAATCAAAAATGTGATTTCTTCAGCCCTAACTGATGCTGGGAACTGGTAACTGATGAAAAAATATTGCATTGCATGACTGAATTACACAAAGTTGCAGTCTAAAGTGATATCCAGGACAAAATTTCTACAAGTGGCTAAAGATTTCTGGATGCATAACTGCTATTTGTTGTTACATGGATAAAATATGGAATGGAACATTAAAACTCTTAGTTCAAAACATTTCTAAGCAAGCCCTAAAACAAAGTACAAATAAGTTACAGGGAGAGGAGCACAATCCTATACAGCTGTTCACAAGTATTGCTATACTCACTATGGGCATGCAGCTGGAATCCCCCTGCTAGCCCATACTTAATGCTCAGGTTTAACCTGCCTTAGTTAATAAGAATCTATAGGACAGAAGAATCTAGCACTGTTCCTCATCAGCAGTTAACAATTTTTGTTCTATTATTCAAATCACTTACTATTTTGAACCCTATGCAAGTGGCCAAAATTTTCCCCCTATTGTACAGTATTCTTATGCTGCACTACTGTTTCCTAAACTGAGTTATTATCGAAGACAGAGGTGGAAGAAATATTATGGAAGTATCAAAATAAAAACTTTATAGAGAAAGTATTTTTTTAACTGATTTGAGAAAATGACTACATAATAATAGCTCTGTATTGACATGCTCCCTTTAGGCCACCATCCACCTTTATAATCCAAAGACTTCTCCTTTCCTCCTACAAGGTGCAGATCAGAAACATATGCTCCTCTTTGGAAGAGAAAATGAAAATGTATCTTTTTGTATGTTCTATTTACCTGCCTGAAAAAAACCCCATAATCCATGATATAGAATTGTGAGGAATAAAGCATAAAAATTAAGACAAAATATGGTACTGAACTGCAGTACGAGGCTTCTTGGCTCTTAGCCCTGAGCACTAAAGACTCCAGTACTTGTCACAAATCTGAACTACACAAATCAACTAGTTCTCCTCTGAAGCTCAGCTCTGACAATGTCCAGTGGGTCTGTCAGGCAGACCACTGCCAGACAACCCAGTCACAGCTCAGGAAATACATCATGCTAATAAAGCTGACGTGTGTTTTTTCAATGAACTATTTCAAGACTTAAAATATAACAGATGTAGCGTTCAAAAGGGGACATAGACATTTTTCCTAAGAAAAAAACAGCTTGAAAACAACATTCAAACAGGCAATGTGGACATGTTCTGCTTAAAAGGCATGATGTCATATGCCAGTGTAAAGAACCACAGGAAAATCTCCTCTTTCTAAAAAGATATAATTTTAAATTAATAAAACCTGAAATATCAATTAAATGTCAAACCACAATGAGAACCAGATATGCCTGAGAAAAACTCCTCAGTGAGTTACCAAAAGTTATTTGATATACTCTCAATGCTTTCGTACAGCTCTGTGATGAGAGAGTTATTTCATGAGAAATTCAACTTTTAAATTGGAGTAAGGTGATTCTTATGCATAAGGAACTAACTGCATTAGACACCTCTTAAACCAGCTTTTCCAAACAAGCATTACTAATGTGAAACCTTTCTGCATATTTTGTGACGTGGCATAATTCCAGTTAATTTTACAGCTTGGTTAACTTGGACAGTTCTGTTTCCCAGAAGAACAGTATATACCTCTATAGTAAAGCAATGTAAAAATTCTCTTTTCATGCCAACCGGTCTTCTCATGAAGTCAGAATACCTTCAAACTAGTGGTGAAAAATGAACTAATGCTTCTTCCTCTAACTAACTTTAATAGTATACATTCCTGTAATTTCTCATCGCATGAAACATCTTTTGAGTTGTCAACCAGTTTATCCATCACATGGGAAAGCAAATGTCTTAAAATTCGTGGACTACTTTCGTAATTTGAATTTCATTTTCAAAATTTTGCATTTGTTGTTTTTCTGGTGTGCAAATAGTATTAAAATTTGTCTGAAAATTATTATTAGGATATGAAATCTGCCTTAGCCTGTACAAGTAATTGAAAATCCCATTAAAAACTACTATGGTGTTTTGAGGTTTTTAAATATTTGGATTTTCTTTTTGTGCAAATCTTGGATGATTTGCTAATAATAGTTTCAAAACTCCTTAGTGATAGGATGAAAATAATCCAGGTGCTTTACAGAATTCAAATCATGCCAGAGATTTGGACAGAAAGCCAGCTGCTCTGCAGCTATGTAGTAAACATCATCCCTATTTAGAGAGAACTATTTTCCTACTGAAGAAATCCTTTATTCTCTTATGTATAACTGCTACTTAGAAGTGATACCAAATTGTTTCACTGACGTCAAAAATGCAGAATTACAAGTCAGCTTATTCTGGTTTTTTTCCCTAGCTAAAAATACAGATTTCCAAAACATGCACCATGAAAACAAGAAACTTTCCAAGGTTAACGGAAGTCAACCAACTTGTCAGTGGAAACTGGCCTCAAACCAAAATGTATCTTGTAAGCAAAAATGAAATCTTTTTCATATTACAAATTGGTACTGTTGGTTTGTTGAAATGATGATAACAAGGGAAGAAGAGGTCTTGAGCAGCATTTCTGGCTCTTCTAGGAAGAGAAGAGATAGCCTGCAGTCTTCAGGAGATATCATATACCATATGTCATAAGAACCAACCTGCATCAGTTATCAGGGAAGAAGGGAAACAGGAGAAATCATCTATGTTTTGTTTTGTCTGGAGAAGTTGTTTATTTATTTGCTTTATAAACTCAGAGACTAAATAAACTTTGGTGAAGTTTATCCATCAGGAAGAGACTGAAAACTGAATAAAGCAGTATTAGAAATCTCTCAGAGCCCAACTATAAAATGCTGAGGAAGACTAACTCCCCACTGTATCAATTTCAACCTGAAAAAAAAATCAGGGGTCCTAAGTGCAGAATTATTCTGTCTACATCTACTCAAACTGCATGTAGAAGCAAGGTACCCCCTATTCAAATGTGTGGCTGCGTACTAGAAAATTCTCAACTGAAATAAAAAAGGGAAAAAGTATTATACAAACCAAAAGGCTAACAGTGCAGCCAATCTTCTTGCCATCCACTTCTCCCATTTTCATGCAGTCCCTAAAACAGAAAGTAATGAAAGTCAAAAGGGATGGCATTTATCTTCGCATAGGGAAGAGCACCTCAGAAAACAAAGTGCAGCACAAAGACTTGCGTTGCCAAAGGCAAGAGAATGCTGTGAATGAGGGAATTGAGCAGGGATGAGTCTGCTTTCTTCACCTGAATTCGTTAGAGTTACAGCATTAGCTCCTCCTCTGTGAAAAAAACAGAATGATGCTGACCTCCTCTGTAAAATGCTCCAAGATCCACCAAATCATCCTCAGCAATACTTTATAATTGGTATAATTTATTGTGTGGGGAGGTAACAGGTCTGACCCCCAAGTCAAAAGTTAAAATGGAACCACACAGAGTTTGGTTAAAAAAAAGTTAAAAATAGTGTCAGTATAACCATACTAGAGGCTGACCTCACCATGCAGTCATTAAAAGAAATTTAACATAGTTTTAAAACATTCTTGCATATGTAAGCTAAACAATCATCCCAAATACTCTCATAAGCACCAGTATGCACAATTGTTTTGAAAAATGTTGGATGGAGAGCCCTGGAGATTGTAATCAAATGAATCTGTGAAGGGGAATAGCACTGCCAAGGGTTCTAGAAATTAAGAGCTTGGTCTCTTTGTTGACAAAATTGCTTTTCTTTCAAACTATCAGTGAGGATAGCAAGTGGAGCATGAGGTCTTACTAGTGTACTTCGTGGAACTGGGGGAAAAAACTAACACTTAAGCTCTACAAAGTGCTACAACTGATGGTAATAAGGTTAAGCTGAAACCTAAAGTTCTAGACAAAATTCAATAGGGACTGAGAAAAATCTCTTAGTCTCCCACTCCTGAAAGGGAGAATATGTCTCTTATTTCCCTCTCCTTTGTTCATGTGGTACAGTCAGATGCCAGCTCCTCACCCAGAGATCGTATCTTTGTACACATACTTGCTGTGCTGGCTGACACTACAGCTAAGCATGACTGACACAGTAATAAGAATTTTACATATTCTGTAAAACAACTGTCAGGTGATTAGCATTGAGCTCTGTGTCTTCAGACAAACCTGAGCCACTAACCTACAACCAAAAGTTCCAGTATTCCTTGATAGGAAACTTGTGCAAGCCACTGGATTTTCATACCATGGGGAGGCTACTTGGTTGGTTTTCAGCCAAGCTTGTCTTATTGTCCTCTTGACTGCTGTCAGAGATCCTGAACGTTATAGTTGATGTATCCACACGTAGTCACCACTTGCACAAGATCATATCTACCTCCTAATATTTTGAAGATGACAATCCTACTTATAAATTGCGATAATCACTCACCTGTAGTCCAGTAACCTCTCCATGAGGCGAGTCACAGTGGCGATTAATGAAACGCCACTTTCCCTCCATGTTTCCCGCTCAATTTTCTTCAGCAGACTGAAAAAAAAAAAAGCCAGAACAATTTCACCGTTTATTTTTAACTGTCACTATGACAACCACTCCGCTTTTACCATTACCTTAATACCTTGGCAACATCACATCTTCGACAGTTACGTTTCTTTTACAAACACCCTCCCAAGAAGCACAATTTGCAAACAATGTCTTACCTAGGATAAGGACCAAAAAGTGGAATTCTAGTCCAGGAAGCATTGACAAAACAAATGATTTTCATATTAGCTGCATCAGGTTAAAATATATCCAACACCTAATTTTCAGAATATATTAATATCCCAAAGACTTAACAGAACTCTTACATAAAATACATTAATTTAATGCTGATACTTCAGAAAATGTGGAGTTTAAATATGTACCTAGAAAAGAATATTTTTCAACTCAGCATACCTTCTCAATTGGACCTCAACTTTTTTAACAAAGGTTTTTCCTTCTCTCCCCTCTAATATTTCAGTACGCATGGAAGTTAAGAACGGGGAAGGGATTTTAATAAGATTATTCCCCCTCTACACTTAATGTTTCCTTCTGAGAACTTACTATCATGCACATGTAAAATTCCATTAGCTTAAATCATCATAAGTTTCATTATTAAAAATCATTGTGTTGACTTCCTACACCAATGTGAATGCAGATTACAAATTTGAGTGAAAAGATTTCAAAATGGTGTTGTAAGGGGAGATGTCAGTAAAATTATACTTAATATTTCTTTCTGTTACAGGCCTCTGATTTTCACTGCTTAAGTTTATCAAATAGTAATCATTTGGGGATGGGTTTCCAACATTTCCTCTCTGAGACAGCACAACAAATATTTCTCTACAAAGTTGTGTCACTTTTATGCTTTGCTGCAGGACCTCAGATGGACGACATGTCCACAGAGATATTTTGGCAGTCCACCTGAAAAACACACTCAGGTATGGTTTACTTAGAAGTCTCTGAAAATTGCCACATCCATATACTCAGAGCTTTTCAGAGAGATGTTAATAGCATCTCTGAACCTTCTGCCTGCAGTGGGCAAGCTGTCAGCTCCACTGACCTTCATCTATACTGAGCATGTTCAGTCCCATAAAACTCCCACATTTAAATTTCACCAACCATAGAACAGTGCCCAGTAACTCCTACATGCCAACTGCACTAGCGATACGCTCCAGCTCTGTTCAGCTCCGTACATACACGGAGACGCCGCAGATGCAATTCTCCAAACTAATTTGACCTAAATGAAGCTGTGCTCTGATGAAAGCAAGGAGGAAACACTGATCTTCATTGTGCACCCTTGTATCGGTCTTAGACTTACTACTTTGCTTTAGGAGGCAATCAGATGCCATTCCCCCACATTCAGAGACTGGCAGAGATAGACAACAAGGCCATCCTTAACCAGAAGAGGCTGAAGCACTAACCTGGTATCTCTGCTTTCCATACAGAATACACAGGCTGAATTCTCTTTTAAACCCCTTATGTTCCTTTCAATACAAGTTTTTGTGTCTAACAAGAAATAAGAGTAGAGCCTCTTACATTACTAAGCACTGATTACTGCACTGATTTTTTCTTTCTGCTGCCTTTCAACTTTGTGTTTAACAGGAACATTTCACAGCCTAAATTCATAAAAATAATTACCTACAGTTCCCACAGAAAAACAGCAGAATTACTTCTCTTTTTAAATAGATGGCTTTCATAGGTATTTGACTAATGCACGTTCTTTATAAATGTATTGGCATATTCATTATAAATATACAATTTCTACAAATGGGTTGTATAGATACATTCAAAGTACTTATTTAAACTGACATCAATGACGTCAGTTGAACAATTTTATGACTTGTTTTCTGATGCTTGCCTCCCCCTCTCCACCACAATGCACAGAACAAACACTCAGAATGAAAAAGCTACTCATATATATCTCTTGGCTTCCTCATGGTTATGTCTAGATGGAGTTAAATTCCTTTTACTTACAGGTCCCAAAGCATAGCCAAGATGCTAAGTTCTACAAAGCACTAAGGGGGATAAAGAACACAGAGACACAATGAAAATGCTTCTGCCTTATCCATGCTACTATAGGCTAACATCTGGGCTCACCTGAACAGCTGTTAGTTTTGGTGTTGTTTTTTGTTTGCTTTTTAACCTTGGGTTCCCAAGAATAAGAGAGTGGGGACTCAGAGGATGAGAGCTCTCTAGGGATGAACACCAGATTTAGAACTAGCCCTAGATTCAGGCTAGCCCAACAATGCAATAAGTGGATTTTATATGGCTAAGCCCCAGAACTATCCAGACCACTGACTCACTGGAATCTAATCCTAGAGGTGCCTTAAAATATCTGGATGCCTATTTTGGAGTACAAAGTCCTCCAGCTATAGCCAGAGGTTCCCTCATCTAGTCAGATGGGTCAAAGTCAAACTTTGCTGCAAAAGTTCAAAGAACAGTGAAGAGATACTCAAACCCCATGAAAATATTCAGAAGGGCTCTAAAATACTCAGTCCAGGCAGAGTTTAATGGGCTGGGCAGTGCTGAATTCAGCCATGCAACTGAGGGAAGAAATTAAGGCCGAAGACAGCATATGAGCTGTAGCAGTCATCACTTTTATTCTAACAGCTTCAGGGCTAGAAAAATTGCCCACAAACTAGCAGAGCTCAGTATTAAATGCATAATCAGCTTGAACGTCTGCTCCTTTTTCTTCAAAGAGAAGCCTCGTCGTCAGGCCTCCAATGGAGCTCACTAGCCCAGGTTTTGTGCTTTATTTTGTGTGGTCACCTAACTTCCAAACCTGAAATGGCTTGTGTTAGGCCAGACTGGAATATGGCTACAGAAGTAATAAACAGGCAGCATCCATAGGATTTAGAACAAAGGAGCTACTTGAGTACATCCCTTGGCTTCCAAGGATTTTGTTCCAACTACCAACTGTATAATAAAACAAACTCATTTTCCCCATGCTAATTAACTCTGGAATTCAATTGCCATTTCACAGTGTAAATGTAGATCAGGACACCTTTCATACCACGATTACACTGCATAGCAATTACATCTGGTTTCTCATGATAGCAAAATGTTCACTACTCCATGCTTTGCAGCTCTTCCAATGACAACAGGAGCTAATCACTGAGTGGTCACATTCAAGTCCTTGGAAAGACATTGATTGAAAACAATCAGCAGTCATCTGCCCCCCTGCTTTTGCTATGTCTTTTCATTTGATAAAGATAATTCCATTATAAGCAGTGAATTCTAAGCACATAACATTTTAGGTATGTCCAGGGATGCTTATAATTATCCTTCAAAACAGAAGACACTGAAAGGAAAGATACAGTGTTTGTCTCTGGAAATAAAGCTGATAAGGTGGAAGCTGAGAGATTTAAATCCACTTTCTGATTCAGACAAAATAAACAAAAAGCATGACAAACCCTGAAAGTGTAACACCCACTGCAGTTACTAGAACGTATCTAAAGTAGGTGTGTGCATCCTCTTGGCTCCCAACTGTACCTATCAAAACCAAACCTGCTAAGTTCTTCAGAAAGATCAGGTAATATTGTAGCATTTGCTTTCATTAAAGACTACAAAACCACTGCTTGCTGCAAAACTATATTACTGTCTCACAGCCCTTGGGTACACACCACATCTTCAGCCTGAACAAGTCTGCTTTCGTGCACTGTCTGAAGACACTCTAATATTAGTTAGTTTAAACTACCTATGTAAGAAATAAAAAAAAAGAAATCTCAGGCTAACTGACCCTATCCCTTGCATTTGTCTCCCTTAAACTGTCCATCTGATTTTAATAATTTTCCTTCACATACCCTACAACACTATGTCATCCTCCATTTTAGATTAGTATCTTCTGCAAGCTTTCCTCTTGAGAGGTATTAATATATGGAGTTAACTCAGGCAAAAACATAACTATAAATAATGTTTTTCTTAAGCTGGAAATGAACTTGAGCAGTTGCTCTGAAATTTCCCAGTGAGTTTAAACTTGTTATACCAGAACAGAAACAACAAGTATACTGATGCTGCGAGACATTTTAAAATTGAAATTACTGTGACTATGTCTTCAGCATTTAGATTTATAAAAGGCTCTCACCACTTTTCACTGTATCTTGTTTAACATCCCCCAGTTTAAATCCAACTCAAAACTGTAAAAAAAAGAAATCAGTATCTATGTTTCATACCAATATGCTTTCATATAGAACTTTAAGTTATTTCAGTGACAGACATCCTGATGTATTTTGCACATGAGAATACATGTAGACTTCATTTTATAATCAGAGATTTTCCCCTAATGACTTAATTTCAATGTTAGAATACTGTGTAACTAAAATATTGAAATGATTTTACCTTTTATTATCGTTACTGAGATTATGAAAAATTTCTTGAATAATTACAGGAAAGTTCTGCTTTAGCATACTGTACTATTGTTTACCATTATCCACCCATTTCCATAATACTCTGCCTAATTTCTCTACCCACTTTTGCTTCTGTAAATTATAAATATTTAGGAACTCTATTTTTTTCAACTCAATACAATTACAGATTATTATATGTTTGCTATTCACAGACACTGAGATTTGAATGTTGCTATTTAAGCAAAGACAACAGAGCTAGAACTAATACTAAAGAAGGAGAAATAGGTAAGAAGACATATAAACAAAAAGATCGTGTATTTAACAGTACTAAAGAATACACAGCTTGGAATCCTGAAGATGAACAATACATCTCCTATTAAACACACCAGAAACAAGTTAAATCATCCACTCAGGTGGAACTGAGTTCTGAGGAACAACAGAGAGTTCAGTTAAGTTATTTTGTACCTGTACTCTGTGACAATCCTTATTTCAGTCAATAGGATAACTTATGGGCAGCCTTAGGGACTTCAACATTATTATTATTAGCTTTTCCTATTAGATTTCAGTGATATGTCATTTATTAAAATATACTAAAAGCTTAACAACTAATTTATAAAAAAAACCCAAAATAATAAGAAAGAATATTATCAGAATAAATAAAATCATATCTATCAATCAAGAAATCAACAAGTGACATTACACAGACGAGTACAAGTTTCTGGCAATAGAAGATTACTTACTGAACAGCTTTCTGTTGAAATCTCATGCCTCGTTTTCAAAATGCTCCATTTGAACTGTACCTGGCTATACAATTATGAAGCATTTCTTGCTTTTCTGATTTTAAAATCAGTAGGTAAAGAGAATGTTTTGTGATACAGCAGATTTAGCCTTTCTCAATTATTGCTGTATGCAAGAAATACAGCCAGACTTTACCGATGCCCTACAACACCACTAAATGTTTTATGCCTCAGATTTTTGGGAAAAAAAAAAAAGAAAAAGAAAAAATGAGACTCACAACTGTTTCAAGCATTACTTCTCTACAATGACATTAACATCTGATACAATCATCCAAACTGCAGGAATTAGTGTAAGATAAACATATTACTCACATACTGTTGAAGAGCTCTCGGTATGTTTCGTCACCTTTACCTTCCGACATTAGGCTGTCCAGTTTGTCAATCAGTTTTGCTTCCACCTGCAACATATAAGTGTGGTGTAAACAACTTCTTTTTCCTTTAATGAGATCAGACAAAAATTGAGAGAAGATTTGTTTTTATGTAAGGGACTTTCCTAAATGCAAATCTTAGAATGATTGGTCAATCATGTAAATCTCATAATTCACTTCATCTCTTTGAAGCTGTTATCATTCCCAAGCTTTGTGGGGTTTTCTTTTTTTGGTGTATTTTTTTTCCTTTTTCTTTTTTTTTTTTTTTTTGAGGGAGGGAGCTAATTTAAATTGAGCAACGTGACTTTAAAACTACAGGCTGAGTAGCATTTGCTGCTGCTAAGGCAGCTATCTATTTATGGAGTCAGACAAAAAGCACACAGCCCAAATAAATTGCCTGAATTCTCACTGCAGAGAAAACAACAAAAACCTCATATTTACCAAGCTGTACCCCAGTCTTTATAAATTAATTTTTATAAATGTCTGTACTGTTCAGAACACTTGAGGGCTCAGACTTACTCTCCCAGCCTTCCTTACTTGCTTGTGTATTTGGCTAGAAAACCAATGTACTGCATTTACGTATTAGCTATCGAAGAAACTTGCAGAACATATCTAGTGGCTAATGACTCTTTCAATGCATATTTTAAACTGTATTGATTATAAAAAATACAGAGAGGTGAGGCTACACTGTGTGTTAATATTTCAAACCTCTTTTTTAGCAGTAATATACTAGCAACCACAAATCTAGGGCAAAAACCAAGCTGTTGTCAAGATATTTTATTAGATAATAAATCTACTACAATTTACATTTAAAGTCAAGCTGAAAACACAGAGAAGCAGAATAAGCGGATACTTTCCCTCTCACTCCTTGTTAACATTTCTATGGTGATTTTTAACAATAAGCTTATATATTGATAGTGAAAAGCTACCTACTTAAATCACATGCACTCCTCCGTTCTTAATAGTTTGCTTTGTGTTTCAGATACAGCTCCCACCCTAAGCATTATGATTGCCTGGGTGTAATTCAAATACTTCTGTTTTCCTTCATTTGAAGCAGCAGGAAGGAGGGCACTGAGAAATGGTTTGCAGCAGTCTGAAAGAAGTGAGTGGGAGCTGCAGGAGCAGATGGCACACTTCGTCGTTTCTTCCTAGCCCGCTAAGAAGGTGTTTGAGCAGCAAGAATACTTGGATTCTTAGAGAAGAACATTCCTCAGAAGGACCATCTGATCTTTTTTCATATTAACTGGAAGAGAAGCTAATTGAATCTTATCTAACCAGTAGCCTGTACTGCTGTAAAGTAGAGATGAAAAACACCACAACAAAATCAGCAGATTTTACTCGTTGTCTTCCATTACTAACATGACAGCATTAATTGGAGAATCCTACTACCCCTGCAGAGAGTTAAAAAGGGAAAACCTGGTAATCCTTCTCCAACAGGTCTAATGTTGTGGCTGCGTTCTTCACCCTGAGCCACCAGTGGCTCCTGAAGTGCTTGAATTTCAATCCTGTTTTATAAACATCTTCCCATACAGTACCTGCTTAAAGTTGCCACTTCGCCTTTGCTCCCAGTCCATCATGTCATGGAAAATGGGGATCATTACATTCCTCAGGTCGGGCTGAGGGATCAAAGTCACTTCCAGGAAGGGGCCAATCAATGCTGGAATAAAGTGAAGCTTGTGTTCCCCTAAAATGAAAACAAACACAAACTTGAATGTGAATTGGGTGTCCTGTGAACTATCACACAATTCAAATATCATCTGAAGAATTAAAAAATAGATTATTTTATCTCATGTCCACCACAGCACGGGCTATTTCTCTAAGCCTAGAAAGTGCAGAGAAAAGCTGGAGACAATAGAAGAATATAAGTCCAATATAATTAATCAGATTTCATTATGCAATACTGAGTTCAGAAGTGATAGTGGGTTATTCTGTATCCCAAGTTAGTCTTCCAAAAGGAGAACAAAGAGACAAAAGGACTCTCTGGGCATTTCACTTATTTTTCACAGGTTTGGTTTGGTTTCTAAGCTCTATATTCTTTTGTTTACAAAATGGTTAACTGTCTGATAGTATGTGCTCATCAAAAAGAGGTACTTTAATTTTTACCTATCTTTAGTTTTGTGAGTACAGAAATGGAAGTACATGTTTTGACTGCAGGAAAGGGAAGATGTGACTCAGCTGTTCTCAAAAACAACTTGCTTTAAAATCAGCACTGAAACATCTTCCAATAACTCACCGCATTCTACTTTGCAGAAACCACAAAACTAAGTGCTTGTCAGGAAAGCTGGAAATGGCATACAATGAAGACTGATCATTTAGTTTCAGTTTTCCAGGAGAAAGACTTCTTGTATCTTCAGAATAGGGGGATTATGAATCACCATGCACAGACTTTCCAAGCGGGGAATTCATTTCTGTCCCAGTTTACCTCTGAATATTCCAATGGGCAGTCAGCCCTACCTGCTGCTCTGTTTGGTGCCTGTGTTCGTCCAAAGGAAAACCAGAATTCCCTTTGCTGGAAACATCTTGGGATTCATATCCATATGAAAGCCAGGTGACTGTACAAGGATCAAGGCTTATGATGAACCTTACTGCTAAGGGAACTGTAAAATGCTGACTAGCATAACACCAATTATATGAATTATCCTGACCACAGTACTTAATTTGACAAATTACCAGATGAACTCCATATTGTACCCCACACAACACTATTGAAAGGCATCATGATTCCCTCCTTGCCCACACACTGGGTTTCCGTTCAGCCACAAACAGTGTGAGCGAGGAGATGATGCACACCAAGGTCTTAGCATAGCACACAGGAAGGAGATGAGACCCAGGAGTGGATCCTGGATATACCAGTTTAGAAATATCCATCGTTTAGCCAAATAATTTATACAGATGCCTTAAACCAATACTAAATACTGTAAATAAGTAAAATATGCTACACCACAAATGTTAACAAGATATTAATAAGCAATTATTTCTTATTTTGACTATTTCTCTTTCTAGTCCAGGCTGATCAGAAAGACCATTTTTTTTTTACAATTACGTCTCTTGCTGGGGAAAAGATTTATAGAATTATGATGACAGTATCTCAGTAACCACCAATGGTCTTCATATCTTTAATGAGCCCTTTAATGAATGAACCATAGAATAACTGCAATATAAAGATGACAAATGTAGTGTCCAAATCTTCTACTCAGTTTTGATTTTTCTCCCAAACAACATCTAATTGCATTTCTCTGAGGCTCACACTTTCAAATAGCACATTGCTTATAAATACAAAAATGTTTCTAAGTTTATACCCAAGCATATATTTTTCTCATGTTGTCCAGCGTGTCATTTACACATCAGTCACTAATTTGTTTATGCTTTTATATTTTAGTGCAACTAGGACTTAGGGGAAGATTTGATGCAAATCCAGCATCTCAAGAGAGCTTCAGAATTATGATTTATGCCTGTTCCCTAAACTGTCTGGCAACAGAACTGAAGTTGTGAACATAAGTATATTTTCAGGCATAATAATTCTGCCCAAAAAGAGCAATACTTTCTTTTGTAATTTTCTCTGATGATACACTTTCAGTTTTCTTTGAAGAAACAGGGATAACTCAGATACAGATCCAGGTTTAGAAAGCTGAGTTTAGCTATAGAGAACTGAACTACAGATGACCATGGTTTTACTAAACTTGAATCAAGACTTCATGGGAACTTGGTTATCAATAACTCTTCTATTGCTGGCAAGTGTATTTAATAGGTGAAGAAATAATAATTGTTTTTCATTTTATGAACGACTGATGGGGTGTTTAATTACTTACCTAAATTTTGCCACATGCTGAAGATTTCACATCCCATTGTTACCCGCATGTCACCATACCTGAAATGTATTAAAAAAGTAAAGCAACATAATAAAAAAACACTTAAGAAAATCAAGTCCATATGCCATTCTGTTAAATTGTTAAACGAAGTGTCTCATTTATAGTCCATAAAAGACTACTTTAAAAGTGATGTTTTCTTCCGAGGTTTTGCTCTTTCTATTGTACCCAGCTGCAAGTGGATTCCTAAATCCAGGTTTATTTACAGTATTGTCAGTTCTTTCTAAATGTTACACATCAGTAACAGAGCTGTGATGCAAAAGGTATTTTTTGCAGCAATATACTGTAGTTCTCTGAGAGAAAATAATTTTGCTCTAGCCTAAAGAAATACACTTAATTCATACAGACAACAGTGCAGTGCCTGGCAGGAACACCTGAACCAGTCTGAACCAGCTTATGCACAAACTGCAAATCAGTGTTGGCACTCCTGCAACATGGGTATTTTGCTCCCAAGACCTGAACCAATTTGGGCACTTCTGCAAAGGCGCTACCAGCTCTGAAGACCTACACAAAGGGCCAGAACCAACTTTCACTGTAGTCAGAGGAAACGCCGTTACCACTATCTTTTTGGTTAGACCTTCTTCCAACCCCCCATGTCTTCCATTTTGAGAAGTGCTTGATCTCTTACAGTATTCTAGAAGCTGATAGCAGTACTTACTTTTCTAAAACCTTTTTCTTCTTGGAAGGTGTGAACATCTCCAGTTGCAGACATAACTGGTTTATAAAAATGACAGCAAGAAAAAAGTAGGAATCCCAAATCTACAATAAGCATATGGCATTTGGTTATTTCATTTTCTCAGTACCACCATTTTATGACCACCCAAGATGCAAATTTTCAAATCATATCACTTGTTTCTGTCTCAACTAATAAATTATTCACACCATTTTTGACTAAATTTCTTTGCATCCAAATATATTTTTCACCAACCCCATAATGTTCAGCAGAAATACATCTATTTTACATATTCTACATCTCTTAAATGTAAAGGTTTCAGAGTTGCAAATATTTTTCATCCCTCCAAATCAGAAAACTTTACCTTCTAAATTTGAAAACTTCTTTTTTTTTGTATATTTAAATAGAAGACTACAAAAAGTTATGCCTTTAAGTCCAAAACAAAACAAAAAATTCTGACACCTCAAAAGCAATTACATAATAGAATTGCCATTTTCTGGCCTGTCCTCCTTTGTAATATTACTTGCAAGTCTCTCTTGCTGCAGGCTTCACTGTACAAAACTGAAGCCAGTTTTTTTTAACATATTGCAAAGATAAAAATGTTTTGTGCACATCCTCTCAAATCAGATGTTGAGTCTTCTACTTAGAAGATTTGAAGATAAATTTAAATGTAAATTTCAAATACATTAAAATAGCCATTATTGTAACCCATTTTAGATGCTCCATGGCAAGAAGATGAGGAAGTGTAGGGGGAGCCCTATTCCAGACACTGCAGTTCTGCATGATAGTAATAACATCGCTAAGCAACTTTAAGGAGCACAGATGCTTCATCTACAGGTAGTTCATCTATCAGTTTTAGCCCCTCAACTTGCGGAACTTCATAAAGGATAGGCTTCCTCATGGCCAGTTATGTCAATTACATAGATCTGCATTCCTGCCAGCCTTTCTAACAGGCGTCCACAGCATCCACAACTCCGCTGGAAGTCACCAGGAGCTGGCTGTCTTCTCCAGGAAGGAAATTCTGCACTCTTTATGATGAAGCAATTAGACTAAAGTCTTTTTGTTGGGCAGAATATTTGTTCAGGTTTCCATGGGAATGGCTCTTTTCAGACATGTTCTTAGGTCTTCTCATCTGAATCCTAAAAGCATCATTCTGTAATTCACAGTTTATCATCGATGTCACGTCTCACTGTATGAGGCACGCACTAACATCTTCAACTACATTCACCATGCAGTATCATAGTTTTCCAATTTTAATTATGCAGCAAGTTAATCGGTCTTGAGAGGGATGACAGAAATGCAACCCCATATTTTTGATAAATTTGCATCGATTAAAGCATTGAATAATTTTTCTTTTTGAAATAACTCCAAAATTACAAACAATAAAATTCGTCCCTGAATAAGTAGCCTACTGTAAAGGCTGAAGTAACAAAACGAAAAATAAGAAGAAATTTAGAAAAACCACCGCACTCCTTATTTTTAAGACAGTTCTGCATTGAAGAAAAAATGTATTCTCTGAAATTGCTGATTTAGTATGTGTTCTAGCTGTTTAGATGCTGGAGCTAAGTTTAATAACAAACAACCCAGCCACAGGATAATGTAGCAGCTACTGCATCTATTTTATGTTTGACACGTTTACTCTACCTTGTAATCAAAGTTTTCATTTAAGAAGTTTTTACGAAGGGCATCCGAAAGGTACAAGACGGTAGTAATGATCACACTGGGAAGAAAAGAATAAAAAAGACAGTAGTTTTCATCAAATGCAAATTCATTTTTAGTACTAAGAGCCCAACAATTTTCCAATGAAGAAATAGATGTGGCGTGTATGGTGGCATACTACATTTTAAACATATTAAAGTATCTGAATACTAACAGCACTTATTGACAGAAAACATGCACATTATGAAAAAAAATAGGTGTGATGTAAAGAATGTGTGCTGAAAATAGATGTTCTGTAGAGAACATGACTTTTTTTTCTGCAAATAATGCTGATATCAGATTTAATACACACTTTGTCTTATTAGCACTCGTGTATACAGTTGGGCAATTTGTTTTCAGCTTTCTTGGTACTGAAAATATGTGCATATAGATTATAAATATAAAATATCCAGTAATTACCAATATACAATATTGACAGCCCTCTGGACAATGAGCTTTTTAATGACAACAGATAAATTCAAAACAACATGAGCTCTGCGAGAAAGACCTTCTTCTAAAGATGTCTGTTCTGTATGTGGCAAACAGTCATACATTGCCCTACATTGACAACTGCCTGAATTTTATTAATCGACCTTAGGTAAATATATACAAGCAAAATCCTCTCACAGTGGTTGTCACCAGAGTTCAATGAGTCTTCTCCATTGTAGCAACCAAGTTCAGTACGGAAACAGAATGTGCTTAAATATTACTTAAATATAATTCAATGATTCAACACAAAGCTAACCTCTGCAGCACTTAGGTCTATCAACATATTTAGTCAAACCAAAAATCCATATAAACCATTACATTCTCTTTGAAAGTAGTCAGGAGAGGATGGTTACGGGGGAGGAAAAAGAGAAACATAGAATGATCTTTTCGCTGTCACACTTATGTATCTTACAACAATCAACTGTTTGAAGACCTTCTGAGAAAAAGGTTATATTTACACATTTCATTTAATTACCATCTACCTACTATTAACACATCTAGTAGTTCTTTGAACATGATTCTTGACCTGTATGCTGTTACAATGCTAAAATTTATTTCCCCTTCCATACTTTGGACTTCATTTTTTACTATTTTTGTAATGTATTTAAGACAAAATTTGTTTTATTAAATATAATTCTACTAATATATTAGATATAATAACAGCTATATATATTTTTAAGAGTATAATATTTTTCATCTTCCCAACACTGAAGAATTATACTTTAACCAACCCACCTAGGAAATAAACTGTATTTTTCTTCCAGCATTATCGTCAGTTTTCAAGTTTATAAATACAAAATGGCTAGGTATCATTTAGCCTATTACTAGTCCAAATGTTTGCTTCCATTTCTGTACTTTTAAAATTGCTGTCCCTGCCAAACTTTACCTTCTGATTTGCTGTCTCTGAACACCTGTAAGAGCCAAGTCGGAGACTGTTTTTAGAACACTGCTTGAGTCTTAAGTTTCATTCATTCCTAGTTCAATTTCTGAAACATCATTTTAATACACATTATTTTCTCAACAATTATACTACAGCTTTTCTATCCAAGTCTTGTTCCATTTTTAACACTCATTTGTATAGTTTACTCGACTTTTCCACCAATGGGGAGTTACACTGTGTGTACAGCACACCCAGTTGCAGCAGGTAAGACAAAGTGAAATGGTAACGAACTGTAATATAAGCAAAGCTAAGAATCAAGGTGTGGATAAGAAAGTCCTGTCATTCTTGTTATCATGTATCATTTAATTTACAGACCATATGTTTCACAAAAATTGAAAGTGTTTGCATGTTCCAGGAAGATGTTCTGATAGAAAAGGTCAGTTCATCGGAACTACTGCTATGCAGAATTTCAACCTAAGTCCAAAGTAATAAAACCCTGAAAAATTGTACACAAGCGAAAATTCCATAAGATCTCAAGAACTCCAACCATATTGCCAAGTTTACATTACGTAGTTTTGTTTATGTCTGAGACAATTCCTTTCTTGCCACATTCCATCTGTGGCAGGTGAAACTAAAGAGAAAGACCTGCTTCAATTCTTATGAGAAGATGATTAGAGTAGAAATCTTGGATGCAATTTTAAGAATATCTTCCCAGAATTTTCCTGAGATAACAGAATAACTGTGGTTTAGGCATTTCTTGCGATAGGCAACAGAGTTCAGGTTTTGTAAGCCAAAGATATGATATGGATTAGCTGATAAAATGCATGTCTGTAGAGTGAGAGTGTGTATGTTGTAGATAAAAAACCCTCAAAGCATCAGACTGAACACAGAAAGATGAAGCCACTGTTTTTGATCCACAATCTCTTATTCTGAATCCACAACCAACTGAAGTCAGGTAGGACAGAAAATACTGCTAAGGTTGGGGGTTCTCTGTCCTCTTTTCCTATGAAAAATGTAGGTTCTATTAAAAAAAGCAAAAATGCAGAAAGTAGAGACAGCAGCCAGGACAGATGGACAGCTGCCTGATCCAGCATAATGCTCACATTCCAAGTTGCTTTCCAGCCAACAATTTCCAAACAACAACAACATTTATTTAAAATCCACTTGAGTACCAAACTAGAAAACATGGAGTTTGTGACAAGACTTTTCTTCCTCTTACCGCCTGCCACAGGTTTGCTCAGAACCACTCACTCTTTTACAGGAGAAAAACCTCTGCTTTTGGCTACTAAATTATTCTGGGCTCATATACACAACGCTAACCCAAGGTTCAGTCAGGGCATTTTTGACATTTTGGCTTTTCGATCAAATTTTCACAGCAAATCCTTCTGCAATAACCTGTTTGAAAAAATCAAAGCATTGCTGAGAAGTTCAACAACTGGTTTGCTGCCTGGACTGTACTCCGGCAACCTGGCTTTTACCAGGGCAGCCAATGGTAAAAACCTAAAGCTTCCTTTTGCCATTCTGATATGGACAAAAATATAACATTAGATTCTCAGTTCATCCTTCGCTATTTCAGAATGAAATCTTCCCAAGCACAGAGGTGTTTGAACAGAAAAAAAAAGCTTCTTTTGTATTTCATAAATAAATGAAATAAACCTACAGTCACATGTGCGTAGACACCTATTGTTATATGTATATAAAATTATTCATACATGCATACCTATGAGTATATGTAAGCTTTTTGTGACAGACTGTCAGGTTCAGTTGTTAGCAATGTTTCATATTACATAAAAGCAAGAATGTTGTTAGCAACACTGTGTATTACATAAGAGCAAGAATTTTTGCTCATTGTAGGAGTCTCGGACACCCACACCACAGCAGCTAACGGGATTGTTCAAAGCAGCCATAATGATGAAACTAATGCTAATTCAATATCTTTCTTTACTGCGTATTCCATTTACCTTTTTTAAAAAAATAATGCCTTTCAGTCACTACCGAATTAGATAACCAAAATGATTCTCTTTAAATTCCCTATGTCTGTCAGTAGATACATTCGGAATTTTAGTGTAAGAACATATTATGGTAAATCTTACTTTAAAGATCAGTTATTTTACTATAAATAATAATTTTCATACATCCATTTTGTATGCTTATAAAATTCAAATTGAGAATTGGATGATCCGGCATTTCTACCATTCAATGAAATGCTGAAAGGATAGACATACATAGTTAATATACAGAGATCTTTAAAATTAAAGCTTCTTGCATACCGAGAGTAGTGGAAAATTAGTTCATTGTTCAATAAAACAGAGGCATAGCATGTTAAAAATATCAAACCTTTGCTCAGCAAGTAATAGAAACTCACTTTGCTCTCCAAAAACCTCCTCAATTGTTAATGAAATATGACATAACTGGGAGTTCAGCTGAGTCTTTTAAATGCTCTCAAAAGATGCCAGTCAATTAAAGTATTAGATAAGTGATTCTCTTCCTAACCTTAGGGTAAACTTAGGCAAGTGACCATTCCACAGTGCTTTCCAGTGGAGAGAGACATTATGAAGGTGTTATGCAGTAGCTTTAATTTTAGTCTGGAATTTTTATTATAGAATTTCGGATTCCTCTCTGGAGCTAGGCAACTGATTCAGACATCTTCCTATATTATGTGGTATTCATTTGGAGTTACAAATAGAAGCTTTGCCTATAGGGCCAGCAAGCTAGCTTACCACCTAGTTGATATACAAAGTAAGTTTCTCCCTATAATGAAATAAATCAAAACTGTATTTTCCACAACATATTTAAGAAACGTATTTTATCACTCAGTAGTAACATCCATGTTAGAAATATTAGATAACCATGAGTAAATATTTTGCTTTGCTGAATGTATGCTGATTAGTTCACTACAGATATTACATGTTATGAAGCTTTAAACAGAGTTAATTTCTGTCTCATACCACAACTGCTAGAAGCTAATCACAGAATCGACTGGGTTGGAAAAGACCTCAGAGATCATCAAGTCCAGCCCTTGGTCCAACTCCAGTCCATTTACTAGATCATGGCACTAAGTGCCATGTCCAATCTCAGTTTTAAATTATTATTAAGGATTTTTTTTTGCATGTTCTCCTTCCATCACAGAACAAAATTCAAAAAACATCTATTTCTCTGCTCAGGTGCCAAGTCTGCCTTTTCAAATGTTATTTTATTTCTCAAATTTTGGAAGTCATTCGGTAGTTTTAAAACGCTAGCCATCAATACTTTTTCAGGATGGGCATCTGGATATTCAGAATTATAGATCATGCATGCATCACTGGGAAGTATCTTTATTTCTGGATAGTTACAGATTTGTATTCTTGAGGTCACAATATCTTTTGGTTTTTTGTTTTGGTTGGTTTTTTTTTTATCCCAGCCAGCATCCAAGTATCAGATGCCACATAATTGCTGAAAATACTAGCAATAAGTAATAAAAATCTAGAAGCCAGAAGGCAGCAGTATTTCTAAATATAAATATTGTATATGAAAGAATTATGGCATTTTAAGACCTAAAAAGCTTTCAGGTAATTTAAGTTCTGCATATATAAATAAGAGGGGAAAAAAAGATATTTTTTTTTCCCCTCAGGAAAAGCTTATTACCTGATTATATCCTTGCTAGGACTCATTTCTTCCCTAGGCTCAGACAGGCTAAATCTCTCTTCCTGCAAATACCAGACAGTTTGAATTTTTATATCACTCTAGGGACAGAGAGAAGACTGTGCTGCTGGTGATGCAACTGCAGTGATGGGTGAAGCTTTCAAGACACACACAGCCTTCAGATTGGCTATGGTTTCTCAGGCTGAAGCCCAGACAGCTGAGAAGGTGGCCATCTGACACAGGAAACATGACAGTCATGTCATTCCTGGCAAGCAGAAGTCAGAAAAGATCCAGACTGCTAATAGATTATTTGATTATGCTCTTAAAAAGATGGGATAGGCCTTCTAGTTTTTCCTTTTAGACATGAACGGAGCAAGGAGTTCAAGAAGTTTTGCCTTCAATCCCAAAGAGTCTCAGGTCACTGGAAGTGCTCTGGGTCATCAGTGAAGTTCAGAAGGAATGGTTCACAGGCGCTCCTGTCTGGGGTGCAGGCAGCGCCCCCACTTCTCATCCTGCTTCCAGGCTCTTCCCCTTGCCCTTAAAGATTTTGGGTCGGGACAATTCTAGCAAAGCTACTACTCTGTGGCACTGTGTTTTCGGGGCAGCTGAAGGAAAGTGGCCACTGCAATGGTGGTGGTGGACACAACTGAAGGGAAGGAGGTCCTGTTCAGAAACAGCTCCAGAAAAACTACGGCTCTGCAGCTGAGGAGACTAAAGAAGTGTAGTTTCCTTTCTGCTGCCTCAAAAAGGAACAGAAACTAAGCCACAGAGGTATAACACAGCAACAATGTGTCTTCAGTTCATGCCACACTTTTAAGCACACCTGGCCAACTCCCTGTTTCATAGCAAACCAGCAGTTCCTCCACAAAAGAATGAATGCCTAGCATAGCAATTACTGAGTGCTGAATTGGTAAAGATGTGTTTACATCCCATTTACTGGTAGTAACGCTTATGCAATTGTGTGTTATCTGGTTCAGTTGGCTGATCTGAGTGGCTTCTCATGGCCAGTCCCCACCAGCAGTTACTGTCAGCTTCTGCCTGTCTACTTTGTCTGGCAGAACTGGACACAGAGTCACCTCCTAGTTTGTCAAAAGCAACATGACATGGATTAATAACAGGAGACATGCGATGCTAACTAAAATACTGTTAGAAGTAAACATTCCTTTTGTAGAACTTAGTATCATCATTAGCATATCTGAACACCACCAGCCCGAGAAACACGTGCCAAGGTCGTTCCTTCATCTTAGTTTTGTACATGTCAGCTACTGCAAAGCCATCTGCCAAGCCAGCTGTTTCTGAAATACATAACAATTTCTTACATTATATAGTTAGTCTAAAAGTTCTTATGTTTATCCCTCTTTCCTATGTTTCTCAATTTATTTCTTAAGCATGATTACCAGATGCAGGCTAGTGTCAGCCATATCTTCTTTAATATCATACATAGACTTTAATATCATACATGGAAACAAATGATCACATCCATTCTTTGATTATTAAGATTTATTTTTTTTTTTTCTGGAATTCAAACTTGGCAAGATTAGCAACACTGAGGTAATGAAAAGGAGCAAAAAATGTTGGGTTTTTTTGAGTTATGACAAAGTTTGACAAATACTATGATGTTTGCATATCCATACACATATAACAAATACATACCACAAACACAAGTTTTGCCAAATTTAATTGTAAAAATAATATGGTTACTAGAAATCTGTACAGCATCATGAATTTAAATTCTCCTTGGAGCCAGCAGGCACAACGCAGACTAAAAACCAATTTCCATCAGGCACTCCAATATGTACCATGAAAGTTTCAGTCAGTCCTAAATTCTGGATTCCTAGGCCTGCCCAACACAAACCTCCTCCCCTGCCCACCCTGGCATTTTTGTAGTTGTGTTGATTGTTCAGCTGATCTAAAGCTAAGCCTGGTATTACAGGTGAAATAAAATTCAGTAGTTTCAGACTCACTGTAATGAGTTCTCAGAAATGCTGGGAACTGACTTCTTTAAAAATAAGGCCTGAGCAGAGAAAGAATATTGCAAAGGCAGGTTATATCTCCAAGTATCACTAGGCAAGGCTTAGAGCCCTATGTTACTGTTGCCTGTGCTGTACCTCATTTTCTGATTTGTCATTTTTTTGGTGATTATTCTGACAAGCACTAAATTAACAAACCTGCAAAAACATTGTTAATGATACTACAGCAAATAATTTATTCCTGAGAGCAAACAGAAACTCAGCATTTCAACAAACAGATTTGAAATGAAGTTCTGTTGAGACTTGTCATTTGCTACTTGGAAAACAAAGCTGTTGATACTTAGCATCTTAATTCTGTAAAGTGTTTCAGAGTTTCCAGTTAAATGTGCTTATTGAAATTCAGAATAGAAAAAGGTACAGATTATAGTATGAGTTTGTCATGTAAAGTAAGTCCAGAGATTTTAAATCTGAAATTCAAAAATTATAAACTGCAGCCAGCATTAAAAAAATATATTTTGAGTTTTTATTACATGCATCATATAACTTCATTGATTTTTACCATGATCTTCGCATAGTACCCGTATGTTTAGTAACACTAAAAATGCCTTACTTGTTTGCAACCAAACGCATCACTGTCCAGTCTTTTGGAAACATCTCTGGTCGTATTAGTATCCGAAATACAGTGAAAATCTGCAGCAGAAAATCCTTTGGAAGGAAAAGAAGCAGTCATATGTCTTTGCTACTTTAAAAAGAGCAGTGAGCTTTACAAATGTTTTAATTAGAGACACAAATTCATTACAGAAATAGCAGAATTGCATTTATTTTCAACATAGATACACCTCTGAATGCTTTTATAATTTTTTTTTTTCTCCAAGAAAACTTCAAATAGCTATTTAATTCATTTTTCTTAAAAGGAGGGAAATAATTTAATATGCCACTTGATTGACAGCAATGCATAAATGAAGTGTCAAAGATACATTTGGTTTCCACCCATACACTTCCACAAATGCGATCCTGAGAACAATTTGCAAATCAAAAATGCACTTTACAAACACTACAGAGTTCTGAATATCTCCTTAATCATGCCAGGTTTTCATCACCTTCAAAATTTATTCTAAAAAAGGCATTATTTGGTGGGAGAGACAGTGTAAGGACAATTTTATCATTGGGTTTGCAAAGATCAGTGAATACTATAGTGATGCCCAAGCCCCTGAACTGTTATTGCAGCTGTCTGTATGCAGGTCACTTCACCATTCTGCCTCATTTGCTGAAACTACAAAAATAGTGAACATATGTGAGCCACTTTAAATGTAGAAAGCACTGCTTAAGAGCTTTTAGCATTATCATCTCAGCTCACTAATAAACAACTAAATTAAACTATTCCTTTCAGCACTTTTTTTTGCAGATTTTCTTTTTACAAATAAAACTACCACCAAGATTAACATTTCTAATGGCCCATCTTGATCACGTATAGTGCTGCCAGTAATTTTTTAGTAAGCAAAATGGAGCTTTTCACATAATGAAGAGCATGAGGCAAGTGATATAAGGCGCCTAACTGAAACAGTGTGGTACCTGACCTTGACATGGTTTGTGTTGATTCTGCCCACACCACTTGCAGACAGTTAGCCTAAAACACAGATGAGATGAAGATCCAACCAAAGGATATCAAATAATTTTGAACACCAAAATGTATTCAAGTGCATTTGCTGAAGTGTAGATGACGGGCATTGCAGAACAGATGTCTTTCATTAGAGAATCACTGTAAAGGGGGATGAATGCAGGCGCTGGGAAAGGCAGCTGAGATCCCTGCACCCACCCACCAGGGAGGATTACATAAAAGAGACAACCTGTTTTCTGAACAAGATGCCAAGAAATTCTCTGTATTAAAGAGCATAAACGATACTCATTGCAGATAACATAGAGTTTGGATGCAGGTGATCAGCTTTACAGATAAGTAGCTCTATGAGCAACACCTTCATTCCAGAGTGCTTTCCTATGGCTTTGCACCTTGCAGTTAAATTTCAACATTTCTCCCTGCTCCCCTTTTTCTTTAGGGGTTACTTCCCTTCCCTGTGCTGTAATCCCTGCAGCTCTGTGCCATAATCCCAACACAATGGCAATGCCTGCAATGCTGCTGTATGTCACCTCACAATAACGTCCCAAATTCTCCCATATCCCATTTTTATCCCTCTGTTGTACAGACACCATACATGTTACTGGTGTTGGGGAGCTGACTGACTGGCTGCTGAACTGCGGAGACCAAATGGCTGCTGTTGGGAAATCAGGCAATGGTTTAAGGACTTAAACCCAAGGGCTGCATGAGGTATAAACTTAGCACCTTTGAGATCTATGGGCTGCTGCCAAAGCCTGCCCAAACTTCATCAGTTTGTTCCAAAGTCAGTAAGAGAAGGACATACAGAGACGAAGATCATATATATTTCATTTCTTTGGGTAACTAGGCTAAAAACAGAATGAATCTTCTATTCCAAACAAAATTTAAAACAAAGCAATTGTAGATGCTGGCATTAACTTTTGAATCATCAACACTAGGCTAATTTATTTCCAATTTTAACAGAAAAAATAGAAAATTGTGTCATGAATTTAGTGGTGATATTAGACACAAAATGTGGATTTGAGAAGCTCGAGTAAGACTGAAGATCTCTCTGTTACAGTACATGTTAAAAACACAGGTAAAATGCAGTATAGTTCAAAGCTGAAATATAACTGAAAGAAACAGATAACATAAAAAACTTCAGAAAAACTAGTAAGTTGTAAGATTTTCAAGATACAACTATTAAGCTTCTATTAACAGAATGAATCTATAGCTAATTTTCAAGATTCAGTTCTTGTATGTTTGGTAATACATTTGCCTAGGAATCCATTATAAGCATGACAATAACCAAAGGGTAAAATGCCAGTTGACTAATCTCATTAATGAGCTGGTGTCCTTCATGTGTGAGCACTGCTCAGCAATAATCAGGACCAGTGTTCACTCCCAAGAGATCCACTCCGTGTAGCAACTCCATAAAATGTGTTGATCAGCATTACAATGCCTGGCATTTTGTATTCATTTTTGTTTCATGATCCAAACGTCACAAGACGTTACTACGAAGTACCATTCATCAATTTTGTAACTGCGTTTTGAACTGTTTCCTTTGCATTAAGCTATTGTCTTTCATAGTTGTATCTGCTCTGTTGAACGCATCATCGTGACTTAGTAACAGATTTTAACATTTAAAAACCACTTTTGCCGGCAGTATAAGTGAATTAACATTTGGTTGGTTGAGTACAGATCTGTATCATATGCCTTCTATCTTAAGAGGCAGCAAGGAAATAATTTTGTCCTTTTACATACTCTAAATACCATCTTCTAATATTCCTACCTACTGCAAATAAGCTCTAGTACTATCTCATACCATTTAAACAATATCACAATATCACAGTTCAGTTTCCTCTAGCAGCAATATTTGCTTGATCAAGTTATCTAACTTTGATTAAGCAAGAAGCATGGCCTTCTGAAAGACTGAAAACCATCTATTTATTTAATCAAAAACAGTGGAATAAATAGCACTTGATAGTAGGGTTCAGCATCCACCTTACCCTACTCAAGCTCCGTTAGCTGGAAGAGAGGAATCAGAGAACTAGTAGGGTTTACACCCATCCCTATGAAACACTATCTTTTCCTTCATCAGATCTGTCTTATATATCTATTCTGCCACATTATATAGGGTACACTGCCAGTGGATAAAAACCAGGCCTTCTGGCAGGTGCTTATCTGTTTGTTTTGTCTTCTGTAAATCTATTAATTAAAAACCTCACACATATCAGCCAGAACCACCTTGCTGCAGTCTAAGCAGCACTGTGCTAACATATACTGTTTCTCTCATTTACTTTTCCCACTTCTCTGCTCCTATTTATAACTTCCACCATTACCTTTTGCCATAAATTACATCTGAGCTTTTTTGCGGCAGCAAATATCCGCCTACAAGGACGCCTCTGTTCCATAAATTGCTATAAAATATATTTACTAGAAGATGATGGTATTTGGTGGTAAGCAACAGGAACATATCTTTAAAATAATACTGAAAGATAAAAGGAAGCATTTAAAAATTACTCCCTCATTAAATTCAATGTTCCAGAAAACGAGTGAAGTATAGTCTCTGGTGCTACCACTCAGCCATGAATCCCCTTGTCATCTCTTTCTTACTTCATTTGCATGATTTCAAATAGAACATGCATTTTCTGTCTTCTGCTTTGTATGGAAAAATACTGACTTTCTTAAAGAACTGACTGGAATAAAAATAGTCACCATGTCAATTACTTAAACTAAATATATTTACAAAATAGAGGAAATATTTCCATAAACAACCACTTGTCTAAAGCATCACTCAGATGCATGTCATATAAAAATGAGTACATGCCGTTCCTTTGAAGTCTACGTTTTGCTATCCTGTGATTAACAAGCTGGGGAAACAGCCTTTATTAATTTTGGTAGAGACTGTTTAAAGAAAAAATAATAGGAACTGCAAATAAATTCTGATAGAATGAATGATAACCTTAATTCCCTCTTTACAAGTACTTGCATTAATAAATTTTTGTTTGGAGAAGCGGTTTGCTGGGGGCATTTTTTAATAATGTCAGAAATGTCGTTCAAACAGGCATCCATGCAAGGACTTGACAGAGTCAACTTGAGAATTAGTCTGGAAGAAAGAAGAAATACCTCGTAATATCAGTGCCTAATCACTCAGTATAGATGGTTAATCGTAAACAGAGGTAGCCAAAGCAAAAAAAGCCTAGCAGATAGCTAAGTCCCTTGCAAACCCCATGTCAGATGAGTAACTTGTAATGTGGATCAGGGAAGACTCAATCCATTTCAACATCACTGACCAGGAGGCAAAAAGAGGATTTGAAAATACAGCAAGCTGATGGTAGTTACTACTGAAGCTGAAATCCCAAACGATATACTAGGCACAGGATTAACTATGGCTACTTGTTCAGCCTCTAGAAGTATCTCGGACAACTAAAAAAGTAGAATCACAGATATTTAAACCTCCTGAATCTTCATTTACTCATACTGATGTCATTTACTAAGAAGCATATCTTAAAGCAGTATAAAATGCCAGAGAATTTCCACACTTGGCAAACAAAGCAGAAAGATACAGCGGTAAGTGGCAAGATGGTTTAGCCAGCCTAAGTCACATACAATCACCTCGTGATTAACAGCAGTGTCAGCCTCACACAACCACTCATCTTTCCCCCTTGGTCTCAGTTATACACATTTTAGTGACAGTTGATATTTCCAAGTGAGAGAAGAAAAAAAAAAAATAATGTATTTTTTCATATTCAAAAGACAAGGAATGTTGCATTAATTATGATCAACCTACTGCCACTGAATCAGTGGTGGAGCTGCTGGTGATTTTATGAGATCTGAATGGAAATAAACAAACTCTGGACTTGAGTTCTTAAGACCTCTATTTTGATAGCACTGGCTACAGCTGCTTTCCATATGTCTCTGTATAATAGTAGGCTATGTGTGTAGGGGGAATATAAATGTGTCAAATCAAAAACAATTCAATCATTAATTCTAGAGATTTTTCGTGTTCTAGAAGTAAGAACGTCTGAATAAACTCAACACTGTACTTCATAGATACATCAAACAGAAATCAAGCTTGAAACCTCTAGGAAATACTAAAATCTAAACCTAGGAATACAGACCTGCTCAGCAATCAAACAAAAGCGAAAATACTTTCAGTAAAAAAAGCCTAGGTACCACAACATGTACTAAAAATTGCCTAAGAATAGCAACAATTGTAGGTGAAAATATATGCTGTAATATTAGTAAAAAAATGTCCACCCTATATATCTCCTAGGTAGTACTTTTGATTCATGACAGAGACAACCTCTTAGCAGCATTTGCTATCTTTCAAGCTCAATATGACCATCTGATTACAAACAGAAGGCACTTGTGAATGGTATGTTTTCTTCAGAACAGCTCTAAACAGCTTTTAGGAATTTAAGGAAATCTGAAATTTCACCATGACTGGACTCTCCTTTTCAGGGCAATACTTAAGTTTATCAAACAGTAATTTAAGCGTAACATGTAAAAACATACTATCACATTAGAACATGATTACTCTCCTATCTGGGAACACTGGCTGAAAAATGGGCATAACTCAAAGATTTTTTGTGTGGATCCAATTGGGTACTATGTAAGTTTTCAAATTTGGTATTGTGTAAGTTATGTAAGTCTAGCAGAGTGGAGTCTTAGTGTGTATCTTTATGCAGGTAACTCCATCAATGAAATTGGTAGAAGCTGCCCTGCAAGAGCTCCGCAGCTACTCTCTTCTGTGATCAAACTGGGCAGACAGACATCCTAAGTCTGACAGGTCCTCTGCCAATGAACATGCTGCACAGTTAAGAAAAACTGAGAGCTAGTTGAATGTGCACTTCTCTGGCTTTGTTTTGGCCATGGCCATATATAATGCAATGAATGATTAAATAAATATAATAAATCAAACAAAAAACCAAATGCCTGATAGGAAGAATCAAGCAGAATTGTGTAACCTTAGATGGACACCAACTTTAAAACAGACTTGGAGGCTAAGCTTATCGCTTTCAAGCAATTCTATGTATCCCCTCTGTCCCTACTCTATCTGCTGTCATTGTAGAAGCCACAGGATCCCAGTCCCACTGTAAAAGTGGACCCGAGTACACAGGAAAACCTGTGCAAAAGTTAGCTAATCAGAAAAAACAGACTGCATTTAAATACTGAAGTGTTTCATCAAAGCACAGGAATAAGGAAATAAATGAAACAGAGAAATAAAAAAAGACCTGAACAAGTGGAAAGACAATTCTATTACTCACCCTCAGATCCTCCTTTGTGTTGAAGCTATCAAGAAGCTGTTGATAATGTCTATCAGTCATTTGTCGCAAGAGTGACAACAAACAAGAGACAAATTCCCCCTGTTCAGATAAGCCAAGAATAGAAACATTATAGATTATAACATCTTCTGTAGTTGAGCTTAAACTTCCATCTTATAAGCACTTTAAAAAAATTAACAAATGGACACAAAACAAATTGACAATTAGGCTTAGACTCCATACATTAATTTATCTCTGAATGTCCTACCCATGTAAAGAATTACTTTCCACAAAATGCAACTTACTTGCTTAGCAAAATCTATTTGAAATAGTTCCAGAAGGGCTAAAGCAGTAAAGGTTTGATTTGTGATTTGTTTCCCTTGCATCTGTTTTTAAACAAATTATTTAGATTGATAAAATTACAACCTCTTAGTCAACTCAATTTTGCAATAAATATAAATAAAAATATTTTGCAACAGTTCTGGGAAGGATGCTATCATTTTCCTTTAGGGAAAAAAATAATGGAGTTACCCAACAATTTTTCAAAACATTTTTCAAAAAGAAAACTCATTTATAGGATGGAACAAACTTTGAAAATGTTTTGATCAGAAGTTTCCTTGGACCTACAGAGGAATTTCTTATTAATACATATATTTAGAAGTTGAGCTTAACCATAGGGAAGACCACTCTCTCATTCCTGGATCCCTGCTTCACAGTGTCCCACACTCCAGAAAAGGGACACTTCAGGTAGCAGCTCAGGGACTTAGTGCACTGCTGTGCAGATTCCTCCTGGTCTCTGGAGATGCACATTCACCAGGCTGTTCTTCAGGAACACAAGAGCAGAGAACTGCGCTGGGTATCTCCAGTGAGCAATCAAACGGACAAGATGTTATGGGAAAACAGGTTCTCCCTCGTTCCCTTGCCTGCCTGCTTCTTCACTTTTCAACTGGGAAGAAACACTGAATAGTATTAATCTGCCCCGACGGCAGACAGGATGAGGACAGGGAAGGGTGAAAGGCCTGGATTGCATCCCAGTGCTTAAAAGGAACAGTTCTGATATCTTACAAGCTTGTTAAAAAATCCATAATACACCTCTGGCTTGTATCTACCAGGGTTGGTGAATGAGACTGGGAGAACAGAGAGGTATGATAAAAGTAGTTTTAAATGGTGCCTTTCATTGGTTTGTCAAGTCAAATTTTGGGAAGATTTTTCCCTGTCTTTCACTAAAAACAGAATATAAGATGAAAATGGAGTATGTTTTCACAGGAATGGCTGTTCTGGGTTTTACATTGGAAGGTCTAACTCACTTGTAATTATACCTTGTATACTTGTTGGTATGTGAGGTGACAGCTTCCCCTGGCAACATGGTGATAAAATACTATTTGTCTTGCCCATGTTAAGATTCTACACTGAAATAATGATCCCAAATTAATTACATCCCTGTAAAACCATTGCTTTTTACAGTTCACATAGCATTCTCAAAACAATATCCTCAGGCTACAAAGTCTCTTAATCTTCATGCTCTGGGCATAACCATCAAGGTCACAGCTGCTATCTTGTAAATATTTGAAAATGTATTTGCAACACTATCAGGTCTTCAGAAAACAAAGACTTTCGTCCCTTATCATTATTTTTAAATATGCTTAATTTCATTATATCTAGCCTTTATAGTGCCATTTTGTATAACGTAGGCCCACCTAAACAGGAATAATTTTTTGAGACTTTTTATTCCAGTTTATGAAATCTAAGACCACTTAACTTTGGTTAATTAGCCAAAATAAGCAGAGTAAATAAATAAGGGTGTAAGCTTACCTAATTGCTAGCTTGAGTGTGTATGAACATTTTGAATACTTCCCTTCTTGCTTAAGCATTTTAAGCAGTCCTTTATAGGCACCTTCCTTCTATGTTCCCACATTTGCTTCAACTTATAGTAGTAGATGCTCACCAAGAGGGTGGTGAGGCAGTGGAACAGGTTGCCCAGAGAAGCTCTGGATGCTCCATCCCTTGAAATGCTCAAGGCCAGGTGGGATGGGGCTTTGAGCAACCTTGTCTGGTGGAAGATGTTCCTGCCAGTGGCAGATGTGTTGGAACTAGATGATCTTTAAGATCCCTTCTGATCCAAATCATTCTATGATTCTATGATATTAAAAATCAGAGTCTTTTAGAGAAAGCTGTGCTACTGTAGTTGACAGACAGATTAGCTATAAAAGGGTATCAGCTTTAGCTAATCGTTAACTGACTTCTAAATTTGAGCTTTTAATTCAAATGTAGGTAGCTATACAGGCAGCTGCTTTTTAAAATAACAATGAACATTCAGCTGCATTTGTTGAACTCAGCAGAAAAATGTATGTTGTAAGATTTCTGCCAGTGTTAGCCGCAGACTAACTAGTCAGAGTACATGCGAGTTATGCACAAATGCAAACTCCACACACATAATAACCTTGATAAAATCCATTTAGGATCCAATTCTAGTGTCATAAGTCAAGCCAAGCAGTATATCCAATTCACTTATGTAGAATCCTGTAATAATTTTTTGTGTCTTACTTAAGGAGGGCCATTATTAAAACTCATGGAGCTCACCATTAAACTGTAATTCATTTAGGCTCTGAGGAACTGAACTTCCAAGATCTGAAATTAGTAAAGGTTTGCTTTAATTGGATTGTTTTCTGCTAATTCTTTATATGCAAACTCATTTTTCTTAAGGAAATCCAAAGGTATAAATCACTGACATCCAAAAGCAGAAGTTTCACCAGTACATTAAATTCAGCGTTTGTTAGTGTAGCTTCTGTAACACTGACACTCTGAGGTCATTCCTTTGTGCTCTTTCAGCATCACGTGCAGCTTGGAGGTTACCATCTAACAAGATTCCACACTGCAAATGGAAACGGTACCAAGGTACCAAAACTACTTGTGATGAAAGAAACCGTGCAATCCTAGCAGCACACAGCCTGACGCTGCCTGATTTTATGCTGCTGCTTTGTGCAGAAAAACAGTGACACGTGGGCTCAGAAGATCACACCGAGACTATAGCTGCTGCAAAAACATGGAAGAATTTTATCCAGTGTGCTGCCACGGTACATCTCACAAAGAATATTTTATGATAAATGCAGCTTGAGATAATGGTAACATACTGGAACAGACTCTATTGCTGTACTCATATTGAGTACTTTATCATACTTGCTCTACAAATAGTTCCAAGAATCTGGTTCCGTGTGTTGCCATAAGCCCGTACTGCATGGTGTTTCTACATAAATGTATATAATTGCCTTATGTTGTGCTGTGAGTCACTTCCACATTAAGTATTCTTTGAGAGCCTCCGGTGACAATGACATGGCTTTTCAGATGCATAAAAAGAAAATTATGCATATAAAGAAAATTTTGCAACTTGAAAGCACTTTCAGAGTCTAATTTTTTGATGGTGTGAAAAAATTAGGCTGTCATGTTGTTTTAAGAAAACTTAATCTGCAAGCAAGTGTACATCTCAGAAGAAACCAATAAGTTTGGAGTCTTGCTGTGATAAGAGTCTAATACTACTACCCTGACTTCAGCTTAGATTTTTCTTGTGATGCCCTGATGTACATTCATAATTTTGTAATTTAAAGAAAATAAAACCCGGACTCTAAGACGTATAGTCCTGCTGAATCGCAGTGATTAAAGCATGGTGTTATCTTATTACAGAGCTTGGTCAGTTCCATAAAACTCTGCATATAACGTTTGTTCTCTGTGGGATAACGTAAAGCAAACAAACGAAAACCCAACAACACATTTCTTCCACAGCTGTTTAATGCTTTTGAAATGTTTGATCTCAGAGGAAATTCTGGTTTGAAAGGCAGCCATCTATTCATTAACAAAAACAATCAGTGTGAAAATTGGGCAATTAATTAATTAAGTGTATAGTGAGATGGTAAATCACACAGCATAGTATGTTCTCTGCAGTGTTACCCCCTCACCTCATATTGGGGCCACATCCCTTGCTATATTAGAACTGATTTGCCCTTCAAAAGCAAACATGGTATCTAACTGAAAACAAAGTAAAATAGCACTTCATTTTGTTTCCTTGGTGCTCATCATAGGCTTTTCTGTAAACGCCTGCATTTCGACCTTCTAATTTGCACGAGTTTTTATAGCAGGCTCATCAAAATGTCATTTGTTAATCTTCTAAATCCATCCTCTATGCTCTACTTTGTACAATTGAAATGCAGCTCAAATGTTTAGCCCAGAGAACAATAAAATGCCTTTCAATTAATAAATTTGAATTTGAACAAGTTAGCATCACAGATTCTGCAAACATTTTTAGAGCTGTTTCACCATGTAAAAATATATGCTCTTAGGACATAAAATGCTATCGATTGATACTCTTCCATTTTCAAGAATTCAAATTCAAAGAAAGTTTCAGAAAACTATTAAAGTTGTCTATAAAAGAAACAAGAGGAAATAATTATTGACCTGAAACAGTCTCAAAAGAAATGTTACCTTTTGGGGTTTTTTAGCCATATTTATAAATACATTTAATGAAAAAAAAAATACTATTTCCACTGAAAACGAATAAAATGCAAGAAAAGTTTTCTTTGTTCTCCTCATTCTCTGTTTTATACACAAAATCTTCAAACTGTGAATTGCAACATAAAGACAATATTGTCAGAAACCTATTAGTCGAACCAGTGACAATTGTGAGCTATTTCATTATAAGAAACTTACAGTCACATCTTGAAACTGGAGGCGCATAGCAGAGCCTGATGGTTGTGGTCGGCTGGTGATCTCTAGTATGGTCCTCAACAGAATATCTAGCAGACTGTTTACAATCACATCAATTTCTTCCAGGACAGATTTTTCCTTAAACACAACATAATAATAAATAAGTAATTCCTTAAATACAACATTTCCTTAAATACAACATTTAAGATTTTCAAACAGAATGATGATCACGGGCATATTTTCTTTGATGTCGTTTTAGAAGCAATTATAGTTTTACTATGAATGTTACATTTGAGAAACAAAGACTATTCTCTGCTTAAGAGATTGTTTAATTCTATTGTGTTTGGTTTTGGTTTTGTTTGTTTTTTTTCCTAACAGCTTTCAATTAATTACACCATACTGAAATATAGAGGACTGTTATGGGAACAACTTTGAAGATGTTAGCATTCATGAAATCAGCATAGCTCTATTTTCAATTAATATTTAGAGAAAAGCAGTAAATAATACACAAGAACTTTTCAGGCAAGATTTTCATAGGTAACGTCCATATATTTTCTGGGGAAATTGCCAAGTGGCTTAAATTCCAAAAAGTAGAATTCTGTTTTCACACTTTGAAACTATCACCAGAAACAAGCAGATGGTGCTCAACCTTCAAGACCTGCTTCAGCAGTAAAGACCAGCTACATTGCTTCCCATCAACTGCATAGCACAAACAAATTAGTCATTTATGTAAGCCTACAACTGCCTGTATGCAACATCAATACAAAAGAACCGAAGTGTTCACTGCCAAGAGACCACGAATACCTTAATTACATGCATGAAAACACTTGATGAAGTCAAGTTGTAGCTACTTTTCCTTCTTAATTCAGATGGAAATCTGTTTTCCCTGCTTCAACAATGTTTTCTGTCTCCACTGCAGCAGACAACACAATCTTGATCTGAGTGATTTTACCCACAATTTAAGATGACATTTTTTTTTGCAGAAAGAAACACTTCATAATCAAATGCACACAACCGAACTAAAACTCAGCTGACAAACGGATCATTCATATTTGCTGACATCAAGGTGTAGGAGTGATTTTTTTTGTTTCCTTCCTACACACCCAAAGCATGTGATTTGTAACAAAACTCAAAATTCCTCTGTGACACTCAAGTCTAGTGTCACAGCCATGTTCTATGTCACTTAGTCTAGCATCAAACTGATAACTTTGTTACTTATGAAGGTAGACAGTGTACAGTATATTTAGGAACTATATCAGCCATGAGGACTCATGTACGAACTACTGTTAGAATGCCCAATAACCTTAACTTTCAAAGCTGCCTGACTTGTGCCTTCAACCTCTAAATTATCTTGGTTACCCGAGAAGGAATGAAGTTCTGAAATGAACAAAAATAATATCAAAGTCACCAAGTTACTAATACTCTCAGTGACTTGAAGACTACTAAAAATAGTAGCTGCATATCCTGACCATTGGAGAGCGTTTTATGTAGACATCCACTTGTTTTTGTATACATCTCTGGCACGGTGACTCCAAAGAAAAGATCTCCTGAAGTGAAGACCAGACACGTAAGTCTTTCTCCCAATCTAAAACCACATCTATGTTTTATCATCTATTATTTTATTTCATGACAAGGTATTATACTAATCCAGGAGTGGCTGCAATGAAAATGTTGCTACAGTATCAAAGTTGCAAGCTGCATCCAGATCAAATCACTGATGGAGCAACTTTAATTGCTGACAGTGGTATGACACAAAAAATAGTTATCACTAATACATTACAATGTAAAGCATGCTGGCCTTGATATGTATGTATTTCACTAAGCTCATGAGAAATCAAAATGACATGTTTATGCAGAATCATTACACAGAGAACTCTTTAAAATGGTCTTTGTCAAGGTCCAGTTTGTGTCATAAAATGTCTTTGAATCGTATAAAGAAGTTCAGCACCTTGTGGATGTGACATGGTGTTTACTTACTGAGCTGTTCTTCTTGATGAGGCAAAATATGTTGCTAAGGATACGTGCACACATTATAAGGTCCTTCTGCTCTTGTAGATGCATGTGGAGATGATGTAAAACTACCGGAAGTAGAATATACCGAGAATCTGGAAAAAATGAAAAATTTTATGAGCCGAAGCTTCTCATATAATAATTTCATTTTAATATAGACATAAAATGTGTCTTCAGTCCAAACCAGGATTTCTGATAAGCAGAAGCTTCTACTTGCTTTAACCAACTTTTTTGATCAGTGAAAGCTTTTATTTCATAAACATATCCTAAAGCAAATATTTGAAGAATAAAAAAATATGCTGAAAGTCAGTCTGTTATATCATGGATGGAGAAAAACACTGCTGTGGGGAATATAGCATATGTAACAGAAAATTCTAAGTATTTATTGAACTGTCATGGAAAAAAACTTAGCACCATAATACTTGTATTCAAAATAATGTGAAATTATGCTCTGGTGTTCCCTGCCATGTGACTGGATCCCTTTGCAAGCCAAGGTCACAAAAGACTTAATCTTGAACTTCTGTTATTTACAAGCAGTACTTTCAGATTTCTTTGAGGATTTTCACTTTCCAAATTCCTCACTCCTACAGAGTATGAAAAATTTAGGCTGCTGGTGTCTACACAGAATGATTTGCCTTTCCTCTATTTAATTTTCTAAGCACAGCTCTTTGGTGCTATTTTCAGTCCTGAATTCTCTCAAAATGATGCAAGAACTTCAATAACATGCTACATTTTCTTGCTTCTTTTTCTTATAATTAAGGATTACGCTATACAGGAAGAGCCCAAATACACCTGTGATAACATATTGAACACCTATTTATAACTTGACAAATTGAATGGGCGTTATGCATTTTCATTCTATTGTTTTTACATCTTTTCCATAACTGATAAATGAAATGTATTTGAATCACTTCCTCTGTTAAAATTTTAATGATGATTATACACTAAAGTATCTAAATATATTCCTCTATTTAGTTCCTTTGTTCATGAATGTAACTATTTCCTAAAAATTGAGTTTATCTACCTGGAAAATTACCACTTTAAAATAATTTTGCCAACCAGGTACTGTTTGTGGATTAGTCTAGACACTTTTTTGGCCTCACATATTTCCTATTTTTTCCATGAGGAAGGAAAAGATAGATTTATTCTGACATTTTATTTGCTGAATGCTTCTTTCACTCACTGAAATGCGGCACTAATCTTTTCTTTCTCTATTATTCCCTTGGTTTCATTGTCTAGTTACCTGTATAACACAAATCATACGGACAAGTTGATTCGCACATGCTATTTAAGTATACTCTTGTTTTCATAGTAAGCCTGCTTGATCTTTTTAAATGAGTGTTTCATTCTTATTATTTATTCAGGTGTTTTGCTATATCTTCCTACTGAAGAAAAATATAAAGACAGACTGTATAGCAATAGGCAAAAGGACATCAATGAATCTAAAACCAGTGGTATCAAAACCCCAAACTGGGAAACAAACAGCAACTGTTTGTTTCTTCAAGTGCCTCAGTAGATTTTCATCAGACCTGGTGTGAGAGTTCATATCTGCTTGTAGAACTGCAGCTGGGCAAAAGTGTCTGAACAAAACCAACAAGGCATTTGCTTTTTATCTACCTAATACTCAGAAGTTCAGCAAAGTGTCGTCCCATTAAGTGAGATGTCAAATGTGCGCAGCTGCCATGGACCTGCAAGATCTATAGGGCCGAAAGGAAAGCAGGCAAGAAGACGGCTAATGTGCAGACCTGTGTTTAGGGCAATGCCAGCTTCTGATCCCCACCATGAAATCTGCTTATTGATTACTGATAGGTGAAAATACAGAGCTAATGCCTTCATCCGAATTGAAAAAACAAGACTCTGCTTTACTATAAAATAGACCTAACCTCTGGATTACAGGGGACGACTCTTTTTCCCTGCCTTCTGGTAGGTATTGTATATAGTGAATTCTTCACTACCTGATAAACCACCTTGAAGAGCAGAGATGAAGGGTTCACTACGCAAACCAGCCTGTGGTTCTGTGGCTGGGGCACTCTTGGCAGGCTGGTGATGAGAAGCTGAATGCAGGCTGACAGAGCACTGAACCTGGTCTTCCATTCCCAGGCAAATGCTCAAATCACTACTCAGCTCCACGACTGAGAGCAGTTACAGTAGCTCTTTCACACATTGCTAGCAGGAGCCTTTTCCTCTGGGCCAGAGGTCCTCTGAGGACAGCAGGCTCCATCATGTAGCTACAACTCAAATCCCTCAGCCCAGAAGGTGAGGAGAAAACAGGAGCAGCGCTGTGCCGAGGTGTTTCCTCTTGGTTAACTCTAAGCAGCTTCCTGACGAGCACAAACAGGGTTTGGTACCTTTTCTGTGTACTTTGTGTGCTGCTTATGTGTAAGTGCAGCATTATGAACTCCATTTTGAAGATGAGAGAATCTTCACTTGAGACATTTGACTTGTAAAAAGCCAGCTCTTAGATACGATGTGGCCTGAAGCATCTCTGTCAAAACTGAACATCCTCATTTCACTGTTTCAAGTATGCCATTTTTGCAAAAGCTCCATAAAACGATCAGGAACTTTCTTTTACCGAGACCAAACAGAGTAGCAAAAAGCATCTTACAACGACTTGCAACTGTACATGGGAGGGAACAGTGCCAGTTATTGAATTAACCACCACATATAACACAGCTTCAGATAGACTCCTTGTAAGCCCATAATCTAAATACGTCTCTGTCTTGACCTGTTTAAATGGAAAGATGTACTGATATTACAGCAGAGGAGAGCTGGCATATTCACCTCTGAGTCAGACCAAGGGCTACATGATAAAGTTTGCAGAACATGGTGTACAACATTTGTCTCAGGTCACTCTTTTTCTTAAAAATTGTCAGCTGCAATGTCAGCCACTGTATATAGAAAAATTAATGAGTGCAAGGAATGGTGCAATAATCAGAACTCTCAGTCATCAGTTACTGTCCTCATTTTTCTTCTGTGCAGGAAGCCAAATTAGCTGACTGCTTAAAATGCTAATACTTGCCCTTTACAAATATTATACAGAAAGAGAGGAAAAAAATCATGACATAGAGCTTTTCAAGTACATGCCTGGCATAATTAGAAAGAGAGACTACTCTGGACAATCCTTGTGACTTTCCTATGCAAGCTACGTTACATTTAACATTTAACATACTGCACAAGTTTCCCTCCTTGCTTTTCGGTTAGGGGTAAAGCATAAGCACAGACATACAAAACTTCATTTTTTTTTTTCTAGTGTATTTTAACGAATAATTTCAGTAAGATGATATTAATTTCAATTACTATATCTGAACAGATGGTCAAAACTTCAGAGTGTCTTCAGAATTAGTGTAATGGAACATTTTAAACAAATAGACAGCATTCTCCTTGAACAGTGAGAAACAAGGAAGTTGCTCTTGTTTTTGCTAGTTTTACTTGGACCTATTCAATTTACACTGCCCTGTTTGAAAGAACCACTGGACTTGAAGGTGGCAGAAGAAAATACTTGAGCCAAACAGCTATCACTACAATTCCAAAACCAAACATGTAAGCCTGCTCTGTGAAGGCATGGACATGTCACTGTTCTCAGAACAGTCTGAAAACTTTTGTGAGGAATTGTTTAATATGAAAGAAAAAAATTGCCTGTAGTGCAGAAGGAAAACACAGGTACGGCTGAGAAAGTCCTCCCTTGGTCTACAAAAGAGCCATGGATGAGAAGCATCATTCGCAAGGCTTTTGCAAAATATTTTCTGCTCTCCACTATAGAGGTACTAATAAAGGCTGAATTTTTGTACGCAATATATATACATACATCCCCCGACAGGTGTCTGTGAAGCACATAAGAAACAACTCCAAAGACCACAATATTGCTGTGGAAGACAAATTAAGAAATACTAATTAATCTGAAAAAGGTGTTCGAGTACTTGAAAGCAGTACTATGGATCAATCTGTAAAGCCTTTATGTTTCGAAAAAAAGTAACTCTCTTTTCAAATCTATGTTAATATGTAAATTTTAATGGATTTTAACTAAATTTAATACAGGATTTGTATCAACAGCTTCAATATTGATAGACTTTTTGCATTTTTATAGCAATCAATTCATTTGCAATGATTACTGAGATACATTACCTCAAGTTTTCACAGCTACTGAATTTGTAAGCTCACAGTAGTACACTTAGAGAAAAAAAAATATTGATGTTCTGCTAATTCCTCTTGAATCATGTCAAAAAGGACATGGTTCAAGACGTATTTCTCTGTTGTTGGCCCTAACTCTTCCCAGCAAAACAAACAACTCCTCCCCAAGGCAAGCTATAATAATATCTAATGCATAAAAGGCAACAAACAAGAGCGTTAAACTACTGATGTATTGGAAATGACAAAGGTAGAAAATCTTCTGGATAAAAGCATATGTAGGTCATCAATTTGGCCATTGTACAGTATCAACACGGATGCATCCAAAGTTACACCCAAGATACCAGGAGACTGAAAGAAGGGCCAGGCAAAAAAAATAATACTGCTAGTCTTTATCAGCAGGAAAACTGTCATATGTTTCTTTTTAGACACCCAATGCAGTGTGCTACAAAGATACAGAAGTAAATAGGGAAAAATAGAAGTAAAGGCCTTAACACCCACTAACTTTTCACAGGAGTTAGGCAGATAACTGCTGTCGACACCTTGAAACATCTCTGTAGTTGTTACTTATAGGAAGAGCTGAAGTTTAAAATCATTGAAATAGAAAAAGGTTCTAAGTAAACTTTACCAAAGCCTCAATACAGAGCCATTTGAGACATCCCATCCACACACGAACAGTAAATACAATATATAACCTGCATTCTCTAGAGAGGCAGGTAGAGACCAGATGCATCAAATGCATCTGAAATTGTACGTACCATCTGTGCTTGGATACTTTAAATCAATCCCTGTGTGTCTGATGTTTCTATTTTCAGCAATATACCAAATATCTCTCCCAATTTCAGTGAAAGCCTAGCTTTAGTGCCAGTTGATTTCTGTGGCAGTGGGAGCTAACGTGTTAGTTGTCCAGGCCCTTGCAGCACAAAATGCATAAAACTCGCATGCTAAACTACTTTCAGATGTTTCCAAGAAAGCTCCAGATAACAGAAAATATTATCTAAGGTGTGCACGCCTCATTTTCAGATGTTTGAATAAATAGTTATTTCCTGTGTTCCATCTAGTTCCAATGCGTTAGCTGGCACTGCAGCTTGCAGCATCTTCATCTGGGAGACAGAAATCAATTATTTTCACAGCAGCATGCCACAACTTCACATTAGGATGTACAGTTTACTCTGCTCATTTACATAGCCTTGTGCAATATTTATTTTCTCAAGAGGATTTTAAAAGGAATTCCTTCTAGGGATTGACTGAAGGAAAGTTACTTATATTTTGATATTTCAAGGAGGTAAAACATTAAGGGGAAAAAGATCAAGATGCTGATCTCCACATGACTGAAATTATACATTATAAGTGTTTGCCTCAGCTTCCTACCACAGACATCAGGAGTTTATAGTACTGCCTGATGACTTTCACATAAGTTTACCTGTGGTTTAAGAAATTTATATTCTATTTGTGTATAACCCACACTTCATGTAAAATTTAACATGCAATTTTCATTGCTTTTATAGTCAAACCAACTCATATGACTTCTTAATAATGAAACTGGATTTGAATAAAAACCTCACACTTTTACAAAAGGAAGCAAAGAAAAAAAAAATTGTCATATGGCTGAAAACAGATTTACAGTTCCAGGAAAGCCCCCAAGAGTCTCTTACATAGCATTAAATAACTCTCTTTAATTACATTCATTAATTTGGATTTTCTGGTTCAGCTGACCTAACCGAGATAACGGGAGGAAAATTGAAATTGTGCTACCTGGTCCCTAAGTAGTTTGGAAAAAGAAAAATGTAACTTAAGAGCATGCTTAAGATTGTTTCATGAATATGTCACCATCTACCCAGAGTATCAAAGGTCTGATCAATGAGCTGTAGGGAGAGCTCACTGTTCTGGAAGGGACCTCTGTGGAGGCTCACAAGGGACAGGATGAGCTGTTTTCACAGACAGAATGAAGCAAAGTAGCCAAGATCCAATACTTCTTACCCATTTCTTTGAGCTCACACTTTCAAAGTACAATCACTGAAAGCATTATAAAAAACACTTTCTAAGGTGTCTTCCTTTATTCTGCAGCATCTCAAAATATTTTTGCGTAGCCTCGTGGGTTTTGCAGAGCCTTCATCATTGTAATGTGTTTATCTTGCATGCCTTAGATGATAAAACTTCCTGCTTCTACTGAATTCCATTAGCCAATACCCAAACAGCTCTCAAGAGGGCTTTTGGTGAGTAAATTAACACTTACTAGAATTCTTTAAATCTTTTGTATTTGAATTCTTTTATTTCCAAATGACTTCATCTGAAACTTAATATTTGGTCACTTCTATGGGTTTCACTTAGAACAGAAGAAAAGAATGTCAGGCTCACCACCACACAGCAGTTGTTTCTTCCACATAGCAAATAACTATGCTGTCATGTATTTTATGCACGAGCTACCACTTGCATTTGTGTAGTCTTTTTATGCTACATTAAGAAACAGAGGATTGAAAGTGCTGAATTGGCAAGCGTTATACAAATAAGACTTAATGGATAACTGGCAACATATTTGCTGAACTGCCCCCAAAGGAGGAAAAAAAAAAAGAGGGTCAATTTAGTAAAGCTTTTTCCTTTATAATTACTTAAAAAGTATAAGGCAAACTTCCTTCGCAGACATATTGCCAGCAGTAGATAAAAACAAACCTTTATTTTGAAGACTCTTTGTCTCTAAAACGAAAACCACTGAATTCAACTAATTGTATTCTTGTAAATGAGCAGCTTGCACAGAGCTTCAAGAATTGTTCCTTAGGAAGGAACAACACTCTGAACAACACTATTCCCTTCAGCACCTGCTGACCCGTGTACCAAGCACACAATCTGAGTTCCTTGTCTGCAGGCAGCCCAGGGTAACCTCACCTGGGTTAGTGTACAGGTGACTCTCGACAGTTTTCCCAATACTCTGCAGTTTGACAGCTTGAAGGGACTCATCCCCATGCTTGACTGTTGGCAGGCTGCCCAGAGCATCGTGAACCAAATTTGCCACTTCTCTTACATCGAAGAGCTTCAAAAGTTCAGAGTACACCGATGGGAATGAGCTGAGAAACACAGCCTAGAGGAAAAGGGCAAAAATGGACAGTCATATTGCAGTACAGTTTTGACATTTATAGAATTTAAATAACTAGAGAAATTTTGGTAACAGTACAAAAATGCCTGGTTTTACACTCAAGGTTAGTTAGTAGCTTAAAAATGGTCACATTTTCAGACGAAATATTCTCACATTCATTAACGGGCTTACACTTGTGACTATTTTCCTTTAAGCATTATCTAAAAACTGTTGATTTCTCCCAGGACTAAGCAGAAGTAAAAAGCTCAGCTTAGAAAAAAAATATTTACACTTTACAGGTTCTTCACAATCTATGTGTGAGAGGAAATTTTTAAAAGCATAACAAAAGCCAGCTGATATCAGAAGTAAAAGATTTGAGTGGAGTTGTTTTAGTTTGCTTCAAGAATAATAATACGATGGCCTCCATACATTCAATTTTTAAAATAGTTAACATTTTTATCTTGGAGTGAGACAACACTGGTAGTCTTGGTTCACTTCAACAATCCTAAAAGAGGGTTAGAAAGTCATTGGTGAGTATAATGAATATGGAAACAAAACACTGGGAAATAAAGGAGGATAATGCCAGAGAAAGGAAGCCAGAACTGATATTCCCTTCTTCCTCTGCAAATCCTGCTGATTGAGAAAACCTGCTCATACCTCAGAGGTTCTTCACATTGGTGTAAGAACAGGTGGCATACAAGGTTAAAAACACTGAAGAAGAATTCCAAATGTGGTTGTTTATATCATTTCGCAATTATGTTTTCATTCCACCAGCTTACATGATAAGAGATGGAAGAACCACCTCTCTACTCTGTTCTCTCTGATTTGCCATTGTCTTGGAAGAAAATTTTCTAGAGAGCTTAAGAAATTAATAATTCTTAACAGGTCTTGAACATCTTTGGTTACAGAAACAAGGGAAGAGGACAATATATCTATGAGCTCTAGAAGTTGGTAAATCTATGGCACTGAATGTAAAGAGCTGTCTCCTGTGTGTTTTGCCCCAGCGCTTTAGCACTAGCCAGTTTTAGTAGTCTCAACTGAAATAAAGACAGCAGCTGCCAATTAAAACCCACAGTTCATCAAGACTCAGAAGTTTTCTGTAAAGCATGAAAACTCTTGATAGTCCTTTGTATGGCTCAATTTCTTCAGTTCTAATGTGGTTAAACCAAGTTGTAAAATGGCCAAAAAGATAAATTAGTTTATTTGTACCAAATAATATAATTATTATAATTATAATTCAAATTTCATGTTAGACTTAGGATTATCTTTGCTAAGTATATTTAGAAGTTGCTGGTAGGAAAATTTCACAATATAGGACAAAAAGTATAAGGATGAGCTGAAAATGCCATTTTGCTCTAGGAAAACCACACTTTCTTTCCTAGGCATATAGGAAAGGACATGCACACATTTTCTACATTAGATATGGAGAGTGGCAGTAAGCAAGGCACACTTGAAAACTTACTTGTAGTTGGGATAAAGCACTAGCTCCTTTGCTCTCTTGGGAAAGGAAGAAGCGCACTGACATAAGAAGCTCTTGAATACAGCAGCGAAATTCCTCCTCATTCTGTCCACCAGTGGCAATAGAGAATAACCTTCGAGACTGAACTATATATTTAAAGATATATTCCTGTGCCTACAAATGTCAAAATCAGAGAACTCATTAAAGTGAACCAGCTCATCTTTAAATAGAACACACACAATAATCATATCATTCAAATAATGAGAACTGTCTGAAACAGGACACCATGTTTTTTAATGTTGGCAAATCTTTCTATGAAACACTAACAACATTTCAAAAGCACATACTTGGAAATGCTCTTCGCTTGCATTTCATAATCTCTACAAATCAGGGAACATGTGTTTTGTAATTAATGGCAAACTGCAAAATCTCAACACTGCCCCCCGCCTCATCCCTCGCATGTCTTTGGCTACTGAAACAGATATTGCATAAACATACAGGACAATATGATTGATAGGCTCAAAATTTTGTGCTGTTCTTGGAATTTCTCTGCTGTTTAAAAGTTGTTCTCCTGTCAACTGTTAGACAGATAATTAAAAAAACCCCACAAAACTTAAGTTGCAAAACTGTTGGAATGTAAATTAAAAATACAGCCCTTTGTTATTTGCAAGACACCTAAGTTAACAGCATCACAGAAAAGCACATAAGGGTACCATGCTGATATTTTATTTCCAGACTGCAGCACCTATTCCAAATGGAAATATTGTTTTGTATAACTCAGCCTGACTCCACGCTGGGCTCTGTTGATGGTATAAATTTGGACAAGAGCAACCAAACCTACCTTTTTCAGTAAAATTCCCTGGTGTCAGGACTGAACCACTAAGTCAGCAAGCATGTCTGCCATTTAGATTCAGTTATGCAACAGGTGTTGATACCACCAATAAAATCTACATTTCAATTCTTAGTTCTGACTCCTACCCATGAATATCCCCATTCTGTAAGGAACATAGAGCTCCAGAGATCTGCAGTAGTAAGTTCCATTGATACACTATTGACAAAAAAGAACAATGAATAAACTGACTGCAATTAAAAAGTCTGCAGCTCACCAGTGTTAGTACTACCATTCCATCATTTATACATACACTGCTTGATTTCCTAAGTTAAATCTGTTGGTAATATATGAATACATAATTCAAATACATAATTGCCTTCGACGATTTTTATTACCTTTAGTACTTCCTGAATGTGCTCGTGCAGTTCCACTTCAGTGACTCGATCAATGTGCCACTTCAGTACTTTTATAAGATCTCTAGAATAGCACATCAGAAAGTATTATAACACAGAAGTGGGAGGAGGGTTAACTTCGCATTAAAAATGCAAACCAATAGCTGTCATACGAGAAACACTGACAAAATAAAAAATACATTACGAGATTTCACAAATCACTACAGGCAAAATATCGCACTTGGGTTTCAGTCTGCTGAAAGGCACTTTGTAGATCTCTGTCAAACAGGAAAAAATACCAGCAGTGCATGTGCAGTAGAATGACTCTGACAGGGATACACAAGCTCAGTTAAGCCAGAAGAGCCCCTGCCAGCATAGACTGTCCCTGCTGTTCCATGCATCAGTTTGCAGTCTCCTTAAACTGCACTGGTTTCAATGGAAGCCTAGCTGGCAAATAAATCCTGAGTACAGCAGAGTAAGTGATATTTCTGAGTGCACTGATCTACACAGTGAACACAGTTGCAGCTGGTGATGTTAAGGCTCCTGTGTTTTTCAAAGTAATTCAAATAAAGAAATCCACTGAAGAAAGAGATTTAGAAATGAAGCTAATGTTGGAACATAGGGAGTAACCTTTCTGGTAACTTAAAGTTATTTTACACTTTTTTAACGGCCTAACTCTGGGCACTCATGCAAGCATTGCATTTTATTTCTAATGATACCGTTTAATTTAACCTAATGATTGATTCTGCTTAGTTTACCAATCACTGTCAGCATTCAAATCAGATAAAGTATAGACTTCACCTGTATGCAAGTGCTCCTGCAAAATGACTTTCAATGTAAGTGTCCATTACTGGCTTAAAGTGGTGAAACTTGCTGTCCTGCAGCAAATTTATTATGTGAACCTAAATGTGAGGGGAAAAAGAAAGAATATGTTGGGTTTTGGGTTTTTTTCACTTAGTTCTTAAATAGTGTTAAGCATCATCACAAAATGAAACTTACCAAACAATCAAATACTTTTGATCCATATTTTTGAGAATTTTCATCTAGAATTCCAAATAAAGTGTCTAGTGTGTCTTGAAGAAACTGATTGGAGAGAATAAGAGTTTAAATAATTCAATGGTTATTTTTGTGACATACAAATGCATTATTTCCTTCATATGATCTGAAAGTATAGAAAGGTATACACACCTTCACTATTTCTGAACCATCAATTTCTTTTAATTTTGAAAGGCAACCTGCAATTTTGTCTGGGTGGGTTCTCCATTTCAGAAGGTCAAGCATATCTCCTGCAAAAACAAAATGCAAGATTAAAGTTGGAAGCAAAGCAGCATTTCAGGTTTTAAATTCTACTATTACAGTCCACTCAGCAAAACTTGGCATCATTAAAACAAAAGGAAACATCTCAAGATTTGCCATAATATGACCTGCCCAGCAACAAATTTTCATTTCATCCCATAATTTCTCCATGAATAGAAACATAAACATATGGTACTGGGGCACTAAAATCAGTCTCTTGTGACAAGTCTACCATGTCAGATACTTGTTCAGATACTTGTCAACTGCCATCTTACGAAAAGTAATTATATTGCCGTCTCTCATCCCATTGAAGGATGTGCGTTCCTGAGCCACCATTTGGCAGCTATAAGTAGTCTCCCAATTACCAGGTTGAATACATTTAAAATACTCATCTTCTTATGTCTTTTTTGGAGGAGAAATACAATGCTTCTAAGATCCTGCTTTATTAATAGGCAATACAAACTCTTCTGAGCTAAAACATACCTGAGTATCTTCACACTTCCTCCAGTTTTAGTTAATTCTCTTTAATGTAATTACTATTTTGGTCAAGAAAGCTAACAGACAAGACTACATCATTGTTTCCTATATCATTAGCAATCTCATATGTCTGCTGTAATCACCTGACATATACGTTCTAGAATTTGGATTTATTATTTTTTTTTAGATACAACATATTGGTGGCACAAATACGTTTAATACTGTTCAGCTCCCTGTCTACAGCAGAATCCCCAAGAGACTCCATTAGGGTATGATCCTCCCTTTTGTACCACTAGATTTCATCTAATTTGTACTCTTTTTAATTAATTACTTAAATCAAAGTTACCTTGCTTCACCTAAATTATATGTGACTCTCTCAACTAATAAGCCCTTTCAACTACATATTAGCAGAAAATTTCATTAACAGGCTCTAGTGAAGTAACTCCCATCTCCACCCCCTTTCATCCCTTTAAAACAGAAATCAATCCCAGGCCTAATTCTTCAGACCTAGTAGTATTTTCCTTCTACTCAGGAAGGAAATTCCTTCCACTACAGTGCAATCTGCTAGCTCGCTTTTAGCCTGTTTTTACCAGTTTTAAAATTCTTATGCTAATCTGTATCTTTACTAATTTACCATGTGGTGTGTTATTAAAGTCCAGATGGTTTAGATCTTCTATGTTTCCTCTGAATAATAATAAAAAAAACACCAAAACTTTGAAAAGAAAGATTAAGAAGTTTATTCTGGCATGATATGCCTTTGATAAACTCATCTTATAGCACATTTATTTAACTACATGCCCATTTTTTCATCCATGATTTCTTGTAAATACTTGCATAAAATTCATTGGAGGGTGATGGCCCAGTTAATACAACTGTTCTTTCATCTGCCTTGAATGCAGGTACTATATTTATTACTCTTAGGTCATGTATGGTTGCTTTCAGCTTCAGAGAGGTACTAAAAACCACATGACTATGCAATTGGGTATTTCACGTCCCATACCATTCAATATCCTAAAATAGAGTTTTCCAAACTTAGCTTGGCTTTTCAGCAGTATTCACCTGATCTTGACCCTTGCTGAACTCTGACATGTCGCTGTTATTTTTCTCCCTTTGGTCACTCCAAAGTGACTCAGTCACTCAAGCCCGTAGCACTCCTGTCCAGTTGTATTCAGTAAAAGTCCCACATATTTTTGAACTGTTGAATTAAATAAATCTCAACACTCCTTTACATTTAAGTTTACTACTTCTACTTTTCACTCAGCAAGCTTTTCAAAATTTCTCAAAACCTGGCCATTTGAAGCAGAAAACCTTAACACCGTCCAATCCTTTCAACAGTTTAAGCTGAAACACTGTTTAGTTGATTAGTCCAGCATTGTCTTAGAAGGATCCAGTTCTTCTGAAATGTTCTCAGTACTTATCAAACAAAGAAATAGAAAATTTTCCTCAGTTCAGCAACTATTTGCGTGCTTTCTACCACACACTGTTTTCACATTCAAGTAACTTCTGAGCCTCACTCATCTTTATGTCACTTCTTTGCCAGTTTGCTCCAGGAAAGTTGCTCTCTCCTACAACAAGAAATGAACTAATAATATTAAATAAATCACCTATATTCAAATCTTGCTAAGGTGTTAATGGCGAACACCCTCCATGCTATTCCACTAATATTTTGCTACCTTAATTGGTTTTGGTGGTCACAAATCGTTTTTATCTGTTCATATGTTTCTTCTGTGTTTTGCTTCACGCTGTGCTAGTATGGAATGGTTTGGGTCAAAGACATCCTTGAGTTGCATCAAAGACACATCACAAAGATAAAGGAAAAATGATGGGTTTCTTATCCCTTCTGTCAGAAATTTTCAAGAAACAAGCATTACAAATCCAGTGAACTGCACTTGCCTTTTGGATAATTAAATGGACTTCTAAACTTAAGTTGAGGAGTAGCAAGACTAGCTGAAGCTGTCAGTTCATAGCAGAAAAATACTTCTTTACAGGTTTGCTGGAGGAACTTGGTGCAAAATAGTTGACACTCAATATTAGGGATTTGTTGGGGGATTAAAGAAGAACAAGAAAGCAAATCTAAGACACTCACTTCAAAGCACTTATTTCAAGGGAAACACTAAGGAGGAAAGACATTGCTGAGATAACATTAGTGAATAGCCCAAGCATAAATGACACAAATAGAAAATCTGACATGTGAATCACAAGGGGAAGGGATAGCAATGTGCCATGTATTAAGAGAAATGAGAATATAAAATTGTGCCCCAAAATAGGCTCAGTAGGAAAATTTAGTTTTAGAAAGGGCAAAAAGTTGCTGCTAAATTTTGCTGAAGAAGAAAAACATTTCCAATGCCTTCTCTTAATCATGATCAGATTTGTACATCTGAAATAGGCCACACCTGACCTACCATTCCTACCAAACAAAACACTTCTCAAAGTCTGTAAATTAAATCCAAAGCGCTAGATTTAATGAAAGGTTTAGATTCATGTGTACAAGGAAGTGGTTTGAAATTATCTTTCCATCTCTCTCCTATAAAACCTGAGACATCAGAAATTGGTCTGGTTTAGAACTGCTGCACTTCAAAAGGAAAAATCGGAATTCCAGAACTGGACTCCTCTGCAAACAGGCTGCTACTCTGGTTTCCAACACTCCTTCCAAACTGGGGTCACTCCGGAAAGCTGCCCTGTTAGCTTTCTTTTATTAGTCACCAGTTTGGCCTTTTTTTAAATGTGGATAGATGGATTACACCTCTGCCGCGCAATGGACGTTGCTCTGCTGTTGAACAGCTGCTGGATCGGGATGTGCTGCTCAGTGCTGAGAAATGAGTGGATGCCAATGCACTAAAATATTCTGACTTGCTGGATGGATCCTGAGCTTCTGGCAGGCAGAGATCCCTTCTGTATGTTAAAAAACTAGGGAAGATTGCATTGATAACTAATCAGTAGAATAACACTAGGTTCTCTTGCATGTGTGTTGGGTTTTTTTGGGGGTTTGTTTTGGTTTTGTTTGGGTTTTTTTTAGGATAATGAAATATAATTATCCAGCTAAAATGTAATATATAAAAGCTGGTATACTTTTCTGCTAACATTAACTGATTGACTATCCAGGACTAAAATTAAAGCTAAGGAAAAGCTAACTGGCAGACAGATTAGATAAGGATTTGTTCCTATGAGACATGTTGGCAAACACATAGACTCCCCTGGTTAGAAGGTCTCCGAAAACAGTTTGGAACAAATCCTAGAAAATCCTCCAAAGTACCCAGGGTAAGGAAGCTATGGATCCCAACAACTAGGAGTCAGCCTCCTTCCTTTAGTCCCCATAATTTTAATATGCATGAGAGCTGATGGCATGTGGGAACAATCAATGAGAGAATGACAGCTGAGTAGAATTTCCCAGCCAGCTAGTAAAGCTGTGGCCTGATTCAGTCACACCCTTTACAAGTCTGGGTTTGGGGTCCTTCCCCACCCCATGGCCAGGCCAATAGCATAATTTTCAGTTAATTTCCAGGATGGACATCGTTGTTTGTAGACACAGGAAGATTTCTGAGAACTTCAGAAAAATCTCCAAACTTAAAAACATTAAAAATAATCAGCAATTGTCAAAAATACTAACACAGTTGTTTACTAAAACTGTAAATACACAGATCTTTTTCATCCTGTCTTTTTTAACAAATATGTTACATTCTCTCAGGGATAACTGAAGTAATGCTCACATGACCAAATATCCACATGCTTTGTTCTATGTTCATTTTCTGAGCATGCAATAGATTTTGGCAAATTTTTGTTGAAAAGAATGGGGATTTGGAAACTCACCAAGATGAACTTCCCAAAGAAGATCCTTGGAGAAAATATGAGCCTGTCTATTGAAAATATTTCCACCCTCTGAAGTACTGCTGAAATAATTGTTAACTCTTTCAGAGCTGAAAAGGGGATCAATATTATTCAGATATTCTACACCCTCTCAGAATATGGTTAAAAAAAGAAATTTTATGCCCTATGTCACACATCTATTCACATTAAGTACAAAATAACTCCTGTACTGTGAACAAAAACCAGTATTATAACCCCAGACAACAGTGCAACTATTTATCAGTGAGACACTCAGGTTCCAGACAGCACTTTCATGCATGTGTAAGTACTAGTATATTCATGCGATTTCCTAAATCAAGACTTTTAACTGAAGGAAATTCAGTCTCTGATTGCCTATTATGAACCTTTGGGAAAATCTTTTATTGGCTAACTTTTATTACTTTGAAGCTAATTGCTACGAGAATACAGAATGGATGTGCACAGTGAAACAGACCACTTGCTATTTGCACACAGTTCTATTCTGAACACTTGCTACTACAGGGTGAAAATTAAGGCAATTATTTCAATTTTAAAAGCTGCTCTAGTTGTTGTTGAACAAGTATAATCAATTTGCAAGCAATTAGCAATTTTATAGTCATATATATAAGAAGCGTAAAGACACAGTCATTCACGCAGAAGAGAGAGCTAAGCAAGATCTGTGATAAACACCGCAGAAAAAATAATATCTGTGGGGATACCAAGGAATGGTCAGAACCACATTCAGGCAAATACACAATATTTAGAAATTTGTAGAAAACTGTTTCAGTAACAAACTGTAGTAAATATGGCAAACAAACAAGAACCTTAAGAATTTTATACAGTGCAATGGTAAAGAGCACAAACATGTCTTTCTATCTGCTGCTCCTTATATCGAATATATGAGATTGCTTTTAGTGGTAAATGTGTGTTTGCTTGAAGGAAGAGAAGTGGTGCAACAAAGAAGCACCTAATTAAAACCAAACTGCCAGAGCCTAAAGCCTACAATAAGTATTTCATAAAATTCTACAACAAACAGATAAAGAGATTTTGTAAAGCAGCTGGGTTTTGATAGTTGATTCCAAGAGTGCTGCATTTGATTCCAATATCCTGTTAATCTAAAAAACATTTTTGAAATCAGTGGTTTATCATACTGCATTGGTTTCCATCTGGATATAAAAAAATATGCAGAAAACCAGTTTGTAAAATGGATAGAACATAAGCTATTTTTTAATACATCTCTGCTTGCATGCCATGGAAAAGACCAGCTATCGCATCCATTTGAACTCCTCATGTTTTAAGTAATCAACATATCCTACCATTTTGTGTGAGTTTAGTGGAGCAGAGAAAGGACGTAATCCAGAAGGACTCTTTAGTGGTTTTTACTGCTTGGCTGTTGTTTCCTAGGAAAATTCCCTTTGAAAAGGGGAGTTTGAGGTAGCGACCAGAATCCTGAAGGTTTGTGTTTTCTTCACACTGTGAAAACAAACCAGTTAAAATAACTGTACTGCACAAAGGACCCAATCTCCAAATTATATTATTGTATTATTGTTTCTCTGCCAGAAATTGAAGAATTTTTACTATGCCTGTTGCAAGTTTGGTTTTGGATCATAGCTTCAAATCTGACATTGAAGCCCAAGAAATTTGCACAGGTTATTTCAAATGAATAGCTACAAATGTTAGTGTTAAAATATAAAATTTATCTGGGAGAATATAAAATCCTCTGAACAAAGAGATAACTGTTAAATGTGTTCCACAAAAACTGAATTATCTCTAAAAATGATAATATTGAGTAGATCTGCATAAATCAGCTTGCTTCATTTTCCAGCTTCAGTAATTCAGTAAGAGGGTATCATGGGTTTCACTTTTTGTGTTTTAATTGAACTTACCTTTGTGAAATCCATTATAAATACAATGTAATATAACAGTAAGACTCCGTAAAACCAGTGTGCTGATGCAATTGCAGTTTGTAACAGGAATTAATATTAAACAATCAGCAATGGATATTTTAATGGTGACAAGACTATCACTCATTTGGTAATACAGACTTTCTCAATCTAATGGTTCTGGGCATTTAAAGTGTGCTCCAGAGGAATCATTACAGCTAATGATTACTAATTCAAATTACCTTGTGTACAATAAGTTCATGGGTGCCATCTGGCAGAGTCCTCCCATTTTCCTGCATCAGAGGCACGAAAGAAAAGCCAAACAACTTCTTCTCACCCTTTTCTTTCGCTGAAATACATATGTAAATAGCGGCATTTAAAGTTAATATTATACGTTTTAGACAAAATAAATGGATATAATGCAACATAAGAAATTATACTGGAAGCTATTTGCAGCTAATCAGACTAAGATTATCTTAAATTTCTTTTCAGATTTGCGCATTCTCTCCTGTAATGGTTTCTTTTATCTGACTGCAAACCAGAAAGTGGTATTCTGGAGTGATTTGGTATTTATTAAGAACAAATAATAGAAACCACCAAATACGCAGTCTTAGTAATACATAGAACGCCAGGAAACCCAAATGAATGTGACCTAGCCAGCCCAACACAAAGAGAAAAGGATATTTTTCGTGACAATTCTGCCCTATAGTAGCTTCTACCTACTGGTCTCCATTTCAAGTCAGCCTCGGGCTGCACTGCACTTCTGTTTTCAAATAAGGCACCAGTCTCTGTAGATAAGATTGAAGATGTCACTGTTCCTTACATGAATGTCAGGCAGTAGATAACATTTTCAAACTTGGGTGCCTAAGCTCAAATTCCGAAACTTATCCATCACCTAAATATAAAGCAGACTACAAAACACTGAGAAGGCACAGATTGCACTGAAGTCAATGAGTGCAGATGCTGAAGACTTCTGAAAACCAACCAATCTTTCATCAAATGTGTGTATATATATGACTTTTGAGTCTGGGTTTGGCACAGCTGGTGTGGTATAGGCAATCATAACAAAAATGTCCAATTCATACTGCATGGGAATGTATCATCTATTTGAAACATACCACTGATGTTTTTCCTTTATTACTTCATAGTTTATGAATGAAATCTTAAAAAGAAATCAACGCAAATTTCTTCCCGTATTACCTATTCCTTAACATGTTGTAGTTTGTGTATGCAAAATCTAAATATACTATCATTTACTGTGTGTGCCAATTTCCACAAAGACAATCTAAATAATCAAATCTTGCTACCTCTACATCACCAAAAAAGAGCCAAACAACAGCAGCAATTTTACCCACCTTTCTCCACAAGCTTGATGGCAGTCAACACCATATCTATGAAAACTGTCTTGCACACTTTGGTACACAGAACATGGACCCAGATCTCAGTTTTTACCTCAACATCATCTCTAAAATTGTTCAGAATATTTAGAGAATTTGGGAATTTTATTTTATAAGTAAAAAAAGGCAACACAAAAGTGACGTTAATAGACCTGAAGTATCTACATATGTTTCCCATTGGCTGGATGGCTAAACATGCACTAAGCAACAGGTAAACTTTGGAGAATTCACTAGGTAAATTCTAAATTTACATTTTGAGATTACCTGAAGTTCTGTTTACATTAGCAGCTGCAATGTTGTCTATTTCTATTTAATAAAACTAGACTGATTTCTCCTGGTATTTAGGCTTTACCAAAGCACTGAGCTCCACCAAGTAGAGCTGCAAGCCTGAGCAGCTGTGTCATAAAAGCATCACAGAGAAAAATCTTTTTCCTGAGGTATTATGGAAATTCGTGTGCTGATTGCAGCTGTAACAGAGAGGACGAGCAGAAGTTGCAAACAGCGCTTACTGGAACAGTGCCGGAATTCACAGCGGATGTGTGCTCCTCTGAATTTATCCACAGGGATAGGAAGTTTCAGCAGCTCAGACCATCTGGGACCATTGTTATGATAAAGCACAAAGGAATGGTACTCACTGGCTGGTGGCTCTCCAGAGCCAAATGAGATAAAATCCTAATGAAGAAAAAGTATTGATTAGAGATTAAAGGCAGATTGGTCCACTGGTGAGATGTCATCAAGGACTGTTTTTGCAAGACTATTTAATACTTACATTGTATCATAAATGCCACATGTAGTATCACGCTCAATATCTTAAAACCCCACAAAAATAGTAGCACTTTGTTAACAATTGCTAATTAGAAAAAATTGCAAGAATCATCCCCACTGATGAGCATCTAAGTATTCTATAAGGGGAGCTTGGTGATCAGGAAGGTTTAAGCAACAAATGTGACATGGAGACCCATGACACACGATGGTCCATCCAGTGCTATGCCCAGGCAACAAACTTGAACATCCCAGGCTCAAGATCTTTAGTTCTCTGAAATAAGCCCATAACCCTGCTGTTATCAGTGATATGTCCCAGCATGAAAAAATAAATATATCTGGATTCTTTGATTAGGAAGAAACAGACTGTTGGTTGCTTTTGCAACACCCATGATGGTCTCTCCATAGCAAAGCATGTAAAGGGATTTTTTTAAATCCTGCCTTGAGAATACCTATTAATTCTCTGTGAGACAGGTAAGATGTAGCTTTTCTCCTCATTAATTATAAGGGATCACCTTTGCATCACAGTATCCCTTATTTTTTTTATGTGTACATATATAAAGTATATATATATACACACATAGGTAGATATATTTATATACATATAAAACCATACATACATTGCAGGTCATGCACTTCACATATACACATGCACACACAAAATCTGCACCAGACTGTTTGTGTCAACCTGTCTTCATTTTGCTACCCTACAGCCCTTAACATCACGTAGAGCAAGTGAAAAAAGTACTTTCGAAAAAAAAGAAAATAAAAATGATGCTAAATAGATATGGAAAAGGTTGAATGTGAACAGAAATCTTTTGGTAAAAAAAAAACAAAAACAAAAAAAAACCAAAACAACAAAAACCAAAGCAACTGTGAAACAGTCATCTATTAATAATAAAAATATAAACCAGTGCCTGTTTGTAATGTATCACCAGCAGTATGAAATGAAATAAAATCTGAAGAAGGAACATTAATTTTTTCTTTTTTTGATACATGGTGGTGATTTTTCCATAAAGGATCCTGGATTTATTAAAATCAGACAAAAATTGAAATTATGGAAACACATTCTGTGTAACATGAGGAAATGCATATCTACCATGAAGAATTATTGTAAAATCAAAAATTTCTCCAAAACTTGATCTTGTTTAAACATCTTCCAGCATCTTAATGGCATCATTAGTTATTTGGTGGCAATTGTAGGTGTTTATCTGAATCACTCAACTGATCACAGAAATAAAATCAACATTCATTTTATAAAGGCTTTAAGCAAAATGGAAAAACTTTGAATATCTAGAGACAGCACAAGATGCAACCTTTCCAAAGCAATTTTCTACTTTTCAAACAATGTCACAAAATACGATTTACATCTGAAAAAACGTATCCAAATTAACTACAGTAAGGAAAAACATACAACAAAGATACCTTTAAAATTTGACCACTGCTGTCCACGACATGCATTGTTACTTCCACATTTCTGGCCACACTTTTCCCTCCTTTCTCAAATTCTCCTCTTTCTACAGTGATATATAAATCATTCCTCATTTCACCTATATTAAAAAAAAAAACCACAACAAAAACAAACAAACAAAACCACAAACACACACAAACAAACAAACCAACACAAAGTATGCAAAAGTCAATTCAATTTACTTACATTTTGCTTTTAGTGATTTAGTAGACAGTCTTCCAAACAAGGGATAGTATCACACCCACAATTTATCAGTATTTTCAGACTTTTAATAGTAACAGTTGCTTTTGTAAACCAAGAAAACTCCTTGAAGAACTGATTACAACTTTTTTACACTTAATCTCAGAAGAAAGTGTATTACTCCGAAGAAGCAAAGAACAAGAGGTTGTTGTTCTTTCCATTAGAAAGGCAGGCTTCCCAGATGGCTACCACTCAAATCTGTCTTTCTAATCTAAAAGATCTCAATATATTTTACATTGACAGGGTGTTCATAGTTTTCTAGCAAACGGTTAGCTAGGTTAGCTTGTTTTCTGCTTGATGGAAAGGCTTCAGAGAAATTAAAATCTTCATTAACACAAACTACAAATCCAATACATGCACTTTGTCCAAGTTATGAAATGCTGCTAGCATGTTTAAATTGAAACTCTTGGCACGTTCATACATTAACATGCCTAAGCATTCTCTCAGACCGTAACCAGATCTTCTGGATGAGATCAATGGTAATTTTATTTTTGTTTCAGTTGACAAAAACCACAGAGTTTATAGTCGATGAAAGGAAGAAAGACTGTTTGGCAGTTGGTGGAGCAAAGCTGGTGGTGTCTGGAATGGTGTGGTAGGGAAGCCCCCATTGTATTTGAAGATGCTAAAACTATTTCTAAGAAGTGTAATCTATCTCTGGACAAACATTAATTACTAGACCTGCTTGGAAGCAACTGGGCTTTCGTTATGAAAACTAGAAAAATGAAGGATGGAGCCGCATCATAACTATCAGCATTTTCTAAAACTCTAGTTTCTAGATTTGTCAGAAAAAGACATTAAGAATATCTGCTTTCATCTAGTGAAATACAAGTTTAGCATAATGGGAATATCCTCTTCTAATAAAGCAGATTTTCACTGAGCACTGCTGAAAAGAAACCAAGCATGACAGCTTTGTGTATTTATAGGTGTACCACTTAGAAATCAAATCCGAGATGGATACTTGTACTGCAAGTAAAATTAATTACAAAACATGTAACTGATAAATAATTAGTGTATCTTCAATTTCTGGTGCCATTTTAATGTGCAAGCAGAATGTGACCTGCTTGAGCTTTCAAGGATACTCTCATGTTTCACATTTCTAGCATTTATTTTACCATATGCAACTCTCCAGTGATTTTTAAGAACCAGAAGCAAAGATCTTACTACAGTCTTCTAATATTTTTATAATATTATTCCGTCACTAGATACAAAATAAAGAAATGATGCCTCCAAAGCATAATCTAAACAACTGCAAATCTGCTATTTTATTACCTTATTATCAATTATCTTCTGAAATAACTGTAGACAGAGGATAGAATACAGCTAGAGAGAATGAACAGAAACAAATATCAGGACCAGATGGTATTCATTTAAGAGTTTTGTGTGAAGTTAAGGATGAAAGAGCTGAATTACTAATAAGTGTGTGCAACCATTGAATCAATCTCTGGTTCCCAGTGGGAACCAGGTTCAAAATAAGCAAAAGGTGGTGGTTATTTAGGTAATGGACAGCAAGATTTGTAAAAACAAACAAACCATGAACAAAAACAAACAACTCAAAAACCAACCAAAAATCAACATAACCCAAACCAATGAAAGAAAAAAAAAAAAACCACCCAAAAAACCACCCAAACACCAAAACAACAACAAAACCACAAAAGCAACCTCAAAACCAAACCAAAACCTTTCCAAAGAATGTTGGATGTTGTAAATGTGAGAGATGCGTAAGAGTACAAGGGAAGAATGGATAAGTCATTGAAGGAAGAGGCACTAAAGAATATGAAACAGAGGATCACAAGCAGCTCAGGAAATCCCTTGAGCTGAAAATAGCTGGAGGCTGGGAGAGTGTCAGAGGTAATTACATACACACATAGACACACGTGCAGTTCTTACGCCTCCTTAGGTGTATTTACAGCACGGGGATAGATGGGCCTTTGATCTGACTCAGTGAAGCTATTTGTTTGTGTATTCAAGTCACAAAATAACCCTTAAAACTACTAGATTCTGATTATTTCCACATCAGAGTAAGACTTTATTATAGAAGTTTTAGAAGCTATTAATACTGCAGTATATATGTTGAGTCCTTACTTAGCACAAGCTTCTTCTATGATCAGTTCTAGTTAGTGCTGGCAGTTGGTGACCAAAAAGAGAAGACTTGTTAGAGAACTAATTTTAGCACATAACTTGTAGTTGCATCAATTTCTCTTTAAAGATCAAGTTTAATTCTACGTGCATTTGTGCTACATTCAGCCATTATTTTTATTTATCAGCAAGGACTTATTTCAATTTTCCACAGGGTCTTCACAGAAACATAAGCAAATCACTCAGGGTCTTCACAGAAACATAAGCAAATCACTATTCCCACCACAAATTTCATGACCCAGCCCAGATAAAACTCAGTGAAAGCCACATTTTTTTTCCTTTTTAAACAGAGTAAAACGTACCGGATTTAAATGCAAATGACATGGGAACAGGTTGCCCAGAGAAGCTGTGGATGTCCTGTCAGTCAAAGTGTTAAAGGTCAGGTTGGATGGGGCTTTGGGCAACCTGGTCTAGTAGAAGGTGTCCCTGCCCATAGGGGGCAAGGATGATGATCTTTAAAGGTCCCTTCCAACCCAAACCATTCCGTGATTCTACACAAAAATAAGAAAGCTTTTCCAAAAGAAGTAGTCAGAGCTTCACTGTAGTTCAGCAGGCTTTCACAAACAGTGTCTCTATTCAAGGTTTTTTAAAAAATCCAGATCCATTGAGTTTCACCTTTTTAATTGCCAGGAGAAATCAAATCACAAGGAAAGAAATACAGGGGAGTAGGATGTACTTTCACAAATATTGTCCTGTTCTCTTACAGAACCTTGGCAGAGTTTGCAATCAGTGTCATGAGAGGATAGTTCACAAGAAGTTTGTCCTGATCTACATCCATTCAGGAATCTCTACTTTGTTTTCAATATGTCAGAGCAAATCATGACACATGGGCCATGTTATTGAAAGAAAATGCTAGTTTTTCTCCATTATCATGCAAGGCAAATTAAATCCAAGAGGACACAAAGCCTCTCACACTATATGAGGAATAAGATGATTTATATGGAAATGGATGGAGAAGCAGAAGGGTGATACCTGAAACAGACTGGAAAATTAATCAAAGAGCAGGTAGACTATGTCCTATATATCAAGGGTATACTATGCATCAGGCAGATTTAACAGCAGTTTCCAGTTCTGTAAGTATGTTGCACATCTGACACGTTAATAATTACAAAAATGTAGGTTTTGGGTTAAATTTGGCCTTGCCTCTGGATTTGTACACACACATATTTCACTTTTGATTTTAAAAAGATCACTGCTTGCAACCAAAATGTAAAAATAACCAACTATATTTAACTGGCAGAGTTCAGGTAAGCGTACTGAAATGTTACTAACTTAAAGTCATATTCCTGACAAATCTTTAGCACAATGTTTGTATGAACATATTACAAATGAAAGCTCATGAAATCAAAAAGTCAATGGAGTTGTAAAAATCAGGCACAAAACCTTATCAGAAAATAGCTGACAGTAAAAATGGGAATAAATTTGCTAACTAAATTTCACTCTGGAAAGAAAAAAATGAAACAAAATTATAATAACAACTTCGACAAATATATTAGGATAGAAATTTTCAAAATAATTTCTCTTTCAATATATTTATCTGGAGAGATCTTTAGCACTTTTATTCCTCACTGTAGAAATGCCATTGCTTCAGTCTTCTTTAACAGAAATTCTGTCTCCAAAAAATGAGATTGTCTGTGTAAAACTAAGGACATTCTTTTATGGCCCCTCTTCCAGGAAGAACAATTCCAACTTCCTCGATAAAGTATTCAAACATCAGCCAATTGTTGAATTTATCTATATTCCTTTAACTGATCTTTTTAATTTATGGCAACTGTAATTACATATTTGATTACAAGAACATGCACCACTTTTCTATGAGATCTTTGCCTTAACCGGTATATGAGACAGATAATTCTGACAGATTGTCAGACAGATCTGACAGATCATTTTATTTCTACTTAAACGGGTGACTACAGCTGTAAGTAGCACTGAAAGGCAAAGTCCTACTGAATATCTGAGTTCTGAGGCCAACTTGGTAAGTACAAACGGTATCTTCAGCTTAAGTATCTGCATGACTCAAATCTCTCCTAGGTGTATGCATACTGAGATTTTTACACAGTCTTATACCTCATCAAATGTGAGGAATTTACACTGAAACAAGATGTTAGCACAATGCATGAGATTTTAATTACTGGTTGAAAACATGCCTATAGAATTGAATCTTGATCAGACATGATGAGACTTTTAATATCATGAAAATGCAACATACTTATTCTGGCTTATTTCCATGTTGAGAAATACAAAGTCCACTTGTCTAAGTCCTGTTTCAGTGAAAACACCCAATGGTTATTTTCAGCATGAAGTCTGGTACAGGAATTACCAACTGAAAACTATCGAAAACCATGTTCAACTTTAAGGTGACAAACCTACCTCTCTACCTATAATGAAGCTGTGCGGTGTGAAAGATCCAGCTAATTTGAAAGCATTTCTTTCAAAAGAAAGGGCAGCTCATTTCTGCCTGCTCAGCTCATTTCTGCCTGCTCTTACGGAGCATCCCCATCTCCCGACTCCTGTTGTGACAGTTTCTTTAAGCTTTCTGAATTCACCATGGCTTCTGGACTGTGCAATGAGCCTGTGGATGTCAGTACCCAGTCAGTAACACTGTTAACCATTACAGGGTCAAACCACATTATAAGTCAGCTTTGCCTATAAAAGAACCTGACATACAGTTTTCTGGGTAAGAAAAGACTATAGAATGATGAACCACACAAACTACTTTCATTAAACATGTTTTGTGGAGCTAAACCACCTAGGTCTCCTTGGGTGTGCAGGGCACTTCTAGACACGTGAGTTACGGGCTGTGTGAACAGAAGCTGGACAAAGGCTAATTAAAGAAGCCACGTGCTGCATTTCTGTATTGTCTGAATCACTTCACTGCTTAGAAAGCTGCTTATCTTGGCACAGCTACTTTCTAGCCACTATGCCAATAAAAAATTAGGTTAACATGTTACAGCCAACCATAGGAAAGGCAGAAGGCTGTTGCACATTGGACGTGAGACGATAAACAACAAAGCAGAAAACAACAACAAAAAGTTGGTGTTGGTCCCCATGAGAGTAGGAGGTAATAAGCTTGGAACAGATGGAAGAACTATAAGGATCAAAGAGTATCTAGGGATGCTGTTTGTTCTTACTTCAGACAATAACAGAATGCACTGAAAAAGGGTATCAATGTATTCTGTCCTAATTACAGAAGTGACCCATTAACTCAACACGTTTGCACTACTAAGCACCCTATTATTTCACGTATTGGGCTAATCAAAACCAGATTTTTAAATATTAAAAGTCTGTAGACTGAAGCACTATGAATTGAGGGCTAGAGCTAAACGGGAATTGATAGAATTTAACAAAGAAAAAAAGTAAAGATGTAGTGGTGTGGATGATTATACAGCCTTACCTTTCCTGTGCAGCACAAGTGTTGAGTGCACATTCTGCAGGGACATTTACTCTGGTAAGTGAATTTAATTGTGTGTGAAAGGTGTTGAACTGAAATGCCTTGGTTGCTAAATCAAAACGTGCACAGCACAGCATTGGCAGTACCTGCCTCTTCATGTGGTCCTGCCAATACATGTCAGCTTTAACCTGGCAAAAATGTCTTGAAAGTACTATTTATAGGCTGAGAGAGGAAAAACTCCCAACTTCTTGCCACAGATGTAGGTGCTAACCAGGCACATCACAGCTCAAGGTTTCTGACCTAAGAAACAAAAGTTTTGCGACTCCAACCCAACTAGCAATGAAGTGTGCAAGGGCTGAACGGGAGTGGAGGACAGATCAGCATCAATTACATAAAAAAGGCGATAAGGAGCAGGAGGAAAGGCCAAGTAACATGACAAAACAACCACTGCTGGAGGACATGCTTAGCTAATGGAGATGAGCCCTCCTGAGCCTGCCAACTATAAAAGACAAATGTTAAATAATCAGTAAAGAGATCCGAGAGTAATTTGCAGGTTGGAGATGACAATGCATGCTCAGGGGTCCTATAATCTCCACCACACAGTTTCATTATGGAATGGCTCTGCAGGCTCCCTTTCCTTTGTAGGAGGCAGCATCATCACTATCCAGGACCTGTGTACAAGCACAGGTCTGCAGCTGCTCACAGGATGCACTCCCCTCTATGGGACCTACACCGCACCATCCCACTGAACCTCAGGTAACAGGAGCAACACAGGTAAACCACTCGTAAGGGGAAAGATCAGGACGAGTGTCAGGAGAACATTTGTATGAATATATAGTTTGCTTTTTTATTTTTCTAGAAATATTGGTACCTAACCTAAGTGTCAAAGTAACGATCCTTCATCACAACATTGTTTTTATATGTACATTGAGGAAGCTGTATTCACAATTTCAACACAGATATTACAACAAGACTTTTGTCATATTCCAACCACATTTAGAATTGTGGAATTTCTCATAGCATATTAATATGGAACAAAGTTTTCAAGCTAAAGACAGATGTCAAAGATCAAAGGCAGTTATCTTTGTCAGAAAGCAAAGAGAGTTTAGTTTGCCTGCTATCCTTGAAAAGATTCCTAGTGAAATAAATTCCGATTTGATTGTTTAGTACTGTAACAAAACACAGCGTGATTGTATTTGAACAAGATAGAATCTCTGATAGTTACAGCTTTCAGTGTGCAAATCTAAACTGTCCTGACAGCAGCCACTAATTTAAAAATAATTACACAGAACTCAGTAGGAGCTTTTGTTAGGAACCACTTCTTTGAAAGCTTTGCTCAGAATTATAGGTCCATGAATTGAAAAGGAGCAGAAAACACTATTTTTTTCAGAGAAAGTTCTTGTTCATTTACATTTCTGTAAAATACAAGCTAATGAATTGCTTTGTTTTATACCCTAAACATTACTTGAACAGCTCTTAAAGCAATTTCAGTTGTAGGAACTGAAAATCTCTGGATGTGGCACAGACAAAACAGTGTTATCCAGGATGTAGGATGGTAGGATCTCAAAAAAACCACACAGAAGGTGATTTTAACTTGAGGAGAGAGATAGGGACCCTTAGTCTGCCTTGCTTCTTATCCTTGGAGTCAATCCATGCCATCTGCCTTTTAGCAGCTGGAATGGCCTACGATGTTACTATCCATGCTGATACACTGACAACAATAAGCAAAACTGGAAGATAAAATACAAGGGCAGGAAATCTTCCAGTCCTTTCGTAGTCCAGTGAACTTGGAACAGGGACAGCTAAAATTAAGGTAAGTAAAAGTAACAGAAACACAGGGAATAACACAGAAGAGCTCAATTCAGAAGTGGGTGGCCCTATGTCTAGGTGATAACACCACTGACCAGGAGTATATAGCCTAAGTTTCACCAAGTTATACTACAAGCTGATCATATTTGTGGTAGTCACAACCTGCAGGTTGTAAATACTTGAACTATCAAAATACATGTGATTATTAATATATACACTGCGGGGAAGGAAGGGGAGAAGAGATTAAGTTCTCAAGTATTACAGCAATACTGAACTCTTGCTAATGCCTTTTTGGCAGTTAAGCTTTGATGATTTCATAGAATAATTGAATAATTTGGTTTAGAGGGGTCTTTTAAAGGTCATCTAGTCCAACCACCCTGCAATAAGCAGAGGCATCTTCAACTAGATCAGGTTGTTCAGTTTGGCCTGGAAAGTTTCCAGGGATGGGGCATCTACCACCTCTCTGGGCAACATATTCCAATGTTTTACCATCCTCATCGTAAAAAATTTCTTCATTATATCCAGTCTAAATCTCCTCTCGTTTAGTTTAAAACAATTATCCCTTGTCCTTCCACTACAGGCCCTAATGAAAACTGTATCTCCATCTTTCTTATAAGCCCCCTTTAAGGACTGAATGGCTATAATAAGGTCTCCCCAGAGCCTTCTGCCAGCTGAACAACCTCAACTTCCTCAGTCTGCACTCACAGGAGAGGTGTTCCACCCCTCTGTTTATTTTTGTGGCTTTCTGTGCCCCTCTCCAACAGGTCCATGTTGTTCCTGTACTGAGGGCTCCAGAGCTGGATGCAGTACTGCAGGTGGGTTCTCACCAGAGCAGAGGGGCAGAATCACCTCCCTTGACCTCCTGACCATGCTTTTTTTTATGCAGTCCAAGACAGGATTGGCCTTCTGGGCTGCAAGTGCACATGGCCAGCTTATGTCCAATCTTTCATCCACCAGTAAACCCAGCTCCCTTTCCACAGGGCTGCTGGTAATCCCTTCATCTCCCATCCTTCTCTCTAAATTACGGATATATGGTTTTGATGGATAGATTGTTCAGTGGATAAGGAGTTGGTTGAATGGTCACAGCCTCAGGGTAGTGGTCAACAGCTCCATGTCTGTGGTTGGATAGAGTTGAGTGATGATGAGTGGTGTCTCTCAGGAATCTGTACTGGGACAATTACTGTTCAGTATCTTCATCAGTAACATACACAGTGGGATTAAGTGCACTCTCAGCAGATTTGCAGATGATGCCAAGCTGAGTGGTACAATCAACAAGCCTGAGGGATGGGATGCCATTCAGAGGGACCTTGACAGGCTTGAGAGGTGGGCCCCTGTGAACCTCATGCAAGTTCAACTAGACCAAGTGAAAGGTCCTGCACAGGGGTCAGGGCAATCCAAGCACAAATTCAGGCTGGGCAGAGAATGGACTGAGAGCAGCCCTGAGGAGAAGAACCTGAGAGTGTTGGTTGATGAGAAGCTCAACATGATCTGGCAATGTGTGCTTGCAACCCAGAAATCCAACCATATCCTGGGCTGCATCAAAAGAAGCTTGACTGGTAGGCTGAGGGAGGTGATTCTCCCTCTATACTGCACTCTCGTGAGACCCCAAGCTGGAGTACTGCATCCAGCTCTGGTGCCCCCAACATAAGGAGGACGTGGCTATTTCAGATAGAGGCCAGAGGAGAGCCATAAAGATGCTCAGAGGGCTGGAGCACCTCTCCCGTGAAGAAAGGCTGAGAGACCTGGGGTTGTTCAGCCTGAAGAAGAGAAGGTTCTGGGGAAACCTCATAGAATCCTTCCAGTACCTATAAGGGCCCTACAAGAAAGCCGGAGAGGGATTTTTTTACATTTTAGATTTCTCTATGTTCAGGTTCCTCAGGCGATCTCAAACCTGATCTTTTCTTTCAGTGGGAGGGACTCTGCTCCTCCATTCCTTGCCTTGAGTTCCATTCACTCAAGAGATGTGGGAAGAGAGCTTACCAGTGAAGACTCAGGCAAAAATGTTGTTGAGTACCTCAGTCTTCTTGTCCATTATTACCAGTTTGCCAGTCATGTTCATCAGGGGGATACGTTTTCTTTGACCTTCCTTTTCTGGCTGACATACCTGTAGAAGATTTTCTTACTATTCTTTGCATCCCTTGCCAAGTTCAGCTCCAGCTGTACCTTGGCCTTCTTGAACCCATCTGTACACAACTAGGCAGTGTCCCTTTACTCTTCCCAGGATACCTGTCCCTGCTTCCATTGCTCTGTGACTTTTTTTTCCTCTTCCTTTTAACAATGAGATATAAAGTAAGTTGCTTTGAACAAGCGAAGAATAAAAGATGTATGAGCCTTTTTAAAAGAGAACATTGGCCTGTTGATTTTGTATAGCTACAAAATAAAGATAATATTTTCAACAATTTTGAGACACTATTCATTTTTACAGAGTTAAAGCATACACTTGCTAGTTTGCTAGTGCTCCTTACCTGGTTTATTGAAGAAAAACTTCCAAGTCGTAACTATCCTTGTATACACTTCCCATGCATCACTGCTACTTATTCTACGCGCAAAAGAAAGCTCAGTACTATAAATTGCAGAAGACTTTTCCCTGTTCTCCACTTCCAGATGCTTTAAATTGAGGGAAGTCTAATTAAACTCTGGCTTTTCTTCCCTTTCCATAATGCTCTTTTATTTTTTTTTCAGTTCCTAATGAACCAAGAAAATAAGACAGAGGAGGCAGGAAGGAGAAGGAAACAATAGAGAAGTTCCTTGTACTTGTCTAACCAAGTATGTAGTCATATGTTAGTATCTTTGTTTCCTCCAGTGACTTGCAGAAATGATAATTCCTTTGGTACACAGGATCAAAGCTTTAAAAAAGTATTAAAATAGGATTTGGAAAGTAGAGTATATTCCCTATAGATTACTACAGTTTAATGAAAGGTCAAAATTCAGGGTGTCTTTACTCTACAATATTGCTTGAACATATTTTGTGTAACTGATATATCCAAGCAATACTACTTTCAGAAATTAAAAATACATATTTCTGGATTCTTGGAAATCGGAACAGCAAACAAAGGCAGGTGTTAAATTTAGGCTGCTTTTATTCAATGCAGGATACAGAAGACCAGAAAAAAACTGATACCACTATTTGTGGGAGAAAAATTCTTAAGTGTGTCAGACATGTATTTATTTTCCTAGAATCAACGGCTCTTTACTAAGTCTAAGCTCACTGACATATACAGAAACTTAGCACAATGACAAGAACAGATTCCATAGTTTTCTTGACATTCTTGCCCTCCAGACTCTTATTCAAAGTTTTGGAAGCGGGAATATGCTTCTAGTCAAAATCACATCATTGAAAAATGCATGTTATAACAAGGATAGCATTTGGTGAGATCATTTGTATAAAAATACAAACATGCCAGTTCTAGTTAAAAGCTTCTGAAAACAGACAGTAAGAAAGACTGGAAAGGTGTGCTTGCACACTAAAAGAATAAAAGGCCTTGCAATAATGCATATGAAGGAGTAATGAGTATATTCAGTAGCTTTCTGACAGGATTCTGAGATTAACTGGACAGCTAAAGGACATCTAATGAAGTTAAAAGCTGACAAATGCAAAGCAATGCAGATGTGATGGTAAAAAAAAAAGTTATTTTTCCTAAATTAAGCATATGGAAGCTTAATGTATGAAACTTAAAAGCACTGCAACATCCTGGACAGTTCATTCTATCTGCTGAATGAGCAAAAATTATAAAAAAAAGACAGAATATTGAGAAACAAAACATAACTTTAATTGTTTGACAAATAAGTCGGAAAGTATGAAAATTCCACTACAGAAATTAATCCTGCAGCTTCATATAGAGTATTTAGCTATGTTATTAGTGAAATTATAGCACAGGATTAGAAGATGACCAAAAAATTCAAAGTGAAGGATTACAAGCCAAGAACTTTCCAGTCAGGGCTGACTAGCTCAGTTATAGATACCAGCATTATAGACCCTCTAAGTTCACATACAAGGAAAACAATGGCCAATGTAATATCATTGTACTGACTCACCAATCCTTTAATGTCTTCTAATATCATAAGAGTTTCATAATTTTGATGTACAGGAAGAAATATAAACTCTGATATTAACTCACAGCAAGTGGTGGTCATAAATGTCACCAGTTCAGATCATAAGCTGAAAAGGGTTGTCTATATCTAATTGATATCCAGCTATGAAAATCTGGTGAGGTGTCAGCCAACAGGTAGGTTGTTCATATGCTGCAGTACACTTTATGGACTACAACGTTTGGAGGTGAGCTGCTGTCCTCTATAAGATACAGAGACTTCCAAAATCGTATCTGTAGCTGTTTTAAGTAAGAATTATCTTTTATACTCTAGACATGCTGCATAGAGTAAGTTTGTAGGTAAAGTCCCAGGAAGTAACGGCTGAACCTAACTGAACTGCTTAGTAAAAAAAAGATTCTACAGAAAGGCATGAGATTACTTTATGTGCTAATGTCTCACGCTGAATGGATTCTGGCTTTGATGGTACCAAGGAGCCAAGACAACTACTACCAGTAATAGACTTAGTGCTATTAAGAACAACATAGCTTAAATAAAGAGAACCGGATGCAGTTCTGGTCTGATAAGAACAAGAAAGGAAGATGTGCAACTACATGGATGCTTACCATATGATAGGTAAGAGTCTGTTTACAACTGGCAGCCCTAGTGGGGAGCTACAGCTCCTCCAGTAAGTCCTCATTTAGGCAAACAGCTGTGCTAGAGTTTATTCCAATTCTTAAAACACCAGACAAAATACACTAACGATAAGGTTTCTTTGTGGAATTAGATATCTTCCACAAAAATGCAGAGAAATAGGTAGATACATACGTGCTAGAACACATGAGCATACGCAGCACTAAAGTCCTGCACTGATACAGATGCTGTAAGTTAAATTTGGAAAAGGACTCCATAAGAGTGCACTCAAAACCAGCAAAAAACTGGTAAAAGTATGTATAGAAAAATATAGAAGGCTTTTCACATTCTATCACCTATTATGTACATTAATCTAACTTAAAGTACTGCTTAAGTAGTATATTTGTAAATATTACATGCTAAATTTCATACACTACGTAGTGATGTGGTTGTTTGTCCTTTCAGGAAATGGTGAACAGAAAAATGCAGGGTGTAAGCAGAGTTGCCCTTCGATGTTACACAAAGTTTTCTGAGAGTACAGTGGCTTGTATATCCACAGACTGCCACACTGGGATGCTGGAAAGGAGCTTACTAGTGGTTGCATAGAGTCTGCCCTTAAATCCCAGTTAAATCTAGAAAATGCATGTTGATTAGACTCACAAGGTGACACTTTCACTGCCTTTCCTTTTACTGTCAGCTAGAATAAAGTGAGTTACTTATTTCACAGCCTTTTTGAATAATACGTGCTTTTTTTTTTCCTGGCCATCTACTTCATTTCCTAAAACACTTGGAGTTCTTCATTAAAAAATTCCACAGGTCCTGGAAAGAGCATTTTGTGGCTTCACCCTGTCAGGCTTCAGTGACATAAAAAGTATTGCTCTATAAAAACATGCACGATTATTGTCAACAACATTTTGGTTTGGCATGTATGCTGATCTTAGTTACTTTTAACAGCAAAACCTCAGAACAGAAAAGGACTGATATAATGAAAAATGGAGGTAAGCGTGAGTTTAAATACACCAGAATAGGAGAGGGACTTAAAATATGGCATTTATAGAAGAGACACTGTAGTTTAGCAGCATGAAGTATTTCTTATTGAATAATTCAAGAGAATCTGGTTCAGAACCCTAACCTAAGTGCTAATTAGCCACAGCAACACTTTTACATTCAACAAAAATATAAAATGTCTAATTAATGGCCATTTCCAGTGGCAAAAGATGAAGTTCTCTAATTTATCTCTGAAAAAAAAAAGACTCTAGAAGAGAAATAAAATGAAATGGGAGCTTTAAAAGAAAAAAAGTATTTCAAAGGCTAGGTTCCTGCAGGCATTTCAGTGCCTGGGGCATACTGCTCTGCTTAGCCTTTGGAACTCATCATTGGAAGAGTGGGATGGTTATTTCTCTAGAGGAGAAATCTCTGCTATGACAGTAAACACAGAATAAAAGTTGGACGTTTTCTGAGGTATGTATACGTTTGGACTGAGAAAGCAGCACACCAGAACCCATATATTACTTTAAAAAAATAAAAAGAGACAAACTGAGCCTGTGCAATTCTTTGAAACTCAGTTGAAAAGCTCCTCCAGCAGCTGATTGCACAGTACTATTCTATAACATCTTTTTTACCGTTTATCACATCATGTTATTTCACAACTGGAAAGCAAGTGGATACGAGAGCTATTTATAGAACTTAAAAAATTTGATAACACAGAGCAGAAGGTCACTAAGTCACAGATAAATGAAAAAAGCTTTCTTAATATGAGTTAGTGTGCTGAGTAAAACTGCTTCCACTGTTATCAACCGTATTATCTATAATACAATACTCATTTGATCCAAGTTACAAATCCAACAGTAACATAATAAATAAACCCTAGATTTCCATTGAATGCTTCCACTGAACATAGATATATAATCTACCTTTAAATTAAATGGTACCCAACTCATGCATTTTATTTTTCTAAATCTTGCAGTGATAACAGCAGAGTATTTTCACCATAATACTAAAACTGTTCTATTAATTTATGTTCTTTGCATGTTTTAAGTGATTAATAGTACTAATCAAGAACGCAGAAGGGCAGATGTTTAATTGGCAGTAAGAATACAAGAGTGAATTCTCAGTTGTGAAGTTTCAGGCAGAAGTTCAAGAGAAATACATGCCCATAGCTAAAGCTGAGTCTCATTTCTGAGTTTTAAATGCCTATTTAAGACCTCCTTGATCAGTGAAGTATTGAGGCTTATTTATTCTTGCCTCGGAACCTTGGTTTACATCTGATTTAGGTACACAGGAATGCAAAGACAGATCTTTATAAGAAGGTAGTCTCTGTTAAAAATCTGCAAGTCATGAGGATGATTTGCATCTGAGAGAGTCGAGGCATTGTGCGTGGACTCAGCTGAAACCAAGATATGAGCTCAGCCCTGCAACATTTCTCAGCAACAACACACCACCATTATCATGCCAAACTAGTCTGCCTGCAAGTATCCCTTAAAGAGACATTTGCCTTATAATTTCAAGCATCCCATTAGACTTTTTAAAAATTTCCTTTCAGGAACAGAACCATAGCTATTGCTGAGATGACCTTTCTGTATTTGTTTCTCCCCGTGCACACTGACACAAACTTTCTACCTTCATTAGGATCTGTATCTGCATAATTTGTCATACAGTATAAGAAAAATAAAGCCCCTTACATCCCTATTATTACCCATTTCCAGTATTTGAGACACAAGCCTTGTGAAACCAGAAGCTGTACAGAGTCAGTGAATTTCTGTGAATCCTTATTTAGAAAGCTACCAGCTCCTAAATCCATAATTTTCTGCTGGCTATCCCTTTCTCTGCATAGAGCTCAACAGTCTTGTGTTCAGTCATCTTCCCTTCTATAAAATGGGCTTCCATCTCTCAAAAAAAGGCTGCTATGGCTTTATGCCCTTTTGACACTGATATAGTAACTGTACAATGTGTAATGCAATGGGGCCACTGGGACACAGTTTCCTTCTACCTGGAAAAAAAAAAAACCCTAACATAAAAGTCTCTGGAAAAGTTTAAGAAGTTTTAGAATACAGTATTTATTTGGAAAGCAGCTAAAAACTAAGTAATTTCTCATTAGTTCTTTCTTCTGCTGCTTATTGGGGGATTTTTATTTTAAACTTACCAGGCATGATGATATTGGAAAAACCTAGTTTCCTCGTTATGGATACTCCATGGGTAAACATGGATGTATATTCTCTCCTAATTTGTTCTATGTCTCCATGAAGTAACTGAAGAGAAACTGCCAAACCTGAGAACGAAGAGAAAAACAAGAAAAAAATAAGACATTCAAACAGATTATAGTCCTCACTACTTCTTAAAAACTGTATATACTTGCAAGTATATATGCATTCCTGAGAACTCAGAAAATTCAGAGGAAGTTTAATAATATCGAACCAGCTATTGAGGAAGGTACCAACATCCAGAAATCAATAAGGACTTGAAAACAACTACCCATGAAAAAGCATTAGCAAATTATTACTGATGTGCAGCTGAACTACGATGACATGTCGGACCAAAATTATCTCAATAGAGATGGATTCAGGACTTAATTGGGAAAAAAATTAGAAAAATGTTAATTTAGAGAAACATCAATCAATAATATTTTCTACTAGTTCAATTTTTCACTCACTTCAACACTATTCTGCCTTCATTGGTTTGCAAAAAAATAAGCAAAAACAATGGTTCCTATCTATGGTAGAAACATGTACATCTCATTATAATGTAACACTTAACAAAGTTATACAATTTATTAATCCAAAATCTGAAGAAACACACACTAATAAACCAACATAGCATAATCAATATTTTAACTTACGCACAGTAATTTCCTTAATGACTGAAATTTCCATTTTTTTCAATATTCATCAGATTTAATCAATCATGCTCTTTCCTATGTTCGATAGAAGACACGCAAAATGGAAAGGTGGCAATATAATAATTTTCCAATATTTATTTCTCTAGAACCAAGGAAGAATAACTTCATCTACTACATCTGCAGTATAAAAATAAACTGCAAAGAGTATACTTCATTACAACTGACATTAAAAAAAACAGCGGGCATGCCTTCTGGTTATATCATATATAATCACAGAGGCAAGTGTCAAGATGATACGGCTTGTAAAGATTAATCTTCCCTGACCTTCAACATTACTACAGCTTATCACACGTCAAAGTACAGATCAAGGAGAAGATAAGAGCAAACTCTTCATATGTACCGAACAGTTGGAGATAAACAGACAACTCAGAAGAGTCACAATTAACTTCAGATTAAGCTTAAGTAAATAACATGTACACACAGACTGAACAAGGTCATCAGTCCTTTGGGCTTTGGAAGAAATTTCCCCTACAACCATGTTACTATTTAAGTGAATAAATTTACTTGAAGTTTGACAGTTCTTAAATCAGAGCTTGAAAAACCTGTACTAAGTGCTGCCAGTTCAGGCGACTGCACTAAAGAGATCAGAGATCTAATTAGCATGACAACTTCTATCTTTCTTCTCTTACCTACACTTACATTTTATTGTTTTGGCAACTCCAGAGAATGTGATACTCTGACCAGACTTCCATTCTCTTATGAAAAACAGCTCACGTACACATCTCCAACTGATTACATCAACAAATCTGGTAAGGAAAAGCATTCAGTGAAGTCTATTCTGATTTTAAGGATTGTATTTATGCCACGGATATCAATTACTTTGGTAATGGGAATTTGTTCTGTGGTTACACAGTTAACAACCTTTAGGAAGTAGTGATAATTGTTACTGGTGTGGATGAGAAAAAGGGTAAGAAATCATACAGGTAAAATTCAGAGTGTTAGAGCAGGTGAAAACTTTTTCATTCCTGGATGGGAAAAGTTAGGCTGGGCATAGTTCACCTAAAAATATATTTAGCCCACCTCCAACCTTTTTTCTTTAATATTTTAAGAAATTGTTATACAGACATATGTATGGAATCCTAAAAAAACAGATCACATCAACCACAACAGTGTTAATCAGATATTGTAAACTGCCTGGTGTTGAGTAAAGTTATTGTGTTTTCCAGACAATAAGTTGAAGACCTCAGATCAAACCAGTACTACAGTTTCATTTGAGCAAAAATTTCACAGATTTCCTTGAAGAATTTTGTTTAGCTCAAAAATGAGATAAATGTAAAAAAATCTCATTAATAGCAAAATAGTTTTAAAGTGAGAAATGAGTTGCCTGCCAAGGATTTGAAGCACTTGGTCATGCAAGGCAAGAAAGGTATTAGAGCTCTCTTTTTCCCAGCATTCTTTTCTAGAAAAAGAAGCGTTATCATTTTGTATCCAAAAGCATCAAGAAACTCTGTCAGTCAACACACTTGAAACATGGTTTAGTCATTTTACTTATAGTATAAACACATTTTCGGAATATAAATAGTATGCATCACCCATCTCCTCAGAATAATGAAGAACATTAGACTAAAACCAGCACAGTTACTTAAAAATGCTAAAAGGTTAAACAGTCTACTACAAGATAAAAGAGCAACACTAAATCAGAATGGAAACAGAGCAAAGATGTCCAGGGAAGGCCATCTGAAGACTCTCCAAAACCCAAGGTTTCAGGTTAACAATCTTGCCACTGAAGATCCAGCTTCCAAATGACAAGGGAATTGCCAAGAAGGGAAGCAGAAGATCTTATAAATCTGGTAAAAATGCTGAAGTTAGGAATGCAATGACTTTATAAAATCAATGAAAAGAAGGTGATGCCAAATTAAGTTTGACTGCTCTCTCAAAGCTCCACTACTTTTGCAATTACTGTTACTGAGGTGTGATACCTGAGTTACAAGATAGGCTGCTTGAATTCCCACTCGTGTTACATTCAAGACCTTGTGATGGGCAAAAGGAACACACTGTATATGAAAAGCCAGAAACTTATTTTTAGTCCTAATGAAAGTTGTAACAGTGTAATCAAAGACTTAGGCCATTTACAATGCTATTAACATACGCCAAACAAAATACTGTTAAAATGACATATATACACACACAATCTTTCTAGTACCTATCACTTGCTCACTCTTTCACTGACCTCCTGGGGTCTTAAGGTCAATGGTTTCAACCCGGGAAGGTGGTGTGGGGTGAGCAAGTTCTCAGCATCCCAAGTCCTTTGCGATAAGGAGCAATGTTGCCAGTTTCTTCCTCCTCTCTCTCTAAGCTCCCCTTGGAGTAATTTTTATGTTTGTCTATGTGTTGAACACTTTGTTATTTCTTCACTGGTCTGCAAGTCTGCATTACATCTTAATCCATCATATATAATGTGTTTTATATTTGCCACGTGTCTGTTCTTTGTTTCCCCTAAACTGGTTTTATTCTGTTCTCAAGGTCACACTATGTAATGACCAGTAACTGGCCACTGGTGAGCTGTTCATAGGTCTGGTGACTCCAGCATCCAGTACTTTGAACATCTCAGTTATGGTCATATCTTTACTCTTCTATGTTCCATTTTAGTCTAGGGTTATATATACCTAACTCTACACAGAGTTACTACATGTTGTAACTACCTATCAAATACAAAACTTATATACCAAAGCGTGTTACAACTCACAATTGTATGAAGCTAAGCAGGAGCTAAAATGAAGTAGATATAATTTATTGTTTTGTCCTTAGACATATGATTTTATCAGTTAGAACAAATCTCCAGGCAGGATAAGACAAGTCCACCCAGGCAAAGCCAGATAGGTAGAGGACTGTGTTGTCAGCTAAACACAAAGCCTGTGGCCAGTTACAAGCCACAGCAATCCCACATTTATGGGTCTATAAAAATACAATAAACTTGCCAAAGAAACTAGGCATCCATCATGCCTGAGGAATCACACATTTCAAATAAAAGTCATGGGTTACTTGAAGAAGATGGAACATTTTACAAAGGACTAAATTTTGTATCCTTATAAATCAAGTTACATGACTATTGATAAGACTTAACATCACAGAGCAATTCAGATTTTCAGAAGGTTGCATATTCAGTTGAACAGGGACTTCCTCAGACACACTGCAAAACAAAGTGTAATGAAGAAGCAGCGACTAGTTGAGAGACATCACCTTCCTCACCAAAACATAACCAGAATTTTGCATACTATAATGGCCAGAAAGCCACTGAACTCAATTTACAAGTGATTAAAGCTATCTTTATGGAGAAGAAAGTAAGGGGCGGAGACGAAATGTTACTGGTCCAATTGTAGAAAGGAAGGTTTAATCGCCAGACAGTGAAGAGACAGGGTCAAGGTGGAACAGGCGTCCAAAGACTTTGGTCTGCAGCCAGTCTGGGAGCGATGGAGAAGACACTCAAATAAAAGCAACGCAAACAAAAGAATGCAGATGTTCTTTTTGTATAAGTAGATAAAAAGGTAATTCATTCACATTTCTCCTATGGAAACACGAATACCTTTCTCTGTAATAAAACAAATGTCCTTTAATTTAATTCCACTCTGATAATGTATTTCAACATCAGTTCTTTCTCATCTCATTTCATCCACTAGACAATAAAATGATCATCTGTGGGAAAAAAAACAAAGCTTTCCTGCTGGAACAGCTGTGCACAAACAAAGCAAAGATAACTGCAACATGCCACCATACACTGCATCTGACTGTGGCCGATATGATCATTACTCCATCTACGAGATCCAGAGTCTATCCAAAACTTCATAGCTATGAATTTTTCATTTCTAGAACATTAGAACAATGAAAATGATTATCCAGTCTCTGAAGGACTGGCACATTTTCTTTAATTAGGTACATAGTGTGGCTTTGTCCCCTCAGAAAACATTACAATTACCTCCCTAGTGGTAATTAAAACCTCTTGTGTTAGCCATTATTCTTTATTTACTCCAGTTTTTAAAGTATTACTACACAACTCTGCAGTACTGCAGACAGATCTCCTCTTATTTATTTTGCAAGCACATGACATTTCTCACAATTAAATTCTACCATAGGTCACTGCAGATTATTTTTTAACATTCAGATGAAAGAGAATACCGAAAAATGACAAGTTGCTGAGTCAGCATTTCACATTTTTGTTAGATCGGTCATTTTACCTTTAAACAGCTTTTATACTGCATTATTGATTCCTGCATTTAGTTATGACAAAAGACAACTAACTGTTCATTGCACTTACAGACTGCTTATTTGCATTTGAGCTTCTAGGGGGAGGGGAAAGCATTTACATTTAGCTTCTATCTCTTGGCAGCAGAGAATCCTAGATCATATTGAGAAGAAAATGCCTAGCAGCTGCTCAGGAAGATGACAGGAAAAAGAAAACCCAAAAATATAACTTGGACGGAATACTATTCAGCACTGTTTGTATTTTAAGAAAGGTAATAAAATAAGGCATCTGTCCAAATAAAGCTGCCTAAGGATGTTAAAGTGATCTGAAAGCATACAGGTGTTCCCATTTCTGGTAGTATTTTAAGTGGTCAAATTATCACTGCAAAGATAAAACCAGTAGGTTTCCACAATGTTATTGGCAAACAAATGATTTATTGATTTAATGAGATCTAGGGAAAATAATTGTATAAATCTTGTGCAATTTGGCCACAGCAAAATCTATGTTTTAAATCCCACAAACTACAGTCTGGAAACAGAGAGGAAAAAAAAGGAGAGGTAGATTCAATCCTCACTGGCCTTGTTAAAGACTTGATTGCGATTACTTTGAATTATCAAAGGAAACTACAAACTCTTTCTCTTCTCCTCAGCTTTAAGTTATGGTTTTTCAGCTCAGTAAAAATGCAAGAAAAACAGCCTTTGCAAAATTTTGATGATTTTCTTGGAGCTCATGAATTAAATGAGCTCTTGTACTTAAGGCTTTTGTCAGAACTGCCCTCAAGTGTGGAATGCTGGTTGGTTGGTTGGTTGTTTTTCTTCACGTGAAACATAAACATTTAAATGCAAACGACATTATATATCACAAGAAAACTGACTTGGAATTTCTTCACAGAGGAGGTGGTAGAGCTTCAAGTATTTCTTGACACAATCACCACACAATGAAGGTTAAAGGACCAGAAGGCCAAGTGACTATCTAGTCTAAACTCCTTATACAGACAACAGAGATATGAGCAATAATTTCTCCAGTTCTTACTTTAGTATGCCCACTGATGTCCTTTTTCTATTAACGATACTCACACGTCAATACCCATTTCTGTGCTACATTGTCACATTGTAAGGCGAATTATCTTGCTCCAAAACTTCTAAAATTAATTTTCTACAAACTGATTTATTATGTAGAATATTAGGCATTGCACAAAATACACGATTTTACAATTATAAGCATTTTATTTCTCTTCTAGTACAAATTACAGACAAAAGGTTCCAGGGAAACACCTGTTATTTTCTCCTTCATGAAGTGCATCTTTGCCATGTAAATAGCTTTCACATCATTGTTAGCTACTGGCACTCCAATTGTGTCTTATTTCAAATAAAGAAACAGTAAATGTTTAACTGGGACCTAAAGAGAGTGTTAAAAAAACCAAATCCCCACCACCAGAAAAGCCCAGGTAACATTCATAATGAATTTGTAAACATAACACTTAAAGGAGCTAAGATCATGCATATATATTCTATTATTTATCATTTGAAGGAGTTTTAAGAGTTTTTATTCTTTCGGTAGATAAAGTAAATGAAGAAATCTCACTGCTAAAACATAACCCAACTCTCAGATGGAAATATAAGCCAGCTATTCTCATTATGTAGCCTTAGTTCAGAATTTCTGTGTTTAAGTTGGATGCCATTTCAATCATATGCATAATTGAAGTACTGAGACAAACACCAAGTCATTAGTGTCTACTGGATACAAGATACCCTTGACAGTATGATGACAGCACATTTTTCATTCTTCTCTAGAAACAAGTCCTTTCGCAACACCCAAGTGCATAGTATGAATTTACCTTTATTAGAGCCCTTATGTCCAGCACAGTCTACAAATCACAGTCTATGTAGGACACCTACAGATAACTAGATCAAAAGTCTACCTTGAACTTGATTTTTGAAACCCCTATGGTAAAACCATAACTTTCACAGACAACAATACAAGCTTCAACTGCTGTAAAAATGTACAAAAATACATCTGACTGGTCTGTAAGTCTGCGACCTTTAAGGATTTTTTCATATGTCAAAGTGGTCATTAAGGGCCAGATGATCTTGAACAGCAATTTATGTTCAAAATTCTCTCCATATTTAATCTTTCAGCTTTAGTATTTGTTGATAACAAAAAGGAATGCCTTAATTCATTGTGTACTTAGTGAAGCACATATGAGCACTATTGTTATTTTGAAAGTATTTCAAATAGCAGCCTTCAGTGACATCTAATTCTTAAACACATCAAAATGGAATACACAATCTCCTTGTCACAAAACGTAACAAAGATTAAAACTGACAGGTTAATGAACTGTCACAGAACTAGAGTAATTAAACAAATGTACTTGCTGTTTAAATGTTAGTGATACGTAGACACAAAATGCATTTGAGATATCACTGACACATCTGTGAACCCTGCTCACAAGAAACACAGAATGGTTGGGGCTGGAAGAGACCTCTGGAGATCATCTAGTCCAACCCACCTGCTGAAGCAGGTTCACCCAGAACAGATCACACAGGAATGTGTCCAGGTGGGTTTTGAATGTCTCCAGAGAAGGAGACTCCACAACCTCTCTGGGCAGCCTGTTCCAGTGCTCTGGCACCCTCAAAGAAGTTTCTCCATTGCATTGCTTCTATAAAATAGGAGATACAAAAGCCAAAACAGGTTTTCCACCTGTTTTTTGTTTGTTTGTTTGTTTCTTGCTGTTTGATGGTAACCATAGAGAAAATATATTATTAGAGGGCCAAGAGGCTGTTGAATGCAGGTAAATAGGTCTAAGAAGTCACACCCAAAAACACACCCCAAAGCACACACCAGTGTTTCTATCCAAATGCCACCATTGCCATACTTGTCTCAGAACTTGCATCTTGTCAGATGAGCTCGTGCATTGGGTTGGTTTAACTCATCTTTCCCATCAGACTCTCATACAGCCACTGAGCCAGACTGAGATTTAGTACCAACTGACATGTACGCTGGGGAAAAAACCCCACATATAAGGTAACAATAGCTCCCTAAAACCACAGATGCTTGCTTTATGAAACTTGCTTTTGTCTGGTAAAATGAAAATGATAGCAGTGTCATGAAATCTGCCTTTGAATGAGCAACCTCACTGAACTTCAAAAAAAATTAGATTCCACTTTGAAGTGGATCCCTCTTTGAACTGGTGTTAGACCACATAACCTTCTGAGGATCCTTCTAACCTAACTTACTATATGATTTGATGAATAAGTTTCCCCCATAAGATGACAGTTTTTCCCTCCTTATGACGGGATTCTTGCCAAACATCTGTCAACAACATGGGCTTTGAATCCTCCATGCTTCAATCAGTGCATCATGCAGTTGCCCATTTATTGACCAGTCTACTTCTGTTTGGATGATCCTCTGTTTGCAGGTTTTTGCACAGGTACATGGAAACAAGTCTGAATTTATTACAGGCAGTAAACCATTCATTTGAAAAACCTATTAGTGCATTTTCATCTTTTAAAGAAACAAATTAACAGTTTGTGGCTGACGGACTTAAGACGATCTTTTAAAAATCAAACCACAGCCTGCATTTGTCTTAAAACCAGCCTCTCAATTCAGGTTTTGCCTCTACTATATTTAAAAAAACATGTTCCTGCCAACTACTAGATATAATATAGTAATTTCTTTTTTTTTTCTCTAAATGAGCTAAGCTGTATGCAAGAAGATGTTATTTACCCAGATTTTTCAAGAGCTGTATTTTGACCCCCTATGCAATAGCTAAAAAATTAACCCTGCCACCAAAAGGAAGAGATCATGGCCAAGCCAAGAGCAGCAAGAGAAATCCCACCATTTTGAATGTGTTTCCTCTAAAGCTTAAGGCCCACTCATCAATTAAAATTAATGTATAATTAACAGTGTTTCCAGTGGAGCTGCAAGGTAGGTTTGGCACTGCTACCACAGAATACACCACGTTGCATTCAGTAAACATGCAATTAGGTTACATCACTCTTGTCTAGTTCATCAGAGCATTCCAAAATAATGGCACAGTAAAGACCCTCCCACTACAGTCACTACTTTTGTGCAATCCACACAGGAGTCCAAAACTTGGATTTGGATCCAGGCTAAAACTAAGCTATCCAGTCTTTCTTCTGAAAGGAGGGCGAAGAAAGACAAAGTTGTAGTGCATTTTTCATTTTTTTAAATATGCTTTTAATGATATAACTCATTGGGGAGACTATTCACATGTAACATGAGATCAAGGTTTAAATCTCTCCTCTGTAGGATTTGCTAAGATGACATGAATACAGATCACACTTAGGAAAATCATGTGCTACTTGGCAGGCTTCAGAGGCACTTTCACTTTCCCTATGGTATAATGAATATTTTCTGATTGTATACGAAGTTGAATAGTTGCTGCAGGGAAGTCTGAGAAGCCAAGCGATTAGCATGCTCATCTGGGACACGTGAGACAGACTGAAAATCCTTTTGCAAATCAGAGTCTGAACCAAGACATTTTGTGTCTTTGAAGAATGTCTCAAACACTGTGGTATGTAATGTCTATGCTGAACCCAGTGAATATTTATATATTCCCTGAAATAGCAGGGCTATAAGAGTCACAGCAACCATCTCTAGCATTTTTTTCAGCCTAGCGCTCAGGAAGCAAAATCTAGCGCATCTGTATCCTGACAGTGCAAGTGTCCTGGGTGCACCCAACCACCCACCTCCTTCTCACCTTCAAGCAGTGGTGGAGATGAAAACTACCTGAGCTTTAGGTGCCCACAGAAAAATCTTGTGCCTAAGGAGGTACTCTGAAGATGCTGATGGCTTTGAAGTAGGGACTGCAGTAAGAACCATCACTGCTTAACTTGCTCACAGTCATAAGTGGGCAATTTTTGTGGACAAGAACCCTCTATCTTCAGTGCCCAAAGGACTGCTCCAAATACTAGACATAAAAGACTGTTGCAATTACTAGACATGCTTTACCTCTTTAAGTGCTGTATTAAAAATAACTACGTTTCAACTTTTAAATGCCTAAAGAACTGAAGGAAAAAAAAAAGGTCGTGTCATAGGCAGGGATATGAAGTTGCACATTATAAACCCATATTGAAAATTGGAAAAAAAAAAAAATCCATAACATTGCATAAGTATATACAATTGGAGTTGCATTCTCCATTTCTTATTTATTTTTGTATATAACCATGTTTAATGACAATCAGATTTGGCCTTACCCTCTTGCCCCTTGTCCTAAAATGCACGTCAAACCATTTTAAAAATCAACAAGTTCACTCATGGCACAGTAATTCTGTAGTCAAATGAAGCAGCTATTATATGATCGATAACAGTTTACAAGGCACTTTGTGCATTAGTGCCTGCTTTATTAAAGAGAAAAGCAGCCCACATCCAATACTATTTGTTTATTGTAAACCGAGAAAGGTCCAGAGTATAGTTTCACAGGCAGATCCAAAGAATAAGGTCTTCAACTATGACCCACACTGCAAACCCTACAAGGAGATTTTGGCATTTAGCAGAAGCCCAAGCTTTGACATGAAAGTGATGACTTTGGCTAGGTTTCACTATCTAAAATATACTATATGGGGATAAAGTATGATTTTACATGGTTTGAGATAAGCCAGTAACAGTTTCCTATATCAGTAGTATACATTTCACTAATCTTTGCTCCTGCAGATACAGAAGTAGAAATGTGTTATTTTCCTTGTAAGACTGATATAATGAGGTGTGATCTCTATGCAAGAATATTCATTTTTCCACAGGTTTTTGCATTTTAAAACAAAGTAACTAGCTTCTAATTCTAAGAAAAAACATAGGAAAAATAAAGCCAGCACCTCTCCAGATATTACTGCAATGTAGTTTGCTTAATAATTAGCTTGGGGGTATCAAACTCATTTTTACCGGGGGCCACATCAGCCTCACGGTTGCCTTCAAAGGGACAAATGTAATTTTAGGACTGTATAAATGTAACTGCTCCTACAGTCCTAAAATTACATTTGGCCCTTTGAAGGCAACCGTGAGGCTGATGTGGCCCCCAGTGAAAAAGAATTTAACAACTCTGATGTAGATCTAATAGTAGTCACTCTACAAATACTACAAATTCAACATAAGGAATAACAATGCTACTAAATGCAGCCAAGGCCTTTTTGGCCTTTGCATTAGCGGTTTGATTTCCTACACTGGGCTACCAGGTATCCAGTGAGCTGATACCTGACACCAGCTGCAAAGACTAAAGGTGAATGGGAATTTGATCCACTGCCTGCTACTCTAGTCTTTGTTTTGCTGGAAATTCATGCAGAATATACCTTTCAGTTCCCACTCTAGAAAACAATGGTAGATTATCTGTGAGACTGAGTCCTTCCATTCCTACATCCACTGAGAATAGGAAAGAGGATGAACACCCATCCCCTGCTCCTGTATGGGCTGTATTAACAAGTAAAAGTCATTTGCCTTTATTTGATCTCTTTTAGATATATACTGAGAATAAGATGCAAGAGGATTCTGTACTTAAAAAGTGTCATGAGTTGAAGCACTTTTTTGGGAGGGGGGGTTTGAATGCTATATACAAATGCTATAGTCTGGAAACATATGTTTTACATGTAAGATACTGAAAGTGCATTTTGAGTTCCTTTTTAGTTTTCTCCAGAAAACTTGAAGAGGTTTGGTTGGTTGGTTTGTTTAGTTTATTTTTGTTGTTGCTGTTGTTTGGTTGGTTTTGGTTTGGTTTTGTTTTCCTGAAGAATATTAGAGATTATCTGATAGACTATTTCATAAGTGGGAGATAATTTGTGGAAACTGAAGACTTTGTGTGAAAATCCTCTGAGCTGAAAGAAACTGTATAGGACAGAAAGTGAAGAGGGAACAAGCCTAAAGGATAGACAACAGTTGGAAGAATATTTGCTGTTACTTGTTTACTGTGTTTCCTTTTTTAACTCTTTCTAACATTATGTGAAAAGGGCAAGTACTATGTAAACCAAAAATTCAAGTTTTCCTACATTTGGCTCATACTTACAACAGATCTTAAGAGAGAAAAAAGACCCTTGTCCCTGTAATGCAAGATTTTCTCATTTTTTGACAACTATAAGGCGGCAGACAAGGCTAATAAGGCTTCAGAACCAGACATTCAATACTATTACAGAAAAAGACAGCAAAGGAAAAATAAAAACTAGTGTAACAACAATATTTTCCATGAGGTGTCAGCAGAAGTATCTAAACATATTTCTAAAGCCTTGCAAGTGGCTTTTCAAGCTGTTAAGCAATCAGGGAAGACCAAATTTCACATGTGCAATGTAAACAGCCTTTCATAGTTTATTTTTCAGCTGGTCAGTACTCAAAGTGGCATTACAGCTTGCTTTCTCCTTCCCTCTCCAGCCTCCACATGTGCTACCAGAATTCTGTGCTGCCCTTTTTTCTTCGCTTCCCTCCCCTGACAACAGTTCTCAAAATCTAACTGATCTTCAATTTCTGAGCTTTAGTTTCCAGCCCCTGTAACCTCAAAAAGAAAAGGTCACACATGTCTTTCATGTTGAATATTTGCATAATTAAGAGTATTCAAATTTATCACGTGTCTCCTAGGACAACTGGATATTTAACTGTGAACTCTTATTTCATGAGAATGAAATAGGGTAAGTGATGTATCACAGTGTAAGCAGGCATTGTGTGGACAGTCAGAATGATCAAAGGAATGTTGTTCTTCATTAATGTCTAACATATTTAAGAAGCCAAACATTATACTGACTCAGTAATGTGCTCTTGTATTTTCACAACATGATTTCTGTATCTATTGCCCAATAAGATGTATGACATTCTAAACCTTAAATATATGTATATATGTGGTCAACATTCTATATGTGAAAATAATAGGATTAGAACTGGCTATATTTATAACTTCATTCTTGATAAATAACAAGAGCTTTTATTTGCTTCCTGGTGATCCACTGAAGATTGTTTAACCTACATTTTCAACATAATCATCATGCTTGAAATCAAGTTAAAGAAGCATGAAGTCTACTACATGAAAGGGATTACAATTATAGTACAATCTGGAAAATGAGTTCATATGACATTTTTCTATAGATCTATTTCAACTAAACATTTCACAGGGACAAAACAATATCTGAATACAAGGACAATAGACTCAGAAGTTTCTATTTCAGATTTCATTTCAAGTTTGACTGTGTCCCTGGATGAGAGCATTCAGAAAAAGTTAACAAGTAGGTATTAAAAGACAAACAAAAAAGCAAATTCCACATCTCCTATGGGTCAAACCACGATCTCACAATAACAAAGGTCAGTTGTCTCCCATTTCTTAAGACTCACCCCTGAATTTGTTTTTACGGCAGTTACAGTGACATAAGGCTGACAATGGAGGACTATTGATAAGTTCTTAAATATCAACTCTGCCTCCTGCTCAGCTGGAACACAGAGCTACCAACAGGGATGCACAGCACCCTGGCAGCTCCCAGTTCATTTATTAACTGAAGTGTAATATACGATGTCAACGGCAAATTCTATATCCCTAATGAAAATGTGAAGCAGAAATGTCAGGCAACAGAGATCAATAATTTGATCAGCTCCAACATGAAAGCAGAAATCCACAGCAAATGGTAGCTCCTCAGCACAGACTAAAAGTTTGCATTACATAGTTCCTTGAAGAAAAGTCTGTGACTTTTTTTTTTCTTAAAAGTGCACATGAAAGCAAAATCTATGTGAAAAAATATTTTCATAGACATTAGTCCTTCTGAAATAGAACCACTTCATTTTCAAATTAAGAAAACACTAAGAACACAAAGAGAAATGTGACAACTTACTCACCTGCATTAGAGCCTGTCAAGTTGTAACGTGCATTCAGCTTTTTAATGATATTTTCATGGATCTGATACCAATCACTCTCTGTGTTGCACCTAGAAAAATGATAACTATCTTAACACTGAAACAAGAATGCAAGCTTTTCAGAGCAGCTTCATCGCATATCTCTAAACGAATCATCTTGTTCATGAAACTTATAACACACTAGAAGCTGGTAAAGCCCCATGAAACTGCCTGTCTCAATGGAAAGGCTGAGAGTGCTCTTACCACTTGAGAAAGGCATCATGGAAACACCTGCTTCACGTGCCAAGGGTGGGAGAAAGATATGAGCAATTATGCCCAGGAACTCAGCCGTGACCAAGTTTGTCATTTGTATAGATCGACCCTTCAGCACTAAGCCACACAGAAATCTATCTTGTGACACCCAACAGGAGACACAGGACTCAGAAACAGTCTTAGCAGACAGAAAAATCTGTGCTGTACACTTCAAAGTTATTTAAAACACGATGTGGTCTTCAGGAGGTAGTCAGTGAAAGAGCAAACTACATTTAAAGAGCTGCTTTTCCATAAGGAAAAACTGACCATTGTTCTAAGGTTTGTTTTTCATGGTTTAGACTGGAGTTAGTCTTAGCATCAAATCTGGTTTTGAGTGATATTTCTTCTTCTTCCATTGTTTTTGTTATTAAAAAAAAAGTAGGCAAGAGTGAAAAAAGCATAACAGGCAGACAAATCTAACAATTTGTTAAGCAACAGCAAACACGTACTTTGGTGACCTGGGAGTCTAAATAAGAGCCAGCTCACATGTCCACTGTCACACTAAATAGCTTTTCTGCAGCACTGATTCCAGCAGCTCTAATTCAGCACAGAAGGGTAAGAGGAGAGGAAAAATGCTGTCTGAAAGATTTCTGTGTCTTTAAGATTTGAGAGCTAACCCTGGGAGGGGCAGAATTTCCTCATGTGCACAACAATGTGTCCCAGGTTTACGTAGTTAGAACAGACCACTCCACAAAAATATTCTTACTATAAAGTCAAAGATCAGCAGGAAATTACATGCACTGTGTTGCTACAACTAGAAAATTGAACTTTCTTCCAATTACCATCAGCTAAAATCCACTATATTATCAATCAGTCATTTTAAAATCTATTTTCCATTTTTCATTCTCCAGCACTAACTGCCTTTTACATTTTTGCTATTCCCATTATAGAATTGCTTTATTTCACAAAAAGATAGTCTGCCTGCTTTTTTCTGTAGTTATGAAGTACTTCCACTGTCTGCCTAGACAGTACGGAGCATTTAAACAAGTCTTAAAAGCACTTCATGCAGGCATAAAAAGAGAGCAAGCTCTTATAAGGATGTGGAAAATACACAGAGATCTAAAATGATGCAACCTTTATCTTTAACATTATCCCACTTTATAAACATGCCTGTAGAATTAGCCAAAATTTCCAAACTGTGACAAAAAAAAAAAATTACAACTGAAATTACAAGAGCTACTACACCTTTTTGAACATAACAAGCTACAGCTGTTTACTCACACTGCATTTAACACCACTGCTTCTGTTGCAAACTGACTATAAGATGCTTATAAAAATTAAGAAAAAAAGCATTCCCTACATGTATACTTTTAAAACGAGGTCATCTTTAGAATCTCCTGCCAGCAAATCTGCAATACTGAGGACTGCACAGCCAAAGGGCCGTCTATATTGTACATTGCAGGCATTTTTCTTTTCTCCAGCTCCCATCCGTCCTGCCAAAAAGAAAAAAAACCACACATATTTGATACATAATTCAGGGAACTGTCTCTCATAAAACCACAGAAGAGAGGCAGAGAGGAATCCAGCTTAGTATGGTGACAGGTTTGAGCAGATGATGTCAAGTATATTCATGGCAAATCTGGTCCATCTTGATTCTATGTTAGGATAACAAGTCCACTACATATGTGGTGATCTTGAAAGGTCTCAGAGCAGAGGTTCTGCTCCTCTTCTTATGAATTCCGCTCAAACATCATTTTCTGATAGAAGCAATAGTACACTCATGACATCACCAGATTAAGTTTAGAGGTCAGGCACAGTGCAGTGTTCAACATTTGCTGTCCAATAAGAATTACTACACTGTGGTTGTTGCCACTCAAGATTTATACAAGAGATGTTGTGACTGAGCCTTTCCAATTTAGTAATCAACTGATGCTTCCAAACAGGCAACTAGCTAGCAAGGGGATAATCAACCAGCTGCAGAAAAATCAGGTAGAGATGAAACACAGGAAGGAAAGATGACAAAGGGCAGAAGAACAATTTATGATAAGGGAAGAAAGACGGCAGCCGAGGAAAACAGATTTGAAACAGAATATTTTTCCTAGTCCTTTCTTTTTTATACAAATACAATTGATCCATCTTATAGCTGTGCTCCTGGCATTCGAAACTGCCCTCTTTCTCCCCATTTCATTCAATTGTGCATTGGCAGCTATGTATCTTTCCCACCATGTCTTAATGTCTGACAAGAGAAGTCTATGGTTACAGTCACTGCGGGGCAATGCCTCCTCCAAATATTCCTATGCATCACAGCAGCTAGAAAAGTAATTGTTCATTTTCATACCACGCAGCATATAAATCTTATTTTAACTTTTTAATATTGCAGTGGTTCATTTATAAACTTGACTAAAAATATATTTGAAAACCACACAGTCAGAAAAATTCTACTCCTTATTCTTCTTTAAAGCATTCATTCTTATCAAATACACTTGCATTACAGAGTTTACCACACTTTTCCCCAATCCTTGCCAATGAAACCAAACCACAATATTTTAATGTTCTGTTAAAACACTGAAACAGCATGAAAACGCAAGGAAAAATTATTCCTCAAAGCTGTAAAATAGTGTTTACTTTTTAACAGGTTGTTTCTGAACTTAGCACAAGTTAGAGCCACTACATTTCAAACCAAAATACCTTTCAAAAATAGGAAGAAAACTTATTTAGTACTGCACTGATACAACTATAGAGGCACTTTACAGAGAAAACAATATCTATAAGACAACAGAAACAGACCTGAAGATTGTTGTTTCACATCAGTACAATTCAGAGGATAACTTCTTAAAATAAACACCTAACACAAACGTACACTTTTCTTCTCTTCCACTTTGTTCTAAACGATTTGGTATCTGCTTATAGCATTGTGGATCAAAATTATTATAAGACTTGCTCAACTTGCTTCCATCTCCTCCTTTTAAAGGGTTCAAGGAGAACACAATTAATCTGAACAATTTCAGATATACCAATTAGGTACAATAAATTTCCAGGCAAGTTTTTCTATGAACAAATGTGCTTGAAATTATTCTCTTTGGAACAAGAGTGGACTTTCCAATGACAACTCCATCATCTTAAGACAGTTCATATTTTACACTTCTGTTTTGCTTTATTATAGTAACAAAATGTCCTGCATCTAAACTCAGCAGTACGCTTCAAAAATAAAACAAAACAATGCTGAGAAATCCAAAGCAATTTTTCCATCAAAACCCAGGCATTTCCTTTTCAAAAAAATTATTCAGAGGCCTAGTTAATCTAACAAATCCCAAAGCTAACTCCAAGCAGCTTTCTTTTGTTTACTGTCATATAACAACAATGTTAACAAGTGTAACAAATGCAAGTTATCTACTCACAGATGATTACACCTACCTATTCGGATAATGTGCACAGTGATATAGATGTCCTTCCTGAGTTCACTGCTACCCAAATCCTGCGTGAGATCAGAACCTCATTATTTCTGACTCCTGCTTAAAATGTGACATTCAAAGAGATCTTTACACACTGCTTTCAATGTCCAGTGACAGTGATAAAGGAACAGTGAGTTCATTAATAGAATAGTGACAAATTATGCCTTTAACACTTTAAATTGGTGGTGATGCACTCAAATCAACTGTTCTAAAATATCATGGGTTAGAATATGCTGTAACGCAGTAAAATCAGTGGGAGGACACTCGCTGCATGCCTTAAACAACAGCAAAGCATTTGTGCAATTCCTAATATTCTGAAAGTACAGAGCGTGCTACATAAACAATCTTTTGGGTGTAAAATGCACAAGGAGGAAAATTAACTGGTCCTTGTTGCAGGGGGAAACACTGGCACATACACCCACGTGAAAGTTGAGGAGAGTGTCCACTTATCACCAGAAAACATTCAGCTTGAGTGTTCTAGCAACACACTTTAACCAGCCTTTTAAATTGATGTTCATAACAATGTAAAAACTTAAGAGAGCAGTTGCAAGTGAACCACAGAATAATAATGTAATTCAACTTCTAGTTTTTCAACAAAGATTAAGAATAGGATGAACTCACCACAAAGAGAGAACAGTGTCTTTCAGGCTTTTCTGGACATTTTGGCAAACCATTTCTATTCAGTCTTAAAAAAAATCTTTCACTGTAAGAAAACAAATACGACAGATATGTTGAACAACACTGCAGCAAAATATATTGCATTTTGATCTTATTTCTAGATGTAACCTTCCCCAAGATATAAAAGAATTAAACAATTTATTTCTAAAAGTCTCAACTGTATCAATAAAAAAGAAAAAAGGAGACTAGTGAAGGGTGTTGATTTACTTAATCATCTAAAAAATCACTGAAAGCTCAATACAAAATAGAAGAGTGGTTGTCATTTAGAAGAATGAATTTGAATATCCTGCTACAAAGAGAGGTTCAAGCAATAAAATCCATTTATCCCAGAACTGAAATTAGATGTGTCGCATTTTGGTATTTATTCTTGCTAAACAAATGTCAACATTGCCATGCTTGTATTCAATCAACATTATTTTTCATGGATAGGTAGATGATCTTAAGGGACTTCTTTCCTACTTAACTTTATCAAAATCTCTCACTAGAGTACACCAATTTCAGCATTCTTATAAGAGTCCTGGAAGTTCCAGCACGGCAAACTTCATTTTTGGAATTCTGTTTTGCCACCTACTGTGGGGTGTTAAGTGCTTCAGCTGATATAAGTACTAATAGAGCTAGTAAGCAGATGCAGAGAGTTCTTGTTTGAGAATAGAAGAGGTTATAAGACCACATTGAAAGCAAAACTGCTTTTTGAAACAGTCCTATTTGACAGTAGGTCCATTATGGGTCTCATCTAATCTCTGAGCAAACTAAGCCATTCAGGCACGTTAAGTCTATGAAAAAAGAAACTGCCAATGCTTTGGATAATTTTCTCCAAGATACAGCCTCACAGGAAATGTAATGATAGGACAAGGAAGGCGTAATAATCATATTTCTGCAGGGAGATATGTGGAAGATGGGAAAAGAATTTGCAACTGTTATATATGTTTCTTTTCACTCTTTCACCCCCAGCCAGCTGGCCATTTGAGTCTGGATGCCCTTTTATGCCCAAATCGGAAACAAAATTGCCAAAGTGCAACTAGGTTTTTCTCAGCTGCACCCGCCTCTTCTGCTTATCCCTGAGGCTAAACATGGTTTAGCTCTGCTCTACACCATCCAAAGCTTTTCAAAATACCACTGGAAAATCACTAGGAGTATGCTGGATAAGATTCAACTCAATAGAGACTAATTCAATCTTTATTACAGCAGCATTTGCCTTGTAGAAAATCTGGATTGATCACAGAACGATTCACAGAATCATTCTCATTGAAAGGGACCTGAAAAGGCCTCTAAATCCAACCTACTGCCCAAAGCAGGGTCAGCTGCAGGGCAGATTAGCTTGCTCAGAGCTTTAGCCATTCAGATCTTGAAAACCTTCATGTTATGGAGACCATGCAGCCACTCTGGAAAATCCTTTTCACTAACTGTCCTCATTTTTTTTCCGTATGTCCAGATGGACCTTCTCTTGTTCCAATTTATATCCCTTGTCTCTCGTTATCCCACCATACACCATTGATCCTTTTGTAGGTACAGGCAGGTGACTTAGCTCTCCTCAAAACCACTTCTCCCCCCAAAGCCTCAGCCAGACCTCCCAGGGCAAGAGCTCCAGTCCACAAACAATGTGAGGCCTTCTGCTGAACTCACTTCAGTTCAGTAATACTGATCTTGTACTGGAGGACCCAAAGCTGGCGTGGTCTAACCAACACTGAGCAGAAGGGGATAATCGCTTCCCTTAAGCAACTGGCTATGTTCTTGTTGATGGTGCCCAGAACACTGTTACACTCAAGAGCACATTTCTTAAGAGCTTCATCTGGCGAATACTTTATTCTTTTTGATGTGCCAGCTATCCAGGCTGAACGTACAAACACTAGGACTTTTTCATTGTTATTCTTTGAAAACATTAGTCCAATCCTTAGTATGTAGCTTCTTTATCAGACGGCATAAAAGGCAGAACCTAAGAATAGTAGAGTTGAACTCAAATACCTCAAAGTGCATGAAAAAGCTATTTTCTGAGGAACATTCATGTTTTACGATACAGTCAACTTCTGCAGCTTAGGTCTCCATGGAAACTTTAAAATGGAGTTTTAAAGACTGTTTATGTGAGAATATTTTTACAGAGAAACAAGCTGGTATTTTGCTGTTGATTTAAAAATGGTTTTCAAAATAATTCTGCCCTTTCATTTAGATTTAGCTCATTTGCAATACTGGAAAATACAGTAAAAAAAAAAAGTGCAGAGCTTTGTCTCACACCAAGTTATTGTACATTGAGCAAGAATGATTATATTACCAAAGCAGTTAAAGCTTTAGGACCCCACTATGTTGGGCACCATGCAAAACTGAATAAAGAGAAAAAAGACTCTGTTCCAGCAGTAACAATACAGCTCCTGTGCACTGAAGCCTGCAGTGCCTTGGGGTGCATCAATACAAATTTGGCCAATAAAAGGTGATTCTGAATTTCATCACCTTATCCTCAGTCTGTAGAACTATTTAAAAATAATACATCATCATTTCACTGCATCTTTTGTCTTTGAAGCAACCACTAGACATGTCAAATGGTATCTTTCTTTGAACCAACAAGAAACTGGCTTGCTGTGGATAACCTATCTTCATAGTTTACTTATGAACTGCAAATACTGAATTTAACTGCGAGTGTATTCTGTATTTATAGAAGCTTACATTCTGCAGAAACAAAGGCATATCTTTTGAAAGCTTCCTACTCACTATCCACTATGATATGAAAATTTCAAGCTCTGCTTACACTCACAGACCATGAGATTATGATTCACAACACAAAAGCCAAGGACTCCTGTCATGCCACAAAGAAATGCACCGATCGCAGCAGACATGTAATGGTTATGCAGATCTGATTTCCTCATTTGAATTTGAAATTTTGTTTGACTGAAGCATAGGATGCAGTAGCAATGAAAAAGGCAAACTGAAAACAATAAATAATAAAAAAAATATTAATCCTTGTGCAGTGCTTTGATACTTTTTTTTTTTTTGCTTGAAACATATCACAGCACCAGTTACGGCTCAGATTAAAACAGTTATCTTCCAACATTACCAACAGACTTGCAAGATTATGAGAAAAAATGGCAATGTTATTTCTAAGTACAGAGAGCATGTGCAATTATATAGCATTTCAAAGATTTCTATAGAGACAAACAGGTTAGAAAACGGTTGAGGAAAGCAAACAGCCTTCCTAAAACAAAACAGAGACAGAATCCCCAAGATCTGAAAGCTTGGCTTCAAAGAGCAGCAAAAACTCCAGAGGGTTAAACCCAGGGCTAGTATCTTACTGCACAGCAATCTTCTCAGCAGTCAGTTACATATACGTACATATGGCAAATACACACAGCGGTACCCCAAAGCAGAAATACCTTTCCTTTGTATTAAGATTATTTGATTCTAGTTCAGACTGCGATGAATTTTTTATGAGCACAAATCTCACCACTTAAACATGCTCTACACATTTAAACTCTGCTGTCTTCCCACTGAAAATAAGGAAATAACTAATGCTGGAGAGATTAATTTAAGAAGGTCAACAAGGGATTTTTGTACTGTAACTTCCTATGTATTAGCGAAGCAACAATGTGTTCCAAATCTGCAGGCTTAACGCACACATTTAAAAGAAACATGGCCACAAACTGTTCTATTTTCATAAGTGACCCCCATTTCCTTAGTATTAGCAGGAAAATGTTACCAGTCGCATGTTACCAGTCTAGACAGATTGCTTGTTCTATGATTTATAAACACACTATCAAAAAAGAACCAGACAGATTTATACCACATGGCATATTCTTGTGCTAAAGCTATATCATCAAATAGTTCTCGGTATAGCTTCACTTTCAGACATCTTTATAAATTCTCTCTACCTAAATATAAGTTACAGTGATTTCTAAAGCAAATAATGAGAAACAATAAGAGAACACTGCCACATAATTCACCAGCTCAAGTGTATCACATTCCAGAACACTATTAATGGACGTTCATTAAGAACTTGAATCTGAATTGACTTCATTTACAGCTAAGGGCTCACTGACTTCATAAAACCAAGATCAGATGCAAAATATTACCCTCATACCTAGTGGTGAAATGTAGAGAAACGTAGTACAACATGTCATATGTTAATTAAGATAATAAAGCCTTAAAAATACATTCTTAATCAGAGAAAAACATGACTTAGCAGTACAAGCTGTTCCACAGTAAGTCAGCCCCTGTATTTTAACTCTGTTAGGCACTTATGAATACCATACCTAAATTTCTAACTGTAAAATAAGTAGCAATGAGCAAAGGGGGAGAAAAAAAGGAAGATAGTACTATAAAAATAGATTGCAGTCAATTTTAGATAAAGATCAAAGCATTAACACCGACAAAAATAAATCAAACAGAACGATATTATGACGTTATACTGAAGCTTATCCTCCTGTCTCCTCACCATGCTGACAACATGGAGGATGGAGAAGAAAAACATTTTCTGATGCAGGCTTTATACTTTGAAGCCCAATTTTTATGAACATATCTCATATTGTTTTGGATATTTGCATCTTCATTTTAACTGAGAAGCAGTGTTACACATTTCTTGGAAAGAATAACAAGTTACTTAGGAAACATTAATTTTAACTTCTTTTTCATGAGGTACCACAGGAGCCAAAATATACGGTTTTAAAAGACAGACAGCAGGCTGGATTGTATCAGCAGGTATTTACAACTAAAGAAACAACAAGCACCAGAAGCTGGAGCTCTCAGTAATAGTGAGCTTACTCTGCCACCACAGATCAACATTTTGCAGCACAGCGTTATCAGTGCACAGACCTACAGATACTTTAAGCTGAATTACAGTCTTGATTATTATCCTAGTCACTGACTGAAGTAAGAGCACGGATACAAGCAGATTTGTTGTATCTCTCCCCAAAGATAGAAATTGAACTTGAAGAGAGCAAGAGGAATTGTGTAAAAAATGAAGGGAAACAAAAGCATTTAAGAAAATCCCCTCCCTCCGACACCACCTGGGCTCCTATTTATTCAACACCACTTAGGGGTTTACAAAGAGCAAGTCTGTCTCCTTTTGTGCCCAAACCTTGTGGCAGCAGTAAGTGTGACTGCACCATTTTCTCCATAAGATGATCTGTAAAGCCACCAGAAAATCACTAGTGTTGAATATATGTCATTCATTACCTAAATCTGTCAGAAATATGCCATTTCTGGTGCACATATCCGTATTCTAATACCACATTCCTTTCTGAACATAACCATCTAAGCTCCACCAGCTACAAGACAGGTGACACCCCTTGCAGCGCTTTCATCATGGCAATCAAAAACAATTATTTCTGCTGTTACTTTCCAGTTTTTACAATATGAACAAAGAGGGTTATTTGTTAAAGCACACGAGAGACTTAATGGATACCACAGGTTCCTCTTGCTTGGGTTGGTTAGTTTGCTTTAAAAAAAGCATCTGTGTACACAAGATCAGAGCAAGGATCTACACAAGTTAGCATAACCCTTACTCCAACAACGGCAAGTACATCATGTTTGAGAAAGAATCTTTTAAACAGCAGATAGGTAGGTACGTTTGTTTCACTGAATGTGGGTTTTTGTGAGAGAAACTGAGCTACATTATGAAATACAACTGATTTCTAACATACTCTCAACAACTGGGAATACCATACCTGTACTTGTTGATTTGAGGGCATTTGAAAGACATGATTAAAACCAGGCTCTGTCTTCCCATAAAATATAAAATCAAAACACATCGAAAGCATTTTCTTGCTAAACTACACTTGTGCCTTTTTTTAGAAACTCATTCCTACCATATCTACTTCATTTTACTTATCCACAAATGTGGTTATTTTGCTGCAAATTCACATGCAGCAGCTCCTGTACAAATGCTGAACAGGCCAGTCTGGGCAGTCAGGCCAATGCAAATGAGCTTGTTGAAATGCCAACTCTGCAAAAAATACTTGGAACGCTACCCTGAAGCAAAATGTTATTCTCTTGCTATTCAAGAACGGCCAGTATTTAAAGAGCAATTAATCAAAAATGTCTCATTAATGACAGCAAATTACACGGCACTGCACAAAGTCAGATTAAATGAATGATTAGTAAAAAGTATTATTAAAACATCTAGAGCCTCTTAAAGCCAGGACAAACCCTTTTGATCACCTGGCAACGAAGGGCAATATAAATCTGCAGAAAATACATTTATTACTACTATAAGGCCAAAACGTTCGAGGACGCAGCTGTGCCAAACATTCTTTAATACACATTCTTCCCACTACATAAATCATATCTGCTTATACTATTGAAGAGGATTTAAAACTAAGCAACAAAAAAAAAAATAATTATTTGTGATGACTACATAAAATACAATTTTGCTATTGATATCTGAAAGCTGAAAAAAATTCAAATATTTATAGGTACCAGGGAGAATGAGGACAGAGCTACAGAAATATTTGTAAGATACTAGCTTACTGATTTTGAAGTTTCTCATTGGTCATGGTATGTTCCTGTGAAGAGTTTCTAAATCAAGAACATGAGTTTTCAGGCCAAAACCATAGTCAGATATAAATAAATAAATAAATAAATAAAAATCTTCCTCCTGTAAAGTAACTAGCCAGAATATTCATGGAGTACCTATGAGGCTCAAGTTCTAATGTTCGATTAGTGTATGTTGAATACTTTACGGATTCAGCTAGTAGTTACAGTAAGCATGTAATTTACTTTATTTTCAAAACTCTCTTGTTTTGTAAAATAACAAATGGAAATGCAATTAATAGGGCACACCGAGTGGGCCAGCACTTTAGTGTTCTTACCTCTGATGTGGAGGAACTCCAGAGCAGGCAGTTCAAGTCAGAATTCTCAAGGAAAAAGTATTATTCACTTGAGGCACGTCCTTCACATTTCCAGACTTACTGGGACCAAGAAATAACTTTTTTGTTAATCTCCTCTGATGACTCCTACTCCAGAATTTCTCCTCATCTAGGATCCAAGCAGAGAAGCCCTATGACTTTTACTGCTTCACTACTCATGCCAAGAAAAGGCTGACTGACTATATTCCTGCACGTAGGAATCTTTCTGCTCACATGAATAACTGGAAAAAATGAGGCATGTTTTCTGAAGGGAACCTTTCAAAGTTTCTGGAATTTCAGGCTTCTCTTTTAAGCTACTCTTTATAATCCTGTATTTATTTCCAATTACAATCACATCAAATACATTCTTGTCCATAAGGGCAAATTATCATGTGCTTTGTCTAAAACAAAGCTAATAATGAAACAATTAAGCCTGCTTATTTATTGTGTACATATATATACATATATCAATATAAAGGATGACATAAATTAAAAAAAAATTAGCAACCACATTCACAAATGTACATACCATGCTACTCATCTAAAGAGGTATTTTTGTTCCAAATGTGTAAAGGATTGTTAATAGAGCAGTAACTGCTCTCTTGCCAAAGTGGTCTTTATATTTCATTTGAGGTGTTTCAACCCCCCTGCTAAAGTAAGGGCTACCTACCGAATAAATAGGAAGTAAATAAAACCAGGCTGGTTTTGGTTTACCTTTTCCTAAGGAGGGACAAAAGAGAGTAAAAAGTATCTGATCCAGAACAGATGACTCTTAAAATAAGAGTCTGCTAGGCAGAAAAGCCAAGATGTTTCATCTCTCCTGCACCTATGAGGTATAGTTATATATGCATTGATTTTGTGTAATTTGCTGTGGTACAGTTTTAATACTGTGCAACATGAGATATTTTTGTGCACACTGCACAGGAAATTGAAAGTAACACTGAGCCACCCTGTGCGGTGATCCAGTGGAAATGCAGATTATGCTTTTGTGGAAATATTATAAAGGAAAGGTAACCCTGAGCTAGTTCATTGCTTCTGGTTCCCATGGATTGCTCGTTCTTAACAGAAATCCGGCAAGCTCCTTTAACTCAAATCCCTGCCCTGCGTAGCAGGCACATCTGCATGCAGAAAGTCAAGATTCAAGACTACTTCCAGACAAAAATCATCCACAGAATCATCCATGGATAATGTGAAGTATCCGAGTACTAAATTCCAAGAAACAGTATTAATAAAGGTTACACAAATTTAAAAAACTAGTATTTCAGGGGAAAAGTCAGAGTAGCCTGTCACCTAATGATAGATTAAAAATTATATGGAGCACTTAGATTGAGTATAGTATCTAATATAGCATTGTACTGAGCACACTTTCAGATACATACATTTTTTCTTCACAAAAATTCTATGTTGCTGAAAAACTAAAATAAAGTCTAGTCTGAACTCTGCCTCTCTAGTCAGCATTCACTCCTCCCAGCAATCCTATGCTATTGAAATCAGGTAACTTAGTCTGAGACGCAGTTAAAATATATCCTTAGACAACTGGAAAACACACACTTTTTTCCTGAGAATGATATTCATTCTCATAGATAATGGTAGCAACAAACCCCTCTCTTTATGCAGAGTTATTTATTAATAAAGTCTCTTAATTTCCATGGCATTCAGAAACACAAATATTAAATATTGAACAATCATATATTCTACATACAGGAGCAAAAAATCTGAACATCAACTTATGTGTGTGCATGTATGCATGTAGATAAAAACTCATTCTATCTCTCAGTCCAGCTTTTGTATCTGAAATACATTATTGCACCATCTAAAATTATTTCCAAATCTAGTTTTAAAGTGCCCTACCAACCATTACCAAACTTAATTCATTCTCTGCTTTAACATCAGAATGAAATAAAGAATCAAGAGCCTGGAAAGGACGTGGAAAGGAAGAACAGACACACATACTGTACACAACAAAATCAGCCCAAAATAACATTTCTAGCATGAAACACATGCTTGATAATCCTGATATGAAAAGAATCTTAAAGAAGCTGAAATTAGTTAGCAAGTGTTTCTCAACCAAAATTTCTTGACCAAGTTGATAAACTTCTACAATGAAATGACTGGCCTGGTAGATGAGAGAAGTGGACAGTGTCAATCTGGACCTCAGTAAGGCCTTTGACATTGCCTCCCATAAATCCGTCCAGAGAAGCTGTTGATGTATGGGCTGAATGCACAGATAGCAAGGTGGCTTGAAAACTGCCTGAATGTCTGGACCCAGATGGTAATGATCAGTGGCACAAAATCCAGTTGGAGGCCAGTACCTAGCAGTGTACCTCAGGGGTCAATAGTGGCTCCAGTCCTGTTTAATGCCTTCATTAATGATCTGGATGATGGGGCCCAGTGGACTCTCCGCAAGTTTGCTGATGACACAAAGCTGAGAGAAGTTCCTGATACACCAGAGATTTGGGCTGCCATCCAGAGGGATCTCAACAGGCTGGAGAAATGGGTTGACAAAAATCTGAGGTTCAACCAGGAGAAATGCAAAGTTCTACACCTGGCCAGGGGGAACAGTCCCATGCACCTGGAAAGCAGCTTGGCAGAAAAGGACCTGGGGATCCTGGTGGACACCAAGTGGAACATGAGCCAGCAATGTGCCCTTGTGGCAAAGCAGGCCAATGGTATCCCAAGCTGCATTAGACAAATTTTTGCCAAAAGGCTGAGAATGGTGATCCTTCTCCCCTGTACTCACATTGGTTACACTACACCTGGAGTACTGGCCTCCCCAGTACAGACAGACATGAACATAGCAGAGAGAGTCCAAAAAGGGCTGTGAAGATGATTAAGGGACTGAAGGTAAAGGCTGAGAGAGCTGGAACTGTTTACCCTGGAGAGGAAAAGGCTCAGAGAAGATCTTATTGATGATTTATATAAATACCTGAAGGGAGGATGCAAAAAGGATGGAACCAGGCTCTTTTCAGTGGTGCCCAGTGACAGAGCCAGAGGCAATGGGCACAAACTGAAGCACAGGAGGTTCCTTCCAAGTATCAGGAAGCTATTTCTTCACTGTGAGGGCATCTGAGCACTGGCAGGGCTTGTCCAAGGAGGTTGTGGAGTCTCTATCCTTGGAGACATTTTAAAGCTGTTTGGACATGGTCCTGGCCAACCACATTAGGGGGGTGAGATCAGATGACTTCTAGAGTTCCTCTTCCAACCTCAACCATTCTGTGATTTTGTGATTACATGTAAGTAGCACATAAAGGCAGGACAGAAAGAGAGCTGGGTCATTTGGGTCGACATAGAAATACAGTTCTTTACACACTGTTCTCCATTCTCCACCTCTGTGAGTTAGTAACTGCCATTCTACAACACTTTACCACTTGTCTTTACTTATCCTGAAGTTCCAAGTTACTACAATTAATGAACTGTTCCTCACAACAGCATGCAACATATTCTTCATTAGCCAGAGAGTCAACTATAAAGGATTCCTCTCCTGTACTTTTGTAATAACTTCTGTAGTCTTGCACTGAATACACACCCTATGGCTTTGCAAATATATTCTCCATCTGCTTTGTGGTCTAGTGCTCGACATTGTTTAAAAGCAACAAAAAAATTAACTATCCAAGTCTCCTGCATTTAGAGTGCTGTTGTCTGGAGCACTGATCCTAAATAAACTAGATATTAAAACTCAAGTGTAAGCTACTTATACACTTAAATTAATACCGAGTCTTTGAAATCTCTCTCAAGAGAGGCCACAGGGATATCATCAAAGAAAGACATCCTGGGTTCTCAGTTGTGAGCCTTCTGGGTAATGGAAAGGTATTATCAGCTTGATCCAAGAGCCATCCAAGCTCACCCTTGCTCTTGTTCTGACTGTTAAGAAGAGTCAGTTGTGTAAACTTTTGTTAGAAGAACAATTAAAAGTCAGCTTCTTCGAGCTCTGCTAGAGCAGAGCAGATCTCGGGTTTAAAGATGCTGATGAACGTTGCAAAAAAGTCTTTAAACATTCTCTTACTATACAAAAGTCCTTCAAGATTTGCATAGAATAAGGGGAGGAAAGAAGAAATATTTGTTTCTTAAAGGGAGAAAAACTGCCATTGTGGCTTTAAAAAAAAAAAAATAGAACCCAAAGTAGTAAATATTTTTACGAACAAAACATGGATTTCAGCTTTTTGGCAAGTAATTTAACGGATTAAAGTAATAGGAAAACTGAAAGATGAATGGCATAAAAAGATTAATGATATGTCTGAATGTCACTAAAAAGGTGAGGTTGAGAATACAACGAAGCAAAGGTAATCTTCTTTGATATGGTCTGGAGTTTACACAATCATTAAACACATAAACAAAAGCTCACAAAATAGAAAATGAAGTTTGCTTTCATCCACCTTGGATAAACAGCCTATTCCTCTGTGCTGTTTAAGAATCTATGCTCATTTGAGGGCAATATGATAGTTACAAACAAGGTTGTTCAAGGTGATAGGAAAAGGAGGATTAGCATGCCAGCTTATCTCTGCTCCTCGCACAGATGGGGCCAGAGGCATCAATCATTTGTGATAAGATGTTCATATCATATTGACACAGACACAAAGTGTGCATCAATTAAAGAAAATCTTACTGCAGTCTTTCTGAAGTATTGCCTCGAAATTGTTGTATTAACAGCATTGCTATTTGGAAAAAGTATAACATTAAGAAAATGGTTTAGAAAAGAGACTGCTACACAAAATCTGTGTGTCACATTGCAGATTTAAGAAAAACAATTTCTACAGCAGTAGAAACACAGAGGCACAAACACTACATAAATGTAAAGGTCAGCAAAGCAACTGGGACTTCGGGCAGGAGATGATGCAGCATTCTTATGCACACTCATCAGTGCCAAGAACAAGGTCTGCAATCTGAACTGAACAAGTGCAGGCAGCAGGTTTAAAACCCTCATTCCCCTTCTCATGATACACTGCCCAGTGCTATTGGTATTCTCAAAATTCTCTTAAAAAAAAAAACAGGGAATATCTCTGGACAACAATGTGCTACAAAAATAAGGTATACAAATATGGTCTTACAGTACTTACATTGGAAAGGCAGATATTTCAGAAGACATTGGGATATTTGAATTTTTGACTACAGTCACCTGCCAAATATTTTCTTTGAGGTTTTGTTTTTTTGTAAAAGCAGAATATTCTTGGGGCAACAAATAAATTTAACAGAGTCTCAGTGAATAATGCACATTGTCTGGGAAACAGCTAAGTTGTTACTTTGTCCCTTGCAACTTGTTAGGCTGAGTCTATTAAAAGCCAATAAGTGAAATCTTTCCAGGATCTGATTTAAAAAAAAAAAAAAAAATTTAAAAAATCAATATATGTTTGATGAAAGGATTGATGTTCTTAGAGTTCCAGTGTAAATGGGCCTTCTGGCTACACTAAGGTCATCATTGTTGCAGACTGCTGTATTCAGTAAGTGATATGACCTCGTTGGGGGGAAAAGCATATACTATGCTCGGCTGTCTTTTATTTCTCTGAAAATCTGCCACTACAAAACCAGTAACTGTGTCATCTATTGAAGTACAAACTACTGACTTTGTAAGTGTGATCTAACATCAGGAAAAGGTTCATCTCACTAACTTTTGTGCTAGTAAGAGAAGATATCCCCAATGCAAGTTACCACAGTACTCTAAATGCTGGGAATCTAAGCACCTTCATATTCCAGCTTTATAGAACAGAAGCTACTGATTATTTCTTAGGAACAGAAAAATCTCAAAACTTCACAAATCTCATAAATGACCACACATTACAATAGATTCATAAAGCAGATAAAGTAGAGCATCAGAACACAAGGTCATTGCACTCTGCATTTTTCTACTAGACCACAAGTAGTAGTTGCCTAAAGACTTAGGCAACCAATAGACAAACAACACAGCAAGTTTGTGACAGACCTTAAGGTGTTGTCACACACAGCTTTTAACCTGCACTTTCCCCAGAAATGAGTAGAAGAATCAGTGTATCCAGGTTTCACATCAGCATTATTGCCAGTGGGCTTCAGCATCATTGCAGGGTGAGAACTGCAGTAGCAGGGGAGTGTGGACATTGTCTCTTCTCATATATCCTGTTTCTGAGGTAGGCTGATCATTTCATGTATGCATCTGCCAGGGCCCTAAAGACCTCTGAAATATCCCACCCATTTGTAATGAATAAAAAACTATACATCATACCATACTGTTGTGCACCAAGACCAGCTACCTTTGGTTTGACTCTGTGATAACATTGTTACACCACTTCCAGGTCTAGTTCAGAAAGACCATGTAAATCTCCAGCTGGCACACCTCTGTTTCCAGAGTTCATTTTGTGATATAGATATACCTTATATTCGTTATTATGAAAACTCTCTTGGTTTCAGCTTTTTCAATACGTTGAGAGGTCTCTGCTTTTTGTGAGGGTTTTTTCTTGTGTTTTTTGTTCTTTGGGAGTGTGCATGTGTTTGTTTTGCAGACGGTTGTAAACTACCTTCACAAAGTTCATCTTCTCATTCCCCCCATGCCCTAGAAGGCACTTTGGATTCACGACAACACATTCTTCAAGGTTTGCCAGTAACAGGATGAGGAAGTTCACACATAATAAAGCAGCTGCAAACAGACACTAGAGTCAGCAATCAATAACTGAAGGTCAGATCACAGCAAGCATGTGACAAACAGCTCTAGAATTTGTGCTTTCATGTGAACATGAAATCCAATCCATTTGCTTTCATGCCACCACTACTGCCATAACCTCGTTTTCAGCAATCCATAACACCCAAATTGTTTTCCGTCAAGGTCTGAAGCTCTCTCCTAAATCTATCACCTGCTGTGGCATTCACCGGAGTAAACACAAAAGATGTGCCCTGATGCACACTGAAGTCCCAGAAATGACAGTAAACTGTGTTTTGGTGACTAACATCCAAAGTCCAGGCCAGAATGAAGTGTCAGTATTTAGCAGCTAATAATCTAACAACAGTTGCTCATATATGATTTCATTACCAATAAAAACCAATTTACTCAGTATAATCTTCCTTCAAAGGACTGGTTACTTATCTTGCCCAGCTATGAAACGCAGACATAATTTTGTCAAATTCAGCCCAAATTCCACATGGTGCCCCAAGTTCCTGTTGCCATATTTAAGACAATAACTAGCACACAGCCATGACTTTGGACATGTTTTGAGTAACATTTTTTACCCCATTAGCAGGCTCTTTCTATGGTGAGGAGAGCAAAGAAGAATATAGTGGCCAAAAACCAGCAATAAATTATGAACGGGAACCTTCTGACCAAAAACTGGTCTCCCATCACCACTGCATAAGCATTTAGTGGTTCAGTCTTCCTGGCGTATTTCTAGAACAGTGTGTATAAGGGTCTTGTACTAACTCTGTTCTCCTGTGCTTGTGTTTATTAAGTGCATCATGGTTCTACTATAGTTCACTCATGTTCTCTGTCTCAGCCAGAAATATGCTGGGAGTAGAAAAAAACTACTGAGTATTTAAAAATTACAAGGTTACCAGAATTTAAGGTCTAGGACAAACAGAAAAAAAACAGTTCCAGAATCAGCTCCCAGCTGAAAAAAGAGGCCAAACAAACCCTACATGGATGTGAAATAGAGTTTGACTGTTACACTGAAGAACAGGCCCTTCCTCATTGAAGTACAGGCTCCTTTCACAAAAATACTCAATTCACTGAGGGCAGCCCTCCAGTCTCATGTACCTAGGAGAACTCATCTCATAAATATTACAAAGGAAGCAACAGTTCCAAGTTTTGAATGTGTGATGATTAGGAGAGAGGAAAGCAGAGGCATTGAAAAATTACCCTTAGGTCACAGAGCTAATATTCACCTTTATGCATACATGTATGTATGTTCCTACACAAGCAAAACCAACTGAAAACTGGAATAGGTAAACAAGACAGAAAAATATAGATTACTGAAACTTAAAACGATACTACAAGCTATTATGTTTAGAAACGGAATTTCAAAAGAAAGGAGAAAATTATCCTGAATCAAGCCTATCTTTGTTTGTTTCTAAATGTGAAATTTGTTACCTGGATCAAAACATACAATTCATATTGACAAAACTTATATAAAATCAGTAGTCCAGTGAAAAATCGTGTGGTACCTGATGGGCCGATTTTCTTTGCTATCAAAGAGTGAGAAGATGACTTCCAGTTCCTCTCCCAGATTGGAGCACATTAAACTCTTCATCTGAACAAAAAGATGGTGGCTGCTAGCTGGTACTGGTGTGTCTTTTTTTCTGTGACGATGCTCCATCTGAAAATAAGCCAAACAACACAGCAGGCAGTTCAAATTAATAGTAAAAATCTCAAAACAAGAGGCAAAATAAATGTAATACAGAACTACTTTCTTAATGTCAATTTTTAAATTTTTAATTTAGTATTAACTTGTAATAGGTTTTTTCTTTTGCCTTTTTTTTTTGTATCTCAGAAGGAGAACACAAGGTGGAAATTATCTCTCTGAGAAAAATAGTAATCTCTAGAGGTTTCCCTTTTTTCTACTCGGAAAATTCTAAGCCACTTTAAAGCTTTGTGCTGTAACAATATAGTATTTCATAGCTGGTTTAAATAGTTAAGGATCTGATATTCTAATATGCAAACACACAAAAAATGTTTTTGTAGACGACTAAATACCAGTATTTTAAAGTGCAAAAACATCACACCCATATTTTATAATCTTTGAATTATAAAAGTCTTCAGATACAAAAGTGACTAAATTCTCTTGATTTGACTTCACAGTTTATACCTTCACCATTTTAGTCACACAATAAAGGTAGGACAATATTAAGTTGTACTATTTCTGTCTTACGTTGTACCAAAGATAATTTCAAACACCAATCTTTCTTAAGCTATTTTTAGCTTTTTTTCCCCTCCTCTTTATTTTTGAAAGTGCACTCCACGAGTTCCATCATTAGTCTTCTGGGTTATTCTTCCTCTGGATGTTTCTTCTTATGATTAATGGTTCCTCACTGTATTTCATCTAGTGCTTCAACAGGATTCCATAAGATAACATTTGGCTTTGAAGAAACTGCTCAAAGGTATACCGATTCTAGCATTAAAAAATTACTATTAGGCTTGACAGCACAAGTTATCAACATAAGTAGTTAAAAATTATCAGAAATATATTATAATTTAAGGTCCACAGCAAATTGTAGCAATTCTATTTTTTGCTCTATTTTACATTTAAATACGAAGTAAACACAAATAAAATTTAGCTTAAATGAAAGCTTAGTCTTAAACAAGTAAGGCTCAGAATTGTGTATCTGTAACAGCTGCAGTACTTAAATATAATCCAAAGCCCATATAAATGAATTAGCAAGCTTTCTTAAAACTCACTTCAGATTAAATCAGAATTAAATGAAATCAGAAGTATCAGTGCTGGTTTTAGCAAGTCAAGATGGGTTTTCACACAGCCCAAAAGGACAGCTTTCCTATGCAATTTAACTGCTATTTACATTAATATATTAGAAAATATCAATAGCACAGTATGATTAATTGTGACAATACTTGTACCGTAAGCATATTATTGTATTTCCACAAATCTTATCTAACAGGACTCATGGGCCAATCACAGCTGTAATGAAAAGGAGTCTTATAAGCTTTTATTGACTATTGAATTCCTGTTAAGTCACAATTCTAATATATCAGAAAAAAAAACTTGTGCATGTTTACATATACAAATTTGATATCAAAGCATCCCATATGAATGTAGAGATAACATAACTGTTCAACAGAAAATAACTTTCCTCATAGTAAAACTCATTACATTATCAAACGCCAGTTTATTTGATCAAATAAAGTACTTCTGGTTAAGGAGAAGAAAGCTGCCATCAAAACAGCAGTATGTAATTTGGTAGCAAATGTACAGAGTATCATATTCGCATACCAGCCTGTAGAGCTCTGTAATGCTGATGTCTTCAGGATCCACCATAGCATATTCTTTTCTTGGAACCAAGTCAAGTCCCAGTTGTCTGTATGAGAAATTGAATAACAGTAAGTAGTTTCTGCATACAAAGGAAATAAATTAACTTGTTTCTTTTCACATACAGTATAAACATTCCAACAAACACTGTGTTAACTGGCATTCTACAGTTGGCTTCAGTTTAATGTATTTTGGATGTATTCTACATTCACGGGTGTTTCTTCCCTTTTCTTCACTTTGTAACATTAATAGAATATGTTTTTCCACAATTTTTAAATCTGTTTTACACTGCAGACAACGTATAATGGATATTGTCCTTTGTAGTATTGTGGACATTGTACAATGTGAATTGCACTAGTATTGTCAATTAGAATGACAGACATAGAAAAGAAGATAAAAAGAAAATCCACCAAATGTCAAAACATCAGCTTTTTTTTAATTTGGACTGGATGACACCAAAGCTGTTTGGCTGTATCCCCTCAACAAAATAATGAAATGAACATGAATCAATGGGAAAAAAAGTTATTTTGAGCATAGCAGCAAGCAATGAAGATTAAGAACACATATAGGGCAGTCACGCTGAATTTAGAAAAACTTGAAAGATGATAGCACTTTTTTTAAAAAAATGTTTTAAAGAGTAGGAACTGACCACTTAAAAAACAGTCACAATTCCATTTGGCTAGCACAAAATTCTAAGCAGACAGTTAAGCGTACACAGTTAATCACAGTTCTTTCAATATGCTACATATTTAGGCTTTCAGATAGCAGAAGTCGCAGAAACTCTTGAAATTCAGTTAATTCTACTATTGAATATTGCTGCACATAGTGTTTAACTGAATATAGGCTAAAGAAAAGACGTTGGAAACAGCACCCAAATGCCAAAAGGTATTTTACCCTTTTTCTCACTTCTATTTTTTTTTTTAAGATAATACAATTTGTATTAGCTTTTATTATTTATTCAGATAAAAGAAAGATGCAGAGCATAGTAGCAAGATGTGTGTTAGAGATGCCCAAGGAGGAACTGAATTGTGTGACCCAACTCATAAAAGAAGCAATGTCAGTCAATATAGTTTTGGTTAAGACAACAGAGCTGTGCTGACTGGGCCACATAGGAATCTGGCCAGGTGTGTTTTAAAGAAGATATAAAAGGGTGCTGCATATGTTCTTGTAGACAGTACCACTTGTATGTAAAATAAACTGAGAGAAAAAGGCAAAATAAACCAGCAAGTAACACTTCACTGTTAGAGCAGAGGACAGAAAAACAATAAAGGAGAAAGTCCATTACAAAATAAAAGTTGACACCCATCAAAAGTTTGCTCCTTACTTCAACATTCTACAATGAGCCTAAAGCTGTGGCCTTACGTCCTGGTTTTGTTAAAAACAAGACCAGTTCTCCTTTAGTGATTTTTCTTTCAGCTAAGTTCTTCTAGGTGGCTGTACTTTTCTGAGTTTTAACCTGCATATTTTTCCTCAGATGCTGTACTTGGTGCTGATAAGGAACCAACAGAATGCTGAAGAAGCTCATGCTTAGATTTATTACTATGGTAGCTAAGAAAGACTGATAAGTTTTCCCACGTTCCGTTGTGAGAGGGGCGTGTTTGACGAGGGGTGGATGGAACAGGTTGACTAGAGCTGACCAACGGAAGTATTCCATCCCATAGTCATCACACCCCCTATATAAAAAGGTGATCACGAGGGTCATTCTCTCTTCGCCCATGGCCGGCATGTAGAGAGGCCCCTGTCTGTCTGCCTGTGATCCACAGCCCTCAGGCCCTGCATCCTGCAGCCAGTTCCCTGTTTGCTGTGCATGTGCCCATGACTCCCGGGGCCTGAGCTACAGCAGCTGGAGCCGCCAGCTCCGCACACCCAGCTCTGCTGCTGAGTGACGCCAACTCCACATCCAGCACCGGAGATTGGTTTGGTATGTTTTGTATATATTCCCTATTTATTAGTAGCATTAGTAAAACCCCTTAAAACTCTACAACTTGAAGTCTAAGTCTCTCTTCCTTTCCTCTTATCTTTCCAATCTAAAGGAAGGGGTGACGGGAAATGAAGGGATAACAGGGAGCGTCTGCCACGGTTTATTGCCGCCTTGCCTTAAACCTTGACACCTTACAATCAGATTGCATTATTTTAATTTATTATTGTATTTACTCACTCGTTGCCCCAATCCAGGCGAGCAGTGATGTGCCGCTTGACATCCTTCATTCGATCGTGGGTGAGGTGGCCGACAAGGACCTGCCTTCTCAGGTCCAGGATTTCATTCATTATGTGCCACAGTCGGTGAAAGAGATCCCCCTCATTTCTCTGCGAGATAAAAATTAATTGCCTCTGCATCAACTGCATAAGCTGATAATCCTAATATATACAGATATGGTGGAGAAATCAAGAAAACTTCCTCATTGCCTTATTTAGTCATGACCCTTTTTCTCCCCATCGTGCTGTGATGATTTTACCTGCATGTATGTGTGTGCATATAAAATAATTTCAGAGCATACCACAGACCCTGTCTTTGCACCACACTCACTCTAAAATTTCATTCCAATTGGTTATGTCTCATGTTAATGCAGTCTAATTTATGTGATATATGACAAAAATTCAACAGAAAAATTGTTTCATGCCATAGCACTGTTTTATTCCGAGAGCTGCTGTCCCATCCAAAATGAACACACGATCAGGCAATTCAAGAGTATTTGAACTCACACATAAGGGATCAACAGGGAATAACTCCTAGTATTCAAACGCTGAATCAGAGTGTTAATGTTCTTTTAACTTTTTCTTGTATGGATATAACTGTACACTCTACAGTCTAACCATAAATAAACAGTGTCTTGTAGACAACCTCTTGTCCAGACAGCTGTTCTTCATCTAACTGTTAAATAGGAGAAATTATGCGAAGGCTTTTTAAACCACATCCTCCTAGTCTAATTATACACTAGTTAAGGGCATAAACAATTTCCCATAACAGTTTCCTCCCAAACAGAAGGTCTTTTAACTCGTCCCTTCACCACTTCTAAGTGGTTTTACTTGAGACAGTTTTTCTGAGAAACTTTAGCTCAAGGAAACTACTGGAACCTCCATTTAAGTGACGCATCAGACAAAGTTGAAAAAAAACACTTCTAGTCAGATTTATTCTCCTAATTCTTGCCCAAAACCCTAAGCCCATTTCCCTTTTCCTTCCTCCTAGGAACAAATGGCATAAAAATGAAGTTCAGCTACTTCTGCTGGTAATTACTCTGAAAAGCTAAAATTCACTTACAAGCACCATTACTCTCTGTTAATAGCTTCTATATTTCAAGGTCCCTGACAAACTAGCATTTGATAAAACTACTCTTTATTTTACATCCATTCACTTCATAAGCCTAAGTGTGCCCATAAAATAGGCATTAATTTATTGCTTGTCTTGGCTTTCTGTCGGAAAAAAAGAAAGCCAGTGTATTTGGAACACACAGTAAGAACAGCAGTGAGGAAAAAGTTGCCAAAAAAGAAACAGCTTCAGTAAGAACAATAGGAAGATATGAACTTTGTAAGAAAAACAAACAAACACACACAACAAAAAGGTCATACAAAAGGTCCTTGAATAAGGAGTAAGAGACAAAAAAGACTTTATAGGAACATTATAGTGAAGTAGGTTGACAGTATGTTTTCACAAGTTTTCCATCAGACACTTGTGTATAAATATCTCATTTCTACAGTTAAAAAACAAACAAAATCAAACCAACACTAACTCAGGTGCATCTTTGTTTTCCGTATCTGATGATAAGCTCTACTGAAGTGAATACAAAAGACATGCTAATGTTTAACAAGACTATTAAGATCAAAATGACATTTTCAGGTATCCTTTAGAAAGCTTTAGAATTTTTCTATGAGTTGCTCATTTCTCAAAATGCTGAGTGGATCTGCAAGCAACTGTACTTGCTTTATAGATTTAGGTCTCTACACCAAGTAATCATATTTTTGCTCCTTCTGTATCAGGAGTAACCAATGTACCAATATACTTGCTAATATGCAAAAAGCAATCACACTTAGCTGTGCTTCAGACATTTGAGAAAACTATTCCCCTTTATAATCTAGAGAAATTTCAAACAAGCTTTGAATAAATGCTCTTGTTTCTCAAGGAACAGGTTCATATTGCTTAATTATAATTTCACTGTCAGGTTTAAAATATTACTTAGAATCCAACCAAAAAATACTTGATTTTGTAGGTTCCTGTATGAAAACTTTAAGCAAATTAGCAACTGTGCCACTTGCAGAGGCACTTCCAGAACCGTCACCTGGTTTGGAACAGCCTCTCTGAACATAATCCATACAAATATCTCAAAAAGTAGCAGACTAGCTACTTCTGTACCATCTTGGCTTGTAGGAGGTCCACTGGCACAATCATCGCTGTTTCTTACATAGCAGAAGCAGCCCCTGTATCAGCAGGGCATCTGACAATTTAAGTCATAATTATCAAGTCAGCAATTATTTAGGATGAGGAATTGGAGACTCTGCAGATGCAAGTGAACAGGTTTTGATTACATTTGATGCGTGCACATGCTGTCACGTCCAAACCACGGTTTGGTTTCAATGTAGTAGATTAGAAGGTCAAATGTTAAAAATGGAAGGATATCATGATGTAAATCACAATTTAAAACTGAAATATTTTAGTTAAGCCTTTGAAGACATGACTCTACAGTCAAGAGAAAATTTAAAAAAATGAGTTAATGAAATAGCAGTAGGCATGGAAAAATGAAATTGCAGTAATTCTTATGGCTTAGATTATGATGTGCAAAAACAATGTTAAAACATGCAAAACAGTCAGGAAACACTAAATTTCAGTCAGAATAAAGAGAGATACTGAACAAGTTTCATTCTGTGTGTTCTAAGATGTCAAGGAGAGGGAAAAAACAGTCCAGAGCCATAAAATAACCAGGTAAGGAAAACAAGAGAAATGTGAAACATGGGACTTAAGAAGTGTGAAATAAGAAGTTCAAACCAGAATTCACTTCTGTAACGTGTGGTAAGTAAATCCAAAAATCAGCTCACTATTGCTGGTCAAGAATCATCCCCCAAACCTCCCTCTCAGCAATGAGGACTCAACAGTTGGCATCCCTTGATCTCTGTGCCATATACAAGAGGTCCTGGTCAAATAACATGTACACATCTCAGTGCTTGTGAGTGTGTGGATGTAAGAGGAAATAAAGATCCATGAGAAGATGACTACGAATAAAATCAACTGGCTAGGATTTTTTTAATAATATACTATATTTCTGTATTGCAATAAAATAGCAATATTATTTGTTACACTTATTTCCAACACTTCAGTTTAGCAAAGGAAACCTTAGATCCAACAGCTACACGATAAAGCTGGAGAAGATTCAGAAAGTTGCTAAAGTTTAGCAGCAGTAGCAGCCAATGATTTGAACAAATTAACAGACATATTTATTTCATAATTAGAACAGTTAAAAAACAAATTGAATGCTTTTTTTCTGAAATATATACTTAAACTAAACCAGAGCATCTATACAGTGTATCTTTTGAGCTGGTATTAAATCAAAGCAGCATTACTCAGGATACTTGCCACATAGAGTTGTTTCCACATCGTTCCCCAGTCTCTTAAAGTTGATGTCATTTCTGTAATAACAGAATCTTCTGTTGGAATAACCATTTCAAATTGTCTGTAACATGCAGAAGAACACATGATATTACACAAGCATTACAAAAACCATTATAGTTACTAATAGAAAGACTTCATCCTGCCAAGAGTGTTGTCTATCAACCTACATGGGTGCTCCTTCAGCCCAGGATACTTTTTTTATTTGTGTATTTCATTTAATCTCCTTGGAAAAAAGTCTTGGGCAAAAATAATTTAATATCCATGGAAACTCTTGGTCCTAGAGAAGTCAAGGTGAGTTTTTTTTACTATGAGAAAAGCATGTCAAAAAACACTTTCATAGCAGAGTAATGTCCACAGTTTCCAAAGGTATCTTGCCGCTTTAGCTTAGACTCCAAAACAGGGATTGTTGCCACTATTTTTTACATCTCTGCTTACAGAAGACAGAAAATGCCAGTCTTTCAACTGAAAGAGGATATAAAAAATCAAAAGGAGAGTAGTACAGTGTGAGTGAGTCCTTAGTGACTTGATGCTGGCCAAGAAAGAGCTGGGTTGATTTGGTCAAGACTAAACTCTCCACCACGCCATCACTTTATGCACACCATCACCGCTACCACTTGGTTCTCGCACACAGAACCTTTCAAAGGTTTGCATTCATGACTGGATTATTTTTCTCATGTTACCATTTCTCTCTTATCACATTAACTTACCAAAGTGACAGCCCCTGCCCATGATGCACTGTAGGGCACATGGCCTGAACAGAAACACAGACTAACAAAGAAAATACAGGCAGAGATTGAATATTCTGCAAATCCTGTCATGGCGTCCTCTAACAAAAATTATTCCATCTTTAAGCTTTGTTTTATTGTGATGAATAACAAAAATTTTACTTCCCTGAACATTCAAGTTTAACTACAACCACTTTTAAAGGAGAAGGGATCCGAGGGCATGACAAATCACATGGCTTGCACTCCACAGCAAAAAAACAGACTGTTTATGTGAAGCCATTTTTACCTGTGGGAGTGAGACTTTTTTTTTAAAATATGATTACAGTCTTCGTGATTATTTTTGTCCATCATGAAATATGGACCTTCTACTCACTCATTCATGCTCCCAAAATAAAGGTCACCTGCACCTGATGTTTAGGCCTCCATCTATTATGACAAGAAATGTCTTAAACAGGTTTCAAACTTTTACATCTCAGGTCTATCAATACACTTAAATAAATGACCCAATGTGAATTGCCCCAGGTTAAGTAAAACTTGGGAAAAAACTACGCTGAACTAAGATCTCATTTTTTTTTAAGTGATACTGTCAAGAAAAGTATTACATCTAAAAAAAAAAAATCTGTCTCTTTTAGTCAGAAGATTTGAGTTCCAAACCAAAATTTTAAAACTAGTTTTAACTGATTGTTCTGGTTTGCATTAACTCTTCTGAAAATGAAAAGAGATCAGTTGTAAAAAAATAAATTTTGGCTCTTTATCACCTGAAGAAGTAAAGGAAAAAACAATCTGTTCATTTACAGTTTTGGTTAATTTTTTTCCCATTGAACTGATACACTATTTTACCTTTTTTTCTGTGAAGTGTCATCTGTCTGCCATTGTACAGCTGCTGTCCTCATAGAAAACAACTAATCCTAAACAGCAGATTAATAGCCAGCTTTTGTACAGTATAACTTCTTCTAATTAGGGCAATACCTTTCTTCAGCCAAACTTAACAATAGGAAGTGAAAACATTCAGTCATTTTCTCTTTCCTCTAGACAATACAAACTGATATTCCCAATTGTCCTGTCTTTTCAGAATGTCACTCCAATATTATGACAATGTAGAAGTATCAGGTTAGCAAAGGACAACAATTTCAAGTCCCTGTAGCAGTAAGCTGTAAAATACTGTAACAAAAGCACCACTTTACCTTATAAAGAAAAGATCTTTAGTACAAGTAACTGACCATGTTTAAACATTTGAATCTGTAACATTTCACCTACCCTTTGTTCTTAACACACGCATTTTTCAAGTGAATGTAGTTGGAGGGAAATATGCCCTGAAAAAAAAAAAGAGTAGTTTAAGTAAAAATAATAAAACAATCCCTTTATACGAGGTTTAATGTGCAAATGTGTGCTGAATTAAAAGCTGTCTCAATAATTACCAACACAGACGCACAAAAACAGAATGCAATATATATTCAGTATAGAGAAACTAAAATTATATATTCAGTAGAGTTTTAATCCTTCAATACTTCAGAAAATAAGATAAACACGTGTAGAACATGTAAGAGATTGCTTGAGAACTCATTTATCCTAGAGGTGTTTATTAATTACTCCCATCTTGACAAGAAACAGATCAGCTGGGAGGGGTAACATCTTACCAACAGCATCTTAAAAATAGTGTCTTCAGACAGGGATTTTCAAAATAAAGCAAAATAAATAAAGTTAATGAAGTTCAATTAAAGTAAATGAAAGTTCAATGAAAGTTCAAGAAAGTAAAAATAAAGTCTTTGGTGGCTACTATGCCCTGCTGTGGTAGATGCCTACCAAAGAGCCTCAGTGTCCTGACGAGGGTGGTCCTTTTCTAGTTATTTAATGGCTTTCCCCTCTTTCTTTGAATGGACAGCAGTGCTGCAACAGTCATATTGCTCTTATGGAGCACTAACCTTCATAAATAAGAACAATAAGCAAAATTAAGTAACTCAACTTCAAGTTTCTGGCTGGGAATGCAAATGCTACAGCTCGTCACATAATGCAGTGAGGTAAAATACATATATGTTCTTCTTTATAAGACCAGCTGTATAAAGCCTTCCTTTGGGATGACAGTGCCCCATTTTCTTTTAACCCAAACAGACGTTAGACCTTTGACAAAACAACATCTATGCAGAGGCAATTGCCCTTATGAATGCTCTTACTCCTCAGTAATGTAAAGCAGTTCAGAAGAACATCTCCCAAGGACAGTCAGATGCACAGCCCTGCAGTTGTAACGATGGGCCAGAAAGGAGATGGCTGCACATGTGCATGGTCTGCAGACCAGCTGCCACACACTAGTTCTTTGAGTGACAAAATTGACAGAATAACAAGGGAAGAATCTTGCTCGAGAAATACCAAGAACAAGCGGAGTTACAAGGTGCTCTTATTGTTTTACTTTGGGAGAGACTCCCTTCAAAAATATAATTCAGAAAACTGTTTGCATTCACACTAGGAAAGCAGAAAACAGATATCTCATTTCTTCACACATCAAGCCATGTTTAGAAAACCTATTCATAACTTCTCTCTACACATTTGACAGACCACCAAGCAAGACTGACAGCAAGCATGTGGTGAGAATTGCAACAAAAGACACAGAAGATGCAATAACAAATCCCAACTGCTCATGTCTTTGAAATCAAATTGCAATATATATCACTGAGGTCAAAGTAGTAAACATCAGATTAGACTCTGTGGCTAAATTTATTGTTCACATTGACCTCCCATACAAAGCAAAGGAAATTTATGTGATCAGCAACTGCAAGCCAAGGCACAAGAGGCCAACAACTTAAAATGTGAGCCCCTAGAAACTTTTGGAATTAATGTATATGTGCCACATTCTGCAGCTGAAGAGACTTGGAAATGAAGAGAGGAAAAAAAAAAAGAGTGGAGCTTACAATGTGATTTAAAGGAGCAACAAATGATTTAAGATATTTCTTCAATGGCTTTAATAAGACTAAAAACCCTAGTACAGTATTGAGAAAAGAAAGGGAATCTTGAAATGGTTTCCCATATGAAAATCAAAATCTTTACAGTCACAACAGGAGAGATTAAGAAGATAGAAAGACAAATAATAAAGCTAAACATATTCAACATGAACAAATGCTGAAATATGAATTTCATATGTCATGTCTGAATGCAGAAAAAAATAAATCAGTCAAGTCTGGTTTAGAGTACTATCAGCTATACTACCACGGAGATCAAAGACCACACAAAAATAAAATGAAGCATATATTTCACATAACAATACAAATCTTTTATTCAACTGATGCAATGCATGTGGCTCCTATAAACTAGCTATCTCCACTTGCTGCTCTAAATTAATTCATAACAAAGAAATATAGGCACAGTCTAAACAACTTTTCAAGTAGTACTTAAAATTTGTGTTCTCCTTAGTCTTTTCCTTTCAATTTAGCTTTCTCTGAGATCACAATCTAAAATCAGAAATAAAAGAAAATTCACCATAGCCTCGGTGTAATCCATGTCCAAATCTAATTAAAGCAATATCAGTAATATACTAAGCTCTAGTTTTCTTTTAAGCGTAAAAATTATATGCTTACATGAAGATTATAAACCTTTAAAAAGTAAATACACGTTTTTGCCATAGAATTCAAAACTGCAATTGACTTTTACCTTAACATTGGGGTTTTTTAAGGCAAATCCTCTGTACCAGCCTGTAAAGAAAGAACATTTTGCTTTTTAAACTATGCAAATGATTTCCATATGTAAAACAGATTTCATTTTTCCATTTTGGAAAGATATGACAATTACGCAGTGCTGTCAGACTGCGCTCATTTCAAATACTTTCCATATAATAAAAGGTATTTTGTTTAAACCAGCTCACAATCAGATGTCTTAATTCACACATTTTTGGGAATTACTCTTTAACCCTGTATCCCCAGGTGTTACTTACAATGTAACCCAGGTATATTTTGCAATAGGCACCACTATAGATAAAAGGGAATGTTTTCATATTCACTGTAAACATTTACAAGTAATTTTTGGACTTCGTGTTCTAAATTTATCGATGGCGTTACTCTACAAAATTCATAATATGCCTGATTCAATAGTCCTATCCCTTTCATAAGAAAATTTCTTATAAGACTAAAAGTAAATAACCCTGATAAGAAACCAAAAAATACCTATATAATCCTAAATGATAAAAAAAATTATGTTGACAGATAAGCCTTAGGTAATGTAATAAGGAGGGAAATCATGAAAACCATGTTACACTAGTAGCAGACATCTGCTAAAATCCTATTAGCATTCTTTACCTCAGAACAGAGGCAGAAAAGAATGTTTACACTGTTTTAAGATTTAAACTGATGACTTTGAATTAATTTGAAACAGTCTTGATGGCAGCCAGGCTTCTCATGGAAATACTAAGAAAGCAGAAAAATTAAACTGAAAACTCCTTGCTGTTTTAACTGTTAATCCTCTGTGAATGTTTATTAAACTGAGAGATTAAATAAAAAGAATGAACTGCAAATTAATTATTATAGGGATTAGAACTCATTGGAATTGTGAAAAAATTAAAAAAGAGGCTGGAATGTGTTATATCACTGACTTCAAAAATGTGCTAATTTAAGAAAATAAATGAATAGTAATGAGGTTCAAATCAATAGTATACAGTAGCTCATTATCACTGGAATTCCAGCTTGTGAACTCACCATCACATTTCTCTAATATCTGAACAGTGTCTCCAATCTCCAGTGATAGGCCATGTGGGACTGTCCCTCGAAAACCAGCTATTACTGAAAAAGACAGTAAATTTCAATTATTTGCACAATTAAAATTTAGTTTATTATTCCTCCTGTTAACAAAACCAGTATATTAACACAGGAAGTTAAATGTTAGAATGAACAGACTTACTGAAATTTAACAAGTTGTAGAAACAATCAGAGGTTAAGCAACTTCTATGAGCAGAAAACTTACAATATAGGACTTGGAAAAAACCCAAAACACTTACAGAATTACTAATCATGAATGGAAAGCTTGTACTTGATAACACTGTTAGCTAGACCATAACTACCTCATGGGAAAGAAACTGTTTTATTCCAAATGCTCACACTAACACATATCCAACCTCAGAAGTCTGCAAGCATCAACACTTTTCGTTGCCATCTATACCATCCACAAACCACAACAGGAAAACCTTATTTCACATTCACTTAACGGATGCCATAGACCCAACACTCCATGTAATCCCAAATGTAAGGAAATGGTAAGGGGGTGGAGACCAGCAAAGTGTATTTTTCACTGAAATTTGTTAAGTGCACAGAAGGTCTCCCCTGCAGCCTCAGGCCGGGCCAGGAGCTACAGACATGGGCTTCCCCCACTGGAGACAAAATGTGCCTCAGAAACAAAACATCCACCAGAGCGGCGATGTTCCCAAATACTTACAGTGGTCAACTTCTAAGGCTTATGTTATTATTTTTTTCCACTCAGAATCAAAATATAATACCCCAAAGCCCCTCAAAATGCTTATTCCTACCAATGCTAAAAATCCACTAACATACTAGATAGCAATTCAGCTATTCAACCCTGCGCTTACTGTATTTGAAATTCTGAAATAAAAAAAATGCCCAATTCAGGTCATGAGAGCAAGCAATAGTGATTTTGATTCTCTGTATTGCATCATTGTTTTGGAGCTTAATTTTGAAGTTGATGAGCAAAAGAGTCTACCAATACCAGTAGGGTATGATGCACAAAGTTACTTGGTGGCCTAACAGCAGTCTTGCTGCTATCAAATATCTATCCATCTAGATAGGAAATCCCAAATCTCACAGCAAAGTGAAGAAACACACCAACTTCAAGGCATGAGAAAAAAAATCTTCACACATAAAAGCCAAAAGGAAACCACATGGGTGCAGATATATAGGTAAAGTAACTATTCTTCCACCAAATGACCTTCAAGATTTTGAATCACAAAAATCCATTTTAGTGGCTCTTGCCTGCTGTTGGAGGTGTCCCCCTCCACAGGCAGAAAATATGCTCAAACACAATATAACCTGTCATCCACCACTTGTGCTTGTGACATTGTCTGTCAAAGGTAGCAGGAGAGATTAGCTGTCAGCAGCCATGAAAACTGAAAATTCATTTGTGAATCTTTGCCAGAAAGTTCCAGATTTCAAGAGTGAACCAACAGGATATGGTTTATACTACAGGATGGCGTATTAAAAAAAAGTACTTTTTTGCCAAATCTTTCTTCAGAGGCTGAAGGCTTCAAAACTCACTAAATTAAATCATCACTTCAATCATCTCTAAATCATCACTGTGTGTAACCCACAGTCTTTATCTGTCCCTTTGATAAGAGCCTGTGAGATTACATGTCTGGTCAGTCTGTAAGAGTTCGATATAACATCTGAGCAGTACCTGTAGCATTGAGGGTTTTTTTTCCCCAACGCATGTGTATTGCATCAATCTCTATTCAGTCTGGTGCTCATCCTGTTCTCCAAGGTATTTATTTACATAGAAATAAAATACCCTGAGATAAGCACACTGAAATAAAAAGAGTTACTTCTGCTTCACCACCATAATCAAGTATACCATTTTTGAAGAGGGTTGGTTGCAAGACAGAATTTTTACATTGAAAAAGTTTGTCTAGAAGTTGAAAAATGAGAATTTTTCAATTAATTCTTATACAAGGATCTAAAAAGTAAAACAGTTTATTAAGTATGAAGAGATTAAAGTAAAAACACACCTTCCTCACCCCACCCACTGAATATCAACACAATGTGCATCTACTCTGTAGCTTTGGAATGACCAATGTAATTCTGGTCACCTTTCTAGCTTCAAGAAACAGAAGTGAATTTTGAAGCCTGCCGAACTAGCACATACATACAGCCACTGGAAAAAAAACCTCAAGAATTACCAGAACTAGCATGCAAAGCCAAACCAAACCCTTGTGTGTTATCACAGTTGTGAGATGTCTTATTTTTAAACTCCATGCAATAAAAAGAATGACAGTAATTTTCTTCTTAAGAGTCAATATATCCTGTCACATTGTTATGATCCAATTTTGCTGTGACATTCAATTTTTATTACTTAGTTACTAGATCTGTTAAAGATCTTTTTTTCTTTTGTCTTTTTTTTTTTTTTAAGTGAAGTTTCAAAAATAACTTTTAGGACAAAAAAGACTGAAATCTGACACAGTGTAAAAAATAACTAGAATTCATTTCAGAGCCCATATAGAAGAAAAAACGAATTATACCTTGAAATAACTTCTAGAAGGATGGCCTGCAGGGTACCAGAAAAAGAAACAAAGAAACAAGGGCATCCCATCACCTGTACAACCCAGCCAGCACATTCACCTGATCGACTTGCAAAACCCTGGCTGGATTCTTACAGATGTCTTGCAGTGAGGTCAGGCTCAAAACAGGCAGCCTGTGGCCTTCAGCAATGCCACTCAAAACAAAAGAAAGTGCACTGCAGAGCAGCACAGAATTTAATGCAAAGCCACAGATGAACTTATCACGGAAATGTTTACTCAGCTAGTTTTCTACTGATCAAGTCATGTTACAGAATTAGGACCGAGTCAGAAGGTGGCTATTCATGTCTTCTTGATATATCTGTGGGGTATATACATAAGTAGACTGAAGAGAGGACAACAATGAAGTTGTGGAAGGAGGTAGATAAAGTTCCACCAGAGAAGTTCCCATGATTTAGCAAGCCAAGACACAGGGTTCTTAACCAAGTCATGATACAGATTTGATGTACTGAACCTCCTGCCCCTTCCTCCAATGATCACATTGTTCTGAAACATTTTGCAGATGCTCTTTCTTTCCTTCTCCTCATAGTAGTAAGTATAAAATTACTCACTCTCTGGTGACTGTGGCTGAGGTGTTCTCAACCTAACTGGAGTAACTGGACTATTTATACAGACAGCATTCACTGAGCCACATGGGTCAAATATGCACCTCTTTCATTCTTACAATGCCAGTAGCTAGTGTGATTATCACCTTTTCTCACTTCCATTGCAACTGGATAGCAGAGACCTTAGAAAAGGAGGTCAGAAAAGAATAGAGAAATCCATTCTGAATATAGCTCACCTACCAATATCTGCACTCTTCGCAGACGTGTTTTCACAGCCACAGCAAGATACATATCAAAAGCACTTACATCTAGACACTTTTTTTTTTGTCATTTTAGTAACTGTAGGTCATATAAATGACCTGTTTGTTTTTCAAGCACAGGGTATAGTGATTGATGCCCTCTTCAATCACCTCCTGCCCATGGGAGGAATGAGGAACTCCACAATAAAAGTTTGTAGGAGGATATATTCTCAGAAGTGGTTTAGAAACTGAGTTCAAATACAGCAGCTTGCTGGCATTATTAGATACTTTCTTGCTGCCAAAGGGTACTCACAAGATAAGAAAGCAAGACAACAGAGGATACAAAAACCTAATCTATACAGAAGATGAAATCATATGGTGAGAACTACAGTGACATGCAATATTAAAGCAGGTTTGAATTTAACACCAAGTTTAAAATTTCTCGGGTATCTCAGGTGCAGTGAATCCCAAGGTATGAAACAACCCATTTCCATGAGAACTATGGAGAGATAAGCAGAAAGAGAAGAACCTGTATGGGATAGCGAGTTGTTGCCTATCTGTGATTAACTGCTGAAATTAATCAAAAATGTTAATATTTTCTTGATATTCTTCTTCTATATTTCAGTAGAACAGAGTCAGTTCAATCGAGAATGTGACATAAGACCTCATGAGACATCCTTTCTATGTGCTTCACAAAGTTTTTCACTACAAGGACCTGTGAGAATAATTGGAAAGAGCTTTCTAATCATTAACTTCCTATTAGACTACCATTGCCATTAAGAGGAAAGAGAATAATCTGAGGGAGCTCTTATATTCAGCTTCTCAAGAGAAACTTCATCTTTCTGCTCTCATCCTTTTCTACTTGCAAAAAGATGCATTTGAGACTCACCGGGAGCACTCTGGGTTTCATGGCTGGCTTGACTTCTTGTTTATAAGATGAAAATGGCTCCCCACAAAGAGTGCAATGTGACATGGTGCTCAAAATGCCCCCCATCACAAGTTAAAATTGGGCTCAACACTATGAGAGGAGACAAACTGTACACTGCAGCTCCTGGCTGAGTAGCTGGACATACACTCCCGCATATAAAGCAATCAACAGCAGCAGAAGCAACATCTACAGCAACTACTAATACCTCAAAACTGAGCATTTGTACTACAATAGTAGACTCAGGTTTCACATAATAAAAAACTGAAGAAAGAGCAAGGAGAAAGGACATGGGGTAGAAAAATTTAAATTATTTTAGTAATTACTTTAAGAATTACTTGGTCATACTGTACATGCTAAATGCTGGAGTGAAAAATAGACTCCAGCTCAGTGCTCTAAGTCATGATGCCCCAACTATCAGAGGCAGCATTTGAACGACACAGAAATCTTGTAAACACACACAGGAAAATAACAGATTTGGAGGGTAGGAATGCTGTGTCAGAGGGACTGGTTTCAACAGAGAGCAAGATGCTCTGACAGAAAAGGAATTGATTAGGTGGTAATAGGGGTAGGTTGCCCACTTCAAAGTTTTGCTCAGGGTTATATTCTTAAAATTTTAATGTCTGAATTAACTGGATATCTGCACATAAGAACTAATGAGGCAGACAATGTTGTTCCTTTCCTCCTAACAGACGACCAGAAACTATTATTGATTCTAGATATTATCTGCTATAATTGAAAACAGGTCCTCTCAGTGGCAAAAGAAATTTTAAAAGTTTTTACTCTAGACTTAAACTGCAATTTTTTCACTAAATTGAGAGTTTCAGGTACAACCATCTCAAGGGGTTTCTTTTCTATTCAACAGTTTAAAAATAAAAATCAGAAAAGCTATAGTAAATGATATTGTTAATGATGATGTTAAAAAGATATAATTGAGTTTAGTTAAAATAATAATTTACTGTTGCATGTTTTCTTTATAGTAGAAAACTGTACTTGTTTTCATGCAGTTTTTTAGCTGCTGCATAATGATTACATATTACCTTTGACAAAGGTTCTGATTCAGTGGTCTTTACTGCAGAAATGTAAAAAACTATCCTTTGATATGTATTTATAGATATTAAATACAACAGACATCTGGCACTTTAAGCAGCTGCAGAAAATGCAACATTACAGAGAGCACATCGTTAGGACAGACATTAAAAAAAAAAAATCAGAGCAATGACTCTAGCCAGGATACTGTTTGCAAACTCATTTCTGAAGCTACTGACCACTGGCAAGCAATGCAAGCACTCAGTGCTACAGCTCCCAGTATTTTGTGGCTTAGGGATCTCCTGAGGCAGACGTGGTATTTCTGAGTTCAACAACCATTAATAGATTTTTCTTCTATGAATTTGCCTAACCAGGCTTTATGTGAACCATAAAGTCAGTGTCCGCAAACTCACAGCAAGTTTTCCAGCACTTCATGGAAAAAAAGTCTTTGTTTTGTTTTACAGTGCCACTTAAAATTTTTTCACCTTTTACATTTCTAAATAGGCAGAATTTTTAGAAACATAAAACACACACAGTCATACAACTTTGCTAATGCAGAATGGCCAAAGCTGACTGTACAACGCTACCACGTGCACTGAGCTTTGCCTACATACGAATTGATCTGGATGGAGTCGCACAAAAGCACAGCTACATACTCATGCTTCTAATACGCAAATTAATTTGGGCATCTGTTCAGTAATGCATTGTGCTGCCTACAGACACGCCAGGAGGTTTGCTGCAAACCAAAAACACACTAATGAAGACAGCGACAAAAAAGTGGGGGGAGGGATCAATCTAATTTTCTTTCAATAAACACACATACATGAATATTAGTTTCAATAACAGGAGAGATTCTTAAATTTCATGCTAATTACTGATGATGAACACACTCAAATTTACATTGAAATGAAATGAAATGAAAGAATGTGAGTTCTCTCACCTGTATATGTTTGTATATGTATGTATATGTACACCACAATCAAAAGTATCAAACACATAGCTCAGATGACAACAGTCCAGGTTCCCTGAGCCACATGTGGCTTTTGAACATCTCAAGTGCTGCTCATATACAGCAGTCAATTGTTCTTAAGAGAAAAGGGTTTGTGTGGAATTCTTCCAATAAGAACATTTATTTAACAGCGATTTATGAAAACACCTGAAGGTGCTTCAAAAAATCATCAAAAAAAGTCTGTATCAATGTCCAAGCTTTGAAAATACTACAAAAAGTAGAATACTTACATACTACTGTTCTTCACTTTTCTGAAAAACAAAACAAAACAAAATCATCTGGAATTCCTACTGCTAATAGAACGAGCTACCTATGTAGATAAGGCAGATGCCAAATCTTAAATACACAAAACTGCAGCAGGATGTATTCCCTCCCATGCTGGTCTCAACATTTTAATTCAGCAAGGTAATCGCTTTCAAATCCCCGATTACAATGCTGCCAAATGCCACAGGACTATTCTGACATGGATAATCAGTTTAGTGTGACTGTCTGAACATTTGTCAAGCTCTCCTCATCCAGCATCTCTGCTAGATGCACCTCTTAGCATCTCTTTGATAACTGCTTGATTGGTTCCTTCAACATCTGCAAACACTTTTGCTAACTCTTTCCTTGGGGCACCGTAGTTATTAAGCACTATATCTTAGGGAAGAGCACTAAATTAACAAGTGATGGCTTCCTGGGGCACCTATTTGCTGTTGAGAATGACCACCAATGTAGAACACCAAAACTGGAATAATTCACCATGTACCACTAGGGTATATGTCCTTGTAGGCATGAGATTTCATTAGTTGTTTTTCTTCTTCTACCTAATAGCTAGCTAAGCCCTTTCTATTTCTTGAACTCCTGCTACATCTTTTAATGTCTATATCTTGTCCCTGCTAAGAGCAATTCCTTGATTTGCATTAGTTATGGAACCAGAAATCTAAAAGTAAAAAGAAAACAAATATCTTTACAAGCCTAGAAAATCTAATACACCTTAGAGTCTATGAATTAATGATACAGATTCTCCCTATGAATTCGATCAGGAGTAGAGAAGGAATGTCAATGTAAAACCTGTCAGAGGCATCACAGTAGAAAGAGAGATGGAATCAGTACAGTCAAGTATAGATTTCATGCTTTCAACCAAATTATAATAAAGGAACTAGTCTACATGCGGTTCAAGCAGCTGGTCTCAGTTACAGTTCCCTAATGTAGAGCTACAGATGCAGTATCGATGCACCAAGACTGCCATCCTGAACAGTATATGTGGATTCCCATTTTCCCTCATTATGTGGAAACAGCAACAGCTTAAAAATCCAGCCAGTAGAAAGAAGCGGAAAAAAGATTATGTTAAGATGACATTATCTATGAGAACAACCTTCTTCATTTAAAAATAGCTACATTATTCATAGTTACTTTCTTAAGTATTTCCAAAGTTCTAAGCATTTTCAAACTCTGTTAAGTAATTGCCTTTAGTTTTTAATAGCATGATCAAGGAGAAGAGTTATTGCTACTTTAACTTGAAAAAGTCTTCAGGTTTCATTCTGTGCTGGTTTCGGCAGCGATGTAATTAATTTTCTTCACAGTAGCTAGTATGGGTCTATGTTTTGGATTTGTGCTGGAAATGGTGCTGAGAACACAGGAATGGTTTAGTTACTGCTGAGCTGTGCTTACACACAGACAATGCCTTTCCTGCTCCTCACACCACCCCAGCAGAGAGCAGGCTGGGGGGTGCACAAGAAGCTGGAAGGGACACAGCTGGGACAGCTGACCCCAATGGATCAAAGGGATATCCCACACCATATGACATCATGCTCAGTAATAAAAGCTGGGAAACATACAGGAAGGAGGGACATTCGGAGTGATGGAGTTTGTCTTCCAAAGTAACCGTAACACGTGATGTAGCCTTGTTGTCCTGGAGGGGACTGAACACCTGCCTGCCCATGGGAAGTAGTGAATTAATTCTTGGTTTGCTCACCTTGTGTGAGCAGCTTTTGCTTTATTTATTAAACTGTCTTTATCTCAATGCATGAGTTTTCTCACTTTTAGTCTCACGATTCTCCCACATCTCACCAGGGAGGAGTGAGCGAGTGGCTACGTGGTGCTTAGTTGCCAGTTGGGATTAAACCACGACAACATTTGTCGCCTTTGGGGAACAAAAGTTTCTGATTAAAATCAAATCAACTATCAGGGCTTTTGTAACTTCCTGCAAGTGCCCAGTATGGTAAAGAGGTAATGTATTCACAGCACAAGTACATCACATGAGGTCCATCAGAGCCAACAAAGCCCCATGATTGCAGATACCAGCTTTCATGACAGCTCTTCAGTGCATTTTGGACCTCGTTAAAGCATGAGGTGGTGCTCACCAAAACCTCCAAAAAGTTAAATTTAAGAGGCACAAAGTTCTACATTATTTCAAATCTGGATCCACAGTGACACTTCAGTATACGCTGGAAGATTCGTTGGCTACCTGTCGTATGCCTACAAAACCTGAAACTGAACAGGAAAAATAGATGCTGCACGCAATTATAGACACAGGAGATATCGCTCAGAAAACACTTAACTTTTTCCAGAATAATACGAAGGCAATTATTTTGAAGTAGGCCTTGAATAGATGAGTACATCCTTACAATTTCATGCCGACTTATTGCAAGGACATTGGGTACAGTCCAAAGAATTATGACCACACATTTCCCCATTCTCCTCTTTCCTCCCCAAAAGCATTCTAGCACAACATGCTGCTCCAAACTTGCGGGGCATCATTTCACAGCCTTTAACAAACTGCAAGCAGCAACGTGCAAAACAAAGCTCAGAAGAGATTGCAAACTGTAAAGAAAGTAAGACTGCTGTGCAAGTTGCAGCATTACTCCTCGCCAACTATCAGAGCCACCTAAAGGGAACACAGACAGAGAAATTCCATGTGTTTGGTATCAAAGGGTTTGGCAAATGATGCCAGTTTTCCCCTTATTATTTCACTCTTTACTTCCATTCAAGTAATAAACAGCATTTAAAGAAACCAAGAAAAGCAGAGCATAAGTTTTCTTCACCATACACAGTAAATTTTTTCTAATAGACAAGTCCATCAAATGACATCAGATGACCTTACAGATGAAACACTGTCCAGTTTTCTTCTATTTCCTTTGGAAGAGCAGGGTTTAACTCTGTACTTGACCTGCCATCAGTGGAAGATGATTAAAAAACATCACTGGAAAAATCAGTGGAAGCAAACCAACCAACCAACCACCACAAAAACCTAAACACTGCCAAAAAAAAAAAAAAAACTCAAAAAAATCAACACATCTTGCAGTTTTGAATGTCATTAGTTTTCAGCTTGTCTGGCATAATTATGTTTAAGATGAGTTTCAGTCTCCTGATTATCTATATATCTCTGACATTCAACCATTTCATTATAAATTTTTAAATCTATTAATAATTAGATATTAAATTCTAAAGTATTTTCTTTGTAACACTGTTCTGGTTTTTTACTTTAACCTACCTGCAATGTTCTCTCTAGCATTTTGTAACTCAAGAAATTATTCTGCTTTTGAAAGCTAGGAGCCTTAACCACATTGCTACTTATGATGCATATTTATTAAATGTCTTTTTTTTCTGCATTTAAAAATCACTTGGATATGGTTTTAATCCTAAGTAGTAATTCCTTCAGTAGAGAAACCAAAACCGTACCAACTTACGCAATGAGCACATTGTGCAATTTAGCTAACATTAAAAATAAACTGTAATTGTGACCTTCTGTGGCCTGTTCTACAGATCAGTCAATCCTCTGTAGACAGAAGCTCAGTATCAGAAAACCTCTTAAAAGACAGGACAGCTTAGCAAGGTGTGGAATTAAGTGTAACTAAGGAAGACAATGATTACAAATCACTTACAAGTAGCCTGGCAAATGTTTTTTATCTTAAATGAAGCAGAACATTCTTGATCTAGTGTAATAAAGAGGTGTTTCAAATATACTGGAGTACAGTTATCAGGACTAGTAAAGCAAAACTACTTTCTCCTGTGAAAATCCTCAGAGACTGCTCAACACAAGTTTAAACATCCCACTCCGGCTTTAAGCCGGGGTTTTAAGTTTAATGGTTGGAAATAACCACCGCACTTTTCCGGATAATTTCAAGAGTTGAGCCAGCACAATTAGTGTATTTAGCCCTGCAGAGTTTCATCACTAATCCATAATCTCCGTAAAGTTAAAACTTCAGGGATATTTAACGTAATCCCACAAGTATCTTAAAACATATGACCAAACAGAAGTTTGAGGAGTGCATATACTTTTTTTACCTAATTAAAGCTCTGAAAAATAAAAAAAACCTACCTCGACCTATACTTTTAACAGTTATCTCTGTGGTGCTATGGTGCACTTTCTGAAGTGCAGCTGTAGGAACCTTCACATTCTGCTTGTGCTTGCTTAGGAACTGTGCCTGTTACTGCAACATCAAGGGTGAAGAGAGCTTGGGTTCAGTCGGTGGCTGTTTATAAAAGTGCACAAGAGCATGAGCAAAATGCATCTGAAAAGTATAATATGTAACCAATTAGGATAATGAAGATTGCTGACAAGGTGGCAATTGTTCTGCTTGATGTGATGGGGAGAAGGAAGAGTATGAGCAAACAGTCCTCTTTGAATGTTTATGATTCATTGCTGCATCTGAACATCTACCTTTTTCTGTATGAGACCTTCAAAAGATAAGATGATTCTTTAGTTTTATAACACATTGGAAGAGTCTCTAAAAACAACTGCCATTGTACCAGTTCTCTCCTTATCCTTTCCTCTAGATTTGGCACAGAAGCCCAGGAATACATTTGAGATACCACAGGTCCAGGAAAGTGTGGAAAACAGTGATGTATTTGTAAGGAATTAGTACTGGGAGACACATTATCATCCTGCACCATGAAATGCTTCCTGAGTCAGGGTCTTGACAAGCAGCTGAGCAGTCCCAGGAAAACCAGACACATGTGCTTCTTTCCTTTTAGTATTAAGGAGTTTTCCCATCCTTCTCCAGATGAAAGAAATTACAGGACTTTTTCCCAAAACTCCTTAAAAAACACCACAAGAATTAAAAACTCTATTTTGTAAATAAGAAAAATAAGCAGAGACTGACATCAAGACTTGGGTCAGCCCAGTGTCTGCCAGCAGGTTAGGAAGAGAGCTGAAATAAGCTAACTCAAACCAAAGACATTTGCAATCTATCCATTTGGCCACTGTCCACACCACTGAGCCACATTATACACCTGTTTTGCATTGAACAGAGGTAAAAAACCCAGACTTAATGGAAAAAAAGCTGCCACACTCTACTTGAAATGGCCATGGATGAGGCAGGAATGAGGAGAAGCAAAAGTCAAGGCAAACCCTGCAGCACAGCAGAGGCTGCTGCCCTGGAAGGGATCGCTCCCCAACAAAACAACTCCCAGGGCCAGACTTGGCCACAGCATCACAATGTGTCAAGAGGGCCATCATGTCGCACACAGCCGATATAATTATCACACTAATTTAAAATAAAGCCAAAACAATAATTACATATGTGGCTGTACCATAAAATATCTCATCAGTGTCCTTCTGCTAATGTACAAAATTGCTTTGTCCACAAAGTAAAGACAGATTAAATTACCCTGAAAATTCCTTATATGAGGTTCTCCTCTCTGCTAAAAACACTAACAACTCAGAAAGCAATTTTTTCCTTAAAAAAATGTTGACTAAAATTCTTTACTACAATTAAGTATCCAGTTTTCCTTTTTCAAAGACCAAGTTGTAGCTGTACGGTGCTGCAGGAAGAAATTAGTATTGCCCAACAGCAATAACAGTGCCCAGGAATCCTCTAGGCAAAAAAAATAAGTGAAGAAACCACAGTTCCCACCAATTTAGCCTAAGAAAAAAAATTATTTCAGAGTCTGGCAGTGACATTACCCACTGAAGTAAGTGCAAGACACACCAAGCAGATAAGTCAGAGTTTCTATCTGCATCAAGAGGATCACTTCTATCCTACCCCACACTCTATCTCAAAGGTCAGTGTTTCAGATAACGGCTGTAGCTGCCCACATGACAATAAATAAGCTAAACTCCTACAGTTAAGGTATAAGCAAAACTCTGCTTAATCAGAGTCACCTGTGGCAAGTGGCACTTGAAAACCAATGGACAGTATGTTCAAAGCTCCAAAGAGTATATAAACGCAATTGCTGCAGTACTCAAAAGTTCTGCTACTACCAAAAGGATATATCCTGTATATCCTGAAAGGATATACAGAGGTATACAAATTACAAGCGATATGGGAAAATGAACATGGAATTATTATCCTCTTCTCCTCAAAGTATAATAACTTAGAGAAATTTATGGCCTGGCAGCAGGTTTGAACTGAAACAAACAGTATTTTCACAAAAGGCACAATCAAGTTAAGGAAAATCATTGTCACAGAACACTGTGAAGGTCAAATATAGGAGTTTTAAGAAGGGCCTTAAGTACAACAGTCCTAGTGCACCTCTAAAAGCTATGGTTAAATCTATATTTTCCTTATTTCTTACACACTTTCCCAGTAGAGGATTAATGGACAGGTAAGAGACATCTGTGGCTTGACCAAGCTTGACAGCTGTTCCAGCTCCTATTCTCTACCAAGCAGTTTCTGGTTATTAACATCAGCTTAAGTAGCAACACACAGGTGTTGAAAATGAGTAAATTAGATGCTCAGTAGGCTGCAAGGATATTTTTAAAATTGAGCAAAATTACCCCTTAAGACTGATAAGAGGAACATCACGTGGCATGTCTTCTTTATGGACATTTCTTCTTTTTAAACAGAAGACTTCCAAAACCATTGAAAATAATCAGCTGCTGAAAGCCAAGCCAAATGCTGCATCTGGCTTGCACACATATACTTTATAAACAACAATGACTTTCCTTAGACTTACCTGGTTTTAAAACAACTCTATGATTTAGTACTTCTGCATTACTCCTTTCCTTTCTCTCAAAAAATAATTTTCCTGAGATCTCTGAATTTAAGTACTTGACATATCAACTCAAATATAGAATCACTGGGAGTATCACACATGAATAAAAGCTTTTTTGAATTCAATTCAGAAGTAGGTGACAATTATGACCCTACTCACTAATTAGAACTATTACAGGTGCATAACTGATAACACACCTAGCCTGTAATGGGTTTGTTATTCCTAACAACTAACTGAAGAGACCAAAACAAGGGAAACTGGCATTTTCTGTAGTAGGAAAGTATCTGCAGCATGATAACAGTTAAACTTTGGGAGGAAGAGGAAAGTAAGAGGTACACCACGGCTTGCAACATTGCTTCAAACTGTCTTAAGCAACTTATGTATAGTATCTTCAACTCACTTAAAATATGCAGTTTACTAACTCTAAAATTGCCATCTCAATTAACAGGAATCCCTTTTCCCCTTAGCTAGGATTATCTGAAAGGTCAGCCAACAATCACTGCTGGGGTCACACTGAAATTCATTAGCTCTCACCAGCAGCAATGTTAATGGCTATGATAATCACACTCATTGGTGGTTTGGTTACTTGTTGTGCCAGAAAGAGATACCATTATGTGACCAACATAATCCTACCTAATCCTTGAAGTCTTGCATGTAAACCACTGAAGTGTCACAGAAAGGAAATTATACATGAGCAAAATCAGTGAAGTGTTATGACTTTCAGACTTGTTTTCTAAAACGTATGGAAATTAGACAATTTTATGCTTTTGGTCTCTGAAAGAATTAGAGATGTCAAGCGAGCCAAACCAGAACATTCTTGTTCAAGTACATCTTGTGGAGTTTGCAGCCTTTATACTTCAGCTGGATTAGACATGACAAGAGACAAAACTATGAATTTTATTTGGAAATACCCCTACCAACTCTTTCTGAAAAAAGAGTTGGTATACTGATTATGAAATGAGATGTGTTTATTTTCATCTGCCCTATCATTTCTATTCTACTGTTTTAATTCTTTTCACTACTTTCTACTTTTTAAGCACTGAAACAACCACCAACATTAGCACATAGTAAGCAACAATCAGTAAAAAGCGCAATCAAAGAGTGATGGATAACTTAGAATTAAAAGTTAAACTGAAGAGATCTTTAATTTGTGCCTTTGTAAAAGCAGCACAGTAGTACCCAGGACACAGAAAGGGCCTGACAATAAGTGTAGAGATTCATCTCCATTACAAATACTAAACTGATTAATGGAATTATTGTAATGTAGGGCAAACACATGCCGAATCCAGACTAAAATATCATCTTAATGATTCAACCTTGCAACTTGCTTTGCCCAGGTGGGCTTTTGAACTATGAACATACTCCATCAGGACTACAGATTTACATAAAATATTCAGGGTTGACCTGGTTTCATCACTGTTAGCCCTATTTAAAACTTGTATGGCTAGGACTGGGAAGTGGAATTAGGTGACAGGACAACAGTGTTGTGGCTCTGATATTTTAAAGTAGTTTTTTTTCCCTTTAATAATACCTAAAATATATTTAATTTATTCCAAAATGAATGGAAAAAGGAAATGTCTCTGGTTTTAGCAACAAAAGGCTAACCAAAGTATAGAAGAACAAAAAGTGAGGCAATTCAGATACACGTATTTTATCTCATGCCTCTTGAACTTACGGTAATACTGAATGAAAAAGATGTTTTCCCGTTTTGACTCCTCCCTTATTAAAAAAAAACCTCTTTCCACCTTTGGAAGCATATCTTCTGCCATTTGCAACTTCATACTTAATTCCATTTTTTTCAACTATAAAATTATTAATGCACAGGAACTGATAATTCATGCTTTTCAAAGCTATGGATTATTCATAAATTACAACACAGGACCCTTGCAGAATTATATATGCTGATTTCTAGTGAAGCAGCTTGAAGTATCAGCATGAGTGGCAGAAAAGCCACTACTAGAATCATAAAATGATTTAGACTGGAAAGGACCCTTAAGATCATTGAGTTCAAACATAAATTTTACTCCATTATACCCATATACAATACCCATTTCTCAGCAGACTAATTAACTCCTGCCTACACACCACACAAAGGTATCTAGTCTTAATTTTGGTATCTGAGAGTGGTCACTTTGATGTCTCTACAAGACACTACATTCTGTCATACAGCCATAAATTTCCAAATGTCAGAGCAGCTATAGTTCATCTATGTGTGGTTTGCATTTCTCATGTTTCTAATATAACTAAGATGGGAAAAGCAAAGACACTACCAGATATTGTCATAGCTGTGGTGTCAAAAAGAACACTCTGGCAATGTCTCACAAAATACTGGTGAAGGACAAGTATTTCCAGTTGGGTTTGCCCTGAAATTCATAATGTACAGCTGACAGCTGGAACGGCCACTGTGAACCAGCAGCTGCAATATTTTGCCTGATATAACTTAAAAACTTGAAGCCACATTTACAAGACAGTATTTTCTTAAAAAATAATAATTTGAAAAAATAAAACAACCCACACACAAAACAACAAAAAAGCACCCATCACAGAAAAAGACCCAACAACAAAGAAAGCAACCCAAAAACCAACAACTAAACAAAAAAACAACTGAGAAACAAAGGAAAAACAAGAATCAGAGGAAAATTATTCACTGACTTAATCAAAGGCTTAAGATGTGAAACCATGTATTCTTCCCAGTAAAACAAAAGTGTCAATGTAAACATAAGTGCTAAAACTACTGTAGCCTGCAACACAGAATTCACTGGAATTCTTAATCTCATCACAAGACTCTAAAGTAGGTCACAGCAAGCTTAACAAAACTTGACAGAAAGCAAAGACTAAGGGGTAATAGTATGCAAATCACCTTCCTTGCTAAAGTGATACTCCTTCCCCTCGCCCTTGATTTTGACCCAACTTCAACTACAAAAGGTTCCATTGTCTCCACAAACAGAGGAATATTTATATACACACCTTTAAAAATAGATATTAATGACAAACTATGTGCCTTTAAACCACTTCTAATTGATCTAGAATTCTTGCAGTATTTTTTTTTCTTAAGTAGTGATTTACAGCTGCTCGGTATTTCCTTAAATGCTATGATTAGAAGGTATTAAAGAGACTGAATACATTATATAGAAATCCTAGTTGAAAATATACATATAAACCTTTTTTTTCCCCAATTATACTCTAAGAACTCAGGCTTAATGAAGAATTTAATCTAACTTGTGCACAGAAATATTTTAGAACAAATTTCAATGAAATTATGTATTTGTGCAAGGTAAAGAGGAAAATGCCACAGTTACTTCTTTGTAAGCAACATTTGAAAGCAAAATTTATGTAACCATGTTCATCTTAACATTCAGATCAGCCTACAAATTATGTTTATTGGTAAAACAAAGAAAAAAATGACCCAAGAAAGAAATTAGTCTGCAAACCGTTTGGCTTTCTTATATTACAAACTACAATCGTGACTTCCCGTACTTAATATTCTCAACACTTAGTAAGTTAATTATTTAAGTGAAATTTGTCTTTTTCCTACATTCAATGAGTTAGCTTGGACATGTAGGGTATTAGAACTTAAAAACAGTTTTGTTTTGTCCAAGGGAAGGACAACACTTAAGGACAAAATTCTTCACTGTCAGTAAAACTCTAAGTGGCTCCCTACATTCCTAAATCTGAAAAGTATATTCTAGTAGACAGTTATTGTATCTAGAGATTTTGTTTCCAGCTCAATGTTTCAGATTTCACCCTGGGAACACAGCAGTGCAGTCATGGTATCATCTGCACCAACACTGCACTCAAATAGCACGTTAATCTTATTCTAGATAATTATACCCAGCTGCCAAGCAGCTTTTTTTATCTAAGTAAAATGGATAGTTTACCTTATTTCTTCACATCCTTTTTAAAACTACATTTTCAAGCTTAAGTACTGTATACTTGTGGGGCTTTGACAAAAAGGAAAAACAAAAATTGTAGTGGTAGGGAAAATGATACCAGGTATAATAACTTAATGACTTTTATCTGTGGAAACCTGACCAAGCCTGTTGTAAATGGAAAAAACTCCAAGACAGAATCATTTTTGTCAATTATTAATGCAGATTCTTGCAAATCCTGGTCTCAGGTGGGTGATGGTGCAGAGATTTGGAAGCAGCAGCAAAAGGAAGTGGAAGAATTGAGGAAACTGAGGAAGACACAAAAAGGTTCTCAGGAAAGAGAAAGATGGGAGCTTATTCCCAAGCTCCAAAGAGGAGGACAAAGGGAGTGTGTCAATAATGCAAAGCTGACGTAATGTGAGGGAGGGGGAAATATAAGAATGAGCCTTTCAGACTCCAATGTAAGCAAAAGAAAGCAAGCACCAGAGAACTTAGGAAACTGAGGCAGTGAGCAAATGTAGAAACCTTTCATCTGTGAGGCATGGAGGAATTAGGTGGAGAACTCTTTCGGAAACATACATATTCTTAAATATTTTAATATCCTTTTAACAAAACATTTATCTAAACAGGTAACTGTAAGCAGTGCCAACAAACTCAGAACAGCATCTTTTCCACACAGAGTTATTCTAAGATCACAAGCGGTCCTGCCAAATCAGAGGTGACTCCAGGACGCCGCTTTCATGAAGCGACGGCATCCAGAGAAACCTCACTAGGTAAGTGCAGCTGAAACTCCATGCTACCACAGGCCCAGCAGCTCTCACACAACTGGATTTTGGTATTGAACCAGAGAAAAGGTTAACTGATGGCATAAAGGAAAACACCAAGCAATTTAAAACCTAAAAGAAATGAGAGATGCTGAAAAAAAAAACATTCAGTTGTTGGCTTCTCAGAATTCTTTATTCACAGGTCATCAGCAAGTATTAATGTTGGGGTTTTTTTTAATGATGTAGTCATCTGTCCTCAGAGAACGGGACTAAGACCAGAAGAGGCATTCCATGTAAACCGTTAAAAAAGTAACAGATTGCTGATTTCTGGATTACATGGACCACTTGAAAGGTGAATGCCCTCTCTGACTGGTCATCAGCATCCTTTCCTATTTTAGAGCATTATTTATGTCTCTTACTTAGCCAAAGGCCAAAAAAAGTCAGCATTTAATATCTGGCAGTTAAGGACTTCAGTAGGAAATGACTTAATACTAATTAATGTGCATGAAAGCCTTAGTGTTGCGATTTATCACAACAAAAGCACTGCAATAAGCAAAACATTGATGATGGAGGGACACCACAAATGTTTGCAAGTGCTGATAGTCAATGAACTGGCTAGTTTACAGTTGTGCAAAGCCAGAATCTAATAGAAAACACCATAGTGGCTTACAGGTTCTGTATTTACACAAATGGATGAATTAAGAAGATTAATTAACATTCTGATGTGTCAGAGAAAGTAAAGTGTCAAGACAAGTGCAGGGTAGAAAAAACAGTTTAAAAGGTAAGAACTAATGCTTCTATAAAAAACTAATTAGCAGCCAATTTATCATATTGCAACTAACAACCAATTTAACATCCTGAGGGGGTTTCTGACAAGCTAGAAGAAGAAAATTAAAGAAATCCTCTGAAACAGATGTAGGGCAGTATTCTAGGTCAGTATGCCGAGAGAAGCGGCACTGCAGAGGGCTGGGCAGCAGCAGCACCGCAATCTCACAGCCACCCATGGGTGTTGCTATGGGCACAAATCCCACCAAGGAAGCGAGATGAAACCAGCTCTATCAGGACACTGACCTCAGCAGCAGAACAACCCATCTGGTCCTCTGGCATTCGCTCAAGCTGACCATGGGGCACTGGATTCCCTCATAGACTCATTTTCCCAACCACAGCTGTAATACAAGTGTTATTTTTGAAGGAAAATTTACACAATCATAGAAATACTGTGATAAACATTCATGGCCAGGCTGGATGGGGCTCTGAACAATCTGATCTAGCTGAAGATGTCCCTGCTCATTGCAAGGGGGTGGGACTAAATGATCTTTAAAGGTCCCTTCCAACCCAAACTATTCTATGATTCTGTGACTTTTATTCTTCAACTTGAAGAAAAGTTGTGGCTGAGATTCTCTTCCCCATGAGCAGGGAAGTGCTTGTTAACTTCTGTGAAGTACTGGTTTTTAGCACATACAGGTGCCAAAGCCCGGAGGTGGGGCCAAGCTCCACTGGGATTACATGAGCCCACCACATCAAACCTCCTCCTTTCATGCTCAGAAGTTATCAGCTTCCTCTGAACTGCTCTAACAACAGGGTGGTGGGACTTGGTCATCTTCCTTCAGAACAGGTGATTACAAAAAGTATTCCAGAAAGACAGCCAAAGCAACTGGCTGTTACATAGTTTTAGCACACACAGAGGAGTGGTGCAAAAAAAAAAAAAAAGAGATAAACATAATAATAACACCCCACACAGAACAAAAAACAAAAAATAACCTAAACCAACCAGAAAAAAAATGCACAATCAACACAGCCCACCCCCCACAAGATTTGCATTAGTATCTCAGTCCCAAAGGATGACAATATGTTTCTTCAATTACCTCCCCCATACTCTTTTCTAAGCATGTGTTAAATGAGTTTGTCACATTACGCTATATTTTAAACTCAAGATGACTGAGCCAATTATGCTGCCATAAATATAGCTGCCAAAGTTAGCTAGGCAATCCCAAACTGGGGTTTTTTTCCAAACTAAAAAATTGCAATTTACCCTAGAGAGCAGGCTAGACATGCCAGAGTAAATTACAAATATCAGCAGCCCAGAATAAACATTCCAGCAACATCCAAACTAGCAATTACAAAATAATTACCTACTTCATTTTACAGGACAACCATCAACCAGTGTCTACAAAGGTATTTATTACTGCAACAAGCCTTCAGTTAAGACAAGCCCAAAGAAATGGTTCTAATATCTAGAAGACACTAGTCAACAGCACAATATGCATAGCACAGCAGTCAAAAGAGTGTCTGGTTTTATATTTATAAATATATATCTGAACAGCTTTAAAAGTTCAGGAAGGAAAAAGAGGAATCTCAATCAACCTCAGGAGTGGCTGCTCATTCACTTATATGGATCTCAAAGTGCTTGCTTATCCAGAAATCCAGTGTTTGAACAGCTGGTCAACATCATGAGTCTCTAAAATCACTGGGGTTTTTTTTCCACTTATCTGATGGACTTGCAGCAAAGCATCATTTTTAGTTACTGTATCTGGAACAAACAAAAGGCATGGTCACTACTGGTGGAATTCACGTCCACAGTCAAAGCAGCCTACGTGAGATCAAGCTGCTATGCTAAGAGTAGCAAATGAATAAAGCATTTAATATTTTTAAATTAGCTTACCAGTATTTTTTGCTAAAACAACTATAGTTTACATATATATCATGCCTGTGGCTACAGTTTTTTACCCAGCTATATTACTTTGGAACAAACCTCAACCATTCTGGGAGTTTGCCAATTTAAAGTAAGAGACATAAACACGAGGATATCACAGGCAAAACAAGTGAGTTTGCTTCCTAGTTTCCAGCTCTGGCATATTTGCCAGTCTCCCCATTTAATTTTGATACCACACCCAGAACCAATCTTCCAAGTCTGGAGAGCTAAGTGAAAGATGGAAAGTGAGCCTAAGCATAAATGCAGAGAAGTTTGAAAGTTACTTACTTATATATCTTTCAACAGAAACATGAGTGATTACATATTTTGTATTTCACAGAGCATAAACAATAAGCATTAAATATAAGAATCCAGATGTACATCAATTCGCCTTTGTGCTTGAAGATGGGAGCACGAATACAGTACATGGCCATTCTCTCTACAAAGGCCCAACCGCATCACCCAGCAGCAAAGCTCCCATGAAATGCTACTTAAAAGGCTGCTTTTAATTTGTCCTTGATAAACTGATCAAGGCATTCGCAGCAAGTTCCTGCTTCAAATACCATACATAGCTTGTAGTTACTAGTAAACTAAGATTTAGTTACTGAGGTAACAATTCCTCATTTAACAACTACCTTGTTCATGAAACACAAAAGTTCCTCCACTGCATAAAAAAGGACCAAGAAATCAAACATGGATAGAAAACTATTTCACTGTATCATGCTTCTCAGGTCTCAAAATCCCCCTGCTTCCCTGAGAAAACAGACAGAAACTTGAAGTCTTGCAAGAGAACACCATTAAGAACCACTAAGCAGCATCATAGCTGCTTAAAAATAGGAAGCTACAATGTATCATCTAAGCCACACTCCTCATTATACATGCTACAGATTTCCATTATAGCAAGACCTACACAAACACCCAGCACAAACACCCATCAAATATACCTATCAAACACAGCTTCAGCAACAGTCAAGAGATAACAACTGGGAGGTACAGAGTGCAACAAGGGCAAGACCACTCTGTGCAATTAATATTAACAATTAACAAAGGAACAAAAGCAGACATTGCCTATTCAAAACTCCAAAGTACAAGTAATTACAAAGGGATTTTCTTCACTTCTTAAAATTTTTAAAGGCTTCTGCAAAACAGCAATGAGGAAAAGCATATTAACTGGAGCCTCAGAAAACACTGCACACATACAACAATCTGTTACAGAACTAGAAATACAGAGCAGCAAATGTTTATCTACAGATTAAACATATAAGTAGTGGCCTAGAACAACAGATTTCTTTGTTAAGCAGCTTGACAACACCTCTGTGATCTTTTATTTTATTAAGTATGTCTTGTGTTGATAACAATAGTATTGCATCGATGTTTCCCACTTACCACTCTGCCTCTCTGATGACAAATTTTCTCTATTCTAGAGGTCAGTACTTTTTACTTCTTAAGTTTGTTGAACCTTGTTTGCTTCTGTATGCACTTCTAACCCCTCAACATTATCCCCGAGATGTTTAGAGCATAAATTTTGGTGTGAAAACTGTGAGAAAAGGAACAACATACATATTTCATTTGCTGGACATCATAAAGCTGAAGAAATCTGCTTCATACTCCAATGTAAAGCTGCCCAGCTCAGGTAACTGGTGAAATTCAAAATCTTGCAAGTTACTTCCAAAATTGTCTTCATAACAAGGAAGAATGTAGGGGTTTTTTTCCAATTCTAACTACTAAGCAAAACATCCAAATGCACCCAAACTAGACACCATTATGAAATGGTAGCACTTACACAGTTTCCAGTTGGGGCTAACAAGCATTTTCACAAACATTTGGGCAGTCATGTGGTATGTTCCCTTAAATGAGATTAAGTACCCTTCTTTCCACACAGAAAATCAGCAACATTTAACTTTCCACTCTGTTCTTCAGAAGAAAGTCTTCCTCAAACATCCATTGGTTTCCAGCAACCCATTATTGGAGGGCTTTTTTGTATTTTTGAAAAAGGTACATGCACAGCATCCTACATGCATAACTTTCTTGTTCTTTTTTCCTCAGCTAGGAAATCTAAGTTTCAATTCCAAGTTTCATGACTTACATAACTAAATTTCAACTGCCACACTGCATTTAATTTGCATATTCCAGATGACAAGAAAAATGTATGGTTACTCCAATTTTAATAAAGTTATACATCCCCGGAAAGATTTTCATCTGTATTAAATATTACCCCCAAACAAAGCCTGGAGCTCTCATCTGCTTTCTGTAGGTCACATCTCAGCAAGAAAAGCACATTCATTCCTGGAAATGACCTTTGCTCAGGATAAAAAGCTTGCAAGCAGCTATTCTTTATGCTGACAGGTTTGTAGGAAAGAAAAAAGTAGAGAAGAAAAATTTATATTCATATAGCAAGTTTATTAATAATTTAACACACCATGAGGAAGACCACAGGTTACTACATTTGCCTTTTACTCAACTAGATACAATATTTCCTCGGTGTATTAAACTGTATTAAATCATCTTTGTGCTGATTTGTTATAAAAGTTTTCTAAAATCACTTCAATATATCAAACCATTTGTTAAAAGAAGTTCAAGTCATTTCTGGAGGTCAATGAGATTGCATGAACTAGTTTCCAATCATTTCTTTTTTTAAATTTCTGCATAATTTCTGTAGATTTTGAAGTTAGATGTTTGCTGATCATGTTGTCTAAAGCACCATCTACACTTTTGGGAAATAAAACTGCCATTCAGTTTCAAATTAACTCCTGACTTCTCTGCCATTTCATATTGTAAATCTGCAAATAACCACTTCAACTTGATTTCTCACCCAGAACAGATTAGATTCGCTAATCTAGCCTGCTTCTGGTTTAGCTGTGACTTCAGAATTGAACGCTGCTCTGTCTGCAGGCAAATCACCATTTCAATTGATATATTTTCCAGATTCTTCCTCTCTCTTTTCAAAACAGATGAAGAATCCTGTCGTGAGTGGGATATGCTGTCACCAAACATTCTCCCAATCTGCAAATGAAGAATCTATAAATCAGAAAAGTATACAAATAAGTTTTTTTTACTAATATAACTCACTAGTGCAAGTAAATATATGTGTTTTCTGCCTGGCTCTACTGGTCTGAGACTCTGGTAGTTCTTGACCATGTTTTTATTAATGTGAACAGCAGTGAGCCACCACCATGTGTGGCCATGTCACCTTACTTGTACAGCAGCCCACTACACCATGAAGGAATGCAGGTACTAAAGCTCATTGCAGCACTGTTCCCTTGAGATATCAACTTATTGACTTTACATCCAGAGGAACTCTGTCTTTATACCAAACAATCAGTTTTTCAATTAATTAGACTTTAGACATAAAATCCATAGTCACTTTTTTCAAGTCTTTTAAGGCAGATCTTAACCCTTCAATATTCGAATAACCCACTAAATTCCATGTAATCACCTTCTGAAATCGCTTTCTGCATGCTTCGATATTTTTTGTGTTAGACTGATTCCTGATTTTACAACTACTGTTCTAACAAATAACAATATATTTTCTATTAATTTCATAAAATATCCTCTAGGTGCAAATCTGAGGTATAGCTCTGGGATATTCAAAGAAAATAAAAGTTTTAACCAAAACTTAAACCTGACAAAAATGCCAAAATGCATGTTGTTACAGTTTTCCTACTGAAGCAGTTTGTATAATATCTTATGTTAACATTTCTGAAAAACAAACCACTAATTACACATTGTAGCCTGTGGTAGCATGATCTTTCAAATACACTTTTAATACATACTGTGCTATGCTTAAACAGTAAAGGAAAACTGCAAAATAACTATAGCATATTCCTTTACTACCATCTGTGCCAGCCTCTGAGTGTCAAGGATGCAATAAGTTTTTAAATACTATCAGTAAAGCATTCTTTGCCTTAATTTCCTTTTGTGGTTACTTTTGTCATCATCTTTATAAACTTTTAAAGAGAAGTGCTTTGTGGGACATTCAAAGGAGATGGATATATCACATCAGTCACCTTAGGAGAAGGAGTAGAGCTGAGGTTAAAACAGCGGCTAAAGAGAAAAAATAAGAGGGAAAACATTACAAATGAGAAGAATGGAGATAGGAAATGTGGAACAGATCCCTTCTTCCTCTTCCTTTTGAAGTGCTACACATTTTATATCTGCCTTTGACTGGATAGAAGGAAAGACTTTGTCACCATGAGGCAATCCAGCAGTGCCAAAGATTGCTCAGGAAGGTTGTGCAGTCTCTAATTTTTCAGGGCTACCAACTGGATAAAGTGCTGAACAACCTGGTTTCATCTCATAACTGACCCTGATTCAGGCAGAAAGGTGAAGTAGAGATTTTCTGAGGTCCCTTCCACACTGAATATTCTGTGATTTATTCTGAGCTCAAGCTGAGTTTGTGACTGCAGTTCTGAACGATGCATGAAAAAACAATTTTAAAAAAAGACAAGAAAACCCGCAAAACTATCAAGTAAAATCTGAAGAGCCCTTTTACTATGTTTACAGTCTTCCTGCCTGTTGTCATGTTCAAAAGCAACGTTAAGGGAAATCTGTTTGATCTTCAAAAGGAGGATGAAAAATTATTACTCAGCATTCCCGCAAAATTCTGTTTCCTTCAAAAGCAATGTAATTGTACATTTTGTACTCAGCTCAGATGACACTACAGTGAATACAACTTCCATTTTAATGAAGACAGACTTGTCTAAATAAAGCCTGAAGCGCTTGTGTTCTTCAGAACAGAGTCCTTTGCCTGAGCCCTGTTCTCAGAGAAAGAAAGGGGGGGATTGCTGATGAACCCACCAGGACTAAGAGCACTCCCACAAATTGCTGAGGGTTGTAGACCCTACTATTGGTTGCAGTATTGGAATCCAAAATGACAAGGACATAACAGCAGTCTAACTACTGAGTGCTACCTGGGAAATCACAAAGATATGCCCACAACAACCCCCAACAAAGTAGAACCAAAAATACACATGGTAGCAAGGTATTCTGGAGAGAAAAAAAGTTCAAGATAAAATACAAGCTATTTGGATCTCCACATTCCTGCGCATACTGCAACAAAAAAATTAGACACTACACATATCAAAGTAGGAAGACATAATTTTTAATTATGTCATTACAATGAAAGAATAAATGATGACTACTACATTTGTCATCTGAAACACAGTAGGATAGACTGCAGCTAAAAAGCAAATAATGAGTGTCTCCAGAAAATTATTTATGTTGTATTTAAAGATAAATAGAAGTTTCTAGACAGTGTAGTTATGTTCTGCATTAGCTCGAAACAAGCATAAGCACAGACTTAATGCAGAAAAAGTAGCTCTTAAAAAGAAGGGAGGTGGATAAAATCATTGTTGTATTAAAAGAACAAATGACAAACTCCAACAAGCAGCATGAAACAGAGCTAAAACCAGACATCTGGACTCCAGATTCCAGCTTCACATGATAACCAGACAGAAGCATCTTTCACCTCATTGTATTACAGATAAAAGTGCACTCTCCTGCAAGACTAAAAGTTAAAAGTAACAAAAGAAGAGACTGCACCTATTACCTTAAGAAGGGTATGGGAGAAAACCCAGGAATGGAACACCTACCCCTTAAAAACCATCAACAGAACTAAAATATCAAACACATACAGTGAGGGGAACATCCTTCACTTTTGCTTTTATTAGATGTATATACATATTTGCATCACTTTTGCAATGGGCTGTGTCTGGACAATTGAGAGATTAAGGCAACAAGGCCATTCATTATGAGCCTGACAAAAACCAGGCCTGTTAAGTAATAAGATTCATTCAAGTTTTACTTCCTATCCAAAAAAACCCCACAGACAAACAAACAAACAAGGAAAACAACCCTAAACCCCAACAACCCCCGAAACTAACAAGTTGCATCTATGAAAAGGAAGGCACAAGAAAATCACAGGGCGGTAGCAAGATGTTTCCTGTCAAGCTGACCACTGCTAACCTTGTTAGCACACAAGGAACTGAACGCTTTGAAATCCCTACTGATACAGTTCTATGAAGACTGAGCCATTACAGAGCCCAGAAGTCATAACCAAGTCAGAGAGAAAAGAAAAAAAGTCTTGCTTTCTCTTCTACCTAAATTACTCCTCCATGAAAAATTAATATCCTAGGTCTGCATTTTAAGTGAGCAGTAGTTAGAAACAAAAGCCATATTGGGTCACTAGTGAATTCCCCTACTGATGCAAAATTACCTCTTGCAGTACACAGCAGCGTTTTATTCAGTCTAGTTAAGATACCAGTCGATAGCACTTTCCAGGCATGATTGATCACATATATCCCACTGGAAAAGAGCTGTGCTGTTTAGTCCAAATATTCTGTATTTAATTTCTAGTCATCAGTGACAGGAAAAAAACTCTCCGAGAGTTTTGGTCTTTGTAGCATCTTAGATGTTTCTTATTGCTTCATGCTGCCAGTCGCCTTCCAGTGACATCCACAATCCCCCTGGTTAAATTTTCTCTCCTCGATTTTTCTTCTCGCTTGGGAGAGGGCTGATAAAAGCTGCACAGCACTTTCCACTACAACAGCTCTGTCCAACAGTGATTCAATACAGACCATTCAAAGCAAGAGGTGATTCTAGTGGCCGTCATTTCATGAGGCTTGGGACTCTTGGATAGCTGGTAATACTAGACATAAGCAATTACAGGGACACAAATAGCATGGGAAAATGAAATAACAAATAGCTCAGGAGCTCTCAGAAACAAGAAAGAAAAGACTAGGTGACCAAATAAAATTAGGTTTACTGACAGAGTTCATAACAAACCATGAAAAAGCTTGTGTAGAGTAAATACAGCTCAGCTAAATGCTACTTAAACCTCTCCATACCTTCTACTCCAAGGCTTTCATTATCTGTACATCAAGACTTAGGTGGCTGTGCTGGGTTTTCACTAGACTGTTCTTCACCACTAATCAAAGATACCTGTACATCCACAAGCTGCAAACCTGCAGCAGACTCTGCCTTCAACGCACCTGATGGGAAAGGTGAGCCTCAATTTTAACTTCCATTTTTATTATTATGTCACTTCTTTCAACTGAACATTTATTGCAGGCCCACACAAATCAGTGTGTTGTGAGCAATAGCGTTTGCTTCACTTGGGTGCTTGGTGGTATCTAATGAGCAAATGGATTTCAGAAATGACTGATACAGCACAATCTCCCCACAGTGTCTAAACCTTAGCAAAACCATAAAAAAAATAAACCAGACAATGAAAATCCAGATTGTTGACTTGCTCACAAAGAAGGCATGCCCTTGGGATCAAGGTGAGGCATAAGCAGGGTAGTAGAGACTTGTCCCATCCCTATCTTACACTGAAATAATAAAGGTAGTGTATGAAGTTGAACCTTCAGAACAAAATCATGCAGTTTAATCAAGACGTGCAAACTACCTGGGAATATGCAAATCGATCCATTATGGAATTTGCATAAAAACTGAAGTAGAAAAAGCTATGAAACATTTGGCACTTATGCTTTAATCCTCATGCTGTCTCCCCCAGCAAGCAGAGAGAAGGCCCTCTCCCAATCATCACATTGCTCAGCATTATTAATGGCCACTCGCCTTAGAGACACTTCTGTGGAGAGGGTTTCCATAGCTAACATTAATATCTGTGCAGCAAATCATTTTTATTTCATTTTTCTAGTGCAGTAAACCCCAATGCCTCAATTACAATTGCTTCACAATATTGCAAGTCTTACGTTCCCAGACATTATCTCATAGAAAAGAAATAAAAAAGGAAAGACAAGAGAGTGTAGGACAGGAAAGAGATTGCTTACTGCAGTTACATATTTCTGTGTACTGTTACAGCATTTAGCTAAGTGTATCTTTAACTGCTAATATAACACCAGTACTGGAAGTCATAAAAACATTTCTGTTCTACTTGATCCTGTCTGAACAACCACCACAGGCAAAATAAGTTTCTAGTATTAGAGATTACTTGGCCCAGAATAAAACCCAAAAGCATTCTTACTTCTAACTTTACTTCCTCAAGTGGACACACCTGATAGAAGCAGTTTTCCTTGAGAAGCAATATCAAGTCTACAAAAAAAATTCCTTAACATGATGTCAAAGAAAAATAAATCAGTGTTTCTCTGAACAGAGAGTCCCTTTCTATGCCCATGACATTAAAACTCTGGTAACACAGCTTTCTTCAATGCTTAGTGGAATGTGTGTGTCACTAAGAAATTCTGTGTTTTCAGCCATTAAATATTTTCACATCAAGTAAGCTCTTTGCATTACCAGCCTAGCATGAAGAGTTCTATTACAGAGAGAGTATTTTCTTGTCCTATACATAATGAAATAAATTTTTCAGTTATTTACATCTCCAGCAAATAGAAATGGATAGAGACTCACACAATACCTAGGAGAACAATATAGATAAACTGGTGTAGCATTTAAAAATGCATTGATTAATAAGATCTAAATATGAAAATCTTTAGTTCATGTTAAAAAATAAAGTAGAAGCATTCACAACTGAAGGATCAGAGGACATGATTTTAAAACTATGACCCATATTGCTGAATGCCAATGCTTCTAATTTCAAAAATAATGAAATGCAAATAGCATTATTTCTACTAAACATGAGATCATTTCCTGCAGTTGAAGAATGCAAATCTAGTACTGAAACATAAGGCTCCCACTTTGTTTCTCAAAATATTGAATAAATCTTTGAGACTTAAGGAGCTTTTCTGATTTGATAAATGGGCCCTGGACACTGCACATACATTAGATTTTGCTGAGTGTTAAATTCTTCGAGGAAGAGATGGCAAATGTGGTCAATAACTCAGTGAGAGGAATGATCTGCACAACTGAACTCTGTCCCACTTTCCAGCTGAATTAGGTTGGCTCAGCTGTCGGCCAAACAACCAGGCCCTTTCAGGGAGACTGCCTGGCACACAAAATGGTCCTCACCTGTCTTCAGCTCATAGCAGCAAAGCCAAAATTCCATAGTTTAAAGAAAGTACTAAAATAAAAATAATATTTCTAACACTATGGCTACCATTATACAAGAATACTTTAAAATCATCATCCTAGCCAACACTGGTAACACATAATGCCAGTGAAATAGGGTTACACAAAATGCATTTATTATTTAATATCTCATTTAAATAAACAGCTTTCACACACACATAGAGCATTTATTTATTTAGAAACATGGTTGCATTAGCAGAAAGCTTTTGCTGTAGTAGAAAGTTGTAGAGTCTTGGAGTGCTGATGCAGCGCTACCCACCACAGGGCCCTGGTGAGGCAGCGAGCAGGTACAGCACTGCCGGCAGGCTGTGTCAGCCACACCGCGCCATCGTCAATCCACCTTCGGATCTCACCACGACTGAAATGCCATTTACAATTCTGCTCACAAACAAACCAATCTGCATCTGTTTATATTAATCTCTAAAGGCAAGAATAAGACATTAAGTACTTGATGTTGCACAACATTTGAGTCTTTCTAATAAGAGAAATCAGTTTACTAATCCTGTGAAAATGGAAACAGCTGCAGTATAGGCAGCACGTCTCTGCCATTTCCTACTACATAGCAGAGCCCTACAGAAGATTTTAGTCAATACAGTGCTGCTTCAGCCCCTGAATAACTGGATAAAAAGTCACCTGGGTTAAGAATAAGCATTCGTTTCTGTCCTTCAATGTAGAAACATATACGATCAAAAATAACTAATTAGTGCTACAGTAGGCTTGACAGGCTTTAGGCAATCACCCCTCTATTTCATAATCTAAACAACTGCATATACCAGGGGTGTCAAACTCATTTTCACCCAGGGCAACATCAGCCTCGCAGTTGCCTTCAAAGGGACAAATGTAATTTCGGATTGTATAAATGTAACTACTTTGGACCAAAAAGACAGAAAGCTAAGCCAGAAATATCATGGAATATTTCTGCTGACTGAGAACAGGATACCATGAAGACTTTCCCAAACCTACTACACTTTAAGCATCCAACCTATTGTTTTGAGAAGCTTTTCAAAGAAAGCAGTATTTTCTCTCTTTTACCCTATTAAGGCAGAAAGGCAAAGGAGAACAAAAGCAAGCAATCTGAATAAGTAACTTAAAAGTTCCTGGAAGATTAATCATTTTTTCTTCAAGTTAACTTCAAACTCATTTGTTAAATGCATCCATTACTGTAATGTGATGCACCTGCATTTCAAAATGATCTTTCTAGCACCAGCCTCCACTGCCTAGTAATGTGAGTGATAGCAAGTCTTATTCAATTTAAGACATTAGATGCCTCCTATCCAGGTAATGACATTTATGTAGTTTCCAGAATTCTGTAAGATCCTCCTAACAGTAAAAAGGTTGCTTGTCTTACATCAACCTCTTAATGATAAAAGCATCTAATTTAAAGCAATCAGATTTGACAGTCAGTGAATTCTGAGAACAAAGCATATATGCTTTCAGACAGTGTTAAAGACTATTACCATACTGGAAACATACTGTAAGACTCTCGTACTACCTTTACTAGACTGTATTAGACATTTGACAAATCTTAAACCAGCATCAGGCCTCCTACAAACATTTCTATGCATTCATTATAAGCTTTTATAGAACACAAGAGGAAAACATTTCAGTCATAGCTTAAATATTATACATGACTTCTGCTTCCACAAACTGGTACCCATTTGAATTCCTTCAACGTTTAGCTCATCTGCAAAAAGAAACACAACATTCTTCCATTGCAACACTGGTTAAAACAATGCTGTGTTCTTCTGCCTTCTTTTATCCAAATTTCAGCTGAAGATGGCAACGTTTACATATGAAGATGCCACAGCTTAAGAGAGATATTTTTTTAATCTCTTGAAGTGCCTACACCTTACTGCTTCATCATCAATATCAAAAGGACAGAAAGCTAAGCCAGAAATATCATGGAATATTTCTGCTGACTGAGAACAGGATACCACGAAGACTTTCCCAAACCTACTACACTTTAAGCATCCAACCTATTGTTTTGAGAAGCTTTTCAAAGAAAGCAGTAAACACCCTACTGCTTCATCATCAATACCAAAAGGCAGCTGGCACTCTTGTTTGCTGTCTCTGGCCAGTCAGGTACAGAGGCAGCGCTCCCCTCACAGCTGGTGCTAGTATTACAGTCACCTTTCGCAACAGCTCCCAGAGACTTCATGCAAGACACTCCCTGCTCTCCTTAATCATCAATTCCTGTTCATCAGCTCTCCACCAGAAATCTCAGGAAATTCCCCTAACTTCCTGCCTCAGAGTGCAAATGGGGAAGGTTGTATCTTATCAGAATCAAATAAAAATTATTGTATGCAAGAGCTGGATGGAAGATATGCTCAAAACTAGCTGATACTACACATTATAAAGTAATTGGACTTTTCAAATGCAGAACAACATTAACTTTTGATCCAAGGAGGAAGTGGAAGTATCAGCTACAGCTCTCTTGATAGCAGTCATTAAATCCCATACCTAAATATCTTAGACTGTTTGCATTCTTTATTGCTGAGAGTTTATAATTTTTTTTAAAAAAGCACAAAAAAAAAAATTAAGATATGTGGGGGCCTGAAACTAAATCTGTCAACACAACGCACAAACTACTGAGATATAGTTCAATTGCATGGATTTTTCAGCTCATTTCTTGTCATTTGGGATTTTGGGTCATAAGATAGTTATGACAGACTTTTTTCCACATAGGACAAGGGACGAGCTGATCAGAAGAGTAGAGGAGACAGCATACTTTTAAAAACCAGCAAACAATTTAATTTTTGCTAACCCCTAGATTGTCAGGGATGATTTCACAGGAATCTACATTAATGCGATAGACATCATGACTGTAACTTGAATGAAGTATCAGAAGGGGGCAGAAAGGGTAAAAGGACCTGCATGTGGTTTGCAGTGCTGTTCTTCCATTCATTACCTCCACATCAATCAATTGCTGTCCTTTTGAACAGAACACTAAACTAGTTCAAACATCCCATTCACTTACTACTCAATGGAAATAAGATACTTCATAGTTCACTAGCATTGATCTGTTGTAGATTAAATTACAGTCATCATACAATTAATGGAAAAACTGATACATTCACACTGGAGCAGAGAGCAATGATGGCTTCCAATTAGACCTTTGATATAATTTAACAGTTCTAAGAAGTATATTATTGTAGGATTAGTGTGCCTTCACTGGCCTTGAGAGCCACCAGTGCAGTTTATATGTGAGATGCTTTACAAGCAGCAGAGAACTTTGTATACATTAATAATTTACTTCTACAATACTACAGTACATGATGCTTTCAAGCCATGCTTGAAACAAAAAAGCATCTAAGTTTGCCACTCCAAGAACTAAGCAAAGAGCAGCAAGTTGCTTTTGCGCAATTCTGCTGAGTTCTCATTTTGATTTATCTGTTCTGCATGGAGATATGTAAAGCAGGGTATGCACTTCACATCTTTGATCTTCTCTCATCAGTGTTAATTACTCCCATGTGCTGGCAGTGAGAGTGGCTTCAGCAATTAAATGATCATGACAGTGGTAGTAGCAGCTGTGGTAGTGGCAGCAATCTCCTTATTTTCCTCTGCTTCTTCCAGAAAGGAGCCAGGTAATGGGCAGGAAAAGCCCTTCACTCTCATTTCAAACAGGAGGTTGATAATCCTGCTCTTATTGCTTTTTGTCCCCAGAGGATTTCACAGCAAGGACAGCTCCAGACCCTACCCTATAAAATTAAGAGCTCTGCTGGGAAGGCAAAATGAGATACAATCTGCAGAAACAGAGTAAATGAGTGTAAAATTGAGAGGGTAGCAAATACATGCAGTCAAACAGAAGGGAAGGGGCAGTGGAGTCAAAGAATTTTTAGTAGGTGGGGGTTCTTGTGTTGTTTATATTAAAAAGAACACACAAATACCATAAAAAGGGACACTGAGTACTCCTGACAGCACCCACTGTTTCTGAAGAAATGTTGTGAGTTATTGCAGACATCCAAAGCATCTCCCACCCAGGGGCCTGACTAATACTAGAGACCAGTCACAGGCCATGTGGTTACTGTGAGCTTCCTTTTCAAGTTTCTTTATCTGTAGAAGCCTGGCTCAGTCAACAAAACATTTGACACTCCAAAACACTACGGATATTAGGCAAATGCAAAAGTGTCACCGAGTCCTGGCAGAGAGAGGGGGCTCACCTGAGGAGGTTGTGTACTTCACAGGATAAGGCCCCTACAACACCTGATTTTGTAGCCTCAGGTACGAACCGAGGTGCCCCAGGGACAACACAACATCCCCTCTTTTCCCACTGACCATGATCAGGCTGGCTGGGGAGCACAGGCATCCTGATTACATCCTGCCTCGACCCCACACCTCCAACATCCTTTTAATCCATAATCTTTTTCCCACAAATGATGCTATTAAATTTAATAACTCAAATGAGAAATACCAAATTATTAAACATTTACACCTCAGGCAAAGAAGAGATGTAGATCACTTTCCTTAAAGTAATCTAAAAATAGGAGACAAGAAGGCCACTGGAAAGTATGTCTATTATGCTCAATTACAATCAATGGATGATTTCCACAAAATAAATTTATGATGAGCATCTAAGCATTACTTGGATGATTACTGTATTGCAGATGTTACTTCCGTTTCTTTAAAGCAATAAATGACTTCAGGTTTTAGAGGGTTTATTGAGGTTTGGTTTTGGTTGGTTTTTGTTGTTTTTGTTCCTTAATTTAGCTACAGAAGTGTATCCAATCTTTACAACTGCTATATGTTAGTGGAAGTGTACTCTATCATTCAATAATATGACGTCTTCCACCACAGCAGGAAGTACCCAAGGGGAAGAAAGAAGACCATCCTCACATCTGACTGGAGAGCACAAAGAAGAACTCAGCTGACTTCAGCTGAAGTGAATTACTTGTTAAAATGATTCACAGATTGTGTAACACAGCAGTATCAGTTCTCTGCAGCTGATCTAATTTCTCATCTCTATCTCAGTTGCTTAGTGTCCAAAGATTGAAAAATGAATGGAAATAGATTTATTTTCTTCGAGGACTGCTGTGTTTTCAGCCTGATGTTGAAGGAATCCCCTATCTACACTGCTCTGCAACCCCATATTGGCTGAAAAGCCTTCTGAGGCCCAGGGCTCTCTGCCATACTAAGGACAGGAATTCTCAGCATTACTTTAATAACACAGTAGAAAGGGCAGCAAGCACACCTTCTACCATATTTCGATTTTCCCTAATTGCTTATGTTACAGGCATATTTTAAAATACCTTGCAGAGTACAGTGATTAGATGATCTTTAAGGATATTTTGCACATGGAACTTGCAGCGCTGTACCAGGTTTTTTTCTCTTTAAATACTGAGTGAGGAGCAAAAGCATTAAGAAAGTTTTGCTTCCAAATATTTAACTGCAATCAGAACAAGTGAAACAGTCACATCCAGTATAAGATTTTTATATGTGTACATATAGAAAGAACATGTTACAATATATGGAAATGTGTGTATACCCAGTTTCCAAGTGCTGAAGTACCATTATCGGACTATTACTTCAGAAGTGATTATTCCCTAAACGCTCTAGTTAGAAGGTGAAAAAAATTTCAGGAATTTTATTCTACACCTCTAGGCCCATGACCAATAAAAAGTGGCAAAGCGGTTCATGTTAATAGATTCTTAATTAGGCTGGGATGCACAAAAGAAATTTAACATAAGAGCAACTTCTAATTCTAAACCCTAAACACCAGAGAGCTTCTCAAACACAGCAGGAGCAATGTCTGCTCCTGTGTCACAGTAAATATGAAAGCTGAAGATTGAAAGCTGTAGCTGTGGAGCTCTTTCTTATGCAGAAAAGGAAAACTAACTTCGGAAATGAGAACACAGGCCCCATTTTATAAATCAAATATAAAAAAACCCAAAACACTGATTTTGCAACTATTTGCAACAAATTAAATTATATGAAATCAGATTTATACATACATTTATTGATGTTAAAAAAAAAAAAAACACAGAAAGATTAACAAAAAAACAAACTAACGTTTGTCCAGAAAAAGGATCTCCCCATAATAAAGTGGGAACAGTAGGTTCATTATTGACACCCATAAACCAGCCAATACAAGCACCAAGTGTCTGAATATGACTGCAGCCACATGCTGCAGCATAAACCAGAACTGAATTGCTTCTCATTGCAGCAGACCAGAGGCCCAAGTACTGTCACATGCCACATTTCGCCCTGGGAGAGATGTTCTGATACCTATTCATTCGATGACTTGCAGTCACCTGAGTATGCTCTAACAAAATAATTTGAAATAAAATATATAATATTATACAAGCATACCCATGACAAATTTTGGTACACCAAATCAGAGAGAAAGAAGCCTCCTCCACAACCTGTACCATAGTATTGAGAAGGCTACATGCTCTGCTACAAATCTAAACTGTAGCAGTCTTTAGCACTCTCTTGTGCTAAGAGAAGATCTTTTATGGTAGCCAGCATGATCTTTTACATACTGCAACCTCAGCTTTAGCCTACATCATCACCAGAACAGAGCATTACCATACTTAGCTACACTGTCTTTGAAATCAGTGACTACTAATCACTAAGGGAGGGAGGTCTTGTTGGTTGGACACAGGGATCCGAGCTCATCAGTTTTTCTACATCCAGTCTGACTCAGAGACACAGAATGAAGCAACGCTTCTTCTCTAGGAACAAGACAGAAGTCAGCAAGATGCAAAACACTTTCTTAGTAAGCCCCACTGAGAGGACCTAGCAAAGACTGAAAAGCCCTGTGCTGCTCCAAGGGCCAAGAAGAGAAGCGCGGCAGCCGTGTGCAAACCAACCTGCTGCACCTGCATCACGCAGGGTTGCGTCTCCCTCTGCAACAGCATGTAAAACAAAATCAGAGTAATACTGGGCTTCAAATTAGCCTGGTAGCCTACAGAATGAAAAAAAAAAAATCATATGACAGCCTTTAAAGACGTCAGGGGGTACTAGTTAATTAAGGGTGGGGTTTTTTTAAGACAAATTCAAACAACATAATTTAATTATTTTTACTACTGTAGTTTGCTTAGCAGGAAATACCCTTTTCCCATACGCGCGTATTTTCCTTCCTTAATATCCACACACCAAAAACATAAGATTTACCATGTTGAATCAGTTAGAATGGTCTTCAAAGCAGGAGCAGAAGCTAAAGTACAGACAAATGTAATTAAGTCTTAACAATTTTGATGATGTTCAAACGTGAATAAATTCAGCTCCCTCCCATGAGCTGTTGAATTCCACGTATGCGTGTTAGAGGCAGCCCAATCAAAGATATTAAACGCAGTTCCAAAAGTGTTGTCTAGTATATGAGAACGTTTTGGTAGATCCACAGAACAGTTCAATCCTTATAATCCCAGCTAAACACAAGTTTACTTACTGCTGACAACCAAGAAAACTAAAGTTAAACAAGCCTTTACTTAAGCTGCTCACTGTATGCAATGAAGCTGACTTAAAGCTATCCACACAAAATCCCCACAACAGCAATGCAGTCACTAGGAAGTTAAAAGCCAAGATTCCACCTTTCAACTGTAATTTTACCCAGTTCATTTTGTAGTAAAACTGGTAGCACCTTATTCAGTTTACAAATCTGGAAGTGTTATATCAAGCATTAACGGAATTCATAGAGGCAGGGTAGGCAGGGAGATGGAGAAGAAAAAGTAAGTTCTGCATGCTTCATGAGAAATGAATTTGAAGGGTTTCTGAGCGTACAACAGAGAGGGACAACTCCAAAGATAAACGGTAAAAGCCCAGGGCAAAGCAAAACTCTGGACAAAAAGAGCACAGAAATGAGTAGAGACTAGTAGACATTAACAACTTTTTAAAAAGTGCTTTGAACTAAACATCATCACTAAATGTGGAGTCTGATGTTATTTAAGGAGAACTGATCATTTTTCCTCAGACTGATATAACTGAAGTTGAAATTACTAGAGAGGAAACAATAGTCTCAATTCTCATTAACGCCAACAGGCTTTGAACAGCTGAAGAGCTACAGAGAGCAATGTTGAAAATTGCTAATGCAAATCTACAGATAATTTCATGCAAAGGTGTGGGCAGGTATTAAAAGCATCTCATGATAAAATTCAAAATGCTAAAATGGAAAAGGGGACTTAATTCCTGTGAAATTTTTCTTTTAATAACTTAGAAACCTGTCCTCTACTGCCAGCTCAACATCCTTTATCCAATAATCATTGTTTTCATATCAACATATGACCATCAACATTTAATACATAATAAATATTAGTCTAAATCACACAATTTAATCACCATTCACCCGATGAAAACACGTGATATCAAGACATTTACAACAGCAGTAACGGGAACAAGAGAAGACCACCACCCCAACACAATCCTTTTTCCTATGAACTCTCACAAGAGTTCAGATTTGTAAAATTAATCTATCCTATGCTTTCAAAGAGACAGCTAACAACAGACTTGTCATATTTAAAACTATCTTGGCCAGATCTCAAAATAAGTGACTGCAATGGTGTCTCAAAAGTCTTCAGTACAAAAGAAACATAACCAGAAAGAACACCACAGCAGTAGCTTTTGAACTGCATTTATTCCAAGTATATTCGTTATTGTTATTAAAGCTCCCCAAGACTGAATTAAAGCAGTAAATCTACTTAATAAAACCCCCACAATTCCAGGAAAGGGTAAGATATGAAATCAGATGTCCATATTGATTAACGCTAATTATATAAGTCATCTAGATCTGAATGGAAAAAAACCCGATACATTTCTTCCTTCTACAACCAACTGATCCTAGATCAAAATTTGGTTTGTAATGTCAGACTTGCTAGAACTTCCCATAGGCTAAAAAATATAACCTGAATGTGCTGAATGCACAAGTAAAGTATTTAGAGTTTTTACTGAAACCTTTTAACCTTCAAAAATTTCCAAGCTGCATCAAGCACAAATTCAGATATAAAAAACTGTCATTAAAAAAATAAATAAATCAAATCTTAAGTTTCTATTTACCTAGCAAAACACTGAAATAACTTAACATGAGTTTCATTAACATGAAGCACACACTAAGCACACCAGAAAATACAGATAATATTGTGTTTCCTCTTCACGGAAATACAAGAAATAGCTACAGCAAGTCTCTAACTGTAACTAATACCTAATTCAACATGATTTTTTGCATCAGTGGCATGTGAAAGATAGTTAAAGTACACAATTTTATGTTTTTAGGACTTCTGGATGACATACACTTTACTCTTTTGCTTCTTATTCATTTTCACAGTAGTGAACTTCACAGTAGGGACCACAGACTAGAACAACAATTCCACAAGCAAATGAGATCCAGATGACTTTCTGAAAATGCTTCATAGTGGTTTATAATACGCTGCAAGATATTTTTTTATCTGTATCATCATACACAGGGAAAAGACACAAGCTACAGCTGTGATAGTGAAAAACAAGGCCAATTCTTGAAAGAATTAACATACTTTGCATGGTATTTTTGTACTCCTTTCCCCAATATATAAATAATGGCAATACAGTCACATATTTTACTGTCAACAAGACAGTAGCATAAGTGTTATCATAAAAATGTTGGAATTAGACTCAAGATACTAGATCAACTGCTTATTCATTTTTAACAAAGAACTGACGATGGCAGAGGCTAGTCCTCCAGCTCTCACATAATTGCCCAAGGGAAAACACGCAAATACATATTGATGAGACTGTAATTTGTCTTAGAAGACAATGAAAAGCCTGTTTACTTAGACTTAGAGGACTAGATAGTTCTCAAAAAGATTACGATAATGAAAATGGCTTTACAGTAGCTGATTGCGCTCAAGAAGCTTCTTACATGCCTAAACAGAGATTTTTTTTTTAACGTCAGAAGTGCACCTTCGAAACAAGCAGAAGTAGCTGGTAAGTGGCAAAAGCTGACCCCATCTAGTACAGCCCTGTCACATATACTTGAATCCATGCAACAGCCACCTCTCACAAAAAAAGGCTTTCTACAAGGACCGTGAAACAGAACCCCAGACCAGTAGTTTCCCATGTCATCTATGTTTCAAAATCTAGAATTACTGCTTTTCTCTCCCATTCGCTTGCATTTGTGGTTTGTGTTCCATTTCAAAATTCAGCAAAGCCCTTAATGTACAAGTACTATTTAAGTATGGTGCTGAATCATGTCTTTAAAAGCTGCAGTTAGGGATGAAAGGACAGGGGTATAACCCACAACTTGCATAACTAACCATAAATCCCAGACATCCTTGGATGTTGAGGTGCAATGCAATACAATCAAGCCTCTAGGGCAGTAGAATTTAGTCTCAAAACATGAGTGCTTTTGATACATCTTAAAAAAAAAAAAACAAAACACCTTTGTGAACCAAACAAGGAGGGGGATGGGACAATGTAGAGAGAGGGGGCATTAAAAAAAAAAGCAAGCAGTGAACAATGAGTTGCTGGAGCAGGGAGAAAATCCTGAAGAAAACTCACAATAATAGAGATTGGGAAGCAGTAGAGATGAAAGAAAAGATGTAGAACCAGTGACAATTTCTTACGGGTCTTCTTTTGCTCTTGGTTGGGTTGTTTTATTTTAAATACAAACCATCGATGTTTTGTTTTTTAACAGGACCTGATTTAAACTTATGGCTGTAGCTGTTTATTATGATTGGCTATTTGATCCATGACATTTCAGCTGCATACTTCTGTAGTATTTCTAGTGTATTTCCCCTCTTAACATTTGTGTTATACTAATATTCTAAGGCACCAAACAGAGGGATAGTCTAACATGTTGGGTACCATAGAAATAAGTAATGAGGCAAAGTTGTTACCCACAATACTTTACAGTGCAAACAAAGGGTAAAGAAGAGAGAACACATCATTCAGTAAGTTTCACATCAACACCAGCTGAACCAGAAAGATGCAGGTCTTCTGCTTCTTCATCATGTGTCATATTTGAACAACTCCACTTCTCTCCATCAACACTGAAATTCCTCCTGCAAACCAAACACTTAACATTTGTCTGTTCTAGACATACATACAAAGCTAATATCCTCATGATCTTTATACTGAGCTGGTTTTACATTTCGCTTGAAATGACAGCATCTTAATTGTAATTGAATATTTACATGTATTTCACTATGCAAATAGTCCTACTAGATGTATGTGCTGGATTGACTGAAATAGAATTTCATACAGAGTTGGAAACTTTTCTTTTTCATATATAGCACGGTCATCATTTGGGTTTAGTTTGAGAATAATAGGGTAGCACATTGGTGTAGAGTTAATGCTTTCTTCAAGTAACTTTCCAGTGGTTTTGAGCTGAAATGAAAAGAATGTAAGAACTTACTGGCATCTTAAGCGTTGTCAGGGAGACCAAGGTCTGTCTTAGGATTTTTATCTGCAGGTGCTAGGCTGCTAGGAAGGGAGGCATAGATGGGGCAGACCCTGACTGACATCCAGGCTCTCGAATGAGTCTATTCCATACAATTATCATCATGCTCCATACGTAACTCGAGTCTGCTTTTCTGGCAGTTCACCCTTCTGCCATTTCACAGTTGCTGTTTGGATCTTTCTACCTTTTCCTTCTCTCTCCCCAGGACTGGCTGTTCAGGACCAGGATGCCCTCTTTCTGTTCCCAGGACTGGCTCATCATCACAGATGAAGTTAGCTTGGAATTGCACCAAGTATATTTTATATATTATTAGTAGTAGCATATTAATATTATTCTGTTATTTTATCAAACTTTTTATCTCAGCCCATGAGGTTCTCCCTTCCCTTTCAATTCTCTCCTCTGCTTGGGGGGTGGAAGTGAGTGAGCGAGCAGCTGTCATGGTTTTGATTGTTAGTTGGGGTTAAACCACAACAATGTGCCTGAAATACTGCATGTAATGATGTTTTATAAGAGATAGCCTGTATAACTACCAGAAGACACCTACTGGTAGCAGTTAAACTAACGACAAAACAAATCATAGAGAATGGCATGACACGTGTTAAAGTTCTAATTTTTATTTTGCTCTGAATTCAGCACAGAAGAAGTTTCCTGCCATAAATTCCAGCTCAAATTCCATGGGCCTAGTGGGAAGCTCTAACAGGTTCTTATAGCAGAGGAGCCATATACAGAAATTACAGAGAGCAATTCTAATTATCTCAAATATTAAGACAAGCATGAACAGTTCTTTTAAAGGAAAAACATTAGTAAGCAAGTCAGAAAAAATACAGCTGTGATTTGGGATCCATCAAGCAGAACTAAATAGCAAGCTGAGACATTTATGATTGTGACTTTTTCTTATATTGTGGAAGAAAACTGAAGAAAAGGCTACGGAACTTCTTCAAAAACACAGACAGCTTTCATGATAAGTTTTCTTCTTACAAAGCAATAATGGCAAGGGAGGCAGAGACAAGAACTATCACAGGCAGGAACAGCTGTATCACTTCCAGTATCAGCAGGATTCTTAAAAAGTTACTACCCACTTTGCCTATAAAGCTGAGCTAGTTTTATGCAGAACCAGCCCACACCATAATCCTTGAATTGTGACCACTGTGCTGCAGAATCCCCCAGTTCCCATGTTCTATCAGAGCGTAGCCAAGGCTTGTAAACTCCAAGGCACACAAGTTTCAATACAGCTTTGTGCTGCTTTCCCCAGCTTTGTGGATTCTGGGAAGGCTTATTCATCCAGGCACTGTGGCAAGTCCCTGCTGGCCCTGTACACTTGCTGCACCCATGCAGAAGCTGAGCACTGCAACAATGCTTGCTTGGGTTTAGAGTCATTTCAGGTCCTGCATGACTAATGCTCAGCTGAGGTCAACAAATCCTGTTAAAAACAAGGCAACTATTGCCGAGTCATTGAAGTGTTCCTGTACTACATTCCTAGAATTCCCTAGGTTCTTCCCTTCTTTGGGGGATACACATTTTACTCACTCCACTTAAACAGCTACAGAAATATTTTCCATTCTGGAGTCTTAAGGGGAAACAAAACTATTTCAATGCAAGATACAGAGTTGTTCTCCTGAAGGTGTCATCTTTCAGCTGATGTCACAACTGATTAGCCCAAGCCATTTCACAGCCTGCCCTCCATGTCTAATAACCACTGCTGTTCAGCAATTTCCTTGTTCTTATGAGCTGCACAGCAGAAATCTTCACATGGCCACAGGCTACAACACACCGCCCGCCTGGAAAATCAAGCGAAGGAAGAAGTTTAAAGAGCAGGTTTTAACATATTAGCCAATTGCATTTGGATTTTCTTTATTATTTACAAATGCTACCAATAACTTCATCTGACATGGAGAAAATGTGTCTTAAGACATGCCACAGATTCATATTATAAGTTTTAGCTAGAAAGAAAAACTTAATATGGTTTAATTTTTCATCTCAAATATATTAGAAGTGTAAGAAAGTGTAAGAAGTCTCCTTTTCAATCTTTTCCTATCAGTTGTAGACATGAATACATAAAGGAATTAATGTCCAAAGGGCCGAGGCAGAATTAGCTTCCATTAGTCTGTATCTGTATAACCATACCATAACATCTGCTCCAGATTTACACATCAGCAAAGCAAGGAGATTATGCAAATAATGAGAAGTAAAACACGCATTCTGGCAACTGAAGGAAAATATTTCTCCAATAAGTTTTGTTCTTTCATTAAAACAGTTTACTTCAGGAATGTACTACCACCTAACAATAAAGCCACAATCTTAAGTAGCATTGATTGTAACACAGTACATATATAGGCAGCTCAACAGTTAACTACAACGAGGCAACAGTCTGGATTCCTGAAAGCAGAAAGACAATCAGCTTTTAGAAAAAAGGTGTTTTTTCCACTATAAGTTTCTGTTTCTTCCATAATTCCAAATAGTTTTTTGAGGAACAATAAATAGTAACCATTTTTGAGATTTTTCCAAAGCATACAAAGCATTTTAGAATATTTTACATCCCCATATCCACCAGGTACCACATTAACGTTTAAAGAAGGGGAAGGAACATCATGTACCCAGATTGCTAGACAGCTAATTCAGATAGAAATTTAAATAGGTGCAGTTACATGATCTTCTTTGGAGGACCCTGCATTTTGAAGTACCTACCATGAATCTATATTTTACTTGAAAAAGAAAAAAATTATCTGCCTTTTTTCCGTGTTAGTTCAATTTCTTCAACCTCAAATCAGAAATAGTTTGGCATAAGAATTCAGGCTCTGAATGCATGTGATGAACGTGGGGTGCACAATTCCACACCTGCATCAAGGCATCTAACTCAGGATCAAAACAAATTGTTCCTCACAGTCCAGCAAGTAAACTGGCTCACACACTCACTATCTTACACCAAAGCTTCTGCTCAAGCCCTCAAGTTTTAAATAGAAGCTCATCAGGCTTATATACAGGCTGTTTCAAAAATAGAAATTATTTTTGATCAGCCATTTAGTATTATAGTATATTTTTTAAGGTGTCTCAGCTGTAACTCTACATTACACATTTAAGCAGGTTTTTAAATACTCATTAAATCTACAAAAGCCCTTAATTTTTACAAAAAATATTTCTCCAGGTTCCTACAGTCCTAGCCGCATGTTGCCCAGACAGCTGAAACCTCCTCACATTTCTAGACCCAAACCTGACAGGCATGCAGGTATTGGGGAGAAGACAAGGTCTCCCAAGGGCTCAGTCCAGCAAGCACACTCTAACAATGGATAATTTCACTAATGAGACTGAAAGTATATGTGAAACATGTACAACTTTCTAGCTCCACTCAAGAAAAGATATTCCGGTTTTATTCTCAAATATGATTAACACAAAAAGCATAAAATCTTGGCATTCAGATCAAAACCTGGGTCTTTCCTCAGCTGCCACTGCAAAAGACACGCTCAGCAGAGCTGCTTGAGCTGAAGCACCCGCTCACAAGTTGGGGCTTACAGGCCTCTTTCCGCAGAAAAAGTGACCCCGAATTAATGTCATTTTTGATCAGCAAGAAGCCAAATTTAATGACTTCCCAAACAGACTACAAAGTCCAAATCCCATCTGGGGTGAAGATAAGGATACAGAATTTAACAGGTTTTTAAATTGAGGGCAGAAGGTGAGTTAATGCCTTCTCTTGGTGTTTGAAGTATTATACACATTTCACTAGAAAGATGCACATAATGGCAGTCTATTTGGGAAGGGCTGGGTAAGAGTTTGGAGATGTAAACATCTACATGAGATCAAGTACACAGTCATAAATATTTCACACCTGTGCAAAGGAGGTTAGACTAGATGACCTTTAAAGTTCCCTTCCAACCCAAACTATCCTGTGATTCTAGAAGGTCTCTCTGAAATTACTTACTAAATCACATTAGGCAAGGTTTTTTTTCATAAAAGTTAAAAAAGCCTGATGAGCAACACTAAGCACACAGAGTTTAAAATCCATATATTCACTGACAGGCTCACTACTCAGATCTCTCTATCCCTTAATTCAGAGTTGCCCAGTCTGCCCCATAAGGTGCCCTGAAAAGCCCCAGCAGGAAATCTACCATGTAGAATTCCAACAGTGTTTTAACATTCCAAAGAGTTGCTTATTTGGGTTTTTTTTCCCCAAGTAAAAATAATTTGACAGTACCTTTTGAGAGAGCCAACATTCAGCTGCAGAGAATAACAAAGAATAGCAATTTTTAATTGTAATGGACACCTAACTTTTAAATAATGCAATAGGAATCATTATTTAGGGTTATAGGCTATATTTTTACTTCACATAAATGCCTCAAAGCACCCATCATTTAACTTTTTATAGAGCTTATATATATGTCTAATATACTTGGAAGAGCCACTTACTTTAGATCTATCTTTTCTTTAATTCCTTCTCCATTATGTTAATTACATTGAACAGTCAATTTAGAGAAGTTAGCCATGGCTATATATTCCTTTAACTCCCTTTAGCTCAATCTGGTACAGAACTTGATGATAAGCACCAAATCTTGTACTACTCACACACACAAGTCTAGTTAGAGACCCATTTCATTTCTGTAATTACAATTTTTACTGTCTCAGTAATCTTCTACAACAAGTGCTTTCTGGCTTTTACCCTGCTGTGATCTGGTTGGCATTTGCCTCTGAGCATCCCTTGTGCTTGTGGGTGCACAAAACAACCATATTCCCACCTAAGGAGAAGAGATGGGGAGGACATCCGATACAGCTTGCAGGTCCATGTGCATGCACACATGCCAAGCCACAGAAAATGCTTGTGCAGAATGCTGCTATAGTTAGAAAAGCCAAACTTCAAAAGCAAAATGAACTTATGTCTAAATGTGTGGAACTTGCAGGAGGAAAGGTGATGGAAACAGTATGGGCACTCATTTGCTAAATCTCTGCTTTGAAGCCAAGTTTCCTTCCACTGCATTAATATTTTATTCCTTAATTGAGCAGGACGGCAGGAATAGGAAGATCTTTTTAAGCTTCAATTCGACAAATACTTTTACTTGGAAACATGTTTCTAACAGATGCCACTTTTGGACAGAGCGTATCCAGGTTGTAACAACATTTATTTCAGATTTATAGAGTAGGAGTTTTCTACCAATGGCTGTTTGCGTTTCCAAACCAACTATTTTAGGTGTAATAAGATTCCAGTGAGGATCAAAATCATTGCTCAGTGAAGAAATGGATTCAAAACAATGTTTTGCAGCAATTCCTTAATAAACTTTTGGAAGTAGCTGTGCATATGCATGTTCCTGATAAACACACACTCCCCCCCAAGCAAGCAAAGAACAAAGTGAGTACAAAATCCTGTGGTCTATTCCAAATCAAGATTCTAGCAGAAGTGACACCACTGAAAAACAGTCAATCGCAATAAACGTTCAGCATTAGGAATTGTTGTTGCATGGCAGCTTCTTTTTGTTCCTCCTTTTCTATCACAACAGTTTCTGTTTAGAATATCTTGCATTTTAAAACTATAATTACATCATCAGGTGTGCAGTAGTACAGTACCTATATCTTAATTATTTTTAAATGGAACTGTAAGCCAAGCAAAGCCTTTCTGCTGTTTGTTAACTTTAAGTAGTCCTCTTAATTTCTAGAGCATACCTGATAACTACTGACATCTCTCTGGGAAAAAAAATTACTCATAGTTCTCATTCATCACTTTTGTGGTTGTAAATAACTAAGAACACCAGTAGTCTGTGATTTTTTTTTTCTTTCCAAAACATTTACTCAATTATCTTCCCACATCAGGTAAGCGCCCTTCCTTTGCATTTTGATTTAACTGAAGTGTTGTAAGAAACACTTGACTTCAAGCTGAAGTCCTGTCTATACCTCATCAATTCCTTGAATCAAGCTTCTTAATTGTCAAGAGTGATTTTTATTAGTATGTTAATCTCCAACTCTCATGTCTCCAGTTCACCACATTAGAGATTTCAACTCAATTCACATTTGCTAATAATTACTTTGGCCTTTTCTCCATTGCAAAAAATGCAGAAACTGCTTGGTCCAAAGGGACTGTAATTTCTGAAATATTTGAGATGCAATTACTACCCAATGAAAAATTCAGAAACTGAAACCAAATATGTCAGAGAACATCAAGCAGATTTCTCAGATTGTGTCAATATGTTTCCCCTTGCACAATGTCCAGACCTGCTTTGAACTGCACATATTTTTGACTGCTCAGCAATTGGCACATCACCCAAGGCCACTGACACTCAAATACACAGCTCATCACCAATGGATCTCAGAAAACAGAAAAAACTGTTTCATGAATGAGATGGGTGCATTGTATTAATACACGCACAACCAGTGAATGCACAGACATTCTGTATTTAAAGTCTCACTATCATTTATTTGGTGAGTACTAGGAATATTTTGATAACAGTAACTCCACACGAAGTGAGAAAATTAACATTTAAGAGGGACAGAGGGGAAGTATCATAGGCACAATGAGCATGAACAACCTTGTTATTTCCTGTGCTTCTAGGTTGACTCTGCAGACATGCTTAAGTCTAGCAGGGTAAACAGGACTGACCTTCTATGTAATTTCAAGAACAGCCTATTGTGCTTCTGAGGATATACAGAAGGAATAAGTAACTACATTTTTCAGAGATTTCCTTCACACTCTAATGACCGACTCAAGCTGCAGACTGACTCGAAGCAAGTCGGGCTGCTCTGTGCCCATGTACACACTCTTCACATCTTGCTTTGTTTCCTTCTCATATGCACAATTATCCTGAATTTCTATAATCATGGAAACCTTATTGTAAAAGGCAACCCTGAAAGTGGTCCAGTGAGTTGTGTCCCAACAGCTTTAGCGTTTTCATATTTCAGAGGCCAACTTCTGCAGGAAACAAAATAAAGACAGTAATAAAATAAAGTTAGGACAAGCCACTTGCTTTCTACTTCTCTCCCTTTTACAGCTACTTTCCACAGCTCTTTAAAAAAAAAAAACAAAGGACTCCAGTGCATATATAGTTACAGGTTCCAAAAGGGATAGGCCACAGTCACATAGAATGCAAGAGAAAAGTGGTTTCTAAAAATATTTGTCTGGTTTCAAAATATGGCATGATAGAAAAAGAGGAACCAGCACTGTCAGCATCATTCCCCATTAGGGGGGAGTTTTTAGGGGGAGTAGGAAGACAGAAGAAATATTTCACAACCATTAGAGAAGCTCATTACTGCTGAGGGTTGAGCTGTATCCCTGACTTCTCCTCTGCTCTCTTTTGTGGAACTTTATTGAAATGACAGCCCTATAGCTGCATTCTCTACAGCATGAAATTCATGTTTCACCTGATTTCACCAGATCTCGGCACTATGACATCCTATTTCTTAGCATCCCATCACGATTACAGGGCAAATGATAACTTATATTGCCTTACAATCTCAGTAACCCTGGTATGTTTCCATTATGCCTCTCTCCTCCCAGGGTGAGCTTCCCGCCTTTATCATTCACCATAGATCTACAATAACAAAATCACTTACTAAACATTAACATACAGGCCACTGCATGAACTGGTGCAAGGAACATGACTGCTACTCAGAGGTTGCTAACAAGTTGTTTGACAGATACTTCCAGGGCTTACAAGCATATGTTGCTAAAGTGACCCCCAATCAGCTGCTTCCCCATGAACAGCTTACCCATGGTTTCCTGAAAGGCACTATAGACAGACAGTATTTTTGAAATATTCCTTTGTTGGTTTTCTTGACCATCTCTCTTGATTTCATTTCACACATACAGCCAGCCAGCACATACTTAAGGAGTTAAACTAAGGTACACTGATTATCTCCTTCAGTTTCTTCTCTAAATATCTTCTGAATATGGCAGTAATATCCATTTCTTCCCTGTTTATAGATTGCCTTTTGGAAAGTAAAGAAGCTTGCTTTTGTATGTAAGTTCCTTTTTTAAACTTAACCAAATTTAAGATCTATATTCTCTCATACATACTTTCTCTAATAGCAAGTCTAATAGATGAGGCAAAGTTCACCCACATGATTAGCTTAAAGGTTTCCCAGTACACACAGCAACATGAAGGGAAGTCCCTTTCCCTAATTCTATCCATACCTAATCCTACAGACATGAATAAATTTTGTCCTGCACAATGAATTCATACAAAAGCCAAAAGAAATTCCACACTTCTCAAAGCTTTTCTCCTCCAGTATCATTCCCCCCACTAAGTTATGTGTGGCAAAGAGTAACTACTGTCCACCACAAAGTAGTAACAGTAACTAAGTCATGACAATTTGAAATATCTAACAAACACTGACTGAAACAGTGCCTTAAATTAGAGCAAGTCAGTGACTGAATAGAATTCATATCTGCAGTAAAAAAAAGGCAATTTTTCAACCAATCCTCTAGTCACACAGCTCAGACAACCACTATAAAAATATTTGCCTAGAGAACTGAAGTAGTAGTCGAAATAGCATAGTAAATAGTTGCTGTGGCTGGACCACCAAATTCAACATTAGCCATTGCTTATGACTGATCCAAGTACACTGTTTCTTAGTTGTGAACAGCTGTTTGAAGAAGCAGAATAAAAGTTTATGCTTCTTTAACCTTCTTACTGCAGTACCCTCATGAAATACAAAACACAGTTATAAAGTCACAGCATGCTGTGGTTTTTAGGTATGATTGATCTTACCTTGAGGGCAGAAGGACAATTGCACACATGTAATTTGATATCTAAATACAGGGAAGCTCATTCTTCTGTCCTGGAAAAATCTTTGTCTTGCCAGAGGGTGAGAGAAACAGTGGTAAAGTAACCGGAAGTAAGAGAATCCACCTACAGCAAGGTACTCCATCTCATAACAGCAGCATGTTTTGTCGGTGAATTATAAAAAAAAGGCAGAAGAGATAATTTCCCTGGAGAAAATAACTCCTTGCAAGAGATTTCTTAGAGATTTCAGAAAAAGGGAAAAAAATCTCTTTGAAGATTGACAATATGGAGGGCACAGGTTCTTAGTTTTGCTAAAGTAAATTTTAGATTAGAATGGTAGAAATGCATCCTAATTAAGGGATATTAGAAGGAATTGTTCCCCTTGAAAAGTCTCCAAAGGTGCAACATGGTAGAGATATAAAGTATAATGAACAGCACAGAGAAAGTAGGTCAGGAACAACTATTCAACATTTCCCATGAAATTACAAGTAGACAACGCAACTGAAAGGTTTCTAAATTAAGACAAATAATAGAAAAACTTTTCATATAGAAATTCTTGTTTATACAGTAATCACTGTGCCTAATTACAGCAATAAACTGAAGGCAAGTGCTTAGTAAAACTGGCAGAAAGAACTGGATATTCGCAAGGGTACCCAACACCATTAGAAGCAATATTTAAAATATGAACTATTTAGGCACAAAGGCACAAACCCACAAGCTCTAGGTGAAATCCATCACCCTGTAATCGAGAGGGGCCTTTCCTCACTGGCAGGTTCTGTAGCTCCCAAGAAGCCTTTTTCACACCTCCCACTGAAACACAGGCCCTGGCCTCTTGGAAATTAATCACTCCAATTAAAAATGTGGGTTCCACATTCTTACAAGAAAGACTACATGATCCATCTGTAGGAAATATTTTTCCATTTTACAGCTTTGTATGCAGAAGAAGAAAAAGCTCTTTAGTTTTTAAGCATGGCTGAAATACTGGTACATCTGTTCCAGCCCAATTTATTTACAGTTATTAATACTATTATCAGTAATGCTGAACTTTGTCACATGTATTTTACCTCAGCTTCTCAAATCCCATTCCTTGTCAGCACACATAGGTAGAGAATTTGATTTTATTTTTCTTTGTGGCTATTTTGGAAAAAATAAGTTTCCTAATAATTGTCTAACTATTGATTATTAAATTAGAATGGTGGGGTGTGGTGTTAGGTGTTACAACCAAAACCAGTAACTGGCCATTACATTTATCTTCCTAAACATTCAGCATTATACTTTGATATTTTGGACACAAATGCAAGGATTTAGTGTTTTCTACATGTTTGCATTTGGAAGTGAAGCAGTCTGTTCATTAAACACTAATGGATGAATTATTTCCTGAACTTCTCCTAAATCCAGCTTGATCTTTCCCCATTTTGGCTGATTTAAAGCAATTTACTGCTGTTCCAATAGACAAACCCTTAGCTCAGGAAAAGCAGACAAAAGAGTTATAACCAACAGTTTAAAACTGATCAGAGACAACACTTCGCTGACCTGCAGGAAGTTAATAGGAAGGGATTGTTGCAAATGAATAGTCAAGTTAAGCTCCTTATATTAAACAGAATAAACTGAACAACAGTTGAAAGATATTCAGCTGAGCAGAAGAAATGTTGCAAAAAAAGAAGATAAATTACTTTGGGAGAGTTATGTGCTGAGATTCATTTATTATACATTACACTAAATTTTAAAGTTATCATTTTCATAAACCCCAGAATTACATATTTCAAGTGACAATTCAAAGCATTCACTGGCAAAATTTGAAATAAACCCCCAGAAACTATCGCCTCAATACATTTTACCACACAGTATATGCTGCAGTCCAGTTTGTATTAGCCACTGTTGTCATGGTTATCAGTCCCATCAGAATTCATAAGTGAGTTTCTCATTTCCTATCTCCCCACACACCATGAATAATACCAACTATCTATTCCACAGAGTTCATACCTTACATTTTTATTGCCTGGCTGGGTCTTTGTCACCTTGCAAAGTGGTTTTTTATGTTTGTTTTTAAAACATTAAACATGCCCAATGTCATGAGAAATAATGCATACTACAAGCGCTGCATTTGAAAACACACACAGGAAAAACTGTCAAGGAAGTAAAAAAAATTCTGCTCTCACTCAAAAGTTTCACCCTCGTAGAAACTATAGAGCCACTGTTTACAGCCCAAGTAGTATAAATAGCCCCATAGTTCCCAGGTCACCTAATCAGAGAATTTGCTATCTTGGAAAATGTCATCAAGAATGTCTGTCACTATTGCAGAACACACAGTTTTAATCTGCTCAGTTTGCCAAGCAGACTCCACGCAGTTGGTAGAGAATTAGAACAATAAGGCCTCTGAAACAACTGACACTGTTTGGGGAAATAAAATTCTTCAGCTTCTTTGCAGAACAGAGGAATTTCTTCACTTTTTTTTTTTTTTGAGAGCATTTTAATTCAAGATCCCTATGTGGAGTTATCAAGACTCACTCAAGAGGATAGTAGGGGCCCTAAACCCAAACTACATGAAAAGCGCAACTGAAAGCAGTTCTTCAAAACACACACTACTACTCACCATATCCATATTCAGCTGTTTCCACCTTCTGCACATCTGTGCAGAACACAGGAGCAGGGCTCTGCTACTGCTAGAACTGCACGCAAAGAAAGGTACAGCAGGATGTTGCTTGTACAGCTGTGGACTGGATTTTGGCATTTTATACTTGCCCTAAAATGTACAGAATGGAGTGTTTACCACCCATAAGCCAGATTTCCTTTTTAATCAATGAAAACAGACTCTTCTATAAAGTGGTCCGCTTCATCTTCAACTGAATATCCTCGTGTCTTAAGTGCACTTGTCCTTTGCAATGCATTTCTCACAGTAATTTGTTCATGCTTCAAGGTCTTTAGATTATTATTTCCTTAAGCTATACATTAAATCAGACCTGAGTGACCACACACTTCCTACCAAGCTTGGTCAGACCTCAGACAAGACAGAAACAAGCTCAGGCCCTCCAGGGAACTGAAAGCAGCAGGCACAGTAATTGGGCAGAGTTAGGGCATTCAGCTGCCCAACCTCTGAACTGTAATCAGCAGTTAAAGGCATTTAGCAATTCCCTTCCTGAAATATTATTTCTAACTTGCAAGTGCAGTTATTTTGTTGCGTGTTTGGGTTTATTTTGTTTGCTTGTTTTCACCCCTGACCTGGAAAAAGTGAAATACTTCTGCATTTGAGGACAAGTATTCCAAAATGGCAACAAGCTTTAACTAATCCACCTGAACCTTCTGATATTGTTTATAGTCTTTTCATTTTTAATTTTTCTTTGTAGTGTGTGAATGCAAAAGTAAGTATACAACTACTTTAATTTAGGTTAAGTGTTTGCTTAATCATGGATACACATGAAATTTCGAGCTTCCACATAAGCTTGATGGGAAGGAAATAAAGCATAACCCAGGAAAGTTTTACAGAAACAAAGTCAAAATAAGCAGTGGAAAAGATTGTGTCACTTTCCAAGAGCTCTAGTCTAAGTCACTTTCATTTTTTAATTAAGTTTCACAGCTTTCGAAAAAGCATATGCCAGTTCATATCCTTGGAATGAAATCAGGCATTTAAGTCTTTCCTTTCAGCATTTCCTTCCATTCTTTATGTTGGGTTATTTTGGATTATGACATGGCAAAAGATTCAATTATTTTCTTCAACTCTTACTGGATATCCCAGAAACTGCTCAGTGATTAAACCTGAAAATATCTTCCTTCCAAGAACATCTGTCACGGCAATTCTTTGAAAAATCACCAAGGGGTAATATTTCCCTTCATCTACATGTTCAACTTGTTATTACCACTGGACATTGTTTGGTGTTACAAAGAAGGCAAGACATTTCCAAGACCACACCACAAAAACCCCACAATTTCAAAAAGAAGTCTTCATAGTCTACAGCAATTCAGTTTGTTATAAACTGAATTAACTGTTTATCTAAAAGGTGAGTTCAGCATTTGAAATCAAATCCTTCCTTGAAAATGTGATTTTTTTCTAAGGACAAAACAAAAGCTAAATGGCTAGCTTTTGTACCCTTTGTTTAGAAATAACAAATTTTTTTCACCTACAAAGCACAGGAAAACAATGCAATGTGGTTTTTTCTTGATCTATTCAAAAATTGAAGCATGGAAGCTATGTTAGGAATTCCACTGATATCAACCTAATGACATTCTGACCTATGTGACTCATTGAAAAACTAAAATTCTGAAGAATATCAAATTTCTTATGGAAATAAGGAAATATCTCCCAACACAGCTAACTAAATGTAAATTTAATTCTGAGATTTCCTTTACTGTTCTGATCACTTGACAAGTTTATTTCAGACATGAAGAGCCCAAGTATGAGTCTAAACTTGGTCAAAACATTTGATTTTTTGAAATATTATGAAAACTTCATTCAAGAATTCCTTTATTTGAAGAATAAAACCAGGCACAATAAAAAACACTGGAAGTTTGTTAAACAGTTTAAGTATTATCACCTGAAATTACATAGTCTTTAAAGTAATCCCTCATTTCATCCTTTATTTCATTATGCTTTTCCTAACAAAAGCAAGTTTAGAGTGGAGATACACCTTTGAACTGTACATTTATCACTTCTACATGCTGCCTCTTATCGTATCTAGTGAAATTTTAAGATTTAGTAGCACATCATACAACTGTTCTACTCTCCCTCCTTTTTTCAAAACACAAGTGCGTGTTTCATTATCTGCATAAAATGTCTTTAACATGGATCAACTGTCACTGTTCAGTCAGACTTAGTGAACAACCCTCAACCCTTTTGCTGAAGTAGCCATAGTGGAGCCAAGGAAAGTGAGTACTGCCCAACCTTCCTCCACCACATGAGGAGGTACAGATCTGGCACTCAGCCAAATAATAGATACTGTTAATTAGATCAAACTCAAGAGTCTCATATTCCCCTCAACTCCACCTCTTGTTGAGGACTCTGGAAAAAGACAAAAAACTACTGAGCAATGAGAAAATGGTCTGCTGATTTCTCATATTTACAGGTACCACAGAAAAACAGTGGAAATGGAGTGAAGACTTTGTGATGAGGTCAGGTAGAATACATTCTGCTAATAAATTTAAATGGGTTTTTGCCTGTGATGTAAGTAGCCACGGGAAGGATTTCCCCCCATGCCCTATTTATCAAACATTGATCGGTTTCAAATAAGAAAGAAAATCCCCGGTTTTATGCAAAGAAGCATCAGTGTCCATGCTCAATCCTTTTAGAAGATAAAAATGTATGGCCCTAATGCTTTCTATCATAAAAGGCTAAGTTTATTACAGGAGAAGCTCAGCTTAATGGAACTGTGCCCCTATATTGCAGCCAGAGGTTACTCCAATTAACCCTGCTATTTCAAAATGTCTTAAAATAAAACCAAATACCACGTAAATGCAATGACTTCTTGTTACCAACATACAGCTGCAGTCTACTCATGGCAATCATTTCAATATTATAGACTCCCTAGGTAAACATTAACATGCTGTACTTTATGCAGTGAACTGCACTATGTAAATACTTTTGACAGATGACAGCTCCTCCCTGTGAGCCAGACTACATGGCATCTCAATCTCCTCCCATTATTCTGACCAAATAATTTGATTTCTTCTGAGCAAAAGTGAAATTAAAGCCTTACACTGGAGTGACTGAAGTACACTTAAAGCAGGTCTGTACTGACAGCTATTTGCTCTTTTTTACTCCTTCGTTATGCTCAAGTATCTTAGCTTACCCTCTAAAATTAATAAAAACTCAGATAAAGCCTTTGACTTAGTAGTTGTTCTCCGAAGAATTATAATTGATCTTGGGAATACAAGATACTTTACCAAATCTAATTTGCTTTTTAATTACTTATAATGCTAACAACTTATCACATTTCATTTTTTTCTTGGAGATATGTTTTTCCAATGTATGTCAAAAAAACAACCAGAGTACACCATGGATGTGAGTGTATACAGTTAAACTTAATATCAGAATAAACTATTTTTTTAATTTTATATTGTAAAAATGGAAGAACAGAACTAACAGATACAAAACACTGCTTACTATTTTGGTTGTTTAGCAAAGCTACTTTCACACACAATTACATTTCAAAACTTTATTCCACAAATTATTTACACTTTATTTCAACCATGACATCCTGTAACTTAGAAACTCCAGTTTACACAAAAATATACAAATTAAGTCTGCAATTTATTATTCCTATCTCAGAAGAAAGATATTAAAGGAGTAAAAATACCCAATACACTACATGTCAATTACTTCTCTGAAGTATCTTCAAATACTTTACAAGCTTAAGAATATAATGTTTCCTCATAGGCTTAAAATTGACCATACAAAGAGGTTCAGTGATTTGCTGCATGTCATAAAACAAAAATGAGGAAGAGACAGAAATAAAACAGTTTCCTTATTCCCAGCCCAGGCCTTGTATATTATTGCATAATTACTATGGCTAAAACTATACTGCAAGAGATTTTTGCCTGACAGTAGCCAGGAGGTAATTAAAGGACATAAATGAACAACGCAAATCCCACAGCTGAAGTCCTTAAAATACATTTTTTAAATCTCTAAAGAAACTTATTTGGGTTTTGTTAAATTAAGAAGGCAACTAGAGTTTTTGCTTCCATTAAATATTGAAACAAGATGCCTGTGACAAGGACTTTAAGGTTTAAATATTAGTCATACATTATCTGATTCTGTACTTGGTCACCAGTTATCAGGAGCGGAGCCCCACAGCAACTCTAGTATGTCCCCCAAATCAGTTCTGCACAAACATTTTCTAGTTGTAAAGCGGCAAGATTTCAAACCATTCCAAAACCCGTATGTTAAATATTGTACGGATACTTAAACACAGTCACGCCAACTCCCGCCCTGGACATTTGTTTTAACTACAATGATGGCCAACAGGATCCTGCCCAAGTCTTTTCTTCAGACCTGTCCTTTAGGAGCTCCAGGAACAGATGCTTAAAGAAATCAGGCTCTAAGGACTCTAGAAGGAACAAGTTGGTCAGGGCACTCCTGCAAGCCAACATCAGCTAAAGCGGAAGTGAAGAAAGCATCTGTCCCTTTGCATCTTCTGCACCAGGATTCCTGGGCTGCAGCATCTGCTGAAGACATTATGGTAAGAATAAACAGAAACACTCCCTCCCCCCCAACAAGACTTTTAAAACTGTTGTTTATAGTTATAAAAAAATGCTTGTTCACTTCTACATCTGATGCTACAAAGAACTTTACTGCACTAAACCTACATTATTTATCAAGTGTGCCATTAGAAAAAAAGTGCATTGAAATTTGTCTGTGGCTGAGATAAAGTTGCTCTTCATTTCCTTGTATGTAATCAAGGATACTAGATGCTCAGTGATGCATGTGTCACCTCCCAAGGACATGCTCAACGCCCGAGGACAAGACTGTGTGGTGTCACAGACAAATATTTACAGTTTGCCAAACTCATCTCCATTTGTAAAAGGCATTCATTTCTGAATAATAATGTGAATATTCCACAATTACCCGAATCTGTCAGTTGTGCCTCACATGTCCATTCACTCAGTTATAAATTCAGTAGCTCATTACTGTGACAAAATTAAACACACATGACCTGGAACATTTTAAACGCAAAGTTCCTAGTTTAGCAAGTTCAGTCTTATTCCTACAAATTTGGTTGAGACAAAAACCCCCTCAAATAAACAAAGCCCATAACATGAAGTGACCCAAGGAAATTCATTGAATGCTCTACTGAACATTGTACAAACTCATCCAAAAGGACAAGAGCTTTTCTTCTGTGATTCATCTCTAACTTCAGGAAAAGCAGGTAGCCAAAGTCACCAGAGCAGAAACCCTTGTTCTATTTGACAAGCTGTGCTGCTTTGACTGAAATTGAGTTAATTTTCTTTATGCAGTTAGAAACTTTTCTTTTTCATAGCTAGCACCGTCATTGTTTGGCTTTAGTTTTAGAACAAAATGATAACACCTCAGGACAGCATTAATGTTTTTCTTCCAGTAACTTTCCAGTGTTCTTGAGTTGAAATGAAAAGAATATAAGAACTTACTGTTATCTTACTTGTTGTCTAGGAGACCAAGGTCTTTCCAGACTCTCAACCTGCAGGTATGAAGCAACTGGGAAGGGGGAAACAGATGGGACAAACCTTGACTGACATCCAGACTGATCAATGAGAATATTCCATGCCTTTTATGTCATGCTTTGTATTTAGTGGGAGTCAGACTTGCCAGCTGGGGAGACTTGTTCCAGTTCTGCTCTGTTCCAGTTGAGCTCCATTCAGGAGCTCCTTCAGTTCAGCCTCTTGCCATTCTGCTGTTTTACAGCTGGCCTCAGGACCTTTTCAGTCTTTTTCTCCCTGGAATTGGCTGTTCAGGACCAGGGTGTTCTTTTCCTGGGACAGGCTTCTTAGTGCAGATGGAGTTCTTGAGAAACTGCATTGAGTGTCTTTGATTTTACATTCTATTTTCATTTTATATGTATTATTATATCAGTTTTATTAAACTGTTTCTCAATCCATGAGTTTCTCCCTTCTCTTCTGATTCTCTCCCCTATTAGGGGTAGGGGAAGAGTGAGCAAGTGTTTATGATTTTGATTGCTAGCTGGGGTTAAACCACAACAAGTGCAACAGAAATTCAGTGTAAAGACATCACTACACAAACTCTCTCATTGTAAAGACTTACACAAAAAGTGTTTAAGCAAAAGGTTTAAGGTTACTTTCACATAGCTTATTTACCATTTATTTTGCTGCAGTTGAACCAGTTCAAGTGTGTAAACTCATCCATTTCTACAATACAGTGAAAAGTTAGTTTCCATGGCAACCTAACAATTGTGGGACTTCTTTGGGGGGGTATTTCTTTTTAGCAGATGGGAAAAATACTGTAATGCTGTCCTCAAGGTTAAGTTTCTTTTCAGAGTTGCTATATTAAGCCTTTACGCAGAAATGTGGTAGAAATTCTTATATTATCTTTGAATCCAACAGTGTACAGCTTGTTACCATCTCATAAGCTTAGTCACAGAAGATCACACTAAGCGGAGGACTAATGGTATAGCTACAGCAGATCGCTCCGTTTTTTTTAATAAAATGTCTTTTAAAAATCTGGAAATAAAGGCATTCCAAAGCTTGAAAGTACACTTGAAATATCATTAATGCTATGCTAATTGAAAATAAACATATTTCATTAACTGTGGAATGCCTTAGTCATTTATCTGAGAGGAATTCACATCTTCAAGTGTGAAAAACTCAGGAAGAGATTTATGGTCTACATAGTCCAGCTTCTGAAGCAGATCCAGTCAGAGCAACACAGAGTTACACAGAGTTACAGGTTTTACACCTGTCATAACAAATACCCATGTCACCCTGCTACAATGAAACAACCTCTCTGGTAGACAAGTGGAGAGCAGTGGGTAGTGTCTACCTGGACGTCAGTAGGCCTTGGACACTTTCCTGCAAGACTGTCCCAAAGAAGCTGATGAAGCACAGGCAGGATAAACACAGCGAGGTGCTTCAAAACTGGCTGAATGGCTGGGCCCAGAGGGTGATCAGTGATCCAAAGTCCAGTTGGAGGCCAGTAACTAGCAGTGTACCCCAGAGGTCAATACTATATACAATCCTGTTCTATGTGGGCAGAGTGGACTCCCAGCAAGTTTGCTGATGACACAAAACCAGGAGAAGTGCCTGATACACCAGAGGGTCATGCTGCCATCCACAGAGACCTCAACAGGCTGGAGAAATGCATTGACAGGAAGCTCCTGAAGTTCAACCAGCAGAAATGCAAAGTCCTGCATCTGAAGAAGAACAAACCCACGCACTAGGACATGTGGAGGGCCACCCTGCTAGAAAGCAGCTTGGCAGAAAAGGACCTGAGGGTCCTGGTGGACACCAAGTGGAACATGAGCCAGCAATGTGCCCTTGTGGTAAAGGAGGCCACTGGTATCCTCGGCTGCATTAGACAAGTCATTGCCAGCAGGCTGAGGGTAGTGATCCTTCTCCCCTCTACTCAGAGCCACGGGGGTCTCACCTGGAACCCAGAACTGCATCCAGTTCTGGGCTCCCCAGTACAAGAGACATGGGCATTCTGAGAGTCAAAGGGTCACAAAGATGAAGGACTGCAATGAAGAGCTAAAGAAAACTTGCAGCAAAAAATGTTGGCAAGCAAGATGTAGTAACCACACGTTTTTACAGCTTTGCATAATGAATTGCTTGTCAATATTCACTGAGTATAAATAAAGCTTTATACAACATGTAAAGGAAGGAAAAGAAAAAGTCCATTGAAGTCTAACCTATTCTTGCTTGTACTTCTTGGCAGAAAGTGGCAGGGGAAAAAAGACAATAGCAGTAGTAATATTTCTTAAAGGATATGCTGTATGTTTGTTGGGGTAAGCGATTAACTTTAGACATGTAAATTCTGCTGTGGTTCTAGAAAAGAAAGCACACATTGCTTTCCTTCTAGAGTAGCTCAAAAATTTAGGACAGCTTCGGACAGCTTCCATGTTTCATGATGAAAAGTTAGATCATTAAACTGAGAACTGTCACTGTAAGAGAACAATTGTTCTTTGCAAATAATTTGTAAAAAACAGACTGGCATTTATTCCTCCATAAGAAAAAGGCATTCTCATCTCCACATAAATATTGGCACAGATTAATAAAGCCAGACAGGGAAGATCTCTAACAGGGCTCATCTCTATCAGAGTTCCTGTTTCTAAAAATACAAAGACTACTTCATTTTGTCAATCGTTTGAATCATAGGCACAAACAAGTCCAATGACAGTACTATATGTACACTGACACAGTAAGAAATGCTATAGACCCACTGTGAAAAGATTTTGAAAACTAGCATACAGCAGTTTATTCTGTGCATGGACAGAAATGCAGGCAGAGTTTAATTTTAAGAACAAATCTCAGAGCTCTTTTTCCAGGAGTTTTAGAAGCAGTCATTAAAATCAACTGAGAACCCACAGCATTTTCCCTGAGTGTTTGCAGCTCTCAGTAATTGTTTCTTCTCGGTAGCCTGTTTTTATGAGTTAAAGTGGTTTTGACTAACATTACATTAGTATCACAAAAGCAATTCATAGAGGAAAGAATTTGTCTGCCAATCATAAGTTATAATATCTTACCAAAATGACTCATTAAAACAATGTATCTACTTGAAGTAACTGTAGTAAAATTTTCCCAGATATCCAGTTTTTAAGCACACATTTCTATGAGTTGAAAATCAACTTTTTAAAATAAAGTTATATACGTTTGTTCTTATGGTAAAAAGCTAAGTTCTCCCCTCTTTTTCTCACTTAAGTAAGCTCAAGTATCTTCAGTATTATTACTTCAGATTCCAAAGTCATTGAAAAAAACCAAAATTCACTCACTTCCAAATTCATTTATATTAACTGAAAACTGTAACAGCATGTTGTGTGTTATGTGAAATGTGGAAAGGTGAGCACATCTTCTCAAAGTGACATGGCCCATGGTAGGTCTTTGACCAGGGCACTCTAACCTTTCAATTCCCATCTACCCCCATATAGCAATGTTCCAACATTTACACTGCACACCACACACAGCCCTCAGCCTACATACACTTTAGATTGCACAGTTAAGGACGCAGTGGAAGTTTATTTAGAATTAATTACATGTAGCTTATGCAAGTGCTTTGACAGGATATTCAAAGCTTTCTCAAGTTTGAGTCTTAAGTGCTGTCATACCATGACTCCAATTGATCATTTTTCTAAACTTCCTCAGCAATTACCCAGTGTAGCCTCAGGCCAGACTATCCATGCTGACATTACAATGATGGATAGAATTGAGGCAGCTCTCAAAGTATACTTTACACCAATCTGCTCACATTTTGTTAATGCAGGTACAAAAAAACATGCATGTAAGATGCCAGTTGAGGGTATGTATGTTGGATATGGATGAGGGTAGAGGCCTCTGACCACAGCAGACACCATTATTTCTATTACAATAGAACCTAAGGCCTCAGGATCCCAGCAAGCTAGACACTAAATATATTTAATGATAGCTTTTCAGCCACTGCTATTGATGTGCTCTGGGAGCTCTAAAAACTATTGTATGAAAATAACATGCTATATTTGAGTTAATAATTTGAAGAATTTGACGTCTTCCCCATACTTTTAAAATTAAAAGATACTTCAAATGCTTTTCTTGGTACAAGCACACACTAGGAAGAACTGCCTTTGCAGCTACTTTACATCATCTTCCAAGCTGGTACTGAGAGGGGCCTGAGGGAAGGCAGGCACACATGTAACTCAGTGCTTGCCAGGCAAGACAGAACACAAGCAACAGGAGTACATCCATATCAGACCCAGGCTCTCATATATGCACCAGAGTGCTGAGAGCATGTGAACAAGACAAAAAACCCAAATGAGCTAGCACAAGGAGTCCTGGACAGGCACCTGCCTGTTAATCATCAGTCTGTTTTCACTTCCCCTCCTGCAGCTCCTGCCTGAGATGCTTCCACTTTCACAGCTCCAAGCTTCAACTTCCCCAAATCAGTCCAGTTGACTTCTTGTCGCTATCTCTCTCCACAGTGACCTTCTGCAAGGCGTGCAAGAACTTGAAGAGTAGGGCTGGAAGCAACGTCAGTTCCTTGAGATTAACTGAGGAAGAGATTATAAGAGGGCTGACCCAAGACCACTCTCTCCAGAGTACACAAAAATGATCAATTGGTCATGTGTGGCACCTTCATGTCATGTTTAATATGGCATGACAAAGTCAACAAGGCCAGGCTGGATGAGGCTTTGAGCAACCTGGTCTAGTGGAAGGTGTCCCTGCCCATGGCAGGAACATTGGAACTAGCTGATCTTCAAAGTCCCTTCCAAGCCAAAGCATTCTAGGATATGAACTGTCAAACCTTTAAATCAGAATAAGACTAAATCTTTCTCCAGGAGCAACGTTTGGAGAATAATGATCCCATTTCTTCTTTTGATAACCTAATAAGGTATGGCAAACAAATGGTCTGTTCTCAATCCAACGGTTACTACACCTAACTGCTTTGGATATTGATAGCATCTCTTGTCCAAATGCCTAAGACTGAAAAGGTAAAAAGAAAATAAGACAAAACTATGCATTCCATCACAGAACTTCCAATTTTCTGCATTTATTGTGAGAAATAAGGCCCTAAATCAAGTGGGCTTTATGCTGATTATTTACAAGTTGGAAACAAAACACTAATTTTTCCTCATCACATTTTAAAATTCTTCCTAGCAGACATTTCTCAAAATCTACCCAGGCTGAAACCCAAATATCCTGAGCACACAGCCAGTTTAAAAAGTAAGTAAATAAATCTCTGGAGAGTTTAGATGCTCTAACTCTTTCTTTAAAGTATACCAAGAAAAGCTGCTATTTGTTATCTTAATCCAGATACCACCACTTCAAATTTGCAGGAGCACATTGCTGGCATGCAGCAATCCACCACTACTTGGTGACAGTCTGTACACCATTGAACAAAAAAATAATCTCCATCTGACACTGAAGACCAGCTGACAGCATATGATTCACACAAGACACTAATAGTAAACAGGTCAAAGCAGCAATGTTTTGCTCAACTGATCTTTGTAATATACATTTATTATACAATATTTGCCACTTGGGAAGTAGAAACTTTATAAACAGGACACAACACCAGAAATCTTCCTCTGTATCAGATGGCATTAAATCAGACTTTTTCCCCACACATAACTTTTAATGCTCACAAGTAACTCGCTTTAGAAAGAAAATTGTTACTGCATGCATTAATTTCATTGGCTAGTATCCTGAAAGTAGAATACTACACACTAATTGGTAGAATTCGACTGGTTTGTATGATGCTTCAGGAATTTTGTGGTGCATTTTGTTTTAAACAGATTTATCATCTTGTGTTGTAGGCTTGTTCTGTGGTAGATTTTTTATAAAGCAGGAGAGAGAAGAAAGAAATGAGTGAAGGAACACTGGCTCAAATACATCTTTGGTACCAAACAAATCAAAAGAGAACATAAATATTTACTGTAGAAAGCTTAAGAGTGGTAGCTCAAGTATTCCACTTCTGTTAAATAAATTATCAAAACCAGTAAGCTGTTCTTAAAGAATTCTTAATGTTTCTGTTGAAGACTCCATAATAAGACAGCATAGAGGAACTTATGTTTCTTGAAAATTTACACTGTCTCACCTCTGTCTGGGAGCCTCACAACAATCCTCCACGATGGCAGAGGGAAACCTTGGGACCTCCAGATACACCTGGGACAACACAGCGAGCTTCTAAAACCCATATGTACACAGACCCCATCCAGGGCCCCCTGCACATCTTACACTAGAATCTGCACAACCATGTCCTGTGCCTGATCTCATCATCCTAATAAAACACATACCTTTTCACATGGTGGAAACATGTAGGCATTCAACCCTCTTCATAGACCCTGTGCCTCACAGGCCAAAGTTCCCACTTCAGCATTGCCAAGTCACTTTAATCTGTCTAACAAGCAATAGGGCCAGCTAACAACATCACACTTGCCCAGCTGATATTGCAAATATGAGCATAGATTACTATATTTAGATCAAAACCATATCCAGTGCCTGCTCAGCCGACTCTCCCTACTCTCTTCCCCTGCCCAAACAAGCAGCAGAAACAGTCCATTCTGAGCATCATGGTACGACCAGGCATTTGCAGAGACATCACATGGCTTCACAGAACTGATCCTATGAACACGCACTGCAACATCGGTACTGTTGGGATGGGCTGGAAGTGTCACAGCCTTGTGTACTCAGCGTTTGTTTCAGCTAGGTTTGGCTTATCCAGGGCAGTCTTCAGATGCAATGGAAAAAAGCAGGAGACAACTTTGTTTACATGATTAACACATTTTTAAACATATAAGATAAAAACAGTTCATTGTCATTTGTAGTTATGCCAGAAGTAATTTAAGATTTTTCTGTTTTAAAATTCAGTGCCTTAATAACCATGTGCACCCAAACCACTGCATCAGGGTTGTACCCACTGCCAAAAATGAGGCTGAAACTCTAGGAACTGATAGCAGTATTTAGCACAGTGACCAGTCAGAGCAGCCAACCCTTTTTCTTTAGTTTTCATCATCCAGCCAGACGTAACTCCTGAACTATCTCAGCTATGTCAGAGGATACAAGCACACAAGCTTTCAGTCAGCAGCAACAGCCTGCTTTTCAGTGTGCTGCTTTACAAACCAGTCACTGAGGTCATGTAATTTGGACATAGTCAATGAGCAGATCAGTAGTAGATGTGGGAATGTAGCTCATTACGGGAGACTCCCCATTCAGCACTCCAACCATATCAGGCCATTAAGGGATTCATACTCAAAATGATTTACCATTAGGTCTCTGATTTAGATTTACAATCCATGTTTCCTTTTTTCCTCAGTCACATCTTTTGACAGTTTAAGTAATACTGTCACACCCCAGTAGCTACCTGGACATTTCCCAGTGGGGATAACCACCAGGCTCCTGCAGCGCAGGAAAGCTGCAGTGTGACTGAGTGGAACTGCGCAGCTGCCATTGTGTCTTACAGTCTGACATGTATGAGCCAGGTTGAGGAACACAAGCATGGAGGTGCAGAAGCTGTCATCCTCTGCTGTTTTCCAACATACCCCTGCTTGAATGGCTAATGAAAATTCAAATAGCTGCAAGAACCACAAAGACCCCCAAGCGATCTACAATGTAGACCATACCCACAAGATTTAATTTCACTTTTTTTTTTTTTTACAAAATGCAATGCCAAAATGCCACAAAAATGAACAAAACCTACATTTGCAAAGAGAATGGAAAAACAGAAGCAGGTGGTCAAGTTGTTAAGCTGGCAGAGCATTTGGACAGTAGCCAAATGGCCTGAATTCAGTCTTTAGTAAGGTCACCAGTGTCTCCCACAACACACACAGCTGCATTACTCAATATTTGTGATAAGAAAACAGAAAGCACTTTCAAATACACATTTAAGATTACAGAAGTGAACTATATACAGAAAAGAACATTTAAACATTTTAAGATTATGTATTGCGATTTGTCAATAAAAAGGCCACTTCATAAATGTTACAGGTATTCATAATACTTCTGCTGCATACACTTCATTATAAAACAGGTTTGACTCCTACCACTCTGCAGCAGCCCTTTGTGATGCAGTACTGGTGCACACATACCCTCACACACACCATTTTCTAACTAGAAGTGCCTGCCAGCAGTGCCAGAACACTCACTCTAAGCAGCAGCCTCAAAAAAAAAAAACCACAACTCTGCAGTGTGCAATCAACCTTAGTTCAACTAAATCACACTCATTCATCACTTTCTACACTTCTGAACAAATATGTACTCCCTATTTTTATTTAATAAATTATATTTTTGGTACACAAATTCTGCTAGTCTCTACATTTCACTGAGGTGAAATGAGGTGGCACAGACAATACAGGGAATGCTAAAGTTTCATACAGCAAACAAAGCATTTCTTCTAAGGCCAAATGAACATGTCATTTAATCAGGATTGTTTTGCCACTTGAAAGTCCACTTACAAATGAAATTCAAACTTGATTCCCATAAGCAACACTGACAGAATCCACTACTTTGGTGAAGCAGCATTAACATCTTACAGACAACATCAGTATTGTCTACATCTTTCAGAATCAACCACTGTCTCTGTCACCTGTAGGTCACATAAGCAACCAAGTCTTCAAGTCGCAGCTAAATATTGCTTATTCCTAGTTAATGCATTGGCACCTCAATGGCTAAAGCCCGTAACACAGGAAACACCATTACCTTGTGAGCTCTCAATTCAAGCACTTATTTGCTCATAATTAAACAGTGAGCTGAAAGTTTCGAAACAGCCTTCTAGAAGTGACAATTTTATATGTTGAGGAACGGCTCATTCCGAGAGCAGCAAGACCTTACTTAGCACCACAGGACAAAGTCTTTTGATTAGCCCAAAGCTCATTAGCAACATTCAAGAATCTCTCAGAGTCGTTATCTAGCAAACTAAAACCTGCATGACCTACAAACTAAGATAAATACCACTGATTACAGAAAGCTCAAATCTGAAGTCCTTACCTAAAACCACAGAACTATACAAGCTGAATCAAGCACTTCAAAATCTTGACATGGTCTTGTTTCTGAAGTGTGCTTTAATAAGATCCAATTATCAACACAAGTAATGTTATATATCCTTTCCAAAATGCAATCCCTGACAGCACATTGCCCAGAATGGCTGCCCAGAAGACCCACTCCTCCACCGCCTTTCTTCTGCAAGTTTTGCAGCAAACCTTAATTACAACTTCCCGACTGGACAGGCAGGCAGCAGATACCACAAAGAGGCCATCAGGGGAGCATAAAGAAAGCTTCTCACAAAGCTTCCCACACTTTCATATACATCTGTGCCTTTCAGTACAGTCATAACTGCTCCTCGCTCTGTGGCTGATTACCAGCTTTCCCCTCTGTCAGTTCACTTGTAAACCCTTTTCTAAATCCCTCTTCATGACCTGATAAAAGCACATGGCAATTCTGACCTCTCTGCCCCTGCCTGTCAACTTCAGCTCCATGACTCTTCATTGAGTCTCTTCTTCCTAAGCCTAGTACTGACCACCCTCTACTAAGTTTGCCAAATTTAACTGCCCAGGCATATCTCTGCCCAAGTTTCCATTTCCCACTGAACCTGCTACAACAACCTGCAAGCTTCCATATTAAAAAACCTCTAGACATTACAAATAAACATACTTGAGTGTTTTCAGTTCACTTCATGATTTATAGCAATTCACTCTCACAAGATTAACAAAAATAGTTTTTATGTAAAAACACTTTGTACGTAACCACAAAACTACTCGCATAAGATCTTCGTATGTATCTTCATGCAACTGTATGGATAGATTTTTTTCATATTATCAGAAAACCAGCTAATTTAGCCCAAAACTTTTGTTGTACAGAAAGAGTCATATTTGGGAGAAGCACATGGGTAATTTAAGGAGGGGGAAGGGTACAAGTTCTAGTTCTAAATGATTATTGGAGTAGCTGTCAGAGGAGCCAAGTGCCAGAAGACTCTGCCAAGTTGCTATTCACCCACACACAAGTGCATAAAGCTGACTTGAAGACAGCTCGATATGAGATTACAAAACAAGTTCTATTAAATCCTGCTCCATCTCTAAGCTTGGAGAATTCAAGATATTTCAATCAAGTATGCTGTACCATTTATGTGCTGCCACATTTCACACTGGCAGTGTCAGAGCTTCAGTGCAATATGTGAAGCAGCAGCATTCCTCTGCCTCCCTGGGGCCTGCACCACATACCACAGGCTGCAGGAATGCCCTCACAGTCATTAAGTCAACATCCATACAGAAATCTCTTTTTAGCTAGTTCTTAATAACTAATACTAGAAAAAGTCAAAGCATTTTATGGCTGAACTATACACTGGTGAATTTCTGAAACTTGAGTCCTTCACAGAGGAAGAAAAATGACCACACGATGAAATTCAGTATCCAACCTTTGGAACTAAAAAGCAGCAAAGCCAGATCTGCTCAAATAGATTTCCTATTAAATACAGAACTGAAGAGACCAAGCTATTCTCTTCCAAATCACTTCCATATTTTATCATTAAACTTTGTATTTCTACAAGACATCACCCATAAAGCACTTTTTTCCAAACTGATATTGTAGATTTGTAAAAAATAACAAAACATCAAGTAGTATGTATAGAGCCATGAAGGCTAAGTGCTAGCTATCTTTGCAAAAAGCAGCAGTAGCACTGATGCCTGATAACAACCACCTGCCCCTTAAATTTTAAAGGTAGTTCAAGGATTCAAGATTTCAGGGGAAAAAGTAAATACTGACATTTCCAGACAAGCTACATAATTTAAGATCACCTGTGGAAATTTCATAAACAGCATTCTGGATCTGAGCCATCACAATGATTATCAGACATTTAATGGCTGGTTTTTCTGCCTTTCATCTCCCAGTTCATTGTGGTAGGGTTGAACAGCAGGGACACATAAATTCAAAATACTGTGCAAAAACTGGCTGAAAACACAGTCAGCAATTTTAAGTGTCATAAGCAAGGTGACTTGGAAAAACATATATACATTTTAAGTGTCACATTCTAGCCCCTATTCTTTTATATTTCTGTACAACAAGCACATCCACCACACTTCCAGGTGTGTTTTACATTAAAGAATGCTTTGAACACAGTAAAATTCAGTTCACAACTACTCTAACAAGAGGGGGAAAACACTCAAGAAAATGCTTACAATGTGATTAAAATTATGTGATCTTTATAGCTGCTGTACCAGCAAAGTTGTAAAGATGCTGGATCATACTTAAGACACTGAAAAGTCTAGTATCCCCATATATCACAGGCAAATCAAACAATTCCTGTGCTTGAAAGGTGCTTGTTATGTGTTTGAAACTCATTTTGGCACAAAACAAACATTGCATAATTAGTAAAGTATTTTCTCTACGTGAGAGTTTTTGGACCTGAAGAAAGAATGGACAGAAATCAGAGAAGGGAACTCAGTGACATGGGACAAGAGGCAGAATAACAGGACACCACTGTGGTACTGCAGGATGCCCCAGGCATTCCCCTGAGTATTTCCAGGAGGGCTGTCAGAGAGTTATTTGCAGCGAAGAAGAAAACAGGACAAGACTAGTAGAGATAGTTAGAAGGAACAACTGCCAAGGCTTTTTCATCAGAATTATCCCCAGAACTATCAAGAATGAAGAGGCAATGGCAATGCTTAAGAACCATCCTCTTAGGAAGAAGAGTAGTTCTCATTAATCTTAGGGTATTCACATTCTCATATCAACCACATTATATGTTATCATTATAAAGTATGTGTTTTGATTATATGTTTCTTTTTCTTTCCCATATTACTATATTGAAAGGATGCAAAGTTCACCCATTTAAGTTCCAGATGCAAAAATGAGACATAGACCTCTCAAAAGGATGTTATACTTCTAACATCTGGGTTCATTTTACTTTATTACTTGCACCTCAGTGCTGTATGTTTACCAGTTCTTGGTTCTGTCATTGTTCTACCAGAAGTTTTGCTCTATGGTGAAATTAGACACATTTTAATCCACAAAATTGAAGTTGCACCTTTAGAGTTTTTAGTTTCTAATCTTGTGACACTCAAACTGTTTATTTTAGCAATCTTCTCAGAGCTGGCAATCCCAACTTAATGTCCAAAATATGTGCTTGGCCAGTTCTGCTTGATGCATATGGAGACAGAGTTTGAGTTAGCAAGGACAGGCAATTGCTTACTAAGCAGCCTCTACAATAAGGAAGCACTTAATGCCATGCTAGTCAAAGCGCTCAAATTAAGACTGTATCTGAACAGCAGTAGCCAATAGGAGTAACAAATTCGTAAAAGTTTTAGAACCCACAATAGGTTCAGTAAACAGTACACTCATGAATCCAGGGCCAACAGCTGGATGAGAAGACATGCAATTAATCTACTTCAGCTCATTATTTGTTCCCATTCTTTGAAAACAGTCAGATGCTCTTGACAAGCCAACTAAATTCCTCAAAGTGTAGCTTTCTATTACACCTCATCTGAAGTACCTGTGGGTCTGATCGAGCAAGGCAGCTCCCCTTGCAGCAGAGCCAGCAGCACAAGAACCAGCCAGCCACCTCTCACCAGCCAAGGAGGCCACTGCATGCAGAGGCCCAACACCCCACAGCCTCACCCTGCACACAGGCTCCACCACGAGCTAAAAGCCATGGCACTTGGCAGCGCCAGGATGCCACAAGGAAGCACCAGGACAGACATGAGCACCGGGGTCCTGCCATCTCTTGCACTCCTGGCTGCACCCTCCTTGCCTCCCCCACACTGGCACACATGCTTTGGCAGACAGTCCCAGCCCAGCTAGAGGTGCTGATCCAGGAGAGATCCCTTCCTGCCAAATAAGTGATTCCAGCCACATTAGCCCTTCTCAACCTTTCATCACAGAAGCTGTTACAAGGGAGCAGAGGGAAGCACATGGGCCAGAGCTGGGTGGGCACAAGGGCTGGCCTGGGCACATCACGCTGGTCCCCACACAATTACATTCTGCTCACTAAAGCTTCCCCACACACACAAGACAATATGCTTTTCTGAGTTTCCTGAATTGCTTTAACATATGGCACTATAGCTGTGCATATTCCCACCCTACACAAATGCCATATTTTTACATAAAACCCACTATTTGTAGTCTGCAGAGTGCTTCTGAGGTTTCACATTAGGTATGTAAAAACATAAATGGCATTTTACAGAGGTCATTAAAAAAGCCAAACCTGTGACAGTTCTACAAACAGTATCTACTTCATAGATTAACCAAAAGATTGTAGCTTGCTAGTTTAAAATAGTCTATTTAACACTTACCAGATAAGTAAGTTTATTCCGGACTTCTGCTTCTCCAAAAGCGAATGCCTCCCCATCAGTCTAGTCTTTCTACTCTCTCATTATTTTGCTGAGGAACCCACAAAAAGGCAGAATACACAGACAGTGACCACAGCTCTCTATCTGCAACCACATTTACACCCCAATTATGATGCTGCTAACTGGCTGCTCAAAAAGAGAACTAGAGGCAGTATTTATCAATATATAAATTCAAACAGATCTTTGTAAGAACCATCATGAAAACCTATGTGATTTCTCTAATGCTCTAGCTGCACTTTATGTTTACTAGATTATATTTTTCTGATTAAATTGGGAAAGGAGGGACCCACATAATTTGTGCTTGTTTAATATGACAACTAACCTCTGTAGTTTCCTCAGCCATCTTTAAAATTAGTGCTATTTAGTATAACTATTAAATATACATTTTCAGAGACATCGCTACTTAAGCCAAAGCCTATTCAGGAGAACAGGCGCTTTGCAGAACTAAATCAAAAACTTTCTTGTGCATGCATATACACTAAAACCCAACAATTTTCAATCTTAAATGCTTCCTAGCACATTTCTTGAATGTAAACAAGCACTTGAGCTTGAAGATGCAAAAAGCAGTGGATGTGGTCTAATGCTGAACAACAGACAGCAGCAGCAAGACTTGACACCACTCATCCTCCACGCTGCCAGGAAGCCAAGGCGTTTCATCAAGATAACAAGTTTTAAGGTACTTCTTAAAGCACATAATTGCTCAGGTTGAGACAAAGCTACTATTTATATCTAAAAATAACTTAAAAAAACCAACCAAACCAATAGTATTTTCCAGAAGCAAACACTGACAGCAGCTTAAAAAAGAAAAACTCTAGGTGACTGTGGAGTGATTTCCTTATTACCCTGCCTCCAAAAAGGAAAGCCCATTACTTCAGACTCCTCTGAATATTGCTTACTATGTTACACCCCCAAATACCATCTTGAAGATTAAATTCCAAAACTAACAGTTGCCTCACATACAAGAACATATACTTCCCCCACCCCCCAAAAAAAAACATTGTTCTGACATTTCACCTATTTTCAGCATTTTTACTATGCTTTTTGAATTAATTGGTAGAAAGAAATTGTTCAAAGTCTTTGAGTAATTAAATAATTACAAAAAGCCTAACTTGTATGCAGAAAACACAAATAAGTCTTTTGTCTTGCAATCTGATTTGCAAAAAAACAGTCCAAGTTACTGAATTTAGCTTTCCAGTTATGCAAGCAACTGGAGAATCTGTAACCTGAGATGCTTACTATTGTCACTGATGTATTTTCCCAGGACAAATACAATCACAAAATATATGCAGGCAGATATCTCCACCCTTACATTACCTATTTAATGTGGCAAGTGATAGCAATAAGCCCATTGGTTCAACACAGCTGAGCACTCAGAACTACATCTGCCCCACAAGGAGACTTTTAGCTTTCAGGTCTTGTTACTCCAAGTGGAAGAAAGGATATCATGAAGTAATATCACTTTGGCTTGAGTTATAATTAGCTATTAAATTTTTTCTGATATGGGTGTGTGGAGGAAGAAAAGTAAGTATAGCTACAGTAATGAACTCTGTACAGAACTGACACGTGCTCTCTGACACTGAAATAGAAGAACAGAGATCTTCTGTTTTCCACCTTAGGATTTCCTTTTTTTGTCTGAAGTTTTACAGATTAAAAAAAAGGAAGGAAGCTGGGAGTAGTGGGGGAAGGTAGAGGAATAGGGAAGAGACAGATAAGTGAAGAATGTTTTAAGACATTTCCACTATTAACCATGAATAACACAGCAGCTCTGCCAGCTGTTGTCCACTAAATTGTTTCAAAAAAATACATGCTCAGACTTCTTTTTTCTTTATCACAGTAACAGGGGAGACAATGTTTACACCAGAAGGATCAATTCTGAGTCCCATGCAAAGGCAGAAACTCCAAGTCAAGCTCTGTATCCTCACTGTACTAACAGGCATAGTACAGAAAAAAAAAACACCACACAGACAAGGAAAGAGGCACATTCCTTCAAGGTACTAAATATTAGCCAACTTATTCCTTGTAAAAACCACTACTATCACTCTCCCACAGAAAAAAAAAATACAACAGTATTTACAACCTGTGACCCATCTCTGTAATGCTTAGTTCCAGGGAGTGTACCTCACAGTTACACCTAGGGAATCTTATAAACTACTGATGACATTCAAATTCCCCAATGCTTTTTTTTAAAGTACACTTAGAATCAAATAGCCATCTTTATACAGGTCTTTTCCTCAGAAAAATAATATTCTGTATTGTATTGGTCACATTATCTACAAAAAGTATGACTGCTGCTTCATATAAGCACAACTATTTCATACTTATATATTCTATGACATACCTGCAGATTGACTAAGGATTAAGCTGTTACCCATTGCTATTTGTATAATACAATAACAAAATGATACTATTTCTGCAGCTAACTTTTATTTAACTCTTTAACAAGACAAAGCATCAGAAATAGTAATTCCCCCCCAGGCAGCATCTTATACATGCATAGCTCACTACACTACTTTGGAGAGAAGTTAAAATAAGGCTTCATGAAGTCATTATTTGCTTTCTGCACTGCAACCTGTAATTTCAAAGAGTTCCAAAAATGAAACATTATCTTATTATATGTGGTCAATGATTTATGATTGTAAGAGAAAATGCTTTGTTTTAAAAATAACTAAACAGAATTCAGTAACTTCTATTATAGTAGAAGCCCTACTGTGCAGTTGGTGCTCACCCCTTAAACACAGTATATATAAATTCCCATACACTCAATGCAAATTATTCATGAACACGTGTCAGTACACATCTTTAAAGACTCATTTGCATCTCTAAATAAAACTCAGAAATCATAAGTTCAGTGCAAACAACAACAAAAATCAAGAAATCCCAAGCAATGGATTTGAAAGGTCATTCCATTTCTTCTCCATTTCAGAAAGAACTCGACAGGTTCATTTACCTACTGATTGCCTAAGACCAGCCACCACCTGCTGCCAGGGCCCTGAAAGGGCGGGCACACACACTTGAAATCCAGTAACACAGAAAGCAAAACTGAAATAAATTTAAGTTATTCCTCAAACACTTTATTGAGAGTTCTGCAAACTAACAATCCCATTTGGGGATTTATTAACTCATCTACTACTTGCATTTTTCTACATGGAAACTATCAAGAAAACAAAACTTGATGTCCTAGAGAGCTGAGTAAACAGACTTTACTCACTTTCAGCTGTAATAATTTCAGCTGTTACTGTTAAAGTAGATAAATAATTGCATGTGAATCTGAAAAAAATGTCTGAGAAAGATGAAAGGTGCAATCAGCATCAGCAGGGTTTTTTCCACTTGTATTAGCTCTCCTTCAAGAGCACTTTTTTTTGCCTCATCCCATAAGACTGTGGGGTTTTTTTAATCCTGCAAAACTGATGTGATTACATCCTATTTTCATACTCAAAGACAGCAAGCACAATGCATTACAAATTGCAAAATCCAAGCTTCTTTCTTTGTCCCTGTAGAACAGTGACTTTCAGAGCTGCAGTGTTTGCAGCTCTCCTATCCACCCTTGAGCATTGGGAAGTTAGATCAGCATTATTTTCAAACTAAACTTTCCAGGTGTGCTCAAGAATGCAAAGTTGACAAGTTATCTTTAAACTGTATAACTGGGAATATGCACTTCAAATAACAAGAAACATGCACTATGAAGAGAAACAGAACACAGCTATCACTTCAGCCTCTCATCATTGTAAAGATCTGAAAAATACATTCCTTTAAACATAAGGAGGCAAACTAATAGCAAATCACCGTGTCATTCAAGGGTCTTCAGTTGTTCATCATGCATTGCTTTGCTTAACAAGCTCCACTTCTGTTAGCAATTACATCTCTCACAAAAAAAGATGTCAGACAAGGTGCTTCCAACAGGTTTATGCAAGAAAGGAAATTCAGGAGCCAGTGCAGCTGACAAACGGAAGAAATAGTATGGAAAAGAGGTGCACTTCACTAAGGACACATAAGCAGAAATAATCAGCTGACGAATACAGGATGGGAGAATAACTGTCTAGACAACAGTATTCCGGAGAAGGATCTGAAGGATTGATTAGCGGTTCCCGACAACATGAGTCAACCCGATGCTATTACAAAAGGAACAAACGTCACACCAGAAATGACAGACACTGAAAAATCCTCCTGCTTTACCTGATAAAGCTTTCCTATCCCATTTTGAACACAGATCAATTGGTTAAAGATACAACCAACACGACCTACAAGGAAAAGATTAAATAACTGGAGCCATTTCATACAAGGAGACAGTCTTGTCAAGTCTTCATATACACATAGCACATGCAAAAGGAAAACTACTCCAGTGCTAAACACTTTCCATAGTAGTAAGACTACTAAGCACTGACTATGGAAGTTACAGATACTCTATTATCAGCATTTCAAAGAACCTGCTGGCAAACATCCTTCACAAGTGATGAGTTAACATGGCTTGAGATTTAATCTGGACCACCTTGTCAGCTCTTTCTACACACATTTTTATGTTTCTGTTGATTATCTCCAAAACAAAATTAATCCTTTGTATTACATACTGTTAGAAACACTTACAAATTAAATGCATGCAACTAAATAAAAAGGAACATCTCCCTCTGGTCTTCTGGCTCCCAAATCACCAGGAAGGGGACAATGACCGCTTCAAAGGCACTCTGCCCAGCTCCTCACAAAAGGAAAAATAGTAAGAAAATTAGGAAAAGCAAAACAGAAGGTTACTCAATGATTTACACAGTTGCATGCAAAAAAAAACCCAACCACACAGTATAAGAAATTCCATTCCAGACAAAGTGAATCAAAACCTTCAGCCCTTCTGTGCCAAACAAAGAGAGGCTTGAAAGGACTTTGATTTACCTAGTTTGTTCCCCTGTACCTTTGCAAATCAAATACAAATCCAGTAGGGGGGAAAACAAAACAAAAAAACCCCACACACACAAAGTGTCTCAGAACTAAAGAAATGAAGTAACATCTCCCAGGGGTGCCAACTCAGAGCACCTTGTCTCAGTTGCTGAATACAGTCAAGTGTCACAAATGATCCAAGCAGTCAAAATGCTCTCCTCGGGATTTTCCCTCATCCCAAGGCCCAAATTATGGAAAACTTTATAGACCAAAACCTACATGGTGAATTACACTCAGAAATTAAAAGGAAACTGTAGAATGTGGTAGATAACATGTTCAAATTGAACCAGGCTGTAAATGTGAAACACTTTTATTCTGAAGCTCCATTGCTTCCCTAACCTGCAGCCCAGAAAATAGATGTGTTAAAGGCAGACACTCCTACATCAGTGCAAAAAACTGCCAATATCTGCATGGTTGGAATAAAATAACCAGTCGTAGCTTCCTTGACAGAGAAGTTAGTGACTCCATCATGTGCTGCCTGAGCTCCCAGAAGCAATCACAGATTACATTATCCTATGCTAGATTTAAAGAAAAAAAAAAAAAGCACATCTTCCCTTTCAGCAGTAAGACCACATTCTCACCTTGACTCCTTATGTTCTTTAATTCACTGTTGTTCCATCATCTTTTGGCTAAATTTGACCCAGCTAGTAGGCACACAACTCCAACACTGAGAATGGTGGCAAAAAAACCTCAACACAGCAAAAGAGGAAGAAAAACCGTGTCATCAGCATACAGCTAACCATGAAATAACATCAGCCTTCAGAAATCTTCCCCAGTAGGCCCAGATATGTAGTGAATAGGAAAGATGAGAACTTTCTGGAGGCAGCTGCTAAAAAATGCATTTAAAAAAACACTTGATTTAGTCTTATTTTAAGGCAACTTCACCACTTTATCCCACTTGTTTAAGCTAAGGCTAGTCTTATGACCAAAATGACTTCAAAAAATCCCAACCTTCATATTCTGCTCTCCAACAGAATATAGTCAGTGATTTTTTTTTTCTGTCCAAAAGCTGTGAGTTGAAATCATGCTCGTTTTCAAAGATACTGGAAGTTACTGCTTATATAGAAGACCAGGAAAATACCTGACATCCTAAACTGATGTAAAAGCCTCCATGACAATGTATCATGTGTCAAGAATCTTCCTGTAGCAACAACCACACATTTTCCAGCTCAGATAGCTAGAACTTGGGGAGTATCTGATAAAATGAGAACAGGCTCCTATTGCCCAAGTGAAGTGAAGGGAGTATTGGTACCCTGCCAACCTCACTCAGTGTCCCATGGTACCTCACCTTCACCTGCTTGCAGGTGACCAGCCCCACAAACAGTCACAACCTGTAACAAGAAAATGAAGATCATCCTCCAACTGTCCATCAGCCAAATAGAGCTCATGAGACCTAAAATGTGCTATGTTTTGCCCCGCCTAATCCCTAGACAGTTTTAAGGCAGCTTGACAGGACTTTTGGATATAGAACATTGTTAGCGGTCACATTAGTGCAAAGCAAAAATACAAACTGAACTCCAAATAAACTGTGAGGCAGGTTCAACATAGAAGAATGGAAGACGTAAGACTGAAGGCTTCATTTGTACTAATTGGAGATGGATTAAGATAAGCTGATGAAGTGTTTGTGTTAAACAAAACACATTCTATTAGAAGACTAGCACAGTTATTGACAGAGATACAATGTGACATTAACCACATAATAGTCTTTGTCTTTTTGTTGTTGAGCTAAACAAACCAAGCTCATTTACAGTAAACTCAGCTTGCAGTCAAAAAAGCAATTACAGCATGAAGAGAAAGATGTCTTGCTATCTTTCAAGAGGATTTGCTAGCAAGACTAGTCTGGCTGCAACCCAGAAGAACAAGACACAAGCCAATTGATTTGGCTTTTGTCTATGTGCTAGTCAATACTGATCCTGTGATCAACTAATACACCTCCTGTCTTTTTCCTCTTATAAGCCCCAGCTTACAGCAGAAAGTAATTTCATCCTTCCATTTCTCCATCTATAAAACAGGAGATGGCCACACTTCATACACCTATAGGAAGGCAGATTTACAGCTTAACCACACTAAAAATACCAAGCATTATTTAAACTTGTCCAAGTTAAACTGGTATATATTTTGCTGTATGGAATCACTTCAGGATCTGGAATAGCATTCTGCTTATAAATTAGATGATGCATTTGCCAACTGCTTTAAATTATTCTCCTTAATTAATATGTCCATCCTAATCCAAGAAACGCCTTCCTCAGAAATGCTAAGAAACTTTGTGCTCAGTAGAAAAAGATGAATCACCTATGTTCAAGAAAGTGTAACTGCATCCTTACAGATACAGGTATATCTGCAGATCTGGCAAGACAAAAAGAAAACTTGATCCTCTATATTCAGGCTAACAGAACTTGTATTTTACTCCAAACAGCAGCTACGAGATAATTACATAGTCCTGTGATTTACTTACTACAGCTAAAAGTTTCCAGTTTGTACAGATCAGTAAGTCACCTTTGAAAGCTACACTTGCTAGCTGCTGCTTGCAGCTCCACAGCCATGCAGTCTTAAGTGATTCACTTTATCAAAGGGTTTGGTTATTGTTCTAAAAAACATTGTTCCTTTAGGTTCTAAATTCACATAGAACAGCAACGTGGCATTTGTGTAAGTCAACTCAATTTGACATATACCAGATTTAGATACTAATAACAGCAAAAATCTTACCTCTCCTACCCTTACATCCATATACTTTGTGCTAAATACTCCACGTAAGTGACCACTGGATTCTTTGTGCAATGCCATTGCTAGTTTGACACACAGCTGAAGGTGTGATTCAAAACATGTAGAATTTCAAAGTGAAATACAGAAGTTTAACCTCCTCTTCTGAAAATAAAGATATCAAAACCCAGACAAAGCAAACCTTCTCAGAACCAGAAATATTCCAGTGCTTGATTCACCTTTAGCATCCTGAAGGATAATAGGTAACTGACAAAACCTATAGCTTTAGAAATAAAAACCCCACATTATTGCTGTACAAAGGATGTCACAATGTAATAATGCCCTTCGTTATGACAGCTTGGCTGTCTACTAGGAAATGAACTGGCAGCATGTCTGCCTACTAGTAAATGAACTCAAAGTCAAGCAACCTGCTTAGAAGAAAAGCAATTAGATATTATCAGTGCCTAACGGGCAGAAGCTTGAAAATGTGAAGAAGATTGTTAATTGTATTAACTACCCCTCAAAGTAGGAATCAGTCAGGCTATGCAGGTGAGCCACAGCCACCTGGTTACCAGCAACCCTTCAGTGTAACCAGGTGGCTGTTGCCTGGTTATTCATCCATTTTGGCATGTCACAGTACAAATGTGCAGCACACAGCATGTGCTGCAAAATTCAGATTGAAAATGCAGATGAGGTCTGATGTTGATGCAAGCCCTGAGCTCTTTATACAAAGGATACATATGCTTTGTACAACTAATCAGGATTCTCAAAGGGGTTTTATAACACACCCATTTTACCAGGGCAGATAAATACATCAGTGTTTAAAAACAATAAAAAAAACCCCACACAAACAAAATAAGACAAAAAAACCACCACACCACACTGTTTGGAAATAATGTCATCACTAAAAAGAAAATATATAAGCAGGTCTGCAGTGCAAAATGCAAGTTTGATCTACAAAATTCACTTTGTGAAGTTTAAAGAATTATACAGCAATATACAACTCTTTCTCCTGCCTCCCCTACCACTGCTGCAGAGCACAATAGCTTATACAATAATTGGGTGTGAAGACTTCGCAGACAGCACTCATCATGCAGGTGAGTGAGCACATCACAAAAAACACAGTTCAAGAGAAAAATTACTTTAGATTGCTATTTCAACATTTTGCAATGGTCATACTAACTGTGATATCACCCCCATCATAGGGGTATAGAGAACCCAAATTGAACAGTGGCCTTTTGTTACTGTCTTGAATAGCCTTTGGAAGGCAAATCACAGAAAACCATGGAACAAATTTAAATAAGAATAAGCATCTTTTTGTGACTATATTATATATACACAAATAAAGAGGATCTTTGTAGCAAACCACATTTGCCTACTATTGAGAAATTGGAACTGTATCTCTTTAGCAGGCATAAGATTTCAGTGACACCAGCCCTGGAAGTGGGGGAGAGCTGGACAGTGATCCATGTGCAAGTACCTGCAAAGGTTTACTAAACATAAAAAATCTTCTTTAATGGATATCACTTGTTTAGCAGCCGGGGGATAGTTATTCAAATAAGTAGAACAGTGTTTAGCTGCTTGTTTTCAGTATTGGAAAAGATGCTCCAAAGTGATTTTTAGCTCATAAATCAGGAGGGAAAAAAAAAAAGAGACGAAGAGGAGGGCTGCAGCTTGAAATACTTGACTGCTAATATCCAGCATGCCATTCCAGCGAGCCCCGGAGTGGTTTTTAAGCCTCTGCCCATCCTCGTAAAGAAAGGCGGGTGGTAGGGCTAATCAATATTTCGCAAGCCAGCTGTGACCTGGCAAATAAAGAAGTCAAGAACATAAATCCCATCAATGATCTCTGTAATTTAATGTTCGGAGGACGGCAACATCTGGGACCAACTCCAAGTGGGACGGAGCGGCCCCGCACGGCGCTGGCTCCCGCGCTCGCCGGAGCGCTGCTACAAACACACACAAAAACAAAGGAGGGCTCCCCGCTCCTCCTGCTTTTTCCGTAATATACACAATTCCGCGTCGAAACACGACGTAAACAAACGGAAAGCTGCTTACTACGCTAGTAGGTCTGTGTAACAGTTCAGCTGTGTCAGAGGGGGCTATTGTCCGAGACGAGCCACTAGAGCTCACCGAATGCTGGCGGTTTTAATAGGTGGTGTCAAAAAAAACCCCACAGTGAACCTCCTTGATCATTTCGTAAGTGACATCAGGGGCTCCAGAGCCCTGCACCGGACAGAGTTCAACACAGAGGCAGGGAAGCGCGGCTCCCACAAGAGACACTTTGTCTGGTTTCCACTGAAGCAGCGACAAAACCCCCGACGCGCGAACAATGCCCGCGGCTCCGCTCCTGCTCCTCCCCGGGGCGCCGCCGCCACAGACCGTCTCCCCACCGGGTCACCGCTCCCGGCGATATTTTAAGGCTGCTTTGTTCCCCGTGAAAAACCAACCTTTCCACCCAGCGCCCGCCTCGGAGCCGGCTGACCGGCCCCATCTCCGGGCAGCGACCAGAGGCGCTGCAGCCGCGGCTCGGGCATCGGCCGCCTTTTGTTGCGCCTCTGGGGAAGGGACCGCTCTCCCCTGCCCCGGCGGGACCTCCGCGCAGAGAGGGCGACACGAGCACTCACAGAGGCAGGGCGCTGCCCCCACTCCCGCCAGCAGCCCACGCCAGCCCCGCGGGACGAGCCCGCTCCGCCGCGGGATGCGCTCCCCGCCGGCAGTGCCGCTCCTCGCCCCCGCGCTGCCCCGCTCCCCTCTCTCACTCACCCACGCCGTACTTCTCGTGCTCCGTGGGTATCCACATGCTCGCGACGTGCGGGCCCCCGCCCCGCGCGGGCCGGCAGCCCCTCCGCCAGCAGAGCGTCCGTTGCCCGGCTGCTCCCGCCGCCGCCGCTCAACCGCGGCTGCCCGGTCCCGGCAGCAAACTCATTGTTCTGCCGGGCGGACCAACTGACTCAGGCGCGCCCGCCGCCAGCCACTTATATGCCCCGTCCCGCTGCACGCCGGGGAACGTAGTGCCTCAGCGCGGCCGCGCCCCTCGTCGCCCGCGGCCGTGGGAGAGACTACGAGCCCCGGCTGGCCCCGCGCTCCCCGCCGGGGCGGAGCGGGGCGGAGCTCGGCTCCCGGAGGCCGCCCCACGCCGGGGCGGGAGGAGCGGCTCCGCGGCGGCATGGCAGCGTCCGGCGGGACGCCGGCACGGGAAGGTGAGTGCGCTGCGGGGCGGCCCAGCTCCCCCCGCCCGGCGGCTCCGCGGTTCCTGGCCCTGGGCCGTTCTCCGGGCGGTGGGACGGGGCCGGCCCCGCGGGGCGCCGGGGGTGTGGAGCAGGGAACACGTGTGGCACAGCGGGGAGCTGTCAGGGCCCGGCGCGGTGGGGGCCCCGCCGGCCGCTGCAGGCTTCCGGGGCGATGAGCTCCGAGCAGCCCCGTCCCCGCCTCGGGTCGGTAAAAGGGGCGTAAGTCCTCCTGGCGCTGCTGGTGCCATTCCTCTTAGCAAAGCTCTGAGTTTGGCACATGAAGCTGAGAGGACTGGGAGAGGTTTCAACAGCGGGTCATGCTGGAGCGGGACTGGGTGCCGGCAGTGTGCCAGGGAGGTCGGACATGGAGCTGATAGTCTGGGTGGCTTTTTGACTTCTCATATAAATCCGTCTCTCAGCACAGACCTACGCAGAGATAAAGAAAAGCAGATGGTGTACAGCAAGGAGCACAAATGGACTATCAAGAGTGACAGCCAGGGATAAGCTAGGCACCTTAAGCAGCAACAGCAGCGAGGTCTCCATCCTCACTGAGAGGCCTGTATGTCTGTGCCTTTCTAGAAGCAGCTTAGCTAGAGCTCACCTTAGGTAAACCTCAATAAATCCTCAGGCTGAACTGATCCTTGTTAGAGAGACCCGGGCGTTGTGAGGCAGGAGCAAGAGCTTGAGTTACATTTTCTGACCCTGGGGGGAGGAACAGATGGAAAAAAGGGGAGAAACGCCAGTGATAGGATGCTGCTCTGTGAGCCTCGCCAGGTACAGACTGTCTCTAAGATGAGTATGTCTGTTTTAAAAAAATGATCTCCAAACAAATCATTACTTTGAACTCGTAACTAGAAATTTGAGGGGATGTTTCAGTTTGAGCTGAACAAAAAAATTGTGTTTAATGTTTTCACAGGTAAGAGAAGGACGTGGCACTTTTTTTGTTTTTTTTTCAATTCAGACTGTCTTTTAGCTTCTACTGTCAAGTAATGTTGAATTTTTAAGCCACTGATAGTGTGAAGGACACAACATAAGGAAAAGTCATGAGCAAGCAGGCAGTTTCAAACCTAGAATTAGAACGTGCTTATTCAGTGCTTATCCTTCTAGTTGTCAAACTTTGGTAGCGAGTGATCTTTGTGTTCTTTAGTGTGTACTCTGCTTCTGTTCATAAAAGCAATATCACTTTATTTATGCTAGTAGTTAAAGCAGTACTCTTTTTTTATGTGTTGCAGTGTGTTGGCATGATCCTCTCATACATGGAAAGCCAGACCCTTCTAGAGCACTTCCACACTAGTGTCATTGCACTCAGAGGCAAAGTTGTGCCATTTTAACTGTTGAAAAAACAACTACTTTTGTCTGCACAAGTCTTTTACGTGAAACTGTGTATAGGTTTGTGGAGTAATACAGACAATGAGGCCACTCTGAGGTTTTTCTAGGTAATTCTCATAAAGACATTGGCACCAGTGTAAAAAAAAGTTTGTTCCATTGGAATTCAGAGACTTTTGCAGTTTTCCTATTAGTGAGTTCATTGAAAGGATTCATAAACTTTCAGTGTCTCTGCTCCCAAACTCGCTTGTCATCCCCTGGCAGATCCTTTGGAGTCTTTAAATGATTAAATGTATAAAAGTCACTATTGAAAATCAAAATAATGGGTGCCAGCCTAAATTAACTTCTACTCCAGCCTATAGACTTCCATGTACATCCAAGCTATTCCTTTCTCCATAAGAGAGGGCTGCCAACATGCTGGCTGGGAGTCATGAAATTCTGCCACAGCCTTTTAACTGCTGTCTGTCATGTTAACCATGACTGACTTCAGCATGTTTGTATTGGGCTCAGAGCCCATCTTTCTTCTTCTCTTCAACAAAGACAAGACTACCAAACAGCTAAAACAGCCTTTTCAAAATTATTCAGAGCCCAGTCATTTAGGGTAAATAGCTCTTACACTATAAATCACGTTGTCTTTGGGCAAAGAAAATACTTCACCCTAAAATTTATCATTTCCCTGTCTGTGAGCAAAATTCTTTAGGTTTCATTTCTACGAGGCTATTCGCTCTCGCAACATCTTGTAGTTGCATGTGCACTTGAGAATGTGTGTCACTTCTTTGGAGACAGTATATAGGAAAACTAAATAAAATACTTATCCTTGTCTTGCTGTTTCCTATTTACAAGGAAGCCTGTGCTTGTGTATTCTAATCCAGGACTGTGCTGCTTTTTAGTTAGTTCCCTTCAGCAGTCTTCACTGAGTGGCTTGTAATAAACATTTCATTGTCCACAGTACAGTTTGTTCAGTCTACATTAATTATGCTATATATCAACATTTCTTACAGCATCTCTCAATGGATTTTAAAATGAGTTTTTTTCTGGAAGTGTGTCTTTTGTAGCTTCATTGGCAGTCTGACAGTTACGGTTTACTACTTGGGGTCGTAACGTGATCAAATGCTTTTTAATACCATGCTGCTGGAGTGTACCATGCCAGAGCACAGCATGTTATTCTTTGCATGTCTCTCTCTTGTGTCTCATTCTTAGCCCATTGTTTTACTGTGGAAAACTAACATTTAAGTGGTCTTGCACAAGTCTACCTTTTTTCATTGCTACCAAGAGGATGCGTCAGAGAAAGTTGTTTTGTTCCTGATACTGCAAGCATCACTTCTTTAGCTCAACTCTGAGCTCCCTCTGTTAAGGATGCTGTGAGAGCCACTCAACTCAGTGGGCTCTGGGATCCATGGGTTCCTCTTTCCTGGTCTCTGAAAGCCAGCCCTGTGTCCTCTCAGACCTGAGAGCTTTCTCCATTGCAGCTGGTGGACGGAGCTGCTGCTGTTCCTGCCTGCAGGTCTGGCCAGCAGCAACGCTGAGCATGCATTCAAGAGAGACATGCACAAACACGAAACTGAAATGGTTCGTCACACAGGCACCCACAGAGCAATGCCTTTATCATGCCCTCGTAAACACTGACAATACTCACATAAACAAGCATAGGGTAGCCAAGTCTTGTTCCTGTGTTCTGGTTGACCAGGATTGACATTCACTAGGGAAAATACAATTCCTCTTTAGATTTGCAGGCACTCCTGTATTCGCAGACCACTTGAATATCAATGTGGGCTCTCAGTCTGTTTAATATTCCTGGACCTTGGGCCTCTTGCCCAGCCACTGGCTCAGACACCAGCTCTTTCCAAGTGAGGGTCTCTTCCTGCTCACCGGCTGCTCCAGCTTGATAATCACTACCTGATGCATAACAAAATCTGGTGTTTCTGATGCTCTTACCTGGGCCAGCTCAGCCTCACATGGTATCACTGATTCAGTTACCTCAGCCCTGTGTGCCTTGCAAGATTTCGCTCCCCAAAAGGTCCCAACACCTAACACCCAACCCTTTGTGAAGCCCAGCAGCCTCTCAGTAACCTCCCTACTTACGTACCTGAAAGCAAGCCCTTCTTCACCATATGCTCTTGGCAACTTTTTCCAGCATCTCACTCTGTTATTTACGTTCAGCTGTTTCTCATGTCCTGCCCAGTAGTTTTTCATATAGCTAAACCTCAGGCCAGGGCCCAGTCATTGTCCTGCATATCTTAGCACCATTTCTGCCTTGATTTTGGTTTTGGCTGCCAGAAGTTGAGCTTGCTATTTCATCACCGCACTCTCAGGGTATCCCTTCTGCTGCTCTGGCCTCTACCAGCCCAAGGTTTTGGTGGGCATTTTAGTTTCCAGTTAATTTTCTTCATAAACTTCATGATTTTCCCCGAGTAGCATGCAACAGAGCAAGAGGAAATGGCCTCAAGTTACATGGGGGAGGTTTAGATTGGATATTAGGAAAAAAGGGTTGTCAGGCATTGGAACAGGCTGTCCAGGGCAGTGATTGAGTCACCATCCCTGGAGGTACTTAGAAGATGTGTAGTTGTGGCGCTTAGGGACATGGTTTATTGGTGGACTTGGCAGTGCTAGGTTTATGGTTGGATCCGGTGATCTTAAAGGCCTTTTCCAACCTAGATGATTTGGATGGTCCTGCTGAAGCGACAGTTAAAGGGATTCCCAGGTGGTGGGACCTGGCCACTTAGGGCTCTTCCAGAAAGGAAAGTTCTCCCATTCTAATCCCCTTTCCCTGGGAGAGCCAAGCAGGGAGGGAAACGGCAACAGCAGAAATACTTGTGCTCTGCCCTAAAGCCAGTCTTAGAGATTTGGAAGGCTAAGAGGGTGGTATGTTTAAGTCCCATTTGGGATGTCAAAGACTGATCAGGATTGAAGCACGTTAGTGAAAACAGACACCCTCACTGTCAGATTCCGAAGCACATCCACATTTGTGAATCCCTTGTATATTACCGTGACCTCTAAACCCGTCTCTTACCCAAGATGCAACTTTCCTCCTCTTTGCTAGCAAATCCCACTTGGTGTTGGCTATCAAAATGGATGCACACGCTCACACTTGTCTCACATGTACCCCACAGTCATGGTTCCCTTGAATATTAGCAGTCTCTAGGTGCTGTGGCTGGACTTGCCAGTCCTCAAGTCTGCACATGGCTGGACCTCAGGACCCTTGCCCAGCCATTGACTCAGACCTTGAGTGTTTGCAGATACAGGTTTTCTGCTCACTGTCTGCTCCGGTTTGAACCTTGCTAGCAAATTACACATACATGGACAATGCATACAGGGTTAAATTCACTAGGAAAACATAGACACACCATGGTCCCTCTACTTGCTGATCCCCGACCTGCAGACCTTGTGACCTGCAGCTGCTGGCTCTTAGGCCTTGCAACAGCATCACACATAGGATAGAGGGTGAATTACGTAAAGTATTAAGGGGAAAGAATTTAGTAAGAAAAAAAGGATAGACCTTAGTGATCAGGTACGGGGTTTGACCAGTTAGGTGTACCCACCAGCAGCCTGTTTAAATGCAACTGACTCTTTTTTATTCTTCATCCCAGCTTTGCAATGTTTGTTACTCCCTCATCCTTCCATTTCTTCCTTTGCCCCCTCCTCTGAATTTCCCATAATAAGATAAACATAATCCCAAGAACCTTTTCTGATAGCCCATAACAAGTTTCATGCAATTCCACAAACACCCTCAAAAATACTGTAATACATGTGATAATCACGTTTCCCCTCCCTTATCAGTGACAAAGTTCAGGTTGAACCTGCTCGAGGTTGTTTCTGAGTAGTTCCTTTAATGGCATTAGTTCCTGTAGTGACCAGAGATGGCTTATTGTCTCTGTAATCACCTGCTCATTAATGTTTGTGTGTGTTTGTGTATAATCTGCCACTTTCTTGTTATTTGTTAATTATTTTCTAGTGGATAGTCTTCATAGAAATAAAGGAATGACCCAGATGCTCTCCCATCCCACACATCCTTAGACTACCCCTCCTAGGTAGGTCAGCCCCAAGTGAGTTATCTCCTTCCTCTTTGAACATCCACACCATGCCTGGTTGGGAACAGGGAGCTGCAGGCTGCTGTGGATGGAAACCCCAGCGAGGTGGTAGAGCAGCCATTGCCCCAAGCACACAGCTGGCCTTGTCCATTCATCAGAGTTTCTTCAGACGTTGGCCTGATGGGATTACCCAGCCCACTCGTACCTCCCCATTTCTGTTTCATGGCTTAGAGGTTGGTATCCTGCTTGGTACCCTTCCTTAAAGCCCCAGTCAGTCCCAAATGTTCACAGACGTGGTTGCATCCTGAGTTGTTCCCCCACTGTGGGCTTCCACGCATCTAGAGTTCCACCAGTGATCCATTTATTGGGCTAAATCTATGCATTCAATGAAGGATTTCAAGACCTGGGGCTGCCACCCTACCATAAATTTTGGAGAGCAAAGAAGAGATTCCTTCTAGCAATAGGCATTATGAGATTCATAAAGAATCTTGGTTTGATAGAGGCAAATCATTGTGAAATGAACATTCCGATGTGCACTAATTAATTCTGTAAGTGCAACACAGTTTATTTTAACATGATCACAAAAATTAATCTCCTAAAACAGTGTTATTTAAAATGTTTTAAGGACATTTGTTATGATTTTTAATTTAAAATGCAATATCATAGTAATTTTGAATGGTTACCTGATAAGCACATGGATGTTATGGAAGACTGGAAATTACCAAGTTACAGCTTGTAAAATAACCTTTTATGTGCTTCTGTGTTTGAAGAGTAAAAAGGCAAAACCCTTTCATGTAATGTTACAAGAAGATTTTAGTGGTTTTTCACCTTCCACAGTACATTTCTAAAAAAAAACCCTGATGATGGGAGAATATACAAGTGAAACTAATTATTTCATTAAATTATAGTAATGGATTAATAAAATAAGTAATGGATTGTATTGCTTGGTAGTACAAATCTGAGCTGCCTGTGATCCTGCCATATTTTACAACTAATTATGTTACAAATGTGCATTGTATTTTATCTGAAGACAAATGGGTGTCCCCCACACCTCAGCATGAATATGTAGCTGCTGTTCACACAAGACACAGGACATGTTGTATTCTCCAAAAATACCCAATAAAGGCTTGCTGTTTGCTTTTCTCTGAATTCAGAAAACTTTTGTAGCTTAAAAAGAGAAGATGGATGGCCTTTATTAAATATAGTTTAACTGGCTACTAGTGGACATAGAGCTGCATTTAGTTCCAGTAATCTATTGCAATTTTTGCCTGCTCAGTAGCAGGTAGAGGTTTTGATGCACAAATGAGCTACCAAGTCTCAGCTGCTCTGTATGCTACTATATAGTAACTGGAGCTCTTTGAGAAGTAAGCTCTGTCAGGACACCTGGTGAACTTGTGCCTGTGGACCACAGAACAGGTTAGAACATGGCAACTTGTTTGCATATTAAAGCCTTCAAGTTATGGGAAATTTCTTCTCAGGCCTCTGGTTACCTGCAGTGGAGCAACAGTGAGTGGTGGTTCATGAACCTATGGATTGATGAAATCCATTAAACTGTCTTAGTATTAGCAAATACCTGATTCTGACCTGAAAGGCTTTCTCATTGCCTGAACACACAATAGATGTAGACATGCTTTATTTAGATGTAGCGATGTAGAGCAGGGAGGTATTACAAGTTTTTTTAATGTCTTAAGTGTGGCACAGATGCCAACATAGTTTGTTGTGCCTCTTGAAACACCCTGTTCAATGTTTTGGTTTGGTTTGTTTTCTTTTTACTGGGGAACACGGGTTTTCCAGAAGAGCAACAAAACTGTCAGTCCTTGTAGCCAGTGATGTCTGCCATAAGGTGTGCCTGTCATGTAAAGAGGTGACAGAGTTCTCCCTTTGAGATTTGAGCCAGCTTTGATAAAGGGATACAGGGCTTAAACTGGGATGTGCTTCTGGGAAGAGCAGACAGTAAGAAACAAAGCAAAGGACTTAAATATTATGAAATTACAAGCGTTCAGTATTTTGACTTCAGTTTAAGTGGAATTCTTCTCTGTCCAAACAGCCTTCATAAGTTTTCCCAGCCTCATGTGCTTCCTTCCACCATGGTCTATCTTTCAGCCCCTGCTAGAACTCTGTATCTTCATCTGAAAGTCTGCATCCTAAAACTACAATTGCTCCCAGACCCTCTCTGAGGCTTCTGCTTCATGTTCTCATCCACAAACTCCAGCTGACTGAAGCCAGGGGAAAAGCCTGAAAGCATTTGACTGCTTTTCTATGGACCTTTTAAAATCGCTTTAAATATTGCTTCAATAAAAGCCCTGCAGAGTGTGAGAAAGATCATGGCATTGAAGAACTGGAAGGGAAAAATGGGGTCAGTTTTGTACAACTTCAAAGCAACCCTGTGCTTGTGAAGAATTGGGCACATCATCCTGCCCAGGGTGTCACTGAAGTCAGGGGTGTGCATATGTGAAAGCACGGGTTCTTTGCAGAATTGTTGTCTCAAGTCATCAGTAATTAATTACAGTCACTCGAAAGGAAAAATCTAGTGTCCAATGACCTGATAATTGTTGAATTAAATAATGTATTTAAAACATTAAAGCAGAGTAACCAGGCTGAAACTGCACTGCTTAGCTTGCAATGTAATGTGCAAATTTTTGAAAGAGGCCAAGCTGCTAAACAGTAGGGTTAGGTAATTTGGAGGTGTGCAAGTAGTTTTCCTCAGTAAGAATATGCCAGATACTACATAAGAGTACAAATGTAATGCATGTGGCTATTTATACAATACAGTTTCATGTCAGGGAGCTTCTCTGCCTCACTTAGTAGGGCAGTAGACTTATACCCTGTGGTATAAGCAACAACACTTTTTTGCTATACAGATGTGGAGTGCTCAAACTGTTCAGAAACAGTTCCCACAGATGATACTTTGGTTGTGGTGCAGAGCCAAGTGTGCTGAACTGGAGTCTTTACTGATTTTTCAAAACATGCTACATGTTACGGCAGCCAAATTGTAATTATGAAGTTAATGAAAAGGGCATTGTGTTTGGCCTGTGTTTGTTCTCCGATTATAAAGGATTTTGGATCATCAGTGTACAGCAGTAGCTGTCAAGTTGTAATGTTTTGGCACTATAGGGAATGGTATAGTTGCAAGTCTGATGTCTGATCATTGGTATCAAGGCCTGGTTTCCCAGCAGGTAATTCCATGTTCACTGCTTGTTTGCCACTCTATTGTAATATTTTGCTATAGCAGACCTGTAAATGAGAAATTGTAGTAGATATAGTACATGTGGCTTCAGTGATCCAAAACTCTCAGATACCTGTCAGTTCTTAGTAATATATTTAAATTTGGTTTCTTGAGCTTGCCTTTTGATTTTTTTGCCTCATGTTTTCACTGGGTCATCTCTTCCAAATGATCTTTCTTCCACTTTATTGTATTTTTGTCTGATTTTTATGACTGACAGATTTATGACTCCCATTTGTCCTCAGTGGCTCCAGCCCCAAGGAGTAGCTGCTCCTATTCCATGCCCTGTGTAGTAGTAGCAGGTTAAAACCTTTCTCTTTATCCCTCTGGTATAGAAGGTTTATAACTGGATATGCCATCTGTTTCAAACTTACAAGCTGGTTCACATTAACATATAATAACGCACAGACACTTGGTGCTGCTGTCCCTGCAACTATATTGCATGGTTTGGCATTTTTGCCCTGGATTATGTGTAGTCAGCCTTCCCGCACCAAACGGCTTCAACGTGCAGATGTTTCACAGCTGTCTGAAGCAGTACCCCTTGATTTAGACCCACATGTCTCTTCTAGGGGTTGGGATGCATTTCGTACACATCTGGGCTTTGGGTGAATCTGGTTCATGTGCACCAAAACTGCTCTCTGAACCCAGCCAGTGTGTAAAGCAGCTGGAGGACGATGAGGGGCTGCAGGACTTGGGAGGGCCAGAGCTGTGTGGAGAGGTGCAAGAAGAGGGACAGGGCTGGTGGGCAGCACAGGGACACATGGCAGAGCATCCCGAGATTCAGGACTGCTGCCAGAGTGGGTGGCATGTGTCCCAGGTCAGCCCTGGCAGCACCGCGGTAGGAGTGCACAAGACTCACAGCATGAAAACAGGAATGGTTATGGAAGAAATGCATGCAAGAATAAGTGATACTGCTGTCACCAGTGCATTCTGCTAGCATTTGTCTTGACCAGTGTGTCAGCACTGAATTTTATTATGACTCAGTAATGCATGAATAAATGAGACAGAGCTTTTTCTCTGAAGGCTGGTATGTAACAGAAAACATCCTGCTTGAGGCTTTAATTTGATTTTGTCTTATATGGGATGAAAACATGCAGCCTGTGTTATTAGTGTACTGATTTAATGTTCAGGAGTCTGCATATATTTATGCAGTTAGCAAAATGTTTCCTGAAAAACATAAACAGCTTTTATCACTAATTCTAACATTCTAATTCTGTTTCTTGAGGAAATTAACTTCTATTATTTTATCATTCATGTCCCTGAGCTACATTAGCAATATCAGTTAGTAAGTGTATATCATACTTAAGAAGTCAAGACCTGTGTTATATGCTTAATGAATGTGTGAAGGACAAGAGAAATAAGCCCAGTATCACAAAAATACTTACTTCAAACTGTGGGACAAAGTCAGACTATGCTCATAGAAATTTGATATAGCCTGCTGTGAGATGTCCCTTTGATCTGTAAGGCGTTAGTATTTAAGCTCTGACTCGAAAATACTTGCTTCTGAAATTTGTTTTCAAAAACTTATTTATAAAGAGTATAAATAGTGGTTTATTTGAAATATAGTCCAAGCTTTGTTTTCCTGAGCTAAGATATCAGGCTGAACTACGTTGATCCACATCACTGCACACTCTAATGAACTGTCCTTTTCAGCCATTATTTTTTCCAGTTTGAATACAAATTTATGGAGGTTTGATTCTAAAAGTAGAAACAACTCCTTTTGCTGCTCTCCATCTGGAAAAGCTCCCCTTCACTGAGAAAGCAGCAACAGGCCACAGGGCTTCTAATACCACGGGGCCTCTTCTTCATGCTAATTCTTCATTAAGTACAAAATTTGGTTGAACAATTCAGCCTTGAAGGCTTTCTGAGTGTCAGGAAACTCTGTCAGAATACCTGAGAGTGATTTCAACCTGTTCTGTCAGTATGAAACCCACATACATCAGCTTCCCAGAAATGGGACTTCTCAGGTTGCACCTTGAGGTTAGTTCTAACTTACATGAGTCTGAAAAAAATTAAAGTGACATTTAAAATGAAAATTTCACACTATTTTTAGTTGTTTTTCTGAAATAGTTGCCTTTTTCAAGGAACGTCTACCAGTGGAAAAGAGTTAGAAACCCCCTTGATACGAACATTTAAGTCAGAAGCATGGTAAAAATTCCTGCCATAATGACATGGAGATGTCTCTTAGGAATGGACAGCAGGCTTTAGGTTTTTTATGGAAAATCACACAGCCTTTCTTTTAGCTACAGAATGTAAAGCAATCTTTTAAAAAGACCGCTAGGCAGTCCTTTTAACATCAAGAGCATCAACATGCTTGGTAGTTGAATTCCGTTAAACAAAAAGGAGAGGTGACAAGAGAAAACATAAGGAAAATCCTTGTGGTAAAGAATTACTTATCTCTACTAAATAATGGCAACGACAAATAGAGAGTAAGCTAACACGTTTTACGTAGTACTGCTGGATATTAGGCGTAGTACCATAGTTGCTAAAGGCACTACAAAGATAAACTGTAGCAATGAAGAAGTATTACTGTCCTCATTAAACATCTAAGACCTTCCTTGTGGAAGGTCAGGCCCACAGTAAGTGGAACCTAAGACAGGCCTATCCCAGCCTCCTAATGTTTGCAGAGGAGTCCACAGGACAGTGGCAGTGCTAACATACACAAGAATGATACGCCTTTGTAGTTAATAGCAAGTTAAACAGAAAAAAATACTAATTTTTATTAATTAGATTTGGGTGATAAGTACAAAAGAAGAGCCTAAATGATCGCTTTTATTCTTCCATGTCGAATTCTTGTGTTGGATATTTTCTTCCTCTTCTTTGTAACTAAGCATTCTGAGATTCAGGCTACATAATTATCTTGTTAATCTTTTCAGATAATAGGGTAAGGTTTAATCATTGCTTCTTAATCCCTGATTTCAGTACATAACATGGATCTCAGCTCTTCATGTCTAGCAAGTTGTGTGATCACACTAATCAAGAAAAGATTGGTATTGTTTACCTCAAAAAATATCTTTATTGTTGAAGTGACCTATTATTCTGGAGATCAGTATAATAATTCATACAAGCCTAAGTGATTCATAAATATCAATTTTTAAAATTAAACATTTAAGTACAGAGAAAATGTCAGGAGAGACCACTGAGTATTGAATACCACTTTAGAATCATCTTGATTTGCTTTATTGCTTCTCTGTTGAAAAAAAAAGCATAGATAAATGTAGTTCTTTATAGATATTCTCTTAGACAGTCTCCATGTATTTATGATCTGCTGACCTCTTGCAAATCCATTGAGCTGAATAGCAAGTTAAATAGCCTGCTGAACTGGATAAGATTGTTTACATAAGTAAAATGTTTGCACAAATAAATGTTTGTAGAAATAACTATGGAGACTGCAAGTAAAACTGCATCCAAAGCCAAAATTCAGGACAGGAGAAGCTTTGGGGAGGTCGTGTGACAAAGGTAAAGACAAACAAGTGTTCTTGGGAGGCGAGAGCTGGAGGATGTAGGGAGACGGGTGGCTGGTGGTGTAACTCCTACACGCGCCACATCTGTGCTGTGGGGGTTTGGGTAGCGGGCAGAGAACAGAGGGAGAAGTAGAAAGAAACAAGAATTAAGTTTTATTACAAATTGCATAAAGTAATTGAAATGAACTTGTTTTTCTGATTGCTCTCACACCCCTGAGGAGATCTGAGTGCTGGAAGTGTTCAGAGGAAGAAGACTCTGGTAAGAGCATCCCACAGGAGTGGGCAGAGTGGAGTCAGGAAGGATGCTGTAGCCACAGGTGTGGAAGACCAGTCTGCTGAAACAGAACGTGTTTTGACCACAGGAGGAATAAAGAACTGTGTACTTGTTACAGTGCAGCTTATAGGGAATAGGAACGGTCCGTCCTGCAAGTCCAGAGCAGCACCCACAGGGGAGGGACGCAACACGAGTAAATCCTAAGGCACCTCCAAAGGAATCAGTGGAATCTATTAACTGGTGAAAGTGAATGAGAGTGGGTGTATTGCAGCTCAGGAGATATTTTTAAGTTGTTGCTGAAATCAAGAAAGTACCTGCTGTAGGCAAAGCCGTTCTGCTAATAATTAATTAATTATTAGCCCATCACGTGGGTTGGCTCTTGTGGGAATTACTGTTGCTGCTAATTGTTTAATTCTGAATTTTGAACAGTGAGGGTGGGGAAAAAAAAGGTAAAACATACCTACGTTCTTTTGGTAATTCAGGTAAGACGTTTTCCTAGTTTTGCTAAGAGTAGAAATTGGCTTTGTATTTTTACTACAACACAGATACTCCTGCAATACTGCCATTTCACCCTCTAGGTGTTTTGTAAACAGAAATGCTGCTAATTGTGCTTAACAACATCCGTAAGAAATCAGAGTAGCTCTAAAGGATATAATAAAATTATTCAAAATTTCATTCTGAATTAGATAAGTATCATTTCATATTTGTGACCAAGATAACAAACCCTGCGTTCAGTTGTGCTAATGTGGGTCCATGCCCTTTACCCAGAAATGAGGTGTTATGTGGCTCTGAGCACTTAAATATTGTTAGAATTCTTATTAAGGTCACTTTCATCCATGTACGTGTGTCCTTCTGAATGTGCGAACAGCAGTTTTGCTCTGGTCTTTATTTTTATTGATAAAGAATTTTCTCTTTCTGGGCTTAAGCAGAACGATGACAAGCAGTGGCATATACCTACTGGTGAAAGGGGCAATAATGTAGTCTATTATTTAAGCATGATCTTATTGGCAAACACATTGGTTTTGTTTTATTAAAATTCCAAGACTTCACATTTTTATTATTCACTTTCCCACTCCTTCTATTCACTTGTATTCTGATGCCTGTGCTCCGGTACCCATAGCAACACTTGTTAATGCTAATGAAACTGCAACATCCTAAGCTCCCCGACAGAGCAGCCCTGTTAAATATGGCTATTAAGCACAGTTGTATTTCTGTTAGTTCCAGCTCCCAGCAGACACCTGCTCTATAGAATCTCTGTCCTGAGATATTAGGATTTGGTAACTCACAGCTTTTCTTAAAACTGTCATTTGACAGGAGTAAAATTCTCATATTCCCAGATAGTGGATGCTACAGAATATGTACAGCTTCTGTAAAACTGATGAGGTTTAGCTGTAGGATTAAGGACTCTCTTGAAGTGCTCATTTGCATTCAATGAAAAACTAGGCAGGGTTGAGAGTGACTGATCTTGGAGGAAGCTACAAGATGTGCTGTCTGTTAGAGCACATGGGCATTTTAACTACATATCGTTTACAGTGTGTTAACAAGCAGAAGTAATAGCTAAATAATTCCTCATGAACTCAGACTCAATGATAATTCGACTTAATAAAAGTACCTGAGTGCTTTAAAATATATAGAGGTAGGAAATTGTTACGTACATTGATTCTTCTTTCACTCAGGAATATATTTGCATGCGGTGTCGGCAAGGATGATGACAGGATGCTTTATTTCCATTATACTGAGTTTTGGTTTTGAATACTGTTTATTTGGCAAGTCATTAGTCATTTGACTTTCATACTCTAGAAAACAAAGGAAAAATCCTGTAATCAGTGTAAAATCTCTTCCAAGAATATGACCACAGATTAGGGAATGCTGCTGTGCCAACAAATAGATGCTGCAGTGCCAAGGCTGCAAAACAGGGAAGCTGTCGTGTATATTTCAAGTGTCAAGCCAGTGCTTCTCAATATTCTTTTTGTTATAGCTCAAAAAAACTTCAATAGTAGACAAAGCTTTAAAACTACTCATTTCCCAAAGAGTTTTGAATGCAGCAATTTTTTCTTTTCACAGAATTACCTATAGGACTCCAGCTTGTTTCCCTGATGTATCGTATCTGGGGCTTTGGTAATTTTGATAACTGAATGGTTTTGCCATGTAATCAGTGTGAGCCTGGGGGAGGGTGCTCAGCCTTTCTGTTTTCCAGTCGGCATCTGTTACACTGTTAGTGTCAGTGCCAGGTTTGCTAGGTGTCTTTTGTTTTCCTGTCATTCTCTCTCCCCTTTGTTCTCTACATGTCGGCAAACCTCAGTCTTTTACTCATTGTTTAGACTCCTTTATTTGTCTGTGTGTCTTTGTTGTGTTCATTTTTGGTTTAGGATAATTTCAAGTTCTTGTGCTAATCTCCTCATAATATTAACCATCTGTATTAATGAGATAATAAACCAGACTTGTTAGTAATGAATTGATTCATTCAACTACTGGATTTAATTAGAAAGACACTTAACATTCCAGCAGATGTTCTTATTTTGTTTCATTGTCCTTGTGTTACCAACAGTGGGCTTATAAATATATACTCTGCATGTTTGTTTTTACATCAAACACTCTTCAACCTGAAGCCTTGTTGTTGTGCCATAAACTGCAAAAAATTACATGAAACCTGTTAATATGTGTCTTAAGCCAATTTGTATGAATTCTTCTTCCATAATTTCATTGCTCAGTCTACATGCAGTCTTGCATCTTCAGAGTATTCTTCATCTGATAATAAAATGCTTGATGTTTTTAAAACTACTTAGATTTCTTCTTCCCTAGTTAAAACACCTTGTCTTTGGACTTATCTCCTTTCCTTCTGGGTCCATGACTCTCATTCCTCTGTATCTGGTGGCCAAGCTTCAAACAGAAGGGTGTGAGTGCCCTGTCCTCAGCATTCCTGCTGTGCAGGCGGATTTGGGGGGTCCCTGGCTCAGGATACTGGTTGCCTGCCCGAGGGCTCTGCCTCTCCCTGAGCCCTGGCATTGCAGTCACAGCTGCAGGTTCCTCCCCAGGGCCAAGCCCTGTGACTGATGGGTTGTAACAGTGAAGTTACTTCATTGATCTGAACCCCAGTATCTCCACTTTCCATTTAGAGAATGCAATTTATGCAGCAGTGTCCAACTTGTCCCCAGATCTAGTCAGAGCAGATAGTTCAGGTGTGCAACCAAGAACTGAGCACAACAGCTCACATTTATTGTGTTATATATATGCCTGCACTGACAACAGCAGCTTTTGCAAAATGAAGCCAGCACTGGATGTCCTTGTTAGGAAGCACAGTGATAAAATCATAGTGTTTTCTTTTTCTTTGTTTGTAATTCTTTTGAAGGAACCTTGCACACTGTATAGGGCATGCTTTTGGTAAAATTACATGGAACAGCTGAGGCTGTTAATCTGAGAAGAAAGGAGGAAGCTGAGATGAGATGGGGAAGGTCCTGTTTCATCTTTCTGCTTCTTGCTGTGCGCTGTCCTTAGGTTGCTCTTGCACTTGGTGGACTCTTCTGTGAGCATTTTCAGCATTATTGAGCAAAATGAAAGAAGTGAGTAGTTCAGTCTGCTTAAAGAGCTGAATTGACTCATCAAAGGATTTGGCAAGCATAGGAGCCAGCACAAGCAGAAGGGCAATAGGAGATGGTTAAGAGTGGTAGGATAAGGTGGAGAAACGCAGGATAACAAGACATCACTTTGTGGTGGCAGAAAGCTGTTACACTGGCTAAACCATCTCTGAGAACTTTGTCTTTCACAACTCATCTTCATATGCAGAATCTTACCTTCCTTTTCTTTCTGATACTCACTTCTATTGTGTTGGCCATAAAATTACATGGCATATTGCTTTGTGGTAATTGCATGTGTGATTGTGCGGGTAGAGTACATTGTCTGTACTGCTATCATCTGCATTATAACTGTGTGGGTGGAACGTTTACTTAATGTGCAAACGAACAGTAGTTTAGAGTTGAGAATAATTGTATTTGAAACTAAAAATGTTCCAGTAAGGAAAATGAATCCATTTCAAGCCTGTTGCTTCATTAGCTGTGAAAATCAGCTAGTCTATATTATACAAACACTTAAAATAAAGCCATATAATTTCTATAACAGGCAGCCTTTTTTTCATTTTCTTTTATCGCTGTTGTAGTGATGTGTAGAGTTCCAGTGCTGGAATCAGGATTCCATTGCACCGGGTATCCTATGGACGCTTTTAGTGAAAAACAGTGCTTATTCTAGTTTTGAAAGTAATTGTGTAATCCAAATTGTTTTCTATGCCAATTCATTGTTGAATGTCTTCAGAGTATTCATTTCATCTTCCCCTGAAAAAACAGGTATACTTTTCCGTCTCTGTTTTCAAAGAATATATTCCTCTAGTCCCTTCTTCCTACTAATCTGCATCTTTTAGCTCTGATTTAGCTGTAGAAGACCACAATTTTATCTGTCAAAGGTTGAACAACGTGGTGTCAACTGTCAACTCTGTGACTGAGAGGGATTTTCTTGATTCCTGATTTCGGTGGGCTTTCTGTGAAGCCTTTTGGATATCTGTTTGCGTAACAGTTGTGCTGTTTTTCCCTTAGGCAAAGGAGGAAAACTTGGTGGTGACAGGATGATTTGGCAGAAACATAATTGACGGAATTTATAGGTTTCTGTTCTCATATAGACCTAGGTCCTTTGTTGTTCACCACAAACACAAATAGGAAGGGGGTTAGGTGATAAATTTTGCTGTTAACACGCTTGTTTGTTTGTTTGGTTGGTTGGTTGTTTTTTTTCCCAAGTGGTAAGTGGGACAGCCAAACGAAGCATTGCAGAAGCATCTTATGATATCTGAGTGAACTGGATAAAAAAAGTGCTATTCAGCATTAACAAATTCAGAGGAACACACATGGGAGTGAACACAAAGAATATGTCCACGGTCTTGTACATTAACACCTGATTCACAGCTTCTCTGAGAGTTTGAAATCACTGAAGATAATTTAGTGGTTAATTCAATGATCCTAAAACCAAGCAAAATGGTAGGAATAAAAGAGAAATAGAGAAGAAGTTGAGGAAAAAGTGCGTTAAGTTAGAAACCCATTTTCTTCCACACTTGAGGCATTTTCAAACCATCCACCCCCCACCTGAGTACATGAAGAAGGTTAAAGAAGACCTGGCCGAGAGCTGAACAAGGGCAACAAGAAATGGAAGGCCATTACAGAATGTGAAATGTTGCTGCAGGTTTTTGTAGGTGTTAAAGATCAACAATTTCAAACAGTGCTGAAACAAATCCATGCAAAAAAGGAAAGCCGCACAGTGCCATTAAACTGAGATGCATGTGCAGCCGCTGACTTAAGCTCTCCACCCTCAGATTTCTGGAAGACTATGCTGTTTATGTGGTGACTGTTTGTTTACCCTATTTTTATACCATTTTCCTAGGTAATTGCTTCTTGTCACTGTCAGACAGGGCACTTGCACTAGACAGGTGTTTAATCTAACCCTGTGAAGTCATTCTTGTGGCAGTAGATTTTAAGAGAAAAAGCTCGCTGCTTTTCCTTCATTTTCAAGGGCCCCTACAGGTCGAGTCCTGGTGGAGTCTGAGGACTCCATCTGAGTGGTTTTATTTCCCTGTTAGCCCTTAGCTGTGCTTTAGTTAGCAGCTTTTCTTCTGTACCTGTGGCCACTCTGCTCCAAATATAGCATCAAAATTAGCTGCTTTTGCAGAGATTTCAATAATATGCTTGGTTTTATTTCTCCTATTTTGATGGTTATGTTACGTGTTAGTCCATTAAGTTCTACGCTAAAGGCTGTGCATCTTTGTTCAGCTCTGTGCATTTGTTCTCTTGTTCAGTGTTTTTTGCAGCAGATGAGTGCAAAGATATTTTCATGGATTCTTTTTTTCCCTTACCTCCTCCCTTAAGTGCCTTTGGAATAAGTTGCATAAGCTTCTACAATTGCCACACTGCTCCGGTAGTCTGTATAAAGGTTCTTCTCTTTTAGTATTAGCTATTCTCTCTGGGCAGCAAGCAAATCTTCACCCCAGTTTGTTCTTTTCTGCAACTCACCACTGCAATTAAAGATTAATAGCTCTGTTCTTCCAAACCAAACAATTGCTAGTCCTGAGTACTAATGCTAAATAACTGCATTGGCTCCTTGTCTGTGTTGAGTAGCAGTTCCTGTCACACACACCTATCTTCTGAAAGCAGGTTTTGTTGAGACAGGTAAGCACTTGTTTATTTGGACTTCTAAATGTTTAAATAGGTTATTGCAAGAGACCTAAACCAAAAATGAACAGAAAGCAGCGTAGATGCTTCTTGGGCACAGCTGAACTGACTGACGCAGTATCTTCTTAGTTCTCTTGGCATCAGTGAGAGTCTGCAATTGCAAAGGAAGTTATGTTGCTCTACTTCTCTCAGTAAACATGTTTTAATGATTCTTCAGGCTACAAACTAATACTGACTATAAGAAGGCACAAACTTAGAGCTTTACAGGTAACATCAGTTTAGCTTGGGAGAGCCAGCACTTTCATGAGAGTTGGTCTAGTACTTGGTGTAGTAGCTGCTGATCTTAAAGTAGAAAAAAATGGAGCAATTTATACAATGCCAGTGTAATAAAGAAATACCTGGGGGAAAGGAATGGGCTGAACTGCAGGTAAAATTTTGAGAGGAAGAATGTTGGATTGTAAATAGCAGTTGTATTGCTCCAGGTGATGCTGTGGTCTTGGTGCTGCCATTTCTCTGTGCTGCTGAGTTTTACAGGATAAATTTAACTCAGTGTAACCTGACCCTCGGTCTTCAGCCAAGTCACTGCCTTTCCAGGAAGTTTTATTTTTCAGATGGCATAAGTAGAAGCAGTTGTGCAGGCCAGATGTGTTGTTCCAGCATGGAACTGATGAAGCCGCATTTCCTATGGTTCTGTACCCTTTCCCACCTCTGGGTCCCAGTAGCGCCAGCTTACCCTGTGTCCCCCACCCTGTGGCTCTGCTCAGACATGCTGGGCAGCCACTGCTGAGCGCAGGTGTGATGGGTGGCAGAGCCCTGTTCCCCTATCCAGTCCTCATCTTGCTTTACCCGAAATTTATCACAGAACTTTTAGGAGTTTCCCAGGTCCATCTCTCAACTACAGCCCATCTTTGGTTGTTTCCTAGTCTTGGTGGAGGATGGTGGGGAGCGCTGCTGCATGAGCTAATTTTCCTAGGAAAAAAACCTAAATAGCTATTATTTTTAAAATTATTTTTCCATTTTTCTATGTGGACATGTTATCAAATTATCAGATTTGGTGTGCTTGCCAATATACAATATATACAGATGAATTTTGTAGGGTGAAAATCATCATACATTGATTCTTCTATCTGATAAATATTGTTAATTAAACTTCATTTAACCTTACACGTTTTATAATTCCTTTGTGACAAAATAATAGGTTTGGGAGAAAGCCTTTTTATTAATTCTTTAGATATCTTCAGAAACCGAAACCCAGGAGGTTCTGTTTGAACATCAAGAAACACCTTTTTAAACACCTTTTTCACTGTGAGGGTGACCGAGGATGCTGTGGAGTCTCCATCCTTGGAGATACTCAAAATCCATCAGGACAGGGTCCTGGGCAGCTGGCCTCAGGTGGCCCTGCCTGAGCAGGGGGAGTTGGACCAGATCATCTCCTGAGGTGCCTTCCAACCTCAGCCATTCTGTGATTCTGCAAGATTTTATTTCTTTACAGAGGTGTTCATGTCACTGCAGGAAAACAGAGGCATGGAGTTTATTCTACTGCTGCCCAAGTTAACATCGTATCACAAGAGTCAAGGAGACCCATGATGTTTTCTTTTAAGTTTTCATCCTCAGAGCACAGGAACCATTGGGGATCTTTTTCTGTTTGCTTTTACTCTCCTTTTGCTATCCAAAACTGATGTAGCTGAAATTGATGAGAGATATTGAAATTGGCATTTTGTTCCCAAGATAAGCCTTACTAAAGACTGAGATACAATTTGATGGGGAAATGAATACCATGGCTTATTTCCAGACAACTGAAATTTGGTGAGGCTGATGGGGCCAGCTGCTGGAATCTATTGGTCACATAGTGCTTCTTAATGAAGTTTGCTAATTTATACCAGTGGAAGAGCTTATGAATTTACACTGCTGTTGTTTAAAATGGGGGCACACACTTATACCTTGGGTCAGTCTGCTTGTTTGCTATACTACTGCACTTCTGTGCAGTGCACCCACTGGTTGAGCTGCAAACAGCCACAAACCTCGAGAACATCAGCCAGTGTCTCACCTCTGTGTGCTGTCATTTGAGCAACCTGTGTCTGACTGGTGGAGTATAAAACTAACACGGGCCGTTGACTTTTCCACATGGTGCACGGTTGGGCTTTCTTCGATATCTATACAATTAGGAAGTGTTTCGCTGGGTATAAGCTTCCCTGTGGTGGGAGTCTTTATTGAGAATGGTCTTTTACTTTGTCACAGAACAGTGACATGCTAATGGACAAAAATAAAAAAGGCACGACAAATGTATACAGACTGTCAAGAGTCTATCAGAAGATGATAGGAGTATTGTGCAATAAATAAAAGTATAGTTAGGAGAAATAAATATGCAAAACACTTTCTGCTATGCAGTCTAAAGCCTCCCTGATAGCATGAGGAATGTGGCAAAGAGAGCAGCTTCATGCATAGCAACAGGTAGACTAGGTAGTGAGAGGAAGAAAAGTAGGTTTCTCATCATAAAATTACCTTTAGTATAATATTGATAAAAACTGGAGCACTTGTGTCTGTCTGGTTCAGTGTCAGCTTGGAGTTTCAGCCAGAGCAGACACTTCAGGACTGTCATGTGTTAACCTCCCACTGTCCTGCATGGAAATGATGCAGCCTGCTCGCTTCCAAGGACCTTGTTGCTGGAGTGATCCGTGCAACAAAACTGGGACCCAACCAAACGGACTTTACATGTACTGCCTGAAAGTACACCAAGTGATGTAGATTTATTCACTTAGTCAACATTAATTATTCTTTTTATTTGTTTTAGATACAGAGTGTATTTTGGAGCCTCTATCTCTGCCAGAAAGTCCAGGTGGTGTTGCTGCTGTAGAAGGTTCTCCCTATGTGCCTTGTATATTCTGCAAAGAATGCTATCTCTTAGCAGAACAAGACCAGCTCCTGAAGCACATGATTATTGAACACAAGCTCGTCATAGCAGATATGAAACTGGTTGCAGATTTTAGAAGGTAAGGGTTATATTGTTTAAAATGAGTGTGTATGTGTGCAGATATTACAGAAAGCTTCAGAAAACTAGAGGTCATCTTTTTAAAATATTTCTAAAAGCAGTAGGGTGTTGTGGGAGGATTTTTATTACTTTTTTGATGACCTTTTGTTGCTGGCTTGTAAGGTTGTTTTCTCATTCCTCTCCCATTCCCCACCCCCTAGATGTTGCTGGGACCAGGGGACTCGATATTAGAATACAGGGCAATTCCTGAGTTTGTCATTCTTTAACATACCCTAGGGACTTCTCAGGTTCTGTCACTAATCAACAAGTTGTGTACAACCTAGGAAGCTGTTTGTTACATAAATTCTAGACAATCAACTCTCCTAATTTTGAGTTTTATTTTTATAAGACAAGACTATTTCTACTACTGTACAATGTCCTGAAGCTGTGTATTGTATGCAGAAGCTGCTCAGTACAGAATCTCACATTCTGGGATGAAATTCAGATGCCCTATTTTAAGGATGCCAGTACTTCCCCATAGAAAGTACATTTAATCCTTAATTATACTTTACAGTACTGTGATCTACACACAACTGTGACTCCGTCTACAGCTGTGTCATTGATCATCTCAGCGGGGTCACACTTGGCTTTCACTCTCATTACTTCCTCCAGTAGCTGGCACAGCACCAGCTGGATTGGAGCTTCAGAGACTGGGCACTTGCTTGGCATTTTCCTTCACATAGCAATGTATGGACCAGGCAGTAGCCTAGACAGAACCTGGCACTTTGTAGATAGTCCTGCTGCAGTGTTTAAATGTTAGTTGGATAATTTCTCAACCGAAAGGAGTTTTCTGGTAGGTCTTCTGTGATTAGGTACTCAGCCAAAGCAAATAACTTGTGGCTATCAAGATGGGAAAAAAAAAGAAACTTTAAGATGAAATTTAGGAAGAGAAATGTAAGACACATAAATCCCTATTCAGGTGTATGAGCTTAAGGTTGCTTCAAATTGAAAACTGATACTTGTTTTTGTTTGGTTTTATGCTGAAAGCAGGCAGAACAAGAATGCAATGTTCTTTGGAGATAATGCCAGTTTCCTCAGATAAATAAAGGGATCAGAGCTGTTCGGTCGTGGGCTGCCAGTTTGAGTGTGCTTGGGGGATTATTCTGCGTTAATAGAAATGTATTTTAAAATCACCTGTTCAAGAAAATGTCCATTTAGGTTATTTTTGCTGCTAATGCAATTGGAAGGTAGCCAAACCTTATAGAAAGTGGCCCCCAGGATGTGAAATGATGGAGCTGTTACTGTGAAGTGTGCTTTCTCTTATCTGCTGTCCTGAGCATCAGTAAAATAGTATAATACTGTGCACAAAAAAGGAGGTATGCTCTGAAGTACTAAACTGAAGTGTGGAAAATACAGGGAAACAACTTTGAAAACATAGGGGTTTTTTTATACTTAGCAATGAGTTACGATCAGTCTTAGGAATACATTTCTTGACAGAGCTACAAGTGGGGAACCCAGAGAAGAGCAATGCTAATGGAAAACTATTTAAAAAACAAACAAACAAAACAAACAAAACAAAACAAACAAACAAAAAAAAACCTTGGATGAATAAAGACAAGTTGGCATTAGGGCAAGAGAGAGAGATAAGGGGAATAAGCTTATACTGCATGACTGGTCATGATCACTCGTGTACACTGACCACTCATTCTCTCTCCCTAGAAAAATGGCAAGGCATTGACTTTATTTGGTCATTGATTATTTGGGTTAAGTCTTATGATATGAAATCCCTTAACAGTAAGCTTCATGGAACAGGCCGTTATAGTTAGGTGAGTTTGAACAGTATTCATTTATTTCAGTGCAGCGGACAGACTAAATTACATCTTGAAATCCCTTCATTTGCACATTTGCCTCCTATATGCTCAAGGAAGGCTTATTCTGGAAGACTTGTTGTTCTGTGTAGCAGCAAGACTGTTCTGTTGTGCATTATAAACACTGCAGTAGGTGGGGAACAACAAACCACTCACCTCTCACTGACACCTAATGGTGCCTCTGAAGGAGCTTTGCTGCGCGTGTTGGGTTCCCTGCGCTCAGCTGGCTGCTGTTCCGCAGGTTAATCCTCTGCATGCCAAAGCAGAAACAAACATGTGCTGATCCCTTGGCTGCTGCAGTTAAAGTCCTCATACAGTAAGATAGATGGTAGAGATAATATGAACCACCATAGGATATGATAGCTGTGGCAAGTAAACATTTAGATTGCACAAGTATTAAAAGTTACAACTGTTTAGAAATATCCTCATAATAATGATATCTGATTTTTTTATTACTATTTTCCTAATTAGATGGCATGTCAATGGATAGCTGTCATTGCAGAATTAGCCTTTACATTAGCGATTCTCACATGATTTCTATCATACACATAAGTATAAATATAAGCATATACTTAGGTACTCTCTGATTTATTTTCTTTTATACTAAGTTTCTGAATAATTAGCACAAGGACTGCTTGGTTCCCTTCATCATATAATTGAAGGTGTTTTCTTCTTGGTTAGACAGTAGCTTCTAGTTCAGTGGGAACCTATTCCCAGTTGGGGTCTGGTAATGCTGTTGGTAATGATAGCACAGGAATGTTTTGAAACAACTGTAGCTGATGGGTTAAACCTTCAAGATATGTTTAGGGCTTTCCTTACTCTGACTGCTATCCCACCCCCAAGGTGTCTGGGGATTTCATTTTTCTGTCTTTCTAGTTGTCTGGCAAGCTACAGTTTTCACTGTTAACTCCACAGGAGACCTGCCAAAACCTCATTTTTGACAAGTTGATACTTATACTGAGTTTCAGATCCCTGCCTGCATCTTGCAGAACACAGAGCACGATATTTTGGGAATTTTAGAGTACTCCGTAGTATATTTTTTCAGTAAAGATGCATCTGAGTGGCACTTCTGTCTGAAGATGTGAATAGGTCACAGTGTTTATGTAAAGCTTAATGCAAATATGTCTTCTTGAGTTCTTCACTTTGACAGAATAGTTAAACCCAGTTTTAATGAAGCTGAACAAATTTAATGAATTGGAAAACTGGATTAAAGGAAGAGAATACTGAGACAGGGCTTAAGAAAAAACTCAAAGAACTCTTAAGATTTTAGATAATGGAAAAAGCAAGATCCTATCAACTGTTTAATAAACTTTTTCTGATGCTTCCTTTTTCACTGATCATCTCCCCCTTATGTTTAAAGATACATTTTATACTGGAAGAAGCGGTTTGCAGAACAGCCCATCACAGACTTCTGTAGTGTGATAAGAACAAATTCAGAAGCTCCATTAGGTAAGTACGCTGCTTGTTTACTCTCTGTTGGCCAGATCATGTGATAACTTCTGGCATATATTGCTGCTTTAATCAGCCAAGTGTGAAGTAATCTGACACTAGAAAACCACAGAAGTGATATTTAACTCTTAACCACGTATTTAAACTTACCTTCCCCAAGGATTGCAACACGTGCTTCGGCACTATGCTAAGGGAAGCTGAGCTCAATAGATGCTCGGTGCTGCTGAATCAGGGCCACTTGCAAATCGAGGCCTAGAAGCAGTGCTGTTTTCATTGTGGCTGGTGAAGCTTTGGTACCCACTGCAAAAATAATTGGAGACTGTCCTTCCAGAAATGTGGAGATACATCCCCAGAGAGCTCTTTTCCAACTTCACACCATCTACCACCCCCACTGATGCTGCTACCTCTTCCTGCACAGCAGGGCCACAATCTCCCTTCCTTTCCTCCACCACACTGCTTACTGCTCCAAGAGTATTAGGAGGCAATATCTTCATAGTGGAGTTACAAAAACTGCCACTTTTTGGACTCTAACACAAGGCCAAAGAGCACAGCACACTTCAGAGTTCTCCTGCGCTGGCACAGTGGGACATTCCATCACAGGGACAGTGATGACTGTGCAAACAAAGTGTTTTTCTCAGAAGTAGCTGATGAATTTATTTGGCTTCCCCTTTTCTAACAGAAAGATATAATTTACCTAAAAGCAGATAAGAGAACATTAGGGCTTTTCTGCATCTTTTATCCTCTGTGGAGGGCTTTAAAAAAGGAAGAAATGAATGCAGCCAGTGTCAGAGATGGGTGGAAGGTGAAAACTGAATAAAAAATGGATGAAAATAAATTGGTTTGATTATTCAAATTAATTAAAAAAAAAAAAAAAGTCCTAGAAAATGTGAAAATCACTCCAAAGACCATAATTTGTCTCACATTTGTATGTTTTTGTTTTGCTTGAAAATTGCAAATCAAGCCCCTAAATGCCAAAGCATGCTAGAATTGTAAACTATCAATAGCCCTTCCAAAGGACAATGAGAATACTTTGTTATTTGTTTGTTAACAAACCTGGGTTTTTTTTAAAATGGCTAGCTCTTTTGAGTTCCGTAGCTCATAAATCAGGGGAGTTGTCTTCACGTGGACTTCTGTTTTAAAAGATGGGAAAGGCTGAAATCTAGCAAGTTTAATATTGTAAAAGACTTAATAATAGTCACTTCAGTTCACCAACCACATGACACTTTGATTAATAAATGAGTTAATTTCAAATGAAAAATATTTTTGTGTCTCTGTATTTTCTTTCATGCTGAGTAATTTTAATGTAATTCATTTTAATAAGATTTGTTTTATTAATAAATTGGATATGAATATAAACAGTGAAAAAGTTAGTAAACAAAATGTGGGTAAAACACGTAATTAGAATGTAAATTAGGCAAGTCTCAATGTGTGTTGCCGAGCAGTTGTGGTGCATATCTGCAGGTGGAACAAGATCTGATGGTAAAATGTGATGTGATCAGTCAGGGTAAGGGTAGGGTATATCGTATCACAGAATAGTTTGGGTTGGAAGAGGCCTCTAAAGGTCATTTAGTCCAACCCCTGCAATGAGCAGGGACATCTGCAACTAGATCAGGTTGCTCAGAGCCCCATCCGGCCTGGCCTTGAATGTCTCCAGGGATGGGGCATCTACCACCTCTCTGGGCAACCTGGGCCAGTGATCGCCACCCTCATTGTAAAAAAATTCTTCCTCATTTCTAGTCTGAATCTCCCCTCCTTTACTGTAAAACCATTACCCTTTGTCTTATCATAACAGGACCTGCTAAGAAGTCTGTGCCCAGATAACTACTGAAAACTGCCAGTTACTTAGGGAAATAACTGAAAATCCCACATGCAAGATAAAATTAAAGGTGGTTTCATGTTTCTTTGATGCTGACTTCATACTGTAACCAACATAAATGATAAAAATTGCTTTATGACTCCAGAAGAACTATGATAAAAAAGAATAAATTTGGTAGTGGGGAAAACCTATGCAAGACTTTTGTCTTTGTACTGCAAGATAAATGAGGTACAGGTCTTATAAATATTTATATACAAATATTTTAGCATGTTTAATTAAATTATGAAATTAAAATAACTGACTTTCATAGATTAAAAAATACCTTTTCTTCTTAATGCATGCCAAATGTTTAGTAAATTACGTGCCAGTAATATTCAAAGCACCTGCAACTTCCCATCTCTTATCCACACTTCCTAATCTCTTAACAGAAGAACAGGACAATTATTTTCTTCTATGTGATGTTTTACCAGAAGACAGATTACTTAGAGAACAGCTTCAGCAGAAGAGACTGGTAAGAAATTACTGTTGTTTCATTTTTTGAGGTAAACAGTGCTGTAGTGTAATATATGGTAACTTAGTGGGCACTTTAAAGTGAAAGTATTTTTTGGTAGACTGCAAAATTCAGATTTTTTATATATTTTTATATATTTTTATTTTCATATATTTTTTTTAAGCTCATTTCCCTACCTGCTGTGCAAACATACACAAACTCATTGTTTATAGATTTTTCCTTGGAATAAATCGACACGTTGCATGTCAGTGTTCCACAAGATTGAAAAATAGGCCTGGAGCCCCAAAAAAGGCTGAGTGTGCTGAACATTTTTCTTCTTTGCAAGAATCTGCAATGCATTGACACACCGTCTTTTGCTTAATAATATACATGTACCAGAATTAGCAAAATAAAACTCGGTGTGCGATACTGTGAAAAGGGAAGGTGATGCGCCCTTCAAAATCTTCAAACAAGTTGTTTTTTTGCGTTCACACTCTCTTGCTCAGATTTCATTAATTCACACTTGCATGCTCACAAGCACCACGGTGCACAAGCGGAGGAAGTCTGTCCAGTGTTGTTTCTCTGAGAAGCAAAGGGTGAGAAATGCCAGCTGTTGAGTCCTCATGAACTGCTCTGGTTCTTCTTGCTTGGTGACAGCAACCTGGTACTTTGGACAGACCTCTCATATCTTTTCAGAGTTGTCAGTTCTGAGTGGGTGATCCTTCACATTAAACTCTTACTGACTTCAGCTTCCATGAGTCTCAGTCCATGTTGCTGACCACTGGGTGTTGGTGTTGTTGTTTTGCTTTGTTTTCTTGTTTGAAATATACATATTTAGTCTGGTTTTCCTGTTGGGCTAATTAAAAAATGAGTGTTATGGGATACATAGCAGCCTTGTTCTCAGTCTGCTTGTGTTAGGATGCAAGGTCTTCTGCTGACAATTTGTCTGTACTGTGAGGTGTTAGAGTGCAGGCCTTTTGGTCTTGACATAAACACGTTCATCAGTTTGCTACTGGCAGGTCTGCCCTGGAAATTGTCAATACAGGCCTTTTAAACCTTTGTTACGCTGTTTCTTCTGGTACCTTACCTGGTTGGTAAGGTGCCAACCTTATGTTTCTGTTACAAGTCAGTACGTACACAGCATGCAACTGAAGGCACCTTAAATTATAAGCATTCAGAATGAAGGAGATGCTTTGAAAATCCAAACTATAGTCCCCAGGAAAATGGGGATTGGCAGGCAAAATCCATTTGGTTCAAGTACCCTGTGAGTGCTTTTCAGTTTGCTGGCTACAGTAATGTTCTGCAGCTCGAGGCACACGACTAATGAATCCCCAGAACCTGTGGAGTATGCATCAGTCTTACACAGCTCTCCATAGGATCCCAGTTCCTTCAAAGGAGAATTGTGGTAGTTCTTCCACTGATGATTTCCTATGGAGGTGAAGCTGCCTCATCTGAAATCTTCGTTCCTATGTAGATCCATTGGATTTACTTGGACTGAGAAAAAAACAGCTGATGCACTCATGCCTAGCTGCTTCACTTATAATTCATTGTAAGGAAAACCATCCTGGATCTGTCAAAAGCTTTGTCTGGATCAGTATCTTATCCTTGCCAGCAGCAAAGTATCTATGGTATTTGCCCTCTTCTGACCTGGTAGTGATTCTTTCCCAAAATGTTCTTCTAGTCTCTAGCAATTGGCAGCTCAAGAATTTCTTAATTCAGCAACATTATATCTATATTTATTAGCATAATAGATTTTTCTTTCATGAACCTTCAATTCTGAACTTGTATAAACTTCCAGTATCCAGAGGTTGCTGCAGCAGTTAGTTGCACAGCTTAACTGTTTGGCCCTTTTGAACCTGTTACTTCACACCTGGCTGCTTTTTTGTGTTAGAAGAGGTGGTGGACAATTCATCCTTTATCTTATCCAAACCATTCATGATTTGTCTACCTTACATTATTAGAGAATCATAGAATGGTTTGAGTTGAAAGGGGCCTTAAAGATCTTCTAGTTCCAATGCCCCTGCCGTTTTGTCTTTCATTAGTCTTGTGCTGCAGTGCACCCTCACAGCAAAGAAGACCAAGAGGATCCACGGCTGTGTTAGGAAAAGCATTGCCAGCAGGGTGAGGGAGGTGATCCTTCCCCCCTGCTCAGCACTGGTGAGACACGTCTGGAGTGCTGGATCCAGTGCTGAGTTCCCCAGTATGAGAAAGATACAGACATACTTGAGCAAGTCCAATGCAGAGTCACAAAGACCGTCAAAGGTCTGGAACATCTTTCATAGAAAAAAAGGCTGATAAAGCTGAGACTGTTAAGCCTGGAAGAGAAGGCTCAGGGGTGATCTTCTCAATGTGTATAAATACAACACTTTTTTCCTATGAGGGTGGTCAAACACTAGAACAGGTGGCCTGCAGAGGTTCTAGAGTCTCCATCTGTGGAGATACTCAAAACCCAACTGTACACAGTCTTGGGCCACCAGGTCTTAGTGACTCTGCTTAAGCAGGAGGGTTGGGCTAACTGATCACAAAAGGTCTTTTGCAAGCTCAGTGATCTAGTGATTCAAGTTTAAGAATGCTGTCTATTTGATGGTTCTTCAATGTACATCGTCGTTGCACTTCTTTTTACCTTTTCTAGTTTCCTGTAATGCTTTTGAAGTTATGAAAGACATCTTGAATATTGCATATGGGCATGCTGTGCCATAATGATATTTGTTTCCCAAGCTTATATCATGTTGTTCGTGGCTTAGAGGAAGGAAGGAGGATCATGATTGAGCACACCGCTGATGTTTCCATGGAACTGCCTATTGTAATAATACCTCCTGGCTGCTACACATTGGGCCATACTTTTTCTTTTTTTAAGAGGCATTTGTTTCTGGTTTTGTGGTGGTTTGGGCTATGCAGTCATATTCCAACTAGGTCTTATCTCCACTGCCAGTGTCAGGGGAGTGCAGAATCTATTGGCAGTTGAGCTGTCTCATCTGATCTGCAAATAGATGTTTCCTCAAATTCATTAAAGAGTGCAGGATTTAGCCTGGCACAAGTGCTGATTATCAGAGTAAGTTAGAAAAGAAAGAGGTATGCATTCTTATTTTGTTATGAAAGCCTTTTCTGTTAACACTGTTTTAAATATCAGAATTGTATCTTCAGTTTCTACAGAAGGATTTTGTGATATCAAGTGGCAGCTGAAGTTGGGGCTGATGGAGTCACCGCTTTAGTTACAGCAATGAAGTCTGTTTAGTTTTTCATTTCCTTTTGCTGCAATCTGAGTGTTGACTTGCAAGTTAAATAGTTATTTTGCTTTGCAAAGTCTTTTACCTTCAGACAAGTCCAGCAATTAAGAGTGAGCTGGCAAATGGGCTCATGGCACTTGTGCAGAATAAAGACCAAAACTATACAACTTTTGGTGATTTTTCTGCAGGCTTTGAATCCTAACTGCTGTCTCCAACAGCAAGCCCAAACAAGGACAAATGTTGTCTTTAAAATGTGCTAGCTGAAGCATTTCATTTTGTAGTTTTGAAACTCCAGTTTAGGACTATTTCAGGCTGCATTGCAGCAGGGGAGCGAGCCAAGGTGGATGTCGTGCAGAGACATTACGGTGACTGTGATGTATTGAGAGAGGCCAAGGAATGAGCCTGAACTAGGTTAGAGAGCACAGCTTGCTGAAATAGCTGACAAGGCTGCGTAGCACAGAATAGATACGGTCTTTTGGAAAAACACAGTCTGCACAAAGAATTTGTAGCTGTGAAGCAGTACCAGGCAAGGAAGTCCTGGCAGCAAAACTTGAGACGCTAGGAGGGGCAGTGTTAGTATAAACCAATTGGACTTATCTCTAAGCTTTTTCTAAAAAAGGTAAAGAAAAATACCAATTTTTTTTCAAAGACACACTTCCTATCTTAGCACTGACCTTGTCTTCTGTCATGTTTACAGGTTTCTCTTGTGATGTGAGTGGTAGTTTTAGGTGAAGACACTAGTCTTCCCAATAAATAGACTCTGATGAGGAGCCTTCACCAAAACTGTAAGAGGGACTGAGCTATACCAGCTTCCCAGGATGAGCTGTTTGTATGATCCCCAGTTTGTCACAAGCTTAAGCTGAGACAAGGTTCAAGAAGCTGAAGCTATGCACTGGAAGGGATCTTGAGTCTAGCCCAGTTTAGCATAATACAGCATCAGAGGCGCTTACAGAGTAGCTAATAATGTCAGCATGTTAATACCTATATCTGAAATTCTATAGGTCGTTCTTTGCCTTTGTTTGTATATAATTGCTTCTCTCAAGCACTCTGGAATCTTGCTTATCCTCCTTTGGTTTTAGAAGACTTTTCACACTAATGGTCAGAAATAATTTTATCTAATTCCATAATGACTCTTGGGTAAATTCTGTCAGATTTGAATAAGGTCCAACTTTTAACCCTTTTTTACCATTTTCTGTTCTCAGTTTTTTATTTCTTTTGTTTTAAATGCATTTCATTAACGATTGTGACATAATTAACCTTTCCTGCAAAGACTGAAGCCCTGAATATTGCAGGCATTCCTCTTTTGTCTGTGTTTGGTCTCTTCCTACATTATGTAATGAATCTCTGCTTTTCTTTGCTGTTTATTTCTAATATATTTGGGAGTGAGGGAAGACGTGGTTTTGGCCTTTGTACTCATTCAGTCTGCCTATGATCTGTGGTTCAGAAGATTGTCCTTACATCCTTTCCCCCTCACCACCACCATTTTCTTCCCAACTTCCTGTTTTTCCAGTTGGTCACAATTTTTATTTCTCTCTGAGTTTTTGGTTGCTGTCCTTTCAAACCTAGTCTGAAGTCTCCCCACTTAGCTGAAAAACCGATGTCCTCCTCTTTGTCAGGGGGTTCATTGGTAGCCGCTGTTTCTCCAGCCATATGATGATATTCTTAAATCCTCCCTATTTTGTCACTGTTTCCATAGCTATATATTCCTCTCCAGGAGATGTTGATCTATGCCTGTGCCTTGAACTCAACCAGAAAGACTGAGGAAAATGCTAACCCGCTCCTTTTCTTACTTCATTCTTGTTCACAACTTTTTGTGGTAATGTCTTATCAAGAGTATCTGGTAAAAAGTAAGGAATGCCCAGTTGGACAATCAGCCTGTACCAAATGGAGTACTCACAATTTCGTCTCCAGATAGGCAGCATCTCTTCAAAGATAGTAGATTGCTGCCTCATTGCTTCCCTCTTTTTTCTGTCCCAAAAGTGAGTCTTTAGTGCCATCATCCTTCAGTCCTTAGTGTCTAGTCTTTGACATGCTAGTCTGTCTGTCTAGCCAGTGGGGCTCTGTTTATGACATTCCTGAACCGTGTATGAATTTTCACATTCAGTAGGTGAGAGGGATGTCCTATCCTGACAATTTTGTTATATTTCTATGCATGTTACAGCTAAACTGTTTCCTGAAGGGCTTCTCCCGCAGACATCTCTGATAATATAAAAGGCACTCTTCTTGAAATAACATTGGAAGGGACATGATAATGATTACAGAATTGGAGGATTATTTTCTTCTGTACTCAAGAGGCAAGAGAGTACTGTTTGAAGAGGAAGAGCTGAAAACAGTGATCAGTGAAGAGAAAAGCTGAATACAAAAGTTAGGAGACAAGCTATTGACATACAGCTAAGATTGCAGGTCTTTAGAGAGATGTCAAGTTTCTGATACCATGATTCTTTGTAAATATTTTTTTCTATTTAGCAGCTACAAGCATGATGAAAAGCTCATCAGCCAATCTTGGAGGAAACTGTAGGCGCAAAACCAAATGTAATTCTCTTGCTCCAAGAGTAGTTTATCCTAATGGTATATATAATTGTCAAAGAACGTGCTTGGCAAGTTTTTAGAGACTGTAGGGCATCTCAAGTGTCACTAGCTCTGGTCTTTAATTCAGTGTACTGTGCTGGTTTGGTTTTTTGCCAGTAAAGTGTAAGCAGCTTCTTGTTGTGATCTGTCAGCATGATTTTTTGTTTTGTTTTGTTGTTTTCAAACCAGAATCTGTTTCACTTACTTCCTTTGGCTACAGCAATAGCTAATTTATGTGAGCACTCAGCAGGGAAATGTAACACTTGTTTAAATTGGAAGAAACAGCAACTAAAGATACACATTGTCTGTTTGAGAGATCACCTTGGAGAACTTGATAAAATATGTATTGTTATTGTGAAGTGTTTATCTTATATTATTTAGATGCAAATTCTCAGGCACACACTCTGATTTTAATAGTATTAATGAGCCTGTTACTGTAACAAAAACATGTGCCCTGTGATCGTGCACTCTTCACAACAGTGTGGCTGAGTGCTCAGATGTTTGTGTCCGTCACACTGTAACATTGATGAAATTCCCTCTTCAAAGGAACATCTTTAGGGAAACTACCTCCCCAGAGAATATAGCACCATTCATCAAAAGCTTTCATTGGAACTTCTCTTAAGCGATCATTTGTATAACATGCTGTCTTTCTAGTCTCTTGCCTAGACAGGATGAGAAAGAAGGACCAGAAGTGGCAAGCCAGATAACAACAAACTGCAATATGCTCTTGCCCCAATCCAGCCCAGTACTGAAATTAATTATATAGTTTGAGACTACTTGTATGCTTAAGGCTTTGGATGAGAAACTTTGGACTGCACCATGTCTGGGCTTATGGCAGTAGTGTTGGTTGGTTGGTTGGTTGGGTTGGGTTGGGTTTTTTGTGGTCCTGAATATCTTAAAAAATAAGATACATATGGCTGTTAGCTCAGTTTTACAGAGTCCAGTCCTCCAGTGCGCAGATGGGTTCCTGGACTGAGGAATGATAAATTCAGGTGTCACTGCATGATCTTGTCCCAAACTGCAGTGTAATCTGCCCCTGTCTTGGAGCTAAAGAAGTACTTTCTGCCATCATTTCTTATGTATCACAAGTGCTGTGATTATAAAGAGACAGAGTTTGGAGAAAGAAGTAATATATTTTTGTTGGACGAACTGTAGTTGGAAAAAACAGGCAAAATTTTGACCACCAATTCTATCTTCAAGTTGGAAACAAAAGCAGCAAAATTTTTGCTCAGTACTGGTTGTGAATGGTTGTTCTATGTCAATGATCCAAGACATGTATTTAAATAGCTGCATAAATTATTTATGAGGGCCTTGTTAGTAAAGGAGTTTATGATTTAAAAAAAGCAGTGGTCTGACAGTAATAAAGAAAGACAATTTAGCACCTGGGATACAGTGTCGGTTGGAGAGTAGCAGGAATTACAATATCAGAAATATCTAATGTGCCATAAAACCAATTGTCCTGAGTCCATAGCTTTTGGCATTTGAAGGAGTTAGTTTTTAGTCTTACCTTTTGAAGGCATTTTATTTGTCTTGAATGTTTCTTAAACTATAGATCAGAAGCAAAGTAATTGTTTAGGGAAAAGTGCTTACTACCTGCAGGTAGGCATTTTTCATCTTTTGCTGATTATCAGTGTGAATTCTTGCTGATGCATTTCTTACAAAATGTTGCTTCTTAAGAGACGAACAGGCACATTTCTTTTCAGGGACATTTTAAATTACCACCTCCTAAGAGAAAGTCTGAACTCTTCACAGCCTCAAACTGAGCACTGTGAATGTGCAAGGCATTTTTTTAGACTCCAAATTACAAATTGTCATGCAAATCATCATATTTCTTTTGTGTTAGCTGTTTATTGTGTAGGTATATTTAAAGATGATTGACACTTGCACATCCTTACCATGAATTTTGGTTTTTTAGGTAAAACACAGAATAGCTAGTATTTTGTAATTTGTTCAGATTTCTTTATGGTAGAACACCCATATAGTAGAAATTGCACAACTAAGAGCTGTAGAAGGGTTGCTATTTTTTTTTTTTTCCCAGATAGAAAAAAAGGGGAATTGGATTAAAACTAAATTTGATTTTATTGAATACATTAAGTGCTCCAGCAAAGGAACTACATTTTTCTTACCTGTAAGTATGGTCAGTAATATCCAGCTTCCATTTCCCATGTTTGAAGGTGATCAACCACTTATGTGCTATGGAATTTTCCTAAAGCTATTCCACAAGAGGCTGCTAACTGCCACAGTCATATCTACTGCTTATTTGAGCTAGACTGTCGAAAAATGTGCTTCCAAGAACTTGCCATCTAGTAGCACTTATTTTTGACAATGCTTGGTTGATCTCATCAGCTTCATGTGGTTTGTGGGGACAAGCAGTTTATACTAAAAGCCTGTGTAATTCAAGTTCTACTTTGTACCAGTGGGGATATCACACTAAAAGCCTCTGTAATTTAAGTTCTACTTTGTATCAGTGGGGATATCTGTTCTGGCAATGGTTGTTTCACAACTGGTTTGACAATCTTTAGGCAAGTAATGAATTTTCCGGGGTGGCGAGGAGGGGGTGAGCAGAAGGAGTAGAACACAAATAGCTGTCAGAATGACTCACAAAGGATAAAAAGAGATGGGGGTCAGGAATTATTCAACAAACTGTATCAATATTGTAAATTATTTTCCTGATATCAAGCTATGGCATTTGATTCACTTACTTTTGTAGTGTTTTGGTTTAGCTTTTCTGTCTGTGCTCCATTCTTTTATCCATTATGGAAAAAGAAAACTAATATATGTGTATTTTGTGATCTGTTACTTTTTCCTCAAGTGACTTTGCCCTCTCATTCTCTGACACTTTGCTATGACACAATATCCTAAAAAAGTTTTGGAATATATTCATGGTTTAAATGTTTTTAGATTTTTTTTTTGTCTTAGTGTCAACCATGAATTAATGCTAACAGCCCAAACAAATCCAACAGCTTGGAAATGGGTGCAAGTATTGAATTACTTGATTCCTGCCTCAACTTCAGTTTAAGCTTGGCTTTCATTACCACCTGATGGTCTCCATTCAGAAAATCTTGAAAGTTTGATGCAAGGTATTTTAAATGCTATTCTCCCTTCAGAGTCCCAGCAATGGAGCGGAGGTAGAAGGGTATTTGGGAGTGTCTGTAAGGAAGAAGAGCAAACCTTGTGCTTTTGCTGTACTTGACTTGAACCAGTGCTCACCTGTGCAAGTACCAGATTTGGTTCCTGGCTCAGAAAGCTCCCCTAGCAATGAATGATGCCAACACTTGATGAAAGAAGTGTCTACCTTGCAAAATATTATTTACACTCTATTGAGTAAATTGATAAAGCAACAATTCTGGGTTAGTCAAAGCTTCCCAGCTGCCAAGCGTGCTGGTGTAGGAAAAAACGGGACGGGTGAGAAAGCAGAGTGGGGAAGGGTACAGGGTGCATACAGGTCTGTGGGGAGGATACCGACTGCTTCTTCTTCCCCCTCAGGCATCACTGGGAGCAGCAGCACACCAGGGCTCCAGTAAGCAAATTGTAAGAAGTTGGAATCTGGAATTAGGCAGCCAAATCTTGCAGCAGAACTTTTTTTTTCCCCTCCTAGTAGAGTATATTTCAGAAGCTATGTTGGAATAATGTTAATGGGAGGGAGGGGGTTTTGAAACCCTTGGTATCCTAATGTTTGGATTGTACATGGTATACTTTGATTTTATTTAAGATTTTTTCTCTTGCATTTTGCAAAGTATATGACACACAGACGCCTTCAAGGTTAGCCAAACCGTGTCAGACGTGCTGCTGAGCAGGGAGAGGTGGCAGCTACGAGTACCAGAGAGAGCCCAGGTTCTCACAGCCGTGCTGCGGGGTGTTCCCTGCCGCAGACAGATATCCATGCTTAATTGCGTCTGTGCTGAAGGGCTCTCGCAAGATGTGGTATGCTCCATTTATCTCTTTCAGGAGTCAGCCCTGAAAAATAGGAATTTATATTTCTGTTAGTTGACGTTTTGCATAATGCAGCAGAATGTGAGTGGATATGGCCTGGAATTTGAGTAGGCACTGCTGAGCCTGACTCCAACAGAAAATGTATACGTTGTAGTACAAAAGCAAACAAAAAAGCCCCCAGGATCTGCATTTTCAGAGTAATGGACTCTTAGCTGAAGTGCAACAGCTACAGCTCCCAGATTTCATGGTTGAATGTGGGCCCTAGAACGCGCTATGTTGCAGTGCGCTTGTCCCCCACAGTGGCCACCAGCCCTGGGCCACCTGTGACTCAGATGTGACACATTCCTGCACTCTCCAGCAGGCACCCTCTCATCCTACTGGCCCCTCACTGGGTACGGCGTGCTGCTCTTGTGGAAGAGAAACCAAGAGCACATTTATTTGGCCAATATCAGCTTCCTGCCATCTCTCAGTGGGCATGGAGATGTGGTGTACTAGACCCACACCAGCCCATCCATGCTGCAGGACACATTTGGGCCTGTAATGACAATAGGTCAAGCCTTCCTGTTATTGATTTTTGGGGTTGGTTGTTGTTGTTGTTTTTTCTTTACTTTTTTTTTCCCCGCTTTATTTTTCCTTTCTTGTTGTCTCTTTTTTGCCTTCTATGGAGCTTATCCAACAGGTGTAGCAGAGTGTGAATTTTAGGTAGAATATGGGCAAATTTGGGCCTTAATCCACACAAAAGAGTTTACTAAAGACATAGGTGAGTAACATAAAGCTCCACTGTTGCAGTCTCTAAGGAGATAAAGAGACGGAGAAAAATCGCCTAAGAAATTCCATCTGTATCCTGAATGTCAGAAAGCAGGCAGTAGCACCTCTGCGTTGCACAGAAAATAAATCCTTGCCAGTTATCAGTACTTAAAACACGAGCACAGGATAGTGTACTGCTGGGCTGAAAATATGCAAAGTTTTAATCCCAACAGTGATTCTTCCATGTCCCAAATGATTATGGCCTTTCCAAACTGAAGTGTACAGCAGCTCCACAATATAGCTACACTTCTGCTCTTAAAGCACCAGAGAAAATCATCTGCTGCATTATTTTGTTGTGGGAATATTATGTCAAGTGTTGTGAAGTATCTAGCCAAGCCTGTTGCCCTACATTAAACAGAACCAGTGGTAAATGCAACCAGCTTCTCCTTTTCCCTGAGTTTAGCATCTGCCATAGCTCGTTGCAGAAACTGCCAGGGACATCTTATCATGGGTCCTGTATTACGAAAAAGTACTCTAGATTGCCTGCAATTACCCATGTAAAGCTGCATTTACCATTCCACTGGGTGTTATGTGGTTACCGTAAACTTGCTCACTGATACCAGAAGTAAATCTGAACCATAAGTAGAAAGAGTAAACTGGTATGTTGCATACAGAATAATTTCAATAGCTGCATAAAATCTCACTGTGGATTGTATTATTATTTTTATTATTATTTCTTTCTGTGCACCTTGTGTAATATTAGGACAATGTTACTGAAACTTGACTGGAGCCTATACTGCCTTGAAAAACCTGCAATTCTTATGAGAACCCACCCTCAAAAATAACATCGGGTTGTGTGTCAGCAGCACCTTTTAATTTCTATGTTCATTGTTACCAGTAAGGATAAGGAGGTATAATAAGCTCCTGTGATGGAATGATTCTATTTTTTATTTGAATAACTATATCTGTTTATTTTTGTAGAGAGAAATTCTAGAACAGCAACAACGAGAGAGATACGACACAAGTTTTCGTAGTATGTGTATGTTTTGTGATCAAGAATTCACAGGAAACAGGTTTGTTTATTGATCTGTTAGTTTTTGGTTTATTTTTTTTTCATATCTGCTCAGCGTCTTGTTTATGGTTTTTAATGTCATTGAACCAGTTAGTGCCTAATGGTAGGATTCAAAAGATAGTATTAATCTTAAAGTATATTTTAAGTATTTCTTCTAACTGCAGCGCCATTTGAGACAGACCCTGTCCTACCTCTCAATCCTTTATTTATTCCAGTACAACTTCTTCTACTACAAAGTAAGACAGAGTTTGGAACTGGACCTTTAAAGAGAGACAGTTTTTCAGCAGTTGTTTTAGCAGCAAGAAGAGCTGTTTAAGCCGGTATGGCTGTTTAAAAATAATTCTATCCAGTTACACATTTTCCTATTTAAGCCTCACCAAACCAGTGTAAATCTGAAGACTGAATGGAAGAGAGAAAAGGAAAATTAGAGAATGCAGTACTTTGCAGAATCAGTCAAATGTGAGCAGAAATTACATTCAAGTGCTTGCTGCAATGAAAATTTTTTTTATACACAGTAAATCAGTTTCAGCTGGAGAGACTGAGTCGTATCTCTGAATGTCTATTTGCATGGTAGTTCTGGTACTCTGGAAAGGCAGAAGAACCCGAGGCCATGTCCCTGCAGGTTCATCCCAATGTTTTGTGTGTCCCATGCTCTCTTTAATCCCTGGTATAGTGAAGTTCACATCACTCAGGCCCCAAGAACTTCATTTTCTGCTTATTCTTGGGTCTGACAGGTAGAATATATGGTTTGAAAGTCATGCCAGGGCTATGACAAAAGCAAAGCTTTGTCAACACTTGGATATTTCTTTAGTTCCCAAAAGTAGAAGCTGAGGCATATAGAGATGGTGGACACCTAAGGAATTAACCAGTATATCTCTATTGGGAAAAGATCTTATTTGAACATCCATTATGTTTGTTTGTGCATGCTTTTGAGTGCTGTTTGTGGTGTTAGCACTGTGTGAAGCAATATTGATTCAAAGAAGTTCTGCTTTGTTAACCAGCATAGAGAAAATTGACAAATGGCTTTTTAGAATGTTTCTCAAGATGGTTGCTTTTCAAACATGTGATTACTTATTCAAGTGAATAAATGAGCTTTGCTAACAGTGTGGGTCAAAAATAAACTATATTGTCATTTTTGTTTAAAGGATTATATTTCATCCATGCAGATTAAGCAGTTGAAAAGTTACTGAACATTCAGCAGAGCTGAAATTGAAAACTTCCTATTTCAATGAAGTTGCATTATTTTTTCTAGCAGTGGCAGCAGCACTATTATTTTTATTCAATGTTGACTTTTATGCATTTTTAGACCAATTTTTATATTTTTATTCACTAATTAAAATAATCCTCATATATATTATAAAAAAAAAATGTTATTTTCCAACGTATTTTGTAGATCTGTCCTTCTCAATCATATGGCCAGAGACATGCTTTTAACATTGGGCTGCCAGATAACATTGTTAAGTGCAATGAGTTTTTGGCTGTATTACAGGAGAAGCTGGACAAGTAAGTAGTTTGTTGTTTGCTTTTTTTAGTGGACTGAGGTCATATTTCTTTTAACCTTGGAAATAAGTTGGATTAAAATTAGTTCTACATTCATGGTTATTTAAGAGGAAACAAATAGAGAACGTAAGTTTATTGCAAGTGCTCTTAAAAGGCTTTTTGTTGACTTATTGAAAGCTAATTCGTAACAACTCATAATATGTGTTTGCTGGAAAAATTGAGTGGCACACAGTGCCTCAGTTGTTATGCGTTGCTCAGCTTCCATTGACATCAATAATAGCACGTTCTTTTTTCTCATAAGCGTTAATGTTCTTCTTTCTCATCATAATGACCTTTTTGCTAAACATCCTTTTAAAGACTGAATACAGAGTTCTTATGCCAATCTTCTTTGTCTCTTTATATATCAATAATGTGGGATGTTTGGTCTCTACTGCTTACAGAGCACATCCCAGAGCAGAAGGGGAAAGCCAGTGTACATGTTGCCTCAGAAACATGTAAACCTGATGTGGCTGAAGAAGTTAAAAAGGGAATTTTGGAGAAGAACATGGGTAGCAAAGAGCAAGAAACTTCTCCATTTTGAGTTTCCTTTGCAAGTATCTAAGTGCCCTTTATGAATTTCATAAACGGGACAATTTGAAGTATGCACAAATATAATTGGGCTCTAGCAGAAAATGTATTTCTTTAAGAGTGAAACTGTAGCTTTAACAACTTATTAGATTTTAATACAATCTGTAATCAAAGACTGTAGGAGAAATTTGCCTAAATCTTGGGCTTAGTTATGGAAAGCCAG